>NC_079339.1:23135203-23800759 GCF_029582105.1 Oenanthe melanoleuca
ACAGGAATGGTACACTGTGTTTGATCACTATCGTCGCACAAACTGTATCGTGTCAGACCTGATCATGGGAAATGAGTATTTTTTTCGAATCTTCAGTGAAAATTTGTGCGGATTGAGTGAAACTGCTGCAACCACCAAAAATCCTGCCTATATCCAAAAAACAGGTAACATATTCTTCAAAACAAAGATCATAAAAGCCACTAAGTACCAGAAGTAATACACTGGTAAATGAAAAATACAGTTTTACTAGCTGCATATTTTCATTATTTAGTAACTAGCACTTATAAGGACTTTCAGCATCAAAAGCCCTTATCTAGGCAGATCTCCTGTACTAATACAAATATCAGTTAAAAAACATTTAATCATACGTTCCTAAACTATATTAAGTAAATAAAACAACTGGGGGATTATATTTCTATTTTGGGGTTAAAAGTTGAAGATGTCTGAGGTGAAGATTTTCCCTGTGCACATATGGCTATCATATTTTTAACAGAGGCTGAAAGCCCTTGATTCCCAGGACCTTTTACCTTAACTAACACATCAAATATGAGATGTATTTTAGAATGAAATGTATTTAAAGACATTTTATATCACAAATGGCAAAAGCTTTGATGCTTCTTAGAATCATACATATAAAATAAATGAAAAATAGTTTGTATACACGTCAGCAGAACTGACAGCGTGGTTCTTACTCTTTTGTCTCTTTGAATTGCAGGCACCACTTACAAACCCCCTTGTTACAAAGAACACGATTTCTCCGAAGCTCCCAAATTCACCCACCCTTTGGTGAACCGCTCTGTGATTGCAGGGTACAACACCACCCTCAGCTGCGCTGTCAGAGGAATCCCCAAGGTACCCATCACCACTGGCACTGAGATTGTTGCAGCAATCCGGGAATTCCGGTCAGTTCAGGGAGGCTGAGAGTGGCATGGCTGCACAAAGGAGAAGCAGAGGGCACCCTCTGGTCATGTCTCACCTCACCTGGGACTGCGGCAGAGAAGGGGGGAATGTTCGGGTGGGTTTGTGCAGAACCTGGGGGCAGCACAGTGAAGGAGTGTAATGGTTTTGAAAGCAAAACCAGTGAGAGACTCCAAGTCAGAAAAAATACAATTCAATAGGAAAAAAGAGAAAAATTAAATACATGGAATAGTACAAAAGAAAAGCCACTGACAGAGTCAGAATACAACCTGACACCCTGCTAGTTAGCGCGGTGGTAACAGTGGTAGCAGTCCAGATGAAATGGTCTTGTTGAAGTAGTGATCCTGTAGAAAGGTCTGGTCGCTCTTGTCCTCTGGAAACCAGTCAGGTTGCTTTGATGTTCCAAAATCTCAGTTTTTAACTAGGTAGGAAATGTTTGGCTCCTCCCCCGGACGGAGAATCTCCCAATGGGATGATGTAATTTTATCAGCCATGCAGTGGGACTCATTGGCCCATTAACAGAAGATTTCTGGAGGAAGGATGGGTCATGGGTAAGAAAGAACATTGCCCCATGTGGTTTTTAACAGATGACCCATTAGCAAAGAATATCTCCCACAGAGAAAAGAATCACTGCCCCACCTGATTTCAGCAGATGGTGATAGAATACATATTTTTGGGCATATCTTTACATTGTAACCTAGGACAAGGGGGCACAGGGAAGGACATTCACCACACCACTGGAAATGCACCAATCTGCACAAAACCTACTCACTGGAGAAGGCAAACAACAACAAAACGATCTGCTCACAATCCCTGTTTTGCTCTCTTCAGACTTTGAAGAAAACAGCAACTAAACATCATTTACCAAATGATACAGAGGAACAGCAGCTTTTTGTTACACCAGTGCATCCACAGAAGTTTTTGACAGTCTGAGCTATTTTGCAAAACTAACTAGAATAAGGTCTGGTCTCATGTGAAGTTTTTTTGTGGGAGTTTTGTTGGTTTGGTTTTTTAATCTTGCAGGAATATTTTCTCATTCTAAATATATTTATTGAAGTCCTATCAAAGAGTACATAAAAATGTATTATTTTGTTAATCAGGAACAAGCAGTAAAAACTGTATCAGCTAGGAGCTAAATTTAGACTTCTCAGAAAAGAGAAATAAGATTTTTGTCTTCAATGAAGGAATTTACCATATTATGACATAATCTTGTCATAAATTTAAATTAGTATAATCCCTTCATGTCTGGCTGCTTATTTTCAGCTTCTTTCACTGCCTCATACCTGTGCAAGGACCTGATTGCTACAGAGCAAAACGCAACAATCACTGAGAGCCCAAATGAAAAAAAAAAATCATTTGCTGCAGTTCATTGAATGAAGAAGGTGCTCCAGACAAAAGTCAAAAGTAAAAAGGAAGTATACCCATGTAAACAGCTTAAAAAAAAAAATAACGTTACAGAATAAACACCTCCAACTCTAGGCAAAATCCATCTTCCAGTAGCTGCCTCAGCTTAGAAATGACAGTGTTATTGATAATATTCCCTCTTGGTTAACTGACATTTTTGTGCATCTGCATCTACTTCTTTCTGTTTCCATGGTTTTGAGAAGATTCTTTTTAAAACTACTCAATTTTACAGTTGTTATTGTACAGTAATGGCAGGCTTTGGAATACAGGCATGCTAGCTCCTCCTTCCAAGTAGTCCTCAGCCTCCAGTTCACTTAATACTCTTAAAGCAGCTTTTCCAGACACGTTTTTGTACTTCCACTGCCCAAATTAACCTTGATAAAATGTTTCAGTACCTGCAGCAGTACTCTGCAAAAGCTCTCATTACCTTATGTGGATATAAGTTTCCAGTTCTTAATAATTGCAGATTCTCAAGCACATCTCAGGATTATCTGTATGGCATGAAAAAGTTACCACTGCAGGTAGAGACAATACTCATGTCCTGCCAGTAATGAAGGATAATAACAGACATATACCCAGAAAGATAAAGAGGCTGTAGAGAAACAAGAAAAAATTGTTAAGGCAGGAAAAATTCCACCAGAGATCTGTCAGGAAAATTAAGCAAGTGGCAAGTGGGATATACTGGATTGATACACCACAGGTCAAAGACAAAAGTGATTCAGATTTGAATGCACTCTGTAAAAACAGTGTAGTACTTTTGGGGTTTATGGATGAAGAAACAGAAGGCATGAATTCTGAAAAAAAACCAGATAAATGTAAAACTATTCTTTAAAGACTGTTTCTCCACTATATGTACTAATGAGCTTGAAATAAACAAAAGCAGTTTGTTTCATATCAGATTTTTCATTTTCAAAATTTCACTTATAAAAATTAAAGGCACAGTTTCAGGTACTGGAAACAAAACATAAAAGCTTGAACTGGAATAGAAGCAACTACTTCATTCCTTAGCAGCAGCCAACAGAACTTCATCTTTAAATTCCTGAAGTTTCTAAAGATATGCTAGAGGGTTTGGAAAATCCTTTCCTGGACCAAACCTTGGCATCCTACTTTGGCCACCCAGCATCTGTGGACTTTTATCACACTTCTGTTCTAACAATCTGTTACATTTAATTCCCCTTTTGTAAGACACTTGTAGCATTCAAATACATTTTAATAAGCACAATTAAATAACTCCTAAATGAATGAATTTGTAGACAGTTAATAGGGGTTGTTTGTTTTTTTTTTTTAATTGCAATAAACCAGGACACAAACCTACATTTTCTATATGCTATTTATGAGTTAACAAACGTACTGAACTTTTGAATTATTAGTGTCATGAATTTGTACTGAATGAGATGTTCATTGAAAAATTATTAACACCGATTGTAAATAGCCCTCATAATACTATTTAGCCTTTGATGGCTACACTGAGGCTGCAAGATCAGGTGTAAATCTTCCATTCTGTACCTTCTATTTTAAAAATGTTCTTTTTTGTTCTTCAGCCAAAGATATTCTGGTTCAAAAACAAGATGGATCTCTCTGGGGATGCCAAGTACCGCATGTTCAGCAAGCAGGGGGTGTTGACCCTGGAGATCCGAAAACCCACTCCCTTCGACGGTGGCATTTACACCTGTAGAGCTGTGAATGAGTGTGGTGAAGCTGAAATAGAGTGCAGGCTGGATGTCAGAGGTAATCGGATGAATCCTATGGATAACCTTAGCACTGAAATGAAGAGACAGTAATGGGTAGCTAAAAGAAAGTAAAATCATAGTTCCCCTTTATCTAACCCTGACTTTTTGAGTGGTATATAAAAAGTTTGTTAATTACATGCACTAGCAAGGTTGTTTTTCATCCTGAAGCATTATGATAGAATTAGGTTACTTGCTAGGTCATACAGGTCTGATGCTTTACAGTTATTGCACTTCTGACTTTCTATTTCTAGAGCAGATACTTAGCAGTGGAAAGGAGGTTTATCTACAACCACTGCATTGAGGATACCTTAATTAGATTTTGTGCTTATTCTATAACTGAAAGTTTTAAATCAAGTCATTGGCTATTAGACATATGTAAAAGGTAGTGCATGCTGCATCTCAAAAATTTTAGAACACTAGCAAATTATTTTGTTTGTCAAAAGGACCAGGAACAAAAGGCTCAAGTTAATAACACGATAAAAAATACCAAATATTACATTTTTTTTGTAAAGCTGCCAGTAAAGTATCTATTTATCAATACAAATGTATGTAGCATTACTTTAAGTACTCAAACCCAGCAAAAGCTGCAAAAGTGACCTACATAGCAGTAATGGATGGAAATCCATTTTCAGCACAGCAAGCCTGAAGGTATTTCTACACAGAACTGAGCTGAATATTTGACTCGGTGCTAAATCAGGAATGTGCATACAGTACACCTTGCAGTGCTGGGTGCCAATGCCCTCAGGGCTCAAAGATTAATTTTATCATTATCTGAAGCTTGCTTTAGGAACATTAAATCTTCTTAGAATCATCAGATAAAAGCAACTATTAGAGAGCATCCATATTTCTCCCTCAGTACCAAGTCTCAATTTAAAATTAGCATTCTTTAATGTCTGATAATATCTTAAACTTTTTTTTCATTCTCTAGCACCTCAGTAAAACTCTGAATCCCAGTGGATCGGCAAGCCAAGGTAAGAATAAAAATAGTTCAGCGAGATAAGGGAGCAATGGCTGTTTGGTCAGATATAAACAATCATTAAATGATTGAATAAACAATCATTGGACACTCATGGTAGAGACTTTTTAGAATGTTTGTAATGTTGGTGGAGTTATGTGCATTTATTTGATTTCAGTTTGGTTTTTTATTTGTTAGTATTTAATGGCTCTCCACCTTTAATACTCTGTGCCAGTGTACAAATCTGTAAAAATAACAGAATACTTTGTTGTCATTTTTTCTAATTCACTGTAAGCACTCCCTCTAAGAGACTGTTATTTATTAAAGTAGGGCTAACTAATATCAACAATCTTGCTTTAACAAAGAAAGCATAGTTAACATTTAAATGCATCTAGAAGTGTAATGTGCATTTTAGACTTTAAAAGAATGAAGTAGTACAATAACAATCATGCAACGTATTTGACAATAAATCCTTCTCCCCATTCTCTGTCTCAGCATTAGAATGGAACTTGAAAAGAAGAAAAGTGAAGAGATTAATGAAACAATTTCTGCTCATTTAGGAGTCCTGCTTATCTTAGAAGTCACTTAATACACACGTACAAGAAGGCAGCAGTGTCTTATAATGTCCTGCTTACTCGATGTGTTTTCAGACATTTCCTCTTTTCATACCTGTTGTAGTTAGATTGCCCTTGTCTCCACATGAGGAAATTGAAAGAAATCAAGATAAAACTTTTCCCCCATTACATGCATAAAATATGTATTAAAAACAGGAAAATTATGTAAAAATGAAAAAACTTTAGTCTTCTCCTAATGTCTGAAACAAGCATAAACCCCACAATTCTGCAGTTCACTTCCTTTTCTCTGCAGAACTCTGACATTCTTCATAAGAAACAAGTAGCTCAGAACAATGAAGCAGTAAGATATTTTTACAGTATATAATCATTATTCTCATCTCTGTGCAACAGATTGTAACTTTCATTCCTACTGTTTTTACTGTCATTGAGTGCTTGAAATATCCACTGCTGTGCTCTCGAGCAGAACTGTGTCCAAAACACACCATTTGGGAACCACTGGCTAGAGCTACTGTTCTGCTTTTTATAGAAAATAGTTCCTTTGATAATTACTCACTACTTGTTTTCTAGCTTTTAAAAAGACACCAGTATAGAATTCCAGTTATTAGATGGTTTTTGCTACCAATCAGAGACATCACACGAATCTACAAGGATAATTTTACACCTCAGATGAAACAGTGAAAATTCTAGTAAGGAGGACTGTTTGCAACTAAATAAAAAAAATAAATAAATAAAGCAGAAGCTTGGAATGAATGTAATAAAGACACTGTCATAACTCTTCCTGAAGGTTTGTGAAAGGCTGTGAGTGATATGTAAGCATTTTTGCAGATTGTCTAAGCAAATGTCACAATAGCATTTCTAGCTTCTCACCTACAAGTCTGAAGAGTATTTGGGGTAGGATTTTTCCAGACCTGCAGTAGTTGGTATGGGAAGTACTTTTTAATGATCACAGTACAGGAGACAACAGGAAGATGATATTAATCCAGGCAGCACTGCCTTTAGGAAGAATCTACACAAAGGAACTGAAGTAATGCTCCTCCCCTGCCTCCAACATGCCACTTGGGATTGCAAAGCATGTCTGACACAGTGTGTTAGTTGTATTAAACAAGCAAGTGCATCTTCATAATAAAAGCACTGATGGTCATGAGGTGTGTATTTTAATTATTTCCTTATGATATCAGAACAAAAAAGGATATCCTCTAAAACCAAAGCAAGCTTATTCCAGCTTAACACTTGCCTGTCACGCACTGTTGTTACTCAACAAATAAATAACATTTAAAAAGGAAAATATGCAGGCAGGTTTACATTGTCCTGTGCTTACATTTTATGAGCAATGTTACTATTTTTTAAAAAAGCCACATACCACAAATAAAAGACAGAGATGATCCATATTCTAAAGAGCCTGTGGCCAGAATGCAGTGGACCAAGAGGACCATCCCAGCATCTGTGGGACAATGCATATTGCCAAGCAGTGACTGAATTGCAAGAGTTGGAGCCTAATTCCATAGGGCCTGCTAAGAATGCTGCACTTGAAAAACACTTCCAATGGCAATGAGTCACATGCAAATCCAAAGCATTACAAAAAAGAAGCACTAACACTACTTAGGTTTCTAAAAAGTCTTCATAAAAATGAGAATTCCAAGTTCCAAATGCTAACCACTCCTCACAGTGAAAAGAGGAAAAAGGGAAGGTGCACCTGCAGAGTCTCAATTTCCTGTAATTTTTTTCTAGAAAGGTCTTCAGAACATGGTAGGTGTTTATTGATGTTTTGCCAGCATATACTATTGTCATGTATCTGTTTAGTGGCTGACACAGATCCTGAAAGTATAGTCACTAACTGCCCATTAATACCATGCTGTTAATAAAGAAACTATTAAGTAAATAACCTTCATCCCAAACTAATCAAAACAGTATACACTGAGAAGCTTCTCCCAGACCTACCTGGTTAAGAACAATAAAGTATCTCCCAATTTTTCCCCCATCACACCTGAGAGGCTACTTGATGAAAGACAGTTTCCACTGTCATTTCCTGGGTGAGATCTCGGATGTAAAATTGGATCCCTTATCTCTAAATGTCACAGCAAATATTCCTACCTTGTAGTTATTTAGTACTGTTTGAAGTGTGCTAGGTAAGTTCAATAGTAAATGAAAAAATTAACATAGATCACAAAGTTTGAAAATTCCTATCTAGCAGCATTCTCTTCCAGCACACTAAGTGCCTTTCATAGCAGTTACTTCCAAAAACAGCAGTACTACTGAAGTCCTTCCAGTTATTTTCTCCACCAAGAATAAAACATTGCTTATTGTTCTAGTAAAAAGACCCCTCCATGTGAAAAGTACATGTAACTTAAACAAACATAACCTCTTCAGGCTGATTATTTCTATCCAGCTGGATGTGAACCTAAGTTTTGATGCTTCCACAATTTCCATTAAAATCCTACCAGTTCAGGCTGCTGGCTGCCTGTTCAGTGTGCATGCCTTTCCTTCAGACTATGAACTATATACCTGATGGAGATACTTGGATCCTTTGAATTAACATATGTAAGACTCAATTGAAGCACAGGGGTGTTGCAGAGCACTACTAAAGCCCAGTGCTTCACTTCAGGTAAGAAACCTCAACTCTGAAATATTATAACAAGTAAAAGCATTTCCCTTACTCCTACTAGTCCAGTTCTCTCAGGGTGGCATTATCAGCCAAACAAACCCTGTGACAATTTAGCCTAGGACAGCAACATTTCACACCACAGCATCAATTCTTTTGTTTCATTCGTGCTTTCAGCACTGTTGTGTAAATATTATAAGCAAACAATATTTACTTCTGGCAATGGGAAGCTTCATGTAATACTCTTCATTAAGGCCACCAGCTGGAATTAAACTGTCAAATGTAAACATACCTTATCTGAGGACCTTGTTTCCTGGAGACTGCCCTAGTCCCTGAAATCCTGACTATTATTCTGTGAGCAAATATTAAGAGCAAAATGAGTTAATGGTTGACCATTACTTCTTAAAATAACAAAGAAAAGGGCCAAAGAGCTCCTGTGCTGCAGCACCAGCTCCCCCCTTCAGTGCCAGGAGTTCCCCCACCCACTCATCAGCCCTTGCTCTGAGAGATTATTGCTCAGGGCTGCAAGGCCTGAAGAAAATCTCTTCAAATTGTGCTGTGAGCATAGTGGATTAAGGTAAAGCTGCTGGGTTTCCTCCTTTCCCTCTTCAGTAAGCTTATACAGAAGCTGTCAAAGGCTGTGTGGGAGTTAATGGATGGTCCCCCATGGAGATAATGATTTTTTCCTATTAACAAATAAGAAGTGGATCAGTTGAAGCTAAAGAAGGAAATTACAGTTATGTCCACACACAATTCATGACAGCGTTTGGCAGAGCTTCTCAGGTTGCAGCCTATTCTGTATTCTGCTATCATACATCCATGACTATTATTTAAAACTAGCAGGCTTATCTGTGGTAACAGCTACATAATAAAAGTGACTGTTGTTTTTTGTATCTGACAGTGCACTAGCAGCTAGGCAGAGAGAAATACTCTAAAATGAAGGCGTCCTAAATTTTCACACATCCACATATTTGCTAATAAACCATTGCTTGGATGAGCATTCTACTGTTAGGCAGAAATCAGTGTAAAATAGAGATAACTACATGCATTCAGTATCATGTTTGGAAAAATCTCACTTTCCTTAGTTGCTTAAAAATTCTGAACCTTGTCTTTGATGGATAGTTTCAGTTTAGATGATCACTTCAGCCAATGCACGACCTAATTTTAGCACAAGCTGATGATACAGATGATGACCTAGGTCATCTAGATGACCTTCAGAGCTCCCTTTCAACCCAAACTGTTCTATTATTCTTTTGTTCTTAAGCAGCTTTTCTGCCTAAGTTACAACACTTAAGTGATATAGTGGGGTAAAATGCAAATTAAATTGATTGAGTTCAAATTGTCCCATCAGAATGTTTATGAAAAGTGCCTCACCTGTTTTGAGATTATCTTCCTCTTCCTCTCTGTAGAGGGAACAGTTATCTTTACCAGCTTTTTCAGATTTTTCTAGGCTTACTGTATCAAATTACACATAAAAATTCAGTTCTACTTGTTGAAAATTACAGTAAGAGATCAAGAGGTTCCTATATATTATTTTAACAAATGTTTCAATGAAGGACATGCCAGACATTTAAAGATAGTCTCAGTACATCTCACCTGCAGGTTTCATTCCTTATGAGAAAGGATTATTGTTCTAGCTATTTCAAGAGAGATCTACAAATGAGTAGCATGAATCAAAACACAAGAAAATATTATTTGGTAGAACTTTTCCTTAATTGAATCATACAATGGCCATTCAAAGGACAGTAGCAAGAGAAAAAGACTTTTCTGGAAGTCATAAAAATCATTTGTTTTGCTTTGATCACAGAATTACTTTGAAACAAAATCTGTGTATGTATTTAGGAGAGAAGTTTGTCACTGACATGTCGTCTCAGAGCGGGTTTAGAGCTACAAGCTGTTCCTGTCTCCTTACCAATGAATTTTATAAGAACAGTCTGCTGACATTAAAAATAGCCCCACTGATACCTTTCAAGTGCTTCCTAAGAAGAGAACTCTATTTTAGGGAAACAAAAGCTATCATAGAGATATCCTTTACTTGTCATTGGGCAAGGTCCCCACAGCAGTCTGCAAGCAGCACATCCTAAACAGCATGCACTGGTGAAAGTTTAAAAGAAACAGATAAGAACAGCCTCACTTATTACATCCAGATATGGAAAAAATAGTCAAGCATCTGCTTTCTGTGCCAGACAGAGACATTGACAATAACCAGCCCTGAAAGCACAGATAAATGTCAGAGCTATGAACACATTTCAGTCAATAATTGTGTATTAGGACAGCTGTACCAAAGACAAATAATCAAAAATATAAAAAAAATCAGTGGATATTGCAAATGAAAAACAAAAATAAGTGTTAAGTGTGCTCCCTTTTTCTTCTTAACCACGGATAATAGTCTGAACGTGATTTTGAGTTCTATACAATGTATTTAGCAAACATAAACAATATCATACACAATTTCCATTGTTTTGCTTGGAAGTATAAATTGTGGGACCCAAACACATCAACCCAAATTATGGATGAATACAATTTAACCTTCAATAAGGTTGCATCTCCTTGGTATCTGTCATAATGCTAATAATTGTCCCAGAAATCCAGATATATTCCAGGAAATTATGATCACAAAAGGACTAAGTATCAGTATAACTCTCAAAACTTACAGTTTTTATATACCCAGGGAAAAAATGGCCAAAAAATCCAATCTTCTCTTCTGCTATGTAGGCTAGCTCATTGCACGTGATGGCTGAAAAGAAAACCCCAAGTATAGTAGATTTTGATCACAGGAAAGTCCTCAAAAATTTCTACCTGAAAACGGGACTTATTCTTCCTCACTGGTATAAGGGGGAATAACTGGACTGTTATTTATAAAGCATAATATTTGCTTTTATGATTTTTATTTCCTACAGTACTGAAAAACATTAACAATTTATGAAAAATTTTAGGCAACCAATCTGATTTAGACAAATTTATTTATTTTTAATATCAGATTAAATGACTGAGCCATTTCTTACAAGCAGTGTAGGGAAGAGCTGCTGCTGGGAGCAATCACAGAACAGCAGCACTAAGACTGGAAACTTTTTCCCTTCCCTCTATAGCACTCTTCAGCACTCCACCAAAAATAACTTGATTTAAATGCAAGAGGAGTAAGCATGGAATAAGGCTGAGAATGAAAGAAGATGACAGAGCACTTGGTAAGAACAGGAGAGAGGGATGAGAGACTATGACAGGAAGCTGGAAAGGGGCAGGGACTGTTTGAGCAGGGGGCTGGGAAAAGCAGAAGTCTGAAGTGCCTGAGCAAAGAGGCTGGGAGATGATGATAGCCACAGAGGCAAGAAGAATGTATGAAAAGGCTACCAAGGGAAACAGATGGAGATAATCTGATGGGAAATTGAGGGGCAGAGCTGAGTCCTGAGAGTGCAGGCCAAAGATGTGTGAGGAAACAGGAATTCAACCACGACAACATGTAAAGAGAGAAGAAGGAGAGTTCTTTCATACCCAGAGCACTGTGGATAAGCCTGTACTCACTGGAGTTAACAAGAGAAACTGAAAAGGCAAAAACGAGCAGAAAGAATGAGAATACAGAACAAGAATTTTCACATACTTGAAGGAAGCAACTATTTAGAGTTTTACTGGTGTTTTTCCGGACACCCTTTGTTCCTTTTTATATAGAGCTATTTTGGGAGATGGGGATTTCTATTTCTATGTAGGTTCCTAAACCACGTTTATCACTATAGTAACTGTTGCAAATAGAAGCAGGACTGTTTGCCCTTGGCTGACACACATATGCTTCTTTGTTGGACTGATGCTTTAAAACAAAATCTATCAGTGCTAGAACTACTATGCTGCAGAAGTTTTGAAACATTGTATACCTGTAAAAAAACTTAATTTATGATTTTACTAACCTTGGTATCAAGAAGATAATTTTTATCATATCTCATTACAGTACCTGCCTGAAAGAGGTCCTCTCTAAGCCTGTAATGTACTCAACTGCTCTCAAATCTCCCTTAGCACCAACATCAAGCTTTTAAACTATCAGATACAGTGCTGGAAAGAGGGGTCCCATAACTTCTATTGTTTAAAGCTTCATCACATTTCTACTATTTTGGTGAAATGGCCACACTGGGAATGGCTGTAGGACCTCAAAGCTGTTGTTCACACTGAACACCTTCCAAGGTGTCACAGGGTAGGGCTCTGAGTGCAGCCTTTACCACCAGCACAGGCAAAGTCCCACTCAGCTGCCTGGGAGTGTCCAGATGCCTCTGGCTAATTGTGACTTCTGGAACAGCAAGAAGCTCTTTGGCACTGCTTTTGTATGAGAAGGTCCTTTGCACAAGGCTGCTGCTTCTTGGTCCAAATTCTCACTTCTTCTGGAGCTCTGAGATGTTTTGTTTCAACACCTGGCTTATCTAAGAGCAGAGACTTTGAGTTTGTAAATACCACTGGAGTCAGAGTTAAGCAGAAACCATTTTTTTTCCCAGAAGGAAGATTTTGCCTCAGAGGCAACATCATCTGACTTTCATCCCTTTGGCAATCAGGGGGAACTGGGATGTAAATAATGCTGTTTGTGAGAAGCTTAGCTTCTATTTTCTGCCTAGTTCTGAATTCAGTGATAACAGGAGCCTATGCCTGACACTGGTGCAAGCAGCTGATTTGTTACCATTGCAGGCAACTGCATCCTTATTAGAAACAGACTCTGTGAGCCAAAAGCCCTCTTCTGGCATAAGAAGCATCATTCTAGAAATATTTTCAATATTTTTGTAACATAAAGGCTTACAATCATAGCAAATTTTCCCATTTGCTTTGATTACTAAGCTAGAACTTTAGGGGGAATTGCAATTCTTAATGACTTACATTTACAAGCAATTTAGCTTTTTAATACCCGGCTGAACATTTCATCTTACTCTGCTATCCTGAAAGTGGTCAAGTAGGATGGTAGGGATTATCCAAAGTCAGGGATTAGAGTGTTGGAAGTTTTTACAATAGGTTTCTTAAAGTAATGAGCTCTTTCCTTCAACAGACCTTCAAAATGCTTTTTCCAGATATATCTTTAACAAATATCACTTAATAAGTACCAGTGTTGTGACACTCCCTGATGTCTACACTTTTAACTTTTAAAATGTGGATTCACTCATATTAGAAGTGGACACTGCATTCACAAATAAAACACGAGCATTTCTGGAACATCAAAATGAAGATCTGATAGCCAGAGTACAGATAAGTTAGTAACTTAGGTTTCACTTTGAAACTGCCAGGAAGACTACTCACAAATTCCAGTGTTTGCAGAGAACACTTAATAACTGTCACTTTGAAAACCAACTTCCACAAATGAGAAATTGTAGCAGATAAAGAAATCTGCTCAGCCATAAGGAAGTTTTAAGGCAAGTTTATGTTTTTTGTCAGATTTCTGTAAGTGGAAAATAATTTGCCTTGGAAATAACACAAGCATTAAAATAAAAAGGTTGCAATTTTGAAATTCTTAAAAACTAAGACACAGGCTCCTCCTAGTGGTAAAAACGTAGAAATTAGTTTTTTTGTGTTGAGAAATTTCTAGTATGATTTATAGCTACCAATTAGTCTGTTAGCCTTCCATTTGGTTCTGGAAGGTTTAGAGGCCTCTAAGTTCTTACCTATTGCCAAGGAATTGTTACGTAAATATCAAAATGAGTGGGATATAACTAAAAACATTTACAAATCACTGTAATTATTTTTTTTCCACCAAAATAAAGTTTATCTACCTCTTAGTGCTTTAGAGTGATGTAGTGGAAAGAATGGAAGACTGTATTCCAAAAGATTTATGGTTTTGTACCAATTTAAAATCCAACTTGTGTTTGTATTTGGTATCCAGAAAGCAGCACTGGGATTTAGTGGTGGAGACTCTGCACAGCACATCTTTGGCTCAGAGGAACATGCTAAATCCCCAACATCAAGTATGCAAAAGATTTTATATATTGCAAAAATGTCTCAATTTTGAAGTCAAGTCTCACCTAAAGAGCAGGAGCCCAGTGTCAGTACAGTTGCTGAGCGTGTTACTGATTCATCCCAACCACAGAACAGCAAGGACTATATTTAGCCACACTTGCTCTTCAAAACAAATTCTGTCAAAATGAAAAGAGGGCCATTTTTATTATCAGGTCCTTTAAAAGTCTTATTCTACACTGACATTTCTCATCAGCCTAAAGCAGACAGCAGCTTATGTAATTTAAAAAGGAGCTGTATATAGTAAATGATGTTATGCATTTAATAATCTTCCCCCTATAATTTTAAGTTGATTATGTTAATAGGCCTACTAACATAATTACAACCTAAAAATTGAAATTGTCTACTGCAGTGGGACACAGCATTGCATAAATGGAACATCTATTGTAGACCAAAGTGCTTTCAGTCTTAACTGTACTTGAAATACAGTAGTATGCAGAAAACTACAAATGCTAAAAATTCAGGTATTGCTATAAGAAAATTTACGGTCTCAGAAGACAAAATAAAGAAAATAAATTCAAACCAAACGAATTTCATTATTTGTCAATTTCAGTTTTGCTTTAATGTCAGGAAAGGATGAAAGATCGTTTACGTACCACTTCTACTTGCAAGCATGCAAAAGACATTTCCATATTTCAGATGTGTCTGTTTTCCCTATTCATGTTTTTCAAACACTTTTGCTTTAAAGGACACAGATGCTGTGTTAGAAGAAAGAAAAAAAACCCCTGAATTATTTAAAGCTGCTTATATAAAAAGAGATTTAGATAGTCCATTCAGAGTCTTTTCCACTATTTCACGTATGTGTGTAGTGTACTTTGAATATAATTACATTTGTTTCAGAATAAAAAATGATAGAAAAGCACAGGAGTATGAAAACTAGTTGCTGGTTGAATGACATTTTATTTTCACATTCAGAGAGCTGTACAGTTTCTATAAATAGATGTGATACTATAATATTTACATCATCTTCAACCAAACTAGTATATTCCATTTCAAATGGTAGATACCCTGACCAAGCCAAAACAGGGTTATTTCTGGGTGCATTTAGTCAGAGTTCTATGTCAAAACATACAATACATCAGTTGTATCAGAACAATTTTTCCCAGTATTTTACATGTAACATTATTTTCTCTAGATAGTCTCATCTTCCAGCATCCTAAGAGCTTTCCAGACAAGTACAGTACAGTTCAAGAACAAAAACAGGATGAAAAAACCATTCATATCCAGCTTATTTAAAATAAGGAATGTGATGGACAGTTTTAACTACGTTTCTTTATACATAAACACAATATTTTCAAGATCCCTTCATATACAGGTATAGATTGAAAAAAAAATAAAAAGCAATAGTTCAAAAAAATTGGAGACAGCAAAATCCTCTGGGCTTCTGAACATGTTCTGCAGATTTCTGTACTGTGCTTCTGCCAATAATGTTTCCAAGTTTTACACCGCCTTGTTCATTTTCTAATCCCTGTGATTAAGTGCTTTAGGGAGTGCTTATTTGTATCTGTGAACTCTGCTGGGGTAGCTACAAATGTTACCTGAACACCCACTTGAAAACAAAGAGAACCCATGAAGTGTTGAGGTTTTTTACATTATACTACCTTCAAAGTTTCTCTCTTCACTTGAGAAGCAGTCATCTCCACAGATGGACAAATTAAATAACCAAACTTCAACTGTCATGATATTTTAAGACTATGACAGCGAAATTGTTCATCTCTACCAAAAGGGACTGCAGAACTATGTGACTGGAACACCGTGTTGGTAATTGAAAATGAGCAACACAGAAGGAAAACAACAAAAACACAACACTGCATCAACATACAGGACCAGGCTGCTTCCACTGTGCACATACCAGAGAATCTGAAAGCAGAAGCCTGCAGTTGTAAAGTGATCAAATTGTAACAAGTACCACTAGAACAAAAAACAACCAAACTCAAGCTGTTAGTCATCTTAACAAAAAAGGAATTTCAAAGGAATGTCCAGAGTAAGTCACTCACAGCTGGATGCAGATGCTGAAAACTGTCTGATTAAAAGCTCATTTAAAAACTCTATTAAGGATGAATTCAGAAGGAGACTGAAAAGGGAAGGCTTAGGTTTTCCAAAGGGGAAAGACTTACAGGGTCATACATAAATAATCAAGTTCTCATAGAAGACAGAAAGTGAGCTCCAGTAACTGCAGTAAAACTGGGAGTACTGCATATCAGTGTGCCAAAGGGTAGATACTTCCAAGTATCATGATCAACTGGAAACTGGTCGAGGTGGTTTGCTTTTGTTTTCTGCCTCTTTTCCACGAATTGCAGCCACGTAAGAGAAGAGACACAGCACGGAGTAGCAGATCTCATGAGCCTACAAGAATTTAGAAGAAGAGATACTGAAATTCAGATTAAGAGTTTAACAAAATCCATTGCACATTTGTATTTTCCTGCATGTCTTCCTTCATGAGACAACTACTCTGGCTACAGACAAAATCAGGAACATATGTCCTCTACCACCTTCTAACTGAGACAGAAAGAGAAGAGCCACATAACAAGCTAAACAATTCCTTTGGGATAAAAACATTAGCTGCTTAACACTATGATTTAATAACTTTTAAGAACAGTATGCTAAGCTAGAAAGTTGGCCAACCGGCTTTTGAAAATCTGCATATTTGCTTTTGGTCTGTTGCATGAAATTCCAAGATATTTTCTGGGAAGGGTTGAAAGACCTAACTAAAGAGAGGGTTTCACATAGCACTACTCAGTTTTACAATTATTTAACTGATTAACTGTGCTATTATTTAACCAAAATCCTCTTTTACCATGTGAGTGGCATCACAATTCAGTGAAGGTAAGACTTGGATTTAACTTATCTATTACTTCTAATACCAGCTCTGGTTCTGGTGATCTTAAAAATTCTTGTCCTTTAAACTGACATTTAAAATTTTTGTGACAGTAATAAGCATAACAACATGTTTTGCTGTATTACACTACAAGCTAAAACATACTTTTTTTCCATTAAACTGGCTTTTCTTACTAACAGATACAGCTATTTGCTACTTAAACTACATATATTCTAAGCATTTTGTTCTAAAACATTTCCAGCTTCTTCAAATAATTTTGCTCTCTCTTCTCTTGAAGGACTGAATTTCCATGAAATCACCAAATGTGCACACTGTGCTTAAACAGACTTAAATAGAAATTTCAGTTCTGATGATAATCATTGGCTTCTATTTCTTCCTCATGAATGCATCTAAGCCTGATCATCTATAAAAGTGCTAACTATCATTATCAACTGCTGGTGTTTACAAAAAATGTTATAAGAAATGAATATTATACCAGAACAAGAACTCATCTATACAGCAGGAATCAATACTTTTACTGTTCTCTCACAAGACATTGCTCATGAGTAGATGGGAATTTTTTTTTGTAAGCTGTTAACAATAATTATTCTTAGGAAGTAGTCTCCCTTTCCATAGGTTCTATGAAGTAAGAGTTGTGTTCTGCACTGTCTTAAAATGAACAGTTCTGCCAATTCATATTGTGCTAAAGATCAATGCCAAATTGGCTACCTTTCATCTTTAACTGTCTTAAAAAAGGAGACAGTGCTTTCTGTACTACTGCTGAGTTCCTCTAGCATTCATAGATCCAATAATCACTGAACTTTGCTGTCTGCCCCTAATGAAAACACCATAAAGCGTAGCTGGTATTTCACTGCAAATCCTGCAGTCTCAGTCTAATTCTTTTCTCCACATGAAAATGTAAAGATACATCCTCTAGAGGACCAGAGGCATCACAGTAGACTCACCATTGGTGTCTTGTACTTGTGGCTCACCACTTCTTTAGTTTCAGGAACTAAAACCGGACGGGCAAGAGACAAAACAAAAAGTTCAAAAAACGAGAGGCAAATGGGAAAGAAACAGCACAATGCTCCCATGGGAAAGGGAAGGGATGCAGACAGACAGCAGGTGCAGGTACAGGGCACTTCACTATTCCTCACTTCTACATACTTCTACTTCTTTTCATTTACATTATATACATCCTTGGAAGACACTGATAATGTCATAATAAATTATTCAACCTGGCAAAAATTTTCACTGCTTCTGTTTGGCACAGCAGATATTTGATGGTTCTTAAGAGACTCTGGCTTTTCTCACATTACTTATTCCTGCTAGATAGTAAAAATAATGAAAAAATATGCTTAAGGACAAAATACACCTAATGCCTACTACAATAAAACATAACCCAAAAATTCCATAGGAATTTGTCACTATATGAGTACCAATGATTTTACTCTTGAGATGTCTGAATCATTCTCTGCTGAGTAACAGATCTCAAAAGAACTGTTGGACACTGCATACTAAGCTAGTGAAATCCAGGGGGGAAAAAAAAGAGCTGAGGGAGAATTTTTTCTTAACTGGAAGACTGTTTCCTAGCTCTATTTTAAGTTTCTCAAGATATTCTTTCTCCTGTATAGGATGTGTGTGATGGTATTTACTTGACATACTCACTGAAAACATTCATAGTTTTTGAATGAGTTGCCTTAAAATAAAATGCTGAGTTCAGTGACACGTATTCCTAAAATACCAAGCTGGTTGGTTTATAGAAATCTTTATATAAAAAGAGGATTAGGGCATTGATGAAAAAAATCTCTTATCCATAAAATCTTTCCTTGTTCCATTGCAGTGCCTCAAACTGATAGAAAGAAAACTGGCATAATATAGGTAAAGGAAATTTGTCCTTTGTTGTCATTGTGGAATGCATAAAGAAGCAAACTGTAATCACCCTGCTCATGTGCAGTGCATCTGAACAGTGCCCGCACTTGGTCTGCGAATGTTGTGAACAGATACCATGGGAAATCACCAGAAGAGAACAAAGACCACACCAGAACATACAACTGGCAAATTTAAAATGTCTGTATCAGGGGAATACCATGACCAATTCTGAGTACTTCCCTTCCAGAATAGCTGGAATTTGCCATGAAATTTCTGTGTCACAACAAAAGAATTTAGAAGAAGCAGTACAGAAATTATGCAAAACCAAATCATTCCAGGTTCAAAGAGGAAGGATAAATGTTTTATTACACATAGTACTAGTGACAAGAAAAAAAAACAGAGGCAGATGAGTTCAGTATGAAGAACCAGGAAAAGTCCACAACGAAACCTATCCATGCAGATGTCATCTCTTCAACTATGATATGACACAGCTAAATGCTGGAGAGGGAGACGGATCACACTCTAAGGGGCCAAGAGTAGGCAGTGCAGACTGGGTTGGAGAAAGTTCTCAAAATACAAACCAGTACCTACTAATTCTCCTATGTCATGGTACTGTCATTCTTGAAAAGAATCTATTGAAAAGCACAGAATATTATGGTAAAATAATATTTTTGTTTTATTTTTCAACTCTAACTCTCCTTGGAGTTGGAAGTTGCATGAAGGGTTAAGAAACAAGGGAAGTGCACACCCAGGCTGCACTGCCCCAGTGGTATCAGAGACTAAAGCTGGGGAGATAAGGAGGTGCACATCCAAGCTACCTTACCCGTTGGCACCAGATGTTCCAAATTAACTCCATGTCACCAGGGGATAAAGGTGGGAGTGAGGCTGATGCACAGCCAAATAGAGTAGGACTTTTACAGCTGTGTAAGTCTCACTGCCCACTGGATAACATACAACTGTTCAAATACTCTTCAAAAAGCAGGAAGGGAAAGCTGTAAGGACCTTGTGCCACGAGGGAAGGAAAGAAGGGAAGCTGTAAAGTCCTGTATCATAACTGAGAATAGGAAAAGAGGGAACAGGAGAGCAGCAAGGTACTGTCTCCCCACTTCACAGTAAGATGCCTTGTCTTTACTTAAAGTACTTCTTCACAGTCCTTCCAATGCAGAAAATTCTCCTGACAGGACTGAGTTAGGAAGATTGGGTTTGCATTTACAAACACAAAAGTCAAAGCACTAAGACTGCAGAATACAAAGAAAAAAGAAAGAAAAGAAAAAAGGAACTGCCCTCCCACAAAGAAAAAAAAAAAAAAAAAAAAAAAAAAGACCCCCCCACCACAACAAGAAAAAACCCCAAAGAAAAGACCCAAGCTTTCCAAGATCAAGCCTCAAACTGAGAGATTAGCACTTTTTTTCTAACATTAAAGTTATTCCTGATGCTCTTGAACTGAGTGGATGAAGAGAGTAAATTAAGCACCATCCTGCAGCCTTTGGTCCTGTAAATGAAAATATGGTACTACCACAAAATGAATTTAGGGGAGACAACTTTACCTGCTGGAGAATGAAGGTTTTCATAGCAGCGGCAGTGAAGGGGCCACAAGAAAGTAAAGCACAAGTACACAGCAGTAACTCAAATTCCAGAGGGAAGAACCTTACATTTCCTCACTTACTTAAGATCACACTTTCATTTGTGGGACACAGTTCCTGAACTGCTTGTATCCTGCTCTGAAACTACAAGTCCAACTGTGATGCTGCCATCTAAATCCAGCATTAGCACAAACAGACCTTTGATCTCCTCCTGTGTTATCACTAATTTGGAGCTCTCATGCTTTGTAAAATCAGAATCTTCCATTGAAGTGCTTCCCATCATACTGGAGTGTGAACACTTACCAGGCCTCTACCTTTCTAAGAGCATCTCCTACTTCAATATGCTCCTACTGTAATAAATCTGATGGCAAGGTTTCCAATGTTTGACACTAAATAACTTCATTCTCGAGAAGTCCAAGCAAGTTCCTGCTGAATGCTTTTAGTCCACTCTTACCAAACATGTTCATTTATCTTAAACAGGACAGATTGTCACATCCTCTCACCTTTATAACAATTCAAAAAACAGCTCTGAGGTAAGCTCTAATATCAGTATAAGAAAAAAAGGTAGCTCCTCTGCAACATCCTCCTTTTTTTTTTATTTTCTCAGTATTAGCTGGATGGGCAAAGTGTCAATCTCATTTGGTACAGCTAAATTGGTTCTTGTCTTTGACCTCTATTTTGTGAGAGAGGATATTTTTAACTCAAGTAGTTTAATTTCTCAGTTTTTGCTTGTAGATTTCAACTCTCAGTTTATTTTTAATTACTTCTTAAAATTACCCTTTTATAAGTTCCATATGATAATTCTAGCCTTTGCAATAGGCCCTTGATTACAAAAGCTTTTGTAAAAACATAAGAATTACATTTTCTTACATTTATTACAGACATTATTTAGGGGCTAAATGCTCTTTTACAGAGTCATCAATACAAATTAACTAGAAATAACCAAGTCAAACACTGTCTTTCTTCTTGTCCAATATAAACAAACTATTAAAAGAAGTACTTTGCATAAAACCTCAAAAAAATGATCCAAAATTAATTTCTGATCCAAGTAATTTCTTTTAAGTAAAGATTTCAGAAGCTGAAGCCATTCTTTAAGCTAATTTTATGGCTTCTGAATGCTCATCTTTGTAAAACCCATCAATAATCTTTTACTAACTTAAGAAATTTCTGTAAGTAATAAAATTAATTGTGTCTATCAGGGTAAAAACTTGATATCAAAGGAACAGAAATGGAACAGAACTTATCTAACATCTAAACTATTAGAAAATTTTTGTGGTTTAAATATACAGATCTGATCATATGAACCATGAACAACATTTTCAAAAAATTGGAAAAAATTGCTCACAAATTCAAATCTGAAACACCTGGGAGATTTACAGAAAACAACTGCAACAATCAGAAGGGTTTTATCACTTAGAACTTTGTGTCACCCAAAGGAGACAACACATTGTCATGGACAATGACATTAATTTCAGAAATCTGTTAACAGTCTTCTATAATTAAAGGGAGAACCCCTCAATCAGAACATTTTGTTCAAAGTACCAAAGAACAATTACAGTCTTGGTAATGGGAGCTGCTGATTCAGATTCTGATTAATGGCCAAAGTATGTATGCTGATCTACTATGGAATGTTGACAATTTCAGATTCTTTTTAGATGTTTCATACATACTCCTAAGACCAAAGCAAATGTCTCAAAGATGGCTGGAAGAATAAACCATTTTGGGTTTCAAGAGAAGTACGTGGATCACCCTTCCAGAGAGCTGCATCTGAAGTCACTCATATTTTTCAGACCCTAGTTAAGAATATTGTGACTGACACTAACACTCAAGAGTAACCTGAAATTTTGCCCAGCGTCTGGTACAGGCAGAAATGCAATAGCAACAACTGACCAAAATAGCATAAATTCTCTGCTCTCCTTAACTTTTATTTTTCCATTCATGCTCTAAAATAAAAATCACAGGATAAAAAAGTACAACCTGACAAAACAGCTTCTGCTCCATTCAACAAAAATTAAACTACACCTAGAGCAAAAAGAAAGCTTTGCAATTAACAGTAATTCTTTGTAATGAGAGCATGGTGTGTTTCGAGAAAGATCAGC
Organism: Oenanthe melanoleuca; assembly: GCF_029582105.1. Classification (NCBI taxonomy): domain Eukaryota; kingdom Metazoa; phylum Chordata; class Aves; order Passeriformes; family Muscicapidae; genus Oenanthe; species Oenanthe melanoleuca. The sequence continues at coordinate 23,157,727 of NC_079339.1, forward strand.
TTTAAATCCTGCTTTAAAAATGTGGTTTCTCAGATGAAAAAGGAACATGCCAAAGAAAATTCACACATAAATCCACGTTTGGTTTTTTGTTATTTCAGAAGACTCAGGGCCTTCTTTCTGTCTAATAATAAAAAGCATCTAGACCACAAATCTTAATATGATAAAAATTAATGTGCAAATTTTTATGTCAAGTCACCCATCTCTCAGGCAACTCTTTATATGCAATCTACATTCTCTCCCATCTTCAAAACTGAAGTGCAACTCTGAATCTGAAGACTGGAAATTTGAGTTACTGCCATGTGAGTACAGACCTAATATCAAAATAATGTAATTACCAAATTCCTCCAGGACAAAGACTCCTCGCACAGTATTGCACTTTTTAATGTGATTCAGCTCTATGAAAACCTACAAAAACAGGAGGAAAAGTAGCATAAAATTAGTTGGGTTTGGAGTTTTTTTTAAATAAAAAATCAAAACTAAACAAAAATATCATCACAACAGATACAACCTGAAGTTTTATAGCATACACTACCAGTTCATTTACAGTTTAATATATAAATAAAGGGTGAAATAAATATTCAGAAGACAAACTTGCCACAATGCTAGAAATCAACAAAAAACTTAAAAGTGCTAAGAAGCGAAGACAGCAGAAGATGAAGTACCTTCCGCTCCTTGCAGGAGGAGAAAGCATGGAAGAGAAACGAAGGAGTTAGTAACTCTGACATATCCAACATTGCTACCCCTTCAGGCACTCAAATGAGTTATTGCAAAAAGAATACCAACACACCTGAAATACAGCAAAAGAGGGGGACGAGAATAAAGCTGGCTCCCAATTTGGCACTATTTGTAGCCTCTGATCCATCCCAGGTAGTTTCTGCCCCTCCATGCATCCTCCTCCAGCACAGAGGGCAGGTAAAGGGCACTATACTTCCCTGATACTGATCCTCCTAACCTACCACATAGTCAAATTGAATCCAGTGAGGAACCACTAACCTTTCTCTTGACAGTTCTGCCATGTAAGATTTTACTAGAGTTTATGACATAAAATCTTCAGAGTTACGCTTGGAACCATCACCTCTTAACAGTCAGTACCAGTTTGCTGTTTTAAGCAGGATGGGAGAGTTTGGATCCTTCTCTATGGTTTACTCATTTCACATATGGCTCTGCCAGTTGAGCAAGTAATTTGGAAAACAAAAACCTGCCTTAAAGTCATGTTTTACATTCATGAAACCCCAAAAGACAAAAGCAGTTGAACTACATGACAAGGTTTTCCACCCAGAACATAGATGTCAAGATTGCATGAATAAACAAGTTATCTTTGCATAATGGGCTTGTTTAACATCCAATCTGTCAGAAGATACAAAACAGCCCCTTCTTATGTGCACAACTCCAGAAGGGTCAAAGTCAGTACACAGACATAAGAAGCTGTAGGAAGTGCTATAAGGACTCTAATCCACATCCTAGTTTCTAGAAGACTTGCTTTTCAAGGCAAGAGTAACACTAAGAGTAACACTGTCCTAATATTCAGTGTTGATACCAAATACCTTAGAGAGGTCCTTGCAAAACTGTATTACAATAGTGGTGTTTGATACTTTGGGTGCCTACACCTTTAAGACACCATGATCTCAGGGCCCTTCTTTAAAATGGTACTGGAGAAACTTCACTGTCTTGGAAAGAAGGGAAAGGAAAACTGCAACTCTCTTGAATCCATATTGGCAACACCAATGTAGTCATGCATGATATGCTACTCATGAAAGACAAAGGATGTCAATGCTAGAAATTGTTGGGTTTTTTTGAAGGAATTTATCTCTATCGAGAGAGATCAGTAAATGCACCATACATCTGAGCTAAGACATACTGATTTTCTAGTCAAAGGAATTTTATTATTATTTTAATTGGCAGAGAACTATCCAGCAGACCTGAGGTATTTTTTGTTCAACATAAAAATCCAAAAATTCCACTTACTTAACCAAAAATCTTGCTTTCAGCTCATGTTCAAACACTCAAGGGAAAGGAGACTTAATCAATTTTTTTTTGTCTGTTTTCATTCAGTATCAGTTTACTTGGTCAAAAACATTTTATTTTTTGAGGTATACTTACAGAATCAACAAATCAATAAGAGAATACTTTCTTTACTGCACTTAGTTCTGTTCTTCTGTAATCATCTCTGTGAAAAGTTTTTGCTAATAGTGTGAAGTAAAAAAAATCAGAACCTTAATAGAAAGGCTCAAACAAAACACAGGCCTTTTTATTTAGGAAGAGTAAAACTGCCTAAGAGACTTGATATCCCCAGATGCTCACGATCTGAGTTAATGTTACAGAGTGCTGCATTTCCACAAGACCTATGAGCAAGATGAAAATTTATCAAGTTTGTCACAATTACAATCCATTTTCAGAAGATATGAGTGGAAGGGCAATTTCTTGCTATATTGTTTAAGGGACAGAGGAGATGCTCTCCTCTCACTCCATCAGAAAACACGCATAAAGGAAACAGCAGTTACTTACCCTAGGGAAACTGTGGTTCCTCAAGACAGAGCATTCAGTGTGGATCCTACTGCAGATGGGCATGTGCCTTATGCATCTTAATAAGCTTCCATCTATGTTTGACACAGATGGATTTGTAACAGGCACAGGGTACTGAGTCGCAACATTACAACAGAGTTTGTAGATGTGAACTCAGAATTATCTGCCAATGCCACAGGTATACTTGATTCCTCCCTATTCTAAAGAACATCCTCTGACCTGCTAGGCACAAAGAGACTTCAACATTTTTTATTCTTAAACTTACATGTGCTGCAGCATGGTGAGACAATCTGTGAACACTAAAGCCAACTCACACATGTCAATAAGAGGTTGCCCCACCATGCATCTGAGACATTTCCTAAGGTACTCACAAGACACTAAGAAAGTACACACACTGCAAACCAAGAGCCTTCAAAAACAGCTTCACAACAGCAAGCTTCACACTGAAGCATTATGTTCAGTCTTCTCAGGTAGGGTCCACTTATACTTTTCTTTTAAAAAGTGGAAACCCCTCTTCCCATGTTCCAAATTAATTCTATGATGTCCAACCAAGCCAAGCAATAGAAATCCCTTATACTAGGTAAGCCACAAAACTGAAAAGAACACTTGGAAAGATAGCCAGGAACAGGGCCTTCATATTAAGTAAGGAGAGGAAGATGAAGAAAAGCTGGGCCTGATGAGATCCTGTAGGCTTTTGTTGGTCAGTATCCCCATTCAAACTCAACAGAAATAGAAAATTCCATTTTCAACACTGCAAAAGGGCTGTGGGATCCTGGTTTTAATGACGCTTATACAAATATTCTGAAATCAACCGCTTTAGGGAGCAATTCACACAATGTATATAAGAATTGAAAAGAAAAAATCATCCAGAATAGCACATCTTTTATTAAGAATACAGACTGGTTGATGAGTGTCAGAATAAGAATGCCAACATCCTTTAGCTCCAAAGATTATGAAACTGGAGGGGATTTTTTTTTTTTGCATGATGCAACTAGTAGGAGTCTTTTATATATCCGCCACAGCTGTCCATTCTACAGAAACCCTCAAATGATACACGTTTGATATCTGTTTAGACACTTTGAGAAGGAAAACAGGATATGTATCTTAGACCCCCTAAATGGCACTGAATGCCCTGGTCAGATGGCAATATAATCTAACAGACCAAGAATTAAATATGTTGAATAAATGCAGTGTATTTTCCAGAACTGCACAATATCCATCTTAACTAACGGCAACTCATCTGGCATTGGAAAGGTGATAAAGTGAAGGAATAATCCTTCAGGTGAGGGAGATTGCTGGCATATGTCCTGGGTCTGACCTGCTCAGACTCTTTTCCAGAAAAAAGATAGGAATCTTCATGACAGACAGCAAATTAGAGCACCAGTCTCTCTAAGAAAGGATGTGGTAAAGCTGGTATTCCACGAGTTCTGGTAGTAGTACAGGTCTCAGTAGCTGCTGTACAAAATTAAAGTAATGCTCCAGTAAAGCACCACACTAAAAATCAACACAAAGTTTCCCTAAAGCTTCTTTCTGAATGTCATTTCAGTCTTTCAAGGGAAAAAAAAAAGGCTTGAATCTGGAATTTTTCATTTGCACAGATACATGTGTGTCCACTATGTGCTTAACACTGAGTGTCTTTGTTTTGTGAAGATGTCTGCTACACTTAAGAAACCATGCTGCTGCTGATGTGGCTGCCTTTTCATACATCTTTTCTCACTGCAAATGTGAATGTGCCTGCCTTTTCATTTATGAAATGGAGCCATCTCCATAGAGATGAAAATTTTTTTGAGCAGAACTTTTTTGACTTCTGGGCAAAGTAGCAAACAGAACATTTCTATTTTGTGTCCTTACCTTAGGACAAAATAATTTCTATTATATCCATCTATAAGGATATCAAACTGTTGTTCTGAGACCAGGGTTTAATTTTCAAAGGCTTTAAACCTCCCATTTTCAAGAACTATGAAAATTCATTCTGTACAGCCAATAACTTCCTCTTAACAGTTCTTATTTCAGCACACCCAATGCAAAGATAAAAGCTGTAACCTAGTCAAGTAGAGTGTTCCATCACAGAGTAGGTCTGAAACTCTACAGCAGATAGGACATAATCCAGGTTCTACCCTCGTAAGAGACAGCAAGGAAACTTGCTGGGAGGTTCACAACTCTACACTCCTTATACTGGCACATATGAACTCAGAATGGCACATGGTGCTGCTGTGACCTTGGGAGAAGTATTTAACATTCTGAGCATGTATGTTTGAGATGCATGTGCACTTCCAGTGGGATCTACACTGATGTATCCTCAAAGAAAAACAAAGCTTGTGTGGGGAAAAAAGTCTAGTCAGGAGGAAAGGAAAAAACACTCCACAGAGAACTGACAGAAGCTTTTCTTTCTCTCTCTCTCTCTCACACACACACAAACACACAGTCTCCCTTCTCCCCTAAAAATTGACTCTACTGTCTAGCATAGCATGCACTTAATATATGCAAAACAAAAAAACAAAGCAAAATAAAAAACAAGGATCAAAGGAAGCAACAGAAACAACATCCAGAGAAAGGAAGAAATGACAATTCTACTTGTGTTTCCTCTATGCCCACAATATCTGCTATTTGGAAAGAAAAAGGAATCAGTACTTTTTTACTTGTTTTTGTGAATTACATCAAGAGTCAGTTTCCTATTTTATTTTCATACAAACTTCTACAGATAATTTCTAAAATTTTAAAATACAATAGATTAAATATAATGCAGAAGGTTGCCTTCTGTACCTGCTATATTCAAACACTGTATCTTTAAGGCTGACTGCTTATGCAATGAGGATTTGTTCACAGTGTGATGCATTATAGCAGCTTAGATTATTATTGACCACTTTTTCTGACCCTTAATACAGGCTAACATTTATTTTGTGCTTAGACAAGTCAGACCATAGGAAACAAGGAGCTGAAAGATGTATCAACATTGTTCTTTAACAGATTATAGTTTTCCTGAGAATATTTAATTTCAGTGTGTTTTATATACATATATAGATACATGCTCGTGGGTTTGACTGTAAATATATATAAGTTTTTTTACCCACATCAAGCTATCCTCTGTCCTTACTGATACTATGGGAAGAGGAAACACCTACACGGGCGTGCTGCAAAAAGCTTCATGCTCAGTCTTCTCACAGATTTCCCTCATACCTGACTGTGCATAAATTTCAGGTTAATTCCTTCCAGTGTGACCTGAAGAAGACCTCCTTCACCAGTTTTCATATCCTGCACAGGGAACTCACCACCCAACTCAGGGCCTGTGATGTTAATAAAGAAAAAAAACCCAAAACAACAAAACAAAAACAACAAACCAAAACAAAAATCCAGAGAGAGAGAGTGCAGAAAGCAGTTAGCCAAGACATGATATGTGGAAAGGGAATATAAAATAATTAGAACATAATTCCTGTTGATGTGCATAGCAAAAGGACACAACTTAGAATAGTAGAGACCATTTCAGTAAGTCCACTCAATAATGACAGCTTTCTGAGAACCACTAGAATTTTAAGTATTGTAATAAATGTCATTCTGGTAACATGAAGTAACATCAATGTCAGTTCATCCTGTATTTATTGTGTGTCATATTGGTGTATTGTTCATTTGCTTTAAATGATTAGTGTCATTTCTCCCTAGTAAGACCCTGCAATCACATAATACCATAGAGAGCATAGTCTTAAGTACAGATACATAAGCAGCACAAAGGAGGCTTGTATTTGTGAGCTGCATTGCATGGTATTGTTTAAAGCAATTAAAATGTCAAAATATTATTAAAATAATAATTTAATAGAGGATATTAACAGGTGAATAATCTAGACATTTTCATCTAGTTTCTTTTGTATTATTCAGATCAGCTGAAAAGTGCATTTTTAATACTAAATACATTTTTAATACCAAATTATTGCCCAATTCTTAAAATACTTGTCAAACACACTCTTGCTAAAGACAACAATCTGCTACTTGCATTTGGATGCACAGTTACCCCAAGATTTCCAAGTAAAAGGAGATTGTGTTCAAAGGGGTTATTAAACAAAAAAATTGCTGACTGCAGATTAAACAACAAATGTTGCCAGCATTTAAAATCTTGTACCTGGTTTAATGCTTTGCTGCCTCGCTGCTGCTCGCTCCATACTGTCTTTTACACAGTAGTATAGTTCCCGACACTAACAGATATAAGAAGAGTAATACAATGTTATTTCTTCAAATTACTAAGGGATAGAAAAGAACAACAAGATTCTAAGATTCTACAAAATGAACACGGCCCATGTGGTGACCAATGACCAAAAGCCTATTCAAGTTCAAGCACACCTAATTACTAGTTAGTATTTATATTTGTTCTACACAATGATAGAGAAACTATTTCATAGCAGTCAACTCCACAAGCTAGTGAAGAGTTCATGCCTTGACACATTCTAACCAAGCCTATGCAGTTTCTTACTGTAGAAAAACCATCAAAATAATTCCTCCATTTCTTTCAGCTTCCAGCAATCAATATAGCTAGTCATGCATATAATACCTATCTTTTTGTTAATCATATCAATTTCCTTGTGGCATATCCTTCTCTTAATCTTCCTTCAACTCTGAGATTAAGCCATAATCTCAGAGCTAAATTTAGGAAAATTTTCCATCCATAGTCCAAGATACAGGACACAGAGATGGTTGAGCTACTCTATACTAGCAAGGAACAAATTCGATGGACAAACTCATAGGAGTTGAGACCAATGGCTCAGCATCCAAGTGGAAACCAGTGACAAGTAGTGCTCTTCGGGTGTCAGCACTGGATCCAATGCTGTTTAACACCTGTGTCAGTGACATGGACAGTGGGACTAATGGAAGGTGTCCCATGGCAGTGGGGGGTTGAAAGCAGAAAGTAGGTGATATTAAAGGTCCCTCCCAACACAAGCCATTCTATGATTCTAAGATAAAAAATTACACTAGTAATTTCTAGAGCATATTTAGGCTTTGCCCATTAATCCCCTTTAATATTTTTACTATCTTCACAAGCCTGCAAATTCACAGAATATTTAGCAATACTGATGCTTCCTTCTTCTAACATGCGACATGTCATTTCTTAAATTACTTTCTGGTGGACAACTGTCTTCAAGTAAATGGCAGGGCACAATTCCAGCTTCAGATGTCAGTGCTGCTAAAGAGCCATTGCAGCTCAGTAACCAGTGCTACTTTTTGATTAAACATGGAATATGACACGCAAAGGATTTGGTTTTTTCTGTGCAGTTATCCCTGCAAGATAAGATACAAACAAGATACAAACCTTCTTTGTGTAGAACTTGTTCAGCTGTGTCTCCTGACCATTCCTGCGCCAGAGGCAAAGCACTTTTGTTTTGGGACAGTAAGTCATGTTGATGAGTTTCTCATACCACCAACGTTCATACACAGTTCCAATGTTGCTTCTCAGCACAATACAATCATCACATACCTGGTAGCACAAAATATTACACAAGATTTTTATGCTATCTCTGTTATTTCTTCTGCTACTAGTTACATTAGTATTATTCTTGTCTCTACCTCCATGAAAAATATGTCTCCTGTTGTGTCTGTCCCAGCATGTACTACAAAAGTCTGCTTCTTGATGTGGCGGCTGCCACTGGGTCTCACAGGGAGCTCCCGTCCATTCTAGGAAAAAACCCACATGCAATCATTAATGAACTTTGAAAAAAAAATCCACTAGGTGACACAAATGAAAGAAAGAAGAATTTTTAACAATATTTAATGAGCTGATTTGAGACAATTTTGGATAAAGTAGTAAGTAACTCCAGTAAGTTCCAACAAGTGTGACTGTGAGAGTTATCACAGCACACAACGTTCACATGGTACCACACAGTGTGGGAAAGCGAGGTGTCTGAGCTCTGGTATCATTGCAGTAAACCGGTCTGATTTTTCCCAATTAATTATAAGATAATTTTGTGTCTTTTCTGTGCAGAAAAGTAATTTCCAAAGAAATCACCTCTAAAAGAGCCTAACTTGTGTCCACCCAAATGATGGTTGTGTTAAAAACTGGCTAGATTTACTAAATGAAGCTTTAGCCTGTAATCTTATTGATCATTACAGGACATCAGGTTTATTCTGTATGAATACTGGAAACAGTTTTTTACAGAAAGTGATTACTACAAGTCTTACAGTGGCCTGGATACTGATAGAAAACTAAACACTTCTTACAGTCATAAAGGCTCCTGCCAACAAAAGTTATTAAAAAAACTTTAATGCTGCACAGCAAGGTGGGACATAAGTGTCGTGTTTATACATATCGGTAATGCAGCTCTAACTGATAACTGTGTAATATTAAAACATTATAAACAGGGTCATATAGTCCCAGTCTTTATTTTATACTTGTGAAGAATAAAAATTAAAAATTCAATTAATTATTTTTCATATTTTTAAATTAGTGTTGCAGAGGATTTACATAACATTTTTCTTTTATTTTGTCCCAGAGGTATATCAGTCATCACTGTTTTACTTACCAGATTGGCAAGTTTGTCTAGAATATCATTTATTTGCTGGCTGTGCACCAATCCAATGTGTGATTTTCCCATTAGACGACGCACCTTTTTCCTAATATCATTCTTGTTCACCTAGAAAGCAGATATACAGACAGTTGCATACTCTTCTCTATTCACAGGAGGCAACTCCAATCTCCCAAACATATCTTAGTTTCCATTGCTAAGAAGCAAAACAGCTGATCTCCAGTTCACTCATGCTAGGGCCTCTTTACTCAGCAGTACAGGACCAAGTTGCATGTATCCCATTTTTTCCAACTACTGTGCAAGTGATGCCCTGCACAACAGATTTCCTGCCTGCCCATGTACACAAGCTACAGTTCCACTACCCAACACTTTCAACTACTGACATCAAAAGCCTCAGTTCTCCATGTTACCACTTCTGAGTCTCATTGCCAGACCAGCTTCTCCACCTGTTCCTCAGCACAGACTCCATTTAGGCACCTGTGGAGCCCTCAACACAACTTTGTACGTAACAGAGTTCTTCTTTCACCATGTGTTTCCTGGTCACTAGGTTGTGGCTCTAACAAACACTCCCAGAGAGTCTTCCAACAGCAAAAGGTTCCTCCTGAAGATGAGATGCAGGCAAGCTCAGAAGCAAAATATTTCTGCCTCAGCTGCCATTTCAAAAGGCTATTATGAATGCCAGCCATTGACACTAAAGGCTTCAAAGACAGTACACTCATGTTTGAGTGCTGATTTCAAGCTGGATCAAACATTGTTTTTTAACACATTTGCATTATGACCTTAATGTTGTGGAATACATAAAACAAACTCAATCTGCTTCCTTCCTTTGGCAAGAATTCTTTGTACTTGAAAGAAAGCATTGCACTTTTCAATTTATTTTAAAATTAAAACCTACTATGCAAAATAAGAAAATAAAGTACCAAAGCATTGGGTTTGCAGGATTATGCTTCTTTTGATAGCTCAAATAAATTCATCTCTCTAGTAACAGAAAGCCTTCCAACTTTGTTTTTCTACTAGAAACTGCCCTTGTTATCCACAGTTCTGAGTTTCATAAAGAGATGCATGGTTTCAAGACAACACCATTGAAATATACTGCTTAAATCTGAGCTGCAATCTATTAAAAAGAACAAGAAGTCACCTTTATCATAAGCATATAAGCAATCATATTATGTAGCAGTGTAGCCAACAAGCGATCCTCATCATCCTCCAAACGCTTTCGATCGTGTTCTCCCAGGGAAAGATACCTGCAAGAAGAGCTACATCTGAAGCAGACTCACAGGCATTCTTCACCCACTTCACTACAGCACTGGCAGAGAACACAGCACTGTTTGTGAAGTGTATGGCAAACACAACCTCTAAAAACACTAAGTCAAATGGGCATTTTCCAGGAAAACTGTGATCAGTAGTTAAACATTTCCCTTAATTATTAACTAGTTGAAGCAAATAACATCTGCTCAGGGGGAAATTTGTTAGTGGTCCGCTGGGTTTATCCATTTCCTGTTCTCTGCAGTCGCAGCTCTGTGGCAATTACAACCGTCAGAAGAGGAACACATAACTCAGTACAAGAGCTATCCAGCATTAGAGCTTAAAATACAGCTGCAAGGCAGAAGAAAGCTGAAGGAGGTGCACCAGGCACTCTGTTTTTCCAGTAAGGTAGGCAGTTTCTGGAATAATAGTTTTGACTAGCACCCCAAACTAGTTCTTATTTTGGCTACCAGATTTCATGTTTCATGATGGCATGGATGGAAGCAGTAGAGCTGTAGATAGTAGACAAGAGCACAGTATGATCAGCTGTTAACAGAGCTGGGGGGAGGAAGAGGAAGTTAGTCAAGACTAATATCGTAGAAGCAGTCAAGCCTTAGGCAACCACACAGATATTTCTAGAGAGTGGTTTCCTCATGGGGTTTCTTGTTTGTTTTAACTACAAAACGTGCAAACACGTTTAAGTTACTTTGCATTTTGACAAGGCTCAAAATGCCATTTCTGGAAATATTTAATTCTTTCACTTTACATCAACACACTATTATTCTAGAATATAGCCATCCTGCCAAAGAAATCTCTTGCTTTACTAATGATCTAGTCTATTCCACCCATTCATATTGTTACTATGCTTACATTACCCATTTCTCTGGAAGTATCTCACCATAAGAGTTAAAAAATATGTATGTCATAACTAAAGACAAGTATATCAGTATCAGGAGCTTCTGACCAGCAAAGAGCCAAAAGGCTCCCTTTGGTCAGCTGTAGTAACTAGGTTTACAAAGTAACAATAGCATGTTAAGCAGAATTAAAATAATATTTTCCCCACTATTTTTACTATTTCAGCCCCTGATGAAACAATGAGGAAGAAAAAGGTTTACTGAAGAATTTACCTGTCAATCATCTCCTGAGGTCCTTGGTCCATCCCCATTCCTTCTCTCTCTAACATCACAGCATCCAAAAAAGCATCTTCCCAGAACTGCATTTGGTCCCACAAAGTTGAACGCTCTTTGCCTATGCAATGTATAAAAAAATTGAGCATTTATTCCGTTTACTCCAGTCACATACTTTAAGATTAATTCCTGTTCATTCCCACTCCTTGAAAATACCATAAGCCATCACACAATGAAACTATATTAAAAAAAAATTAAAAGTTACTTATAAACTACAAGCAATATCACAACTGAAGAAAAGTGTAAAAGAAAAGACAAGACAAATCTCTCATTCTAATTAATGGCACAATACTTTTAATCCCTTACAGTAAAGCACCTCTCATCTCTATTCTTTAAGGAGTATATCTTCTTCCATAAAATGTTAACACTGCCCAAAAGAGACAGGAATATCTCACACAGACAGATCACAGCAAACACACAGAGAAGTGGAAAGATAAGATTATTACTCAGAGAAAAGGTTTCCATTGCAGCATCCTCTAACTGGTCCCAGACAGATCCTTTATCCCTACCTGCACCATTCCAAGCAGGTAGGAACGATAAATGGAAGGAATGAAAAACACAGGAAGAGAGAGCCTTTGATTAACAGCAAGTCCAGACAAAATACAAAAAAGCCAATGTACTCCTAATTCAAGGAGAGACTTGAAGCCCTTTAGAATTCTGAGTTTACCCCTCTGTTCAGTGACTTAAGCTGAATGATCTTTTATCAAGATCAGTGATATATTTTAGACCTCCATACATAGCTAACTTCCCTCTCCCCTTCTTCATACTGTTTAAAGAATTCATATTCAAGAAGAGCAAGAGACTTGGACAGACTTCATTTTATGCAAACTACACCACCCACTCCAATCTTCTCTTACACATATTCAATTTCCCCAGCAAAACTTTGGTTTTACTTTGAATGGTCTGATGTGTCTTCCTATTCTACCAGCATGGACAACAGTTAGAGGTTAAAAACAGTGTCAGGGAAAGTAAAAATTCCAGTCTGTCTTAGACATGATTTCATCTGAGCTTCAACCTGAAAGATTCCCTCCCCACTAAGAAAAGCAGCTTACCCAAAAGTCCTTCATATAGATAGACACGCTGGTTCCCATCCTCTGGACCTCTCCCTGGAGTACTCCCTTTGCTGTCCTTCACACTCTGCTTCAGGTTGTGAGACTTGGCCTGAAAATAATACAAGAGGTATTGGAAATTTAACTCTGCACCCTGCAGGGCTCTCTCTTACCCTGTTGGGTTTAACAGACACAGTTTGCAAGCTATACTTCAAAAAAGCTTCTCCTGCAAACATTCACATAACAATTGCTTTGTTCGAAGAGCAGCGTAATACACTTAAACATCCATAGTCAGACAAAGAAAACTAAAAGAGAGACAAATAGAGAAAGCAAAACAGAGGAAGCACATTGCCTTCCTGAAGGAAAATTGAGGCAAAACAAAAATGCAAGCCCCAGGCTGAAGGAAAGAACCTCTTCTGTCATCCCCTGTATTTTACACTTATGCATTCATAAAGGTATGACATTAAGCAAATAATTACATATCATTTGGCCTGAAGAGTGAGAGTTGGGACAAACAGCCAGCAGGAACAGTGACAACAAAGCCGGCCCATTTATTTCTCTAGCACCTGGTAAATGTGGTGCAAAATTTGAATTTGTAGCACATCACATACACCCATCATCTTTGTTCTAAATCTCTTGCAAGGGTTCTTAGAATTTTAGCTTCTATTTAATTCTATTCTATTTAATTCAGTTGAAAAATGCAGAAAAGTAAATGCTAAAAGTCTGACTCTTCAGTAACTGAGAGAATACCCTCATGTCACAAAGGAAGCAGACACAGCTAAATAATTTTCATGCTTTTTTTAGAAATCTGCCAGGAAACACAATGGTTTTGTTTGTTTCTTAACATTACAAGTAGAAACCCTATAATTTTTTTCACAATCTTATGATTATCATAAAATAATGAATAGTGAGATCAATCTTAAGGCACTGCAAGTTGTTTTCTTATTTTGCTGAGAGCTTCATTTAGCCAAATCAAGTGTATCATTATTTTCTTGGTAAGATAATATTAGAGGTTATACACAATAATCAAGGACTTTACAAAATGAAGTGCTCACAAATTATTTGGATTTTACTGCATACAGATCTTCCAACTAGGCAAATACATTTAAAAGTTGTGATTACACTTCAAATACAACTAAAGTAATACTTTAAAGAAACAGAACAGCTGCTAAAACTAAAATGGATCACTCCTTTACTCTACCAAGCAGCTTCTCCTAAGAAACAGGGAATTTTCCTTTTAGTTAAGGATGAACAACGCCGTTCATTTAGTTGAGAGAAATATTGCATTAATATTAAACATTACTGGAGTCTCTAAGGTGATGCAAGATGTGAACCTACTACTTTCAAAAACCATTTATTGCACAGTAAATGAAGAAAGGTATGTGGATCCAGACAAAATTACATCTTTGACATTGTAATATTGTATGCCATTGCTGATTAACCCTGAGAACTGAATCAGAGATCCTCTTCCATACATGCACACACATTGAAGTATTACTGTACAAGATTTTTTTTTTTAAAAAAGAAGTCTGCAATGCCCTTACAAAGATAGAGCTAGTAGCAGAGTTTGTCTCAATTTCACTGTCTGACACAGTGCCTCTGGATCCTGCCAAATTGCCACCATTTTCCACACTCGGGCCATCACCAGCATTGCTGCTTATGTCACTGTCTGCTCCCAATGTCTCTCCAGAGCTGTTACTAACCTGTGGGGAAAAAAAAAGCAATTACCTTCAACAGATAATACATCAGAGAATTTGTTCTTCTTTTTAATGCATCAAACAATTTGTCTTTTTTGCACTCAGGTTACCTTTTTAAACTTCTATTTTTTATAGATGGTTTATACACAACTAAGATATATTTATAGAATTGTTGCAATCCACCAGTTCCATAAATACACCAATATGTAGGAATACATAACAGCAATGAGCACCATATATGAAGGCTGCAATCTGCTCATAAAGCAAGCTCTATATATGTTTTGTCAGACACACATGCTTGCTACCCACTCAGAGACTCTGGAGAGAGAACTCAGAGTACATTATGCATGTGTGACACTTTGCTGCCACACCACACAAAATCTAAGCACAAAATGCCCTTCCCCACTTTAACAAGCAGGCAATCACATTCAGATTTCACTCTGGGCATATCCTACCACAGTGCTGACTTCAGAATCCTGGCTTGTACTTCTGACCATAACTGCTGGTCCTCCACTGGGAAGAGAGTCAAAATCACTCTTCTGCAATCAAAATATATAAAGGACAAGGAGATTCACATTAGTTTTTGCCATAAGGAGAGAACATCACTTCCCATTCTTTTGGGCTCTTGAATCATATGCCTTATGTTTCCTTAGTTTATTTAGCCAATCAAACAGAAACCACTGTCTGAGTGTCAAAGACACCATGGTGTTCTGCAATTGAGTTTACATACACCAAAGCCCTAGAGAAAGGGGTGAAGAAATTTTACCAAATGAGCCTCTCAAGAATACTCAATCCCTAGAAGTCTTCCCATAATTAAGCAGAGAATAGAAGAATCCTGTCTCTTACCACATAAATAAAGCAAAGCATAAGAGCCACTGACCTGAGAACCTGAGGCCAGACTGAGGCCACTGTCTGCACTGATTTGGGATTTCTTCTCATCTGTTTCTCCCAAATCAAATTGTTTCACAGCATCTGGTCCTGAACAAAGGAAAAAGTAAATAATTACTGCAACAAGAAAAAACAGCATAGTGAAAAGCAGATAACAGACTGGAAGCAGGAACAGTACCAAGAAAACAGATTTGCTTTCTCATTTCTTTAATGCCTTCTTTATTATTCCTTGGTACTGAAAACAACAAGGCCAGCAGATCACATCTGCTAGCCTTCAAGCATTAGTTTGAATTTCAAATACTCTGAAGTCCAGGAGTGACTATAATCAAACAGTACCTTTCTTAGCCATTCAAGAGAGAATAGGAGGACAGACAACAGTCAAGTAGCTTCCAGTTACAATAACACATGCAGAGCAGTTGACATTCAACTCTAGGAAGCCACTTCCTTTAATTCTTGGTAATAAAAAAGAATACCTATTTACTTAAAAGTCAGAATCCTTTTTTGAACAGCTAAATTGCTCAAAGTCCTGGACTGAGTTTTTTTTTGGTTGCCCACTGCAACTATCTAGGCAAAAATCAGGCAACACATGACAAGAAAATAAACAGTAACAATTGGTGTTACCCAGCAAGATTTTCAAAGACTAGGCTTGTATGATGCTGTACTTCACAATATTCCCCAATTACATTAACAAATGGCTCTCCAGAGTTGGCAATCACATAGGTAGAAGAGAGAGAGGAAATCAGCAAGCTTTTAAGTCATGCATTTATTAACCCAAAGATCCAAAAAACAAAAAAAAGGAAAGAAAGGATAAAGAACACTATGTTCAATTTCCCATGCACTTCTAGAATCGTATCATCTATTGTCCTTAGATGGGATGGCAGAAGGAAAAGAGACTGATGGAGAGGCCTGAAAAGAAATTTGGATAAGCACTGAATGAAGTAAGTAAGAAAGCAAGAAAAGAGTGTGTTATAGGCTGTACACAGAATGTTAATACTCCCCGAAAGGGGAAGAGACTGAATGCAATACTTCTGCCATAGCCATATCTGCCAACTATTCAGTAACAGGAAGACATGATCAGCTGCTGGAATATTTGTATTATATACCCATGCCTATAGCCAGTATCTCTAAGCCAACAATGTCACTATCTCTGTAACCACTGATTGCAATAACCTGGGAATTATGAACATGTTTGTATTATATGTAATATTAGAGAGGATAAGACAGTGAAAAGGAAAGAAAAAGGGAAGGGAGGAGAGAGAGAGAGAGAGAGAGAAGGATAATATAAAAAAATTTGTGGGAGTGAGTTTGAGATGATATGTAAACTCATGAATAGCAAAGCCATAAGCGGGCTGTGCAGACCATACTAGCTCACTTCTCAACCACCAACTCTTCCTGTGAAACGTTTACAGAAAGTATTCTTCATTTGTTATAGCATTTTGTCTCTAAATCCAAATGCCTTAGTTACTGTAAATCAACACCTCAAAGACTCTAGGAAAGAGAAAGCATAAACAAAACTTATGAAGAAAAATAACTAAAAATATTTTTTCTAAGAATTTGAAACATTATTTTCCACTGAAATACACACAGCTCACTTCTTGAGGTCTACTTCCACTCATTCAAGTGGTCATCATTTCTAGTTCTGATACAGCAAAAAGTTTTATATCTCTTTACTACAGCAATAACACTAAATTTCAGCTGTGTGTTTTAAACAATTTAGGCATTTCCTGTCCCAGCACATAATTCAGATATATTCCTGGCAGTTTGGCTTTTAAAGGAATTGAAATTGACTGAAGCAGTTCAGGTATTTGAGGGCTGTAACTGAGTGCAAGGAGCACAACAACCACAATTACATTGTTGTCACTGTCAATTTACAGGCACTTACAAACATCCCTTTCTATTATTTATGGAGTTGTATGTCTAATACACATGGAACACTAAAACCTCCATTTATCCCTCCCAATGTAGGCACCTACCTGAAAGGCTCAGTTTGGGAGAGCAGGTATGTGTGTGTGTGTTCTATGTGTCTGTGTTGCACACTCTTCCTCAGCAGATACCAGGAAGCTGTACTGCAGGGCTGCCCCATTCACCCCATTCTCTCTGAACTAACTCCAGATGCTAATTTGTACTTAACAGAAGTATTTAACTGAGGTGCCGAAAACTGATGTAAGCAAACCCAGGCCTAGTCAGAATGTTTGGAGTCTTCATTCATTCATATCAGCTATTAATCCTTCCCAAATAGGCAGCATCAGCTCTGTAAAGTATAAACTAAGCTTATGATCAGGAAACACCTACCACAACACAGTTGTTATAAAGTGGCTGTTACACTTATGTTGTATGTCCCTATTTACAACAGTGACAACCAAAAGAGCAAAATCTGGTATTGCACCTGCAGAGCATACATATTCAATATTCTATTCATTATTATATTTCAATAGATGTTCAGATTTGTGTAGATTTAGACTATTATTTAGACTCTGCAACAGCCTCAAACTATTTCACTCCTTCTTTACCAAGGAATATGAAAAACAAAATCAGGTTGATTCCTTATTATGAGGCTATTTTCTAGAAGTCATCACCAAATACAATTCTTCACATACACCTTCTCTCTCCCCCTCAGAAATATTTCTTGTTGCAGACTGACTGCTCATGCTTAATGCCAGTTAACAAAATCCACCATGCCACGGCATGAACAAACAGGAATTCTTCATCCCAGTAACATTTAATCAATCCATGTATCCATGTCAACAACTAGTTAAACAAGTTTTAACCTTCAAGGAAGGAGATGAAGTATCCTAAAATTCTTCCATATTTATCTGATTGGTGAGGATGCAGAAGACCTGCTTCCTCTTCTTTGAAGGTAATATTTGGGGGAGAAAAAAAAAAAGGGGGAAAAAAAAAAAGAAGAGACATTTCAACATAATTTCCTCAAGGCAAACAGATCTGTTTGGTCTCTTTAATGGAGACTTTCTTGATAGGTTTTATTCTTGTGAGTATAAAACCTGTATGCCATAGATGCAAGCTCACCCTGCACCTGGGGAGTTGGCAGTTATGGGGAGGCTGGAGGAGTCAGTTTCTACATTTTTTTAAATTTCCTTACTCGTTTTTTCCAAAGATTTTTGCTTTTTCACTTCCTGGTGCTTGTTCCACAATTCTACCCAAGATGCATTGAAAGCAGGAGAGAAAGAGAAAGAGTCAGCGACTGGTCAGACAGGTGAAAACGGGGAAAAAAATTTTCAAATAAAAACCCCACCCCTTCACCTCAAAAAAAAAAAAAAAAAAAAAAAAGAGAGAAAAAAAGGCAGACTTTTATGACAACTACTGAGTGAAGGGTTAATTAACACCATTTTAAAAGAAAGCAGTATTGGGCATCAAGCACTGCATCATCTCTTAGTAACAGTATTCAAACATTAGAGATGACTTCATACAGTTCTGGTGGTGCATACCCCCCTCCCCTCATCAGACCACACTTTGACAGCAGTGAATCAATTAAGGAAAAACAGCTCTTATGAACAAATAATTAATCACCTTTTCTGAGAAAGGGATTTAAGACTGTCAGATATTTACTCCTCTAAAACGTAGGCATCCCAGAAGCTCTAATTAACAGAAACATTTTAATGTCTCTAGTTTATATCACTGAAAGGAGAAAGACACAAAAACAGCAGCAGCAATTCCAAAAATACTCAAGTGTAGGTTAACACAGCATTTAATCAATATTATATCTTACATACTATCACAAAGTTTACAAGTTATTTTTGACCTGACAACATTCTCAATAAATGCCCAGCTCTGCCTATGAACCTGTCCTATATGCAAAGAGCTGAACTTCTCTGCATCCACTTGCTCCTGTCAGGGTATAGAGAACAGAAAATGGCAAAGAACTAAAATGAGCAAGATATCAGACATGCTTCAATCCAGCTTCCAAAACTCAAAGTCACAGCACTCTAATCAAGTCAGCAAATTCCATAATACACAATGCACAGACCAGCAAAACAGTCTGAAGTTTTCTTAAAACTGAATTTGAAACTTAGCCCTGGGATAAAACAGTCATGAGGCACTTGCACTTTTCTATCACTCACATTGTTTGACTGAAATGCAGTCACCTTTTCTGCTCATTCCAGGTGCTGGCCTGTTGGCCAAAGGAAACATTACAAGCTGCCATGCTGAGCTGACTCTAAGTGTTAGGCACTGTCCTCTCTCACTATTAAAGTTGGGGACACTACAGAGGAAAATCCTCTTAGAAAACTGGCAAAGAGAAGGGAAAAAAAGTGAAATGTTCTTTTACTACTCTTTAAATAAACTTCCTGAGCACCTGAAAGGTAACTTGTGTCAGAAACCCATTCCATCCTGCAAATAGCAGAAATAGGGGCAAAACAAGTTCTAAGTAAGTTCTATTAAGAAAATTGTCCACTGAAAAAAAAATTTAAAGGATAGGTTACAACTATGGAGGAAGGCTCCAAAGTATTATGAAAAAAGACATCAAGAGTGAGACAAATGCAGCAAGGTAGAAAAAGCTAGAAAGATGGCTTCTAGACTACCAGTTTCTAGATCTGCTTCATGATTGATGGATGTTCCTTCAACTTTCATAAATAGACAGATGGATAAGATAAAATTGCTGAGGGATCCAAACAGCACCCTACAGGCTTATCAAGCTAAGCATACACTGACACAGATAACAATCTCTATGATGGACTTAATTTGTTTGTTAAAGGGCTTTGAAAACATCTGGCTTCTTCCATGCTCAGTCTTTATGGCTTTATTTTAAAAATCACCAGTCTGAAAGCTGCAACACCTGCCATTAACTTACTTTTAGCTGTCTTGTCTGTTAATTTAGTGTAGAGTATATCCTAGCACATTAAAAACAGACTAGATTTTACTCTCAAAAAAGAAGAAAAACAAAACTTCAAATAAACTCACAGAGCATAAAATACTACACCTACAGCCTTGTTATATGACCCTGAACTAAACAGGACAGCAGGTCCAAAAAGGACCTGATGCAGATGAAGTATGTAGCACAATCCTTTCTGTTTAAAAAAAACAGCCAAAATAAAGTGATCTGACCAGATTAAACAATTATTTAAAAACTAGTAATGGAAACTTCAGTAATTGGTGACATTTTCATTAACAGTTATGGAAAGTATGCAATAAACCAAACTTATCACTAATACAAAGGGTAAATGAATTACCTATCAACTTAAAAACTACCAGTGTCCTAACAAAAAGACATACAGGTGATGAACCCTGGAAGACAAGAACCCCAGAAGTAAGCAATTGATGAATATCAGAAGCATCATCTTCACATTGAAATTTCTAGGTAGGAATTAGGTATCAAAGCACAGTCAAGATCAAAGTTCAGCTGCTAAAAAGCCATCCTGCTTCCCCTCAGAAATAGGAAACCCTGTGAACTTCATAGCTATTGTTCCTGTAGTACCAGAAAACTGCACAGATTCAGCTCTAGATCTGAGATGCAGTTTAATCACCATACTAACATACACTTTACATATTACTACTGCAAACAGAACTGTATATTATTTTACTCCATCCTTCTGAAGACTTCTCATTCTAGTATTTCCTCCTGTATCTAGGTAAAAAGGTTAGCAGCCAAATTTGGATTTCATCTATACAATACCAAGAAATTACTTCGAAGTTTTATTTACACATCTTAAACTGAGGCTGTAAGTACCTCCCAAACTTCAGAGAACCAAGGAACTGCTGAAGTTCAAAGGGACCTGTGGACATCATCTAGTCCAACCTCCCTGCTTAAAGCAGGATTGACTAAAGCTGCCTGCCACAGGACCACATCCAGTAAGATATTCACTTTCTCCAGAGATGGAGAATCCACCACCTTTTCAGGTGGACCCAACCTGTTCATTCCACCATTGAATCATCTTCACATAAAAACATTTTTTTCCCATGTTTAAATAGGACTACTTACAAATACGTTGTTATTTCAGCAACATGTAAATGTTTAGCAAATGCTCTTCCCTAAACAAATTAGTTTGAACGAGAACATCTGCATTTCACAGCTAAGCCATGACTAACACCAGTCCTGTATATCCGAAGTTGTCTTATTCTGAAGTTTCCATGACAGAATATAAAGGAAGTATAACAGGCAAGCAGCTTTAAATAATCTCTCTGCAACACAAGACAAACACCCTTTACTTCTAGATCACACAAGTCAGATGAACATGGAAACTAGTGTTTTTACAGAAAGTTCCTAAAAAGTGACTTGCATACCAGTTCATGTTTTGTGGTGAAAAACAAAAGCAGTCAGAATAAAAGATTTCAGGAAAAATATTCAAGTCTTTTGAACTTTGGTCAGTCTAGGCAAAACCATATCCTTCTTGTAATTTAGCTCCATAAAAGACAAGTGGAAACCATCATAGCATCAGAACCACCAATGAGAATGTACATTTGCCTGTCCTTGAAGACCGTGGATTGTTTAAGGCTAATGTTCTGGCAACAGTAGTTTACATGGCATATTACGTAGCACTTTTTTTGAAAAGCACTTCTTATGATACTTCACAAACAGGAATTATCTGATCTCTATGATTTCCATTTCTATGAGGCTTTAATTTCATCTAAGGGAAATAAGCAGTCCTAGCAATCTTATCAAAAGATCTCTCTTCCTTTTTAAAACAATAATGTCCTAGAGCCTGGTTTATTCTTAGTTGTGCCAGAAGCATACTTTCCTTTTTCTCTTCTACAGAAAAGTAATGAAGCACTCAAAGCAAAACAAACAGCTAACTGAAATGCTGGAAATCTGAATCTGAAACACTTTCAGCTTCCTGACAGCTTTTCAAATGGAGTACAAGACTAGTTTCTGAGCAGCTGCCTCCCTAAACAAGGCAGTTACCTCTTTAAACAAGAAAGCAAATCAAGTCAGAGGGGTTCAGTACTTGACAGCATCCAGCCTGCAGTTATTCTGTGTGAATGAGAATGAATGTCTGTACTCCTGTCACTCAGCTGCTCAATACACACATTCCCAAGTCTTATGCCACAAACTACATCTATATCCTCACAGCACCACACTTCCAGAAGATTATTCTTTCAAACAGTGATTCCACAAAAATGTTATTTTAAACAGCTGTAAAAAGCAACATCTATAATTTAAGATTACATACTTTGCAGTTGACAAAAAATTTCTCATATGCTCATGGTACCTCTCATGTTTACAACCCACAGCCCACAGGATACAGCCAAAGTAATTTTTTTCTTTCTCCTTCCTCCACCAAAAAGTCTGCAAAGCCCTTTTTAAATAAAGTAGTTCTGAAAGCCCTACTTCAAACTTTCACCTAAGACACAGGGAAAAGCTATACTATCTAAGAGTAAGACAGGAAAATCTCCAGTGACCAGCCTAGCAGATGCTATTTAGAAGAACACACATTCTATTTGCTATTGCACAGAAGGAAAATCCATCAGTCCTGGTCATTGGAACTGTAACACCATAACTAAAATATTTTTAGAAATTTTGTTGTTAACAAACAGTAAATTTTGGATCCCACTTACATCAGGATACAATCTACATAATTCACAGGTAGCCAGCAATGACAGAATGTTTCATGTTTCCCTTCCACAGCTGCCCTTTCTGAAATCCTGCTCTCCCTCTTTTGTCGTTTCCCATTGCTTGAAAACAGCAATCACAGAACAAAAAATAAGGCTGTTTAAGGTGTAATGAAATATAGAAACAATTAAGATTAGACAGTTTCTGGGAGAAAATTGTGGTAGATAGTTTATCTGAGAGTAGGGTGAAAACACATATGATTGTTCCTTGCGATCCAAGGTGTAAATGAAGCATGTTACAGTAGAAATGTAGTGTGTTAAAATGGAGAGAATGCAAATAGAACCTAATGCCAAACCAGAAGTCCCCCCTTCACTTTGCATGCACCTCAATACACACCAATGGAAGCAATAAAATTTTCTTCCTTTAGACTTCTTGTGTCAAACTCCCTTGGCCCTTTGCCTGCAGGGCTCGGTGGCTTTGGCATTAGGTGAGGTACTGGCAGCTGCATTGCAGGTTTTGGCTCCACTCTTGGGGATGATGCGGGATCCTTGCCAACCGGAGTGACTGATCCATCTGTAGGACTTCGTTTTCTCTTTTCTGGTTCTTTAAATAAAAAGAACAATGTTAAGAGAAATTAAATAAATAACTAACTAGAAAGAAACATAAGGAAAAAGGAAATGAGAGCTGGAAAAGAAAGATGAGACAGATGGTCTCACCTAAATCATTAAGCCTGGCAATGAAACAGCTCAGTGCCACATTTGTTCCCATAGGTCAACATGACTTGCTGATAGTCTGACTCTACTGTGGAAACAGTAGAGGAGAAAGCCAGACTACTGTTTTAGGGATACTCAAGTATCTCATTTCTGTATATCTGAAACCTAGGTATGTACTCTGACACAGTAACTGCAGCATCTCCTCTGCCAAACTGTGACAAATTAAACAATTCTGCCTAAACTACCAAGGATACAATTTACAGAAGATAACTTCCTCTCCAAAGATGACAAATGCAATCAATTCCATGGGTAACATGAAAAGCTCACGAAACCTCAGCTATAGCTCTTCCATCAATCTCTGAGACTTCCTATAACCATATGTCCCTAAAGGTAGTTTGGATTATTTCTCTGTATCAAACCCCACAGTATGAATTGCAGCAAAACCTACAGAAAAGAATAACTAAAACCACGTTTTCCATAAAGAGATTACTGCACAAACTATTCCAATACCTGATGAATCTAATAGTCAAAACTTCATACCCTATTATCTAAATCTGTCATACCACCAGATCTTGTGATACCTTTGTTCAGTGGATTTAAGATTCTGCTATCAGTAACGCCTTTCTATTTAGAGAGTAACTGAAAAGGATCAACACCTAACACTCAACAGACAGAACACTTCAATCCTTCAGAGCAAAAGTGTTTCCCCAATGCCTCGTAGTTCTTTTCTGAAACCTCAGCTTTGCAAGATGTAATGATCAGAACTGGGAGCACTGCCTCAGTTGTGGGTCTTGTTACTGATACATCAAGATACTACACAGTAGCTGCATTCCAAATGTGTATTCATAGGTACACAGTGTCCCTCTTCCCAGTTTTTACAGACAGAGTAAGTAGTGGGAAGTTCACATACAGCAGCAGGAGAATGCTTCCGAGGATATACCTCCCAATACTACTATTATTGCCAACTATCCTTCTTCCTAAAAACAAGTCCTTGGTTTGACCATATTATAATTAATCATGACGATGCTTCAGTAAGATTTAGCTTACTCTAGACAAAGAAGCTATATCTATCATGTCCTGTAGGATTAGTTGCTTATTACTATATGTTCAATAATAGCAACATAAGGACTTATTTCTATAAAACATTTCTAATACTAATTTCAACTAATTGAAAACAAGTGAAGCATACAAAAGAGCTAAAATCTGTCTACAAATTAAGATGTTATGCAATAATGAGAAGAGTCTTTCAAAGTTTGCACCAAATTTTGTCTGTCACAACCACAATTAGTTTGCTGGGAAAACTCTACTTACCATCAAATTATGCTATTTGGTCTTCACTCTAAAACTACTGAGTTTTATGTCAGCCACTCCAATTTTCCTTAGAATCACTATCAGACTATAAGCTTCTAATTACCGAGATCAGCCTATTCTCCACATTCAGGACTGTTCCACTAGCACAGCCTTCCTTACCTTTCTCAGCATTCTAACAATGACTGAAAAGGAACACAGGGCGTATCTAAGACAACTCATTAAAAAAACCCTGGTGCAAGACCCAGAACACTAACTATAAAGGGTTTAGTAGATGCTACTTCTCTGTTACAATGAAATAAGTAACTTCATCCTCTGAGATTACAGAGAAGCCAGATACTAAGCAAAGCTTTTTGTGAGCTTTTGCTTTCTTCCTCAGCATGTATTTTCTTATTTTACATTAGAATCAGATTTTTAATAAAAGGTTGAAAATTAAAGAGATATTTTCATACTTTCTTCTCTAAGAGTATTTACTTCTATAAGAATAATTGTGCAGTGCAATGTGGCTGGTGAGATGCAAGCCTCGTATGATTCCACATTACAAGTATCTCCCTCCCTACCGAGGTTGTCTGCAACAACTTTCCAAGACTGTGACCGGGACAGTTTTAGCTGAAGGCCCCCATTCCCAGAATTTCCACTTCAGCTGTAGAAGTGCCAGGTTTTGTATCCCACTGCAGAGTTTCCATTTTCAATTAAATATCAGTATGGCAATTATTTTGCCTTGGTCCAGTAACATGTATATAAGAAACACAAAACAGGCTTCAAGCTTTATAAGGCTTCAGTAACAATGGTACGATTCTCACCATTTTGGAAGTGTTGAAAAAACCATGAAATATTAAAAGGCACAAAAACAGCTACCTTCCCAATCTTGTTTGGTTCATAAACACTGTATTCTCATGAACACTTTTCTTACCTTTATTATAGTAGTGAGTATGTGCTATCTCTAGCAGGCCAAAAACACTGGCCATGCCTCCCAGGCCAGCATTTGCATATGACTGCTCCAGGCTTAGCACAGTGCACTTCAGCAGGTCCAGCATGCCTTTATAAACCTTGCGGCTGATCTCCTGCAATGAAAACACCCATCAGTGCTGCTATTTCAGAAGTGAGAAAAAAAGCCAAGAACATAAATTCCCAAACTTTATGCTGTAACATCAGCTTTTCACAACTGACAAAAACTTCCTGTGAACTGAGCCCTGGCAGACACTGAGTGTGAGGACCCTGCAGAGCTCAGCACTGACCACGTCCTGGATGACATCCTGCCGAGCATCCTCCTCTGACTGGATGGTGCGGTTCAGCTTGCTCAGCACAAACACACGGAGCTGCTCGCTCTCCAGCAGACGTCGGACCCTCTTCATGTTCAGCCAGCCAACACCTTGCCCATCAAGAACGTTGTGTACCACCTCCTTCAGGAACTGCTGGTTCTCACTGGCACATTTAGAGAAAGCAGGCAAAAGTTAGTTACCCTCTGCTTACTTTGGCTTACATGGGAAGAGAGCTGTGGCCAGGGCACACACAGAAGTACCTTCCCTATCAACAGTAAGTGACATCTAGCTCTATCTGCTGCTAATTTAACTGCACAAGCTCAAGCTCTGTTCCATAGGTGTAGTATCAAATATTTTATTTTGTCTTTTATTTCCTATAAAAAGCAATAATCAGATTTTCCCCTAGCTCCTCTAGGTACCACTCTACCCTTCACTTTCACAGCACTTTTCAGAATCCACTGGAATCCTTTATGCCTTTATCCTTTATCTGAGCTGTGGAAGAGGAAGTGCAGCACTACTAATGCACTACTGCAGCAGCCTTGGCACATCTTTTGTGTAGCACGTTTGCTCAGCTTCTTTTGCCACAGAGGGAAAGGTAAGAAGGAACTTCTGTGCAACCTGCTGCATTTCACAGTCTGAACTGTAGTTATTATTCTTACTTGTCCCCCAAACGCAGTAGATCAAAATAAAATCACTCTACCTATGACTGCTACATAAGAAAGGGAGAAGAAAGCACAGGTCAGGTAATGCGTACTTGCATCATTCTGAGTCCAGTGCCAATGTTGAGAAAAGCACTTCACATGAATTTATGGAATCAAACTGCTTCATTGGGCTCAGTTGCACCCTGCATAGTGCATTAAAACTCCACTGAGCTAGATCACCTTGTTCAGAACACTCAACTACAAAGAATAACTACTGAGTTAAAGCAGAAACCTAGAACATTCTGGATCTCAGACATTTTGGAGTACAGAAAAATAAGCATGTGCACTATTAACTGTAAGACATCCATACCAAATCTCCTTAGACAATACCATGTCTAGGTCTAGGGCAACAGAAAACTAGTATTTAGTTTTTAACAGCTAGACTTCTGAGAAAACATTGGCCAGGTATGAGGCCACCCTAACTACACTGTACACTTGAAAAGCAGGAAAAAAATATCACCTGGAATTGCTAGTTCGTCCCTGAGGTGATGGAGACTCTCTCTTCACTGTTGGGCTGTGCTTTATGACTGAAGACTTCTGATCAACAAGGGCCCGTCTGTTTCCTAAAGAGGAGAGGAAACAGAATGAGAGGAAAGGGTGGGAACAAAACAATCTGATCCCAGGGACAAGCAAGACTAAAGTTGGCTAACACACCTATTCAAATTACAGGTAACAGACTTCAAACAAAATGGAAACTCCAAAAAAGCAGCAGCGTATATCATATTCTAGCATCACACATCGGCAGAAAACAGTAATGGGAGTAATGCAGAGAGAAAAAGAGAAGATGGTAATGGGAGCAGGAGGTGAGAGGCAAGAAAAGTTTGGCTGCTCTGCATGCAGTTCCACAACAAGAACCATCTTCAAATTAGTCACTGTATGTAAAAGCATAATGCATTGATGGTGACTAGTATAGATCATGTGGTACTGGTTACCCAGCGAGAAAGGTAGCCCGAAGTCAGGCACAGGGAATGCTGGAAATTGTTACATCATGCACAGCTCATGCTGTAGGGAACCCACCTTCATTGCTTACTGGGCCAGCTTCAGTAATAATCTCCATTATAGTATTTAACCCAAATACTGGGACACAAAATATACAATTAGTAGTGTACTGAAATATCTACACTCCCCACTGTCAGCATCAAAAGAATCCAACTAGCAGTTTCTTCCCAGCCCTCCCTCAAAATAAAACCCAAATGACACTACAGCAGGAAGGATGTTTGAAAGCCCAAGACCACAAGGGCCAGAATGACTTATCTTAAGAGATAGTGCTTGACTTGAAATTTGGCATCGTGGAACCAGTGTACTGCATCTTCAAGGACATTACTGTATTATTGTACGTATTGTATTTGAAGGCACTACAAAAACCATCTGCATCACCAAGGAAAAAATACTGATGGATGCGCATGAAATAAAAATTAAAAACGAAGCCGGAAAGTGGTCAAGCAGCAGCAATGAAATGGAGTCCCAGCATCATTTCCCATTACAGTTAGAAACACACACTTGGCAACAAGAACAAGTTAATGCAGCAACTTTGTATCTCTATAGCAGAGACAAAAACATCTAAAAACCACTGAAGTGCCCAGTGGGAAACCCAGTGAGCCAGCATGCACATGTAAACGAACACACACACACACACACACACACACACACACACACTCACACACATACACTTGCACATGCATAAAACAGACTGAGCTACTCCATGGAAATCCCATCCTCATATCTGCACAGTAACATTAAAGGCCCTACAGGATTAAAATAGTTAAGAAAAGAAAACCGAAGTGCAGATGAGGCACAAAAGCATGAATGTGGAATGGCAAACCCCATCACTGTTTTCTTCCAATGCATGGAATCAGTCATTAAGTTTACCCATGGAAACAACCCTGACATGAAGCATGTTTCTTATCCAGTACAACTGGACACGAGAACATAACCAACTGGTAAAAGGTTGTCAAAAACAGCTGTGCAGAGTCTCTGCTAGTGTTTTCACCCTACCAGTCCTGTTACTCCTCATTTTGCACACAGAGAAAATGATTACTTGTCTCAAAAACAAAGTCCAAAGCAGAAACACAAAATCCAGCTTTTGGTCTTTGTTTCTACAAGGTCAAAGGTCAGCAAAACACCATACCAACCTTCATCCACATCCCTTCCCAATTCCAGATTAAAGTAATCTTTACCGATAAAAGTGATGAGGAGGAAAAAAATAAATGAAAAAAATCAACACATTAAAACAAAATCAGTAAGTTCTAATCAGATAGAATAACTCAAAAGGCAAAATAAAACCTCTCCTCAGTATAGCACCTGAAAACACTGCAACATCAGTGCAAGCTTGGTCACCCCTGCAGTATTACATTTGGTATAAGGATGACCAGGATGTTTAACACCCATATGTTAGAAATAACATTTCTCTAGTGCCTATTCAGACACATTACCTAATGATACTGCAGACAAACAGGAGATGTTCTAATGAAAAGATTGTGCACATATGCTAGGGATTGATCTTCACTCTCATAGAACGGAAAGCACGGGTGTAATTTGATTTTCTATTTAGCAATCTGAAAAGACGATAAACACTTTCAAAACTAACATAATCTGCAGCCTCCATGGGAGGCTGGCATTACCCCCATCTACAAATGCACCATCATCACTCTATAAATTACCTAAGGCTAGGCATGAAGATAGTGGCAGTACAAAAGCAGAACCTACCTCTTGGTTCTTGTTCTTTATACTAAGTACTTAAAAATAAAACAAAACAAAATACACTATGAATGTTGGTTTTCTTTGTTAACTCAGCCTAGACCAGACATTCTCCCATCCAACATAGCCCAGTTGTTGGAAAAAAGAATGACTGAGAAATATCATAACAATTTACTGTCTTGCTCCTTAACACAGTTACTACCCAAACGACCAACAGACATCACTCCCAGGATTCCTGTCAGGGGTAGGACCTCAGACTGCCAAGTCACAAGAACTGAAAAGCAGTAGAAGACAAAGTGAAAAATGGTTACCTTTCAAGCTGGGAAAGGGAGTATTCTTGTCTCTCCCAACTTTGGTTGGTAGGGCTAAGTTGGACAGACTGAAACTTGTGCTGTGGTTTCTGTACAGGCTGCCTATGACAGAAGACAAAAACAATTAAATGTCTACTGCTCACTGTACATATCCAAAGATCCTATAACTCCCCATCTTATTTCAGATCCTTAATGATTAAGTTCTTCTTCACTACCCAAAAGTCTCACAACCATAACATGCCCTCATTTACATTGCAACCACATCTATAATCAGATTATTCTAAACAGTACAAAAACATAAGTCTTTATGTCACATTCATGTCACAACAACTGATGTTGGATCTTCGAGTCTGAAATGTAACAACAAAATCCTCTTATCTTCCTGCACTTAGATGACATCACCTTAGCTCTACTTTCTAGTTTGATCCCGTTTATGGGAGCAAATGAATGGCTGAGAAAGCCACGTGAGAAAACTGGATGACAGAAGATCTGCAAAACATGTAACTCTGAAGTGAGGACTGTGCACTGTGTCTTGTGAAACACTGCTAATCTGCCACGGAACCATGGTTTGAAACAGAAGCTTTTCATTTATTAGGAAAAAACACATATCCTTCCTGATACAGGCAGATCTTAAGGACACAATTATGCATCACCATCATCTGCTTACACCTCATAGACAGTCTGAAAGTATCACATTCAGATAAGGGAGCTGATTAACACTTGAAGTTATTAAAGTGTCAACATATTATTTTAATTTGCTTTGATTCTTTGTTTTTCTGTAGTCTTATTTTAGTAACAGTCATTTTACCAGAAACACTTATATTTTCAAGTGCTACAAACTCCTTTCACTGCTTTTTACTGTAGTGCAAGACTCAAGAGGCCATGTCTTCTGTAACTCATTAAGAATTCTGGATTTGTGTTCCACACCTGTGATTTTTTTAAATAAAATATAACTGAAAGTAGGCAGTCAAGGAACTAAATTTAGTACCTAAACACACAACATGGCAGCATGGAAGGCAAGATTTTTTTATCAATTTCATTAAATTGCACAATGCTTTGTTTAAATGAAACCAAAGAAATTTCTGATCTGTGCCCTAAAGTGCCATAAAACTCAAGGGGCTAATTACAAAATCAAAGTCCTTCTTATTGGAGAATATATAAAGCAGTAGCTGTCAGCAGTTGTCAGTAAGCCACCATGACTACTGAAGGGCTGGTAATTTTACAAACAACTCATTCTCTTGACTAGCCACCTCTCTATTCCATCTCTCTGTACACTCTGATAAAATAAATAAAACTAGCTTAATGAATGCATTGTACATACTTGCAAAAGACATGATGCCCCCAAAACCTTCACTGCTGTTGTTGGAGACAGTAGAGTTTGGGGAGCTGGCCCTGGAATCTGAATCTGCATCAGAATCGCTGGCCAATTTTAAACTGTTTGGCCGGAGCAACTTCTGAGACCTTTAAAGAAATGAAGTACAACTGTTATTAGCATTCCTCCTTCCTGCCACAAATCAACACATTGTATGGTTGTGGAAGACTGACGCTGGTCTCATTCACACCAGTTTTTACCACACTACCTGTACCTACTGGGAAAGAAAAAAAAAAAATCCACCCAAACAAGTAAAAAAAAAAAAAAAAAAAAAAAAGGGAGAACTGAAACATCTTTACATTCAGGTTTTTATAGCCTTTCAGGGCATGCTGAAAACTTGTCTACAAAAGGGCACTGGCAATCTGGTTTGAAAGGAGTAACAAGAAAAGCCATTGCCACCAATCACTGCAGTATCTTTCCCCCAAAAGACAAAGTTTTTCCACAACAGTTTCCAGAAATCAGTATGCTATATACTAGAATGTTCTAGATAGAACTGTTAGTTCTCATAGCTTATACAGCTTATATAAAAGTAAGGAACTGAGGGACTAAGCAAGTGCTTTTATTCAAACAAGAAGGGTTGACAGCATTTCAATATTAAATGAAAGTGATCAACAATATATCTCAGTTGCCAAAGACATCTGAGTGCATGAATGTTCAACTACATGATGCAGACCGAAACCCCAGAAGTGCTGTACACAAGGGCAGGAGACGAGGACTTGCCTGCTTCCATTGAGATTCTGGTTAAATCTTGGGGTGTAGCTCTCTTCCTGCTCATCATCTTCATCCTCCGTAGGAAAACCATACTGTGGTTCAAAGTATGGATTGTCATACTCCCGCTTCCTCACCACCCCTTCTGAGGAGCTCATGCTGCCAGCTGCAATGTCACTCTCACGACGATCCAAGCTTATCTTGGGAAAGTTTGGTTGCAGTGGCAAGGAAGAGAGATGGTTTGAAAATCCAGCAGCCAATTTCTCTTCTATTTCTGCTGAGTCTGCTGCCTCCTGTGGACCACTCAAATCATTGGTCTGTTCGCTAATTTGCGTTACATACAACTGAAGGGGAGGACAAGAACAATTATTTCAAACTGGGAAATCTGCACAGTCCTTGCTGCTTCCTACAGGGCCCCCACCATATCCCCACTATCTGGTCTCTAAACTAGGATTTTATATACAATGCAGTATTTGTGCATTGTTCTAGGGACTTACTCCCCTTCAAAAGAGCTCTGACTAGTAAGTGTTAGCTCAGGATAATGGCTTTCCATTACCATGTTCCTATTTTTCTTAAAAGACTACAAATTCACGAGTTTCCCCATCCCACTCCCTGTTCCTCTAAAGACATTAGGTCTTTTCAGACTCTGTAAAAGCAATTTCTGCAGTCCCAGCCTGGACCATTTCTCCCTGCTAATGCTGCATTTCTCAATGCACTAGAACTTTTTGTACAGGAATGGTCTGTCCCAGCATAAGAGGGTACCAGCAAACTCCACCTTGCTCAGAAAGTCCAGGGTGAGCATGCAATTTAATCTGTGCATGGTGTAACAGTCCTATTAGCTTTTGCCCTTCTCAGAAAGAACCATGTGCATTCTCCCATTCTTTATATCCTAATACGCTGATCTTGAGGCTGAACTCATCTCAGTACACACATGATTCACTCCATGGATGACAGTGCTGGGGCTGCTACTGGCTGTAGTACTGGAACTTGAACGAGGCTGGTTATTCTCTTGGGAGTTCTCACTGTCTATGATCTGTTCATCGGCGTCCCCTGAATATTCTTGAAAATCATCAAATTCCACTTCACTAGCATCACCAAGGGCAGCATGAGTCAGGGGGTCAACATCTGCAAACACATCATTATTCATTAAACAACACTGCCTTCCTCAGCCTTCTGCCCATCTAACTAAATACCCCTAGAAGATGAGGACTGCTCAACAGAATCAACTTGCATAAAAATCTACGTTATAAGGGGTTTTGGAAGTCATCCATTCAATCTTCTCCTCAAAGCAGGAGCACCTTCAAAATTAAAGCAGGTTGCTCAGAGCTTTGTCCCACAGAGTTTTGAAAGTTTTCAAGGCTTGACATGCTACAGTGATCTTGGGAACCTGTTCAACTACAATAACAATTACATTATTTTCCCTGTGTCCGAGTGGAGCTTTTTTTTGTTGCAGCTTATGGTTATTACCTCTTGTCCTTGTGACATGGGAAATGTTTTGGGAATTCTAAACTTAGTTTACTGAACAAAGTGAGTGTTTATGCAGCTTCCATATAAGCCACAGAGAATGCATTTTTCTGCCCCCACTAAGACAGAGTAATACTTTAAAGCTAGCACTGAGAACCAATTTGCAGGGGCAGGAGAGAGCTCACACTCTGCTGTCCATATTGCACAGTATTTACTGGCAGCAGCAGGTTGTTTCCAGATCCAGTGAACCAGTTTTGTTCAGTAGCACCTATTTCTGTTCTTCCTCTTCACAGTGTCCTTGGGAGGAAATTGTTTATAAGCAGAAGAAATGCCCTTTTTCAGTCTACCCACACTCTTTTCTGAGAGCAAGACCACAATAGACCAATACTTTGTTCTGGTTCAGGGATTTAGGGAACGCCTTTTTCCCAAAATGCTTCAGATGAACTAGGAAAGGGAACCTATGTGAACCTTGTGAAAGTAAAAGCAGAAGTTACTCACTTGGGGTATCACCATTAATGTCACATTTCATCATCTCACTGACAAAGTCACCAAGGGAGGAGTAGGAGGAACTTGAATCGTCATAGTCGACACTGTCACTGCCACTGCCACAACACGTGAGAGAGAGAGATGAGTGGCAGCATCAAAGCAACAGCAGGCTCTGATGCTTTAGAGATATGAATCAGCACTGCCTTTCATGGACCTCCTAAAAATCTCATATTAGAGTATGTATGAACAAATTTTACAGGCCAGCTTCATGAAAAGTAAGAGGAAAAAACATAACTTTCAGGTAGATGAAGAGTTATTCATTTAAAATAAGACATTTAAAATCTCTTAGCAGAGTTAATGAGGCCAAACATAAATGAGTAGACAACAGTGTATTAATTCACAAAACATGCATGTGTGTTTATGTAGGACAACTTCAAGGGAACTGGGAATCACAAGTAAAAGCATTTCCTTTTTACACTAGTGATAAAAGCATTTCCTTTTTACACAAGTGATAAATCCCATTCTGTTAGGACCACTGGTGCTGTGTAGAATGCAAAATATGTGCAAGTCCAAGGCTGAAAGATCTCACAAACCAGAAAAGAATGAAAGGGAATAAAACTAGACACAAAACTCCAAGAAATATGGCCAAAAACGACTATATAAAGTTTCCTTTCATTTTACTGAACACACCAGATGGTCATAGGCAGTGGGTAGTACTAATAAGCTTTGCATAACTATGGAAAGGGAACAGAGATTTGGAAGAGTGGTAGGATGGGTGGGAGTATTTGTAGTACTGCAACAGAAATAATCAGAGAAAGAACAGCAAGAAGAAAAGAGAATTAAGGTGTGAGGAAATGTCAAATGTCAAGTGGCATACAGGTAGCAAAAGAAAACAGGAAAATAAGTATGGAGAATCATATTAAATGAATACACTAGCAAAGGATTAAGAGGTTTGCTGTGATAACAGAGCAGTGAGAAAATTTACTTCAGTGTCAGTATTCCACCCAGACAATAAATAAAACTACAGCCTATCAGGCTATAGGAAAAGGCTGCAAATGAGAAGTAGGAGAGGACCAGCAATCTGAAATAACTCTCATGTGACTACAGGCATGTTCCCCACTAACCTGTCATCAGTGGGATCAGAATCTGTTTCCTTCTCTGCTGGGACATTCAGGGCTTCAGCCAGCTGTGAATTGCTGTCATAGACTCGATAGTGGATGGGCTGCAGCTGGTGAGCATACCACTTGGGTTTGTCACCAATTAGGGCTGGGTCAAACATGTCTGCACAAAAAACCAAGGAGAGCATTAATCAAACTCATTTACTGGTGTCAAAGGCTTCATTCACAGTGACAGTACTCTCTACTGAGTCCTGAAAAAAGGGACAGTCTTTACTCTAAGAAGCCTATAAGACTTCTCCATAATCAAACAAGAGGTAAAATTAATTGGAGAAGCAACTCGCCAAAAGCAGGGCTAACTTGGGAGAAACACGAGGCCATACAGAAAAAGACAAAAATATTCCTTGAACTAGATTTTCCTCACCAGCAGGATTACTATGGTATAAAATCAAATCCTTCCCTAGAATGCCTAGTTTCTAAGTTCCTGTATTACATCCAAGTGCAAGAAAGGCAAGACCAACACTTACTGTTATGAATTCTTTGGAAAGCATAATTAGTAGGGTTGAGTGACCATTCTCCAAAGTACTCTACTGCCTGTGTTCTGGAAAGCTTATCTGCAAAAGGTGTTTGCTTCGGCCTAGAGGCAAGAAAAGAATTTGCCTGGAAGGCCACCACTGGTCGTGGGAAGAGACGAAGAGTGCGAGTATGCATTTGGAAACCTTGCAAAACATTTGGCGAGTTGAAGAATCTCACCATAGCAACCCTAAAAAGAAACAGAGAACAATATATTGGGTAAAAACACAGAGCATAATGAAAAAGAAGAAAGAGAGCCCTTAAAAGGTATGCCAGACAATGTTCCAAACCTTTAAAGAACGGTAACCTAACTCTTCTTAGAAAACAGCTCTCTTGTAAAAAATAAAAGAAAAATCCAAACAAACCAAGACCCAGGAAATCCCTTTGTTCCAATTCACCATCTTAACACAAACACACACTCAGTGAAGGATATCATTCTGTTTCTACTAGCTGAGGTTACACCTAAGTCCAAGGACATTTTTCTTCTGTAGTTCAAGGCTTGTGATTAAAGCTGAGGTTACAGTATCAGACTGACAAATCCAGGTAAAGTGGATGATCTATAGGAAAATGCAAGAAGCAAAACACCCCCTCAAGATACACAGTTATGCTCATGCAGGTAACAGATATGAGATAAACACCATCATTACTGTTTTTTTCTCCCACATGATGTCAAGTAGAATGTACAATAGTACCTGACAGATGCTTTCACCCATGGAAATGTTTGTGCTGCCCTCTTATGAAGGCCCAATGACTCACCTGGTAGCCACATCAACAGAGTCCACATCATTTCCATAGATCAAAGGGTTGAATTCCGTGGAGGGAGTAGACTGCAAATCATTCTGTGGTCTTCCCAGCAGCAGAGGCACCTCCTGCCCATCATGAAACTTCTCTAGATTAAGAATGGGCTGAGTATTCAGGCTCATGCTGGCCAGGGCCTATTGAAGGACATTATGCACACATTCAGCAAGAACAGTTATTCAAGGAACAAAAGATCAGAGCTACCCTGCCCTCTAGGCAATTGCAACAATTATGCATGCTCCATTAATTTGTCTTAAACCACCTCCACGATGAGTCAACAAGCATCTCCAGGCCCTCCTTTATGTTGATTGTCAAAATGATCTCCTCAATGCTGAAACAGTCCTGGAGCCAGCCAAGGAGAAGCACAGAATTCCACTTTGCTAGATCATTCATGACAGGAAAACTGATAGTCCTAATTGGACCAGTAGTATGGCACTCCATAACTCTACTTGTAGAGTTATTTCCGTGTGAAATTTGAATACATCTTGGGAACTACAGGCCTTGAAACTTGCCCTTAAGGGTGGCTATTCAACCAGTAATTTGATATTCCAGGAAAATGTGGAGACACCTCTACACAAACATATGCTTGTATCCCTGAAAACCTTCACCTTCCATTTGAATGAAGTCTTCATCTGTCCATAAAGCTACCTCTTCAGCCCTCATAAAGTCTTCAAGGAGCATCACAAATGGTGAATCAGTCCTGGACACCCAGAACTATCCTAATCTTCCTCATTTTTCCCATTTGCCCTGAGGCTTCATCTTTTCATATAAAAAATAAATAAATATATAAAAGCAAAACAAATAAGCTAACAAACAATTAAAAAAATCCAAAGGAAAAGGGTAAAATGGAAAATTGAGGGGAAAAGAATAAAATAAAGAACCTTGTTGTCAGGAGTGAGCAGCTGTTTCTGAGTGATTGCAGTCATGCTAACCAGACACTGGAGGCAAGATGGAAGATCATATGATAACACCACAGCAGCCCATCAGAGCCAAGACGAACACATGACCACAGAGAAACAGATGGAAGGAAAAAAAATATCTATTACTACCAAATATCACAAATGAGAGGAAAACAAAAGGGACCACAGAATAGACACATCTTAGGAAAGAGGTATAACTGCCCCACCCCCAAACATTCATATCTGGCCACTTTGGAAACTGGCAAGCCTGTTGTCCTTAACGATGCAGCTAAGAACTCTACAACACTTCAAAAGCAGATATTCTGAAATTCATTTATTGACTCTAAGACCCAAAGGCACACAGAAGTGTTAACCTTAGTAATGTGGGCCATAATTTGTCTACTTTGTACCAGCAGCACTCATTTGCCAAAGGCAAACCTTTAATGACAACGTCCATAGGAATACACAGGGGATGTAAGCTGAATTTGGGTGAACACTCTGAGAATTATAAATATGTCTTTTAAAAAATTGAAATTTATTCTTCTGATACTTGAGTTTGCCCTTGTACTAGTGAGAAAGTTTTGCTAAATAGTGCCTGAAATTGCAAGGGGGTGAGGCAGCAGTGAGGGGAAGGTTGATCTAACAAAACTCCAGGCAACACATCACTTCCATC
Organism: Oenanthe melanoleuca; assembly: GCF_029582105.1. NCBI lineage: Eukaryota > Metazoa > Chordata > Aves > Passeriformes > Muscicapidae > Oenanthe > Oenanthe melanoleuca. Next base: position 23,195,400 of record NC_079339.1, read on the forward strand.
TGTGCTGACAGCAGGTACTGGGATATCAGAGAGGTTGCACACTTTGCTCTCCTGGTCTATGAGGAAAGAGAAAGAGCAAACCTCATCACATTATTAAAACACTTTACCTTTAGATACTGCATGCAGCGTGCATAAGGGAAACAGAAATAAAGAGATAAAACCTGCTTGACACGATCAGCCAGGATGACCCAAGCTGATTAATGGCTTAGCAGGACCTGAGAGGAGAGACTGATACTTCACACACAGATCTGTGAATGGAGGGGAAACAAAGATGATCATAGCTTGATGGATCAAGTCAGAGTTTAAAGCCCACATGGCAAACGTAAAGGAGGAAACTGGAACTTTCTGCATCGACTGGAAACAAGTTAGCCCCAAACAACAGTAAAAATAAGAAACCATCTGTTTGTCTACAGGGACATTTCAGCTTTACATTCACTGATTTGCACTCTTATCCACTGTAGCAGAAGAGCTGGGCAACACTACATATGCTATGTTCTAATGAATCTCAGTCCTTTCCCCAAAGTGCACATTACCTGTTTCAGATGCTTTTTCAGCTCTGAAGCTTCTGGTTCCGGCAGTGCTGGCAAAGATTCTGCATTTGTGGGAACAATCACCTGGAATTAAGCACAATAACAGACTAAAATTTCCCTAGCTGTAGTAATTTCCAAAACATAATGCCTTGAATCTCCAGCATTTCAGACACCAAGGAATAAAAGACACAAAAGTAAAATAAGAGTTTTAAAAAACCCAAAAACTCAGACACAGACATCTGCTTTTCACTTCTTTATGGTTGTTATTGTTTACAATATTACAAACAGCGGAGAAACTTTATCATTTACCACAAAAATGAGAAGTTTGAATCAACCCACACTTTCCATCAAGTAGATGATGTTATACACATTTTCCTTGACTCAGCCTTGCTCATATCCTTGCAGAAAGTGAGCTACATAGCCCCACTTGAATCATGACAACCAAGGCTGTGGGAAGGCTCTTAAAAGACTGGGTTTCTTAGGTAAGGCTATAAGACAAGGCTGACAATTAGTCAAGAAGAAAGTTCTGTAATTTGCTTGAGGATTTACCTTCTAATGATATAGCCAGATCAATTAACTGAAAAAGGATGCCAAGTGCAAAAGACAAAGGGACCTTGAGACACAACAAGGAATGGAATCCTGAAGTTTGAGATGGGAGTGGCAAAGGCAGACTGAGACCAGGCATTTCTAAATTCTTAGTGGATACACTGGTGACAGTACACAGTTCCTGGAAACAAAGCCACAAGTTCTTATGGGTGCCACTTACCCTATTGGTATCCAGGTCAATAAGCCATACATCATCAGGCATTTTAAAATCCAGTTTGTAAAGGAAGAAACTTGCTGGAACACCAATGATGTAAGGTGTAGGGGCTAGAAGCAACTGAGAGAAAGACAGACTTTACTAACAACAAGATCTGCATTTGATATCACCATATTCTTCCCAAATATTTATTTACTGACTACAGTATGTTTATAGCAGAGTAGACAACACAAAAGGCATTGATAAATAAGTAATAAATACCATACAATGGAAGCACAAAAAAAGAGAAAAATAAAAAAGGCTCCTGCTCAGAAAGCCTCAATTTTCATCCAGGAGAAAACACATTTCCATCTCCTATGTCCCACTCCCACCCAGGACATAATTTATACGGCTACATGGCTCTTTGGAAACAGCTTCCCATGTCTATCATGGTCAAAAAAAAAAAATGTTCAGAGTAAGAGCCTAAGTTGAACAGCAGGAAGTCCTGGGTGAATACATCCTCAGCTCAAACTGAGTCTGTGCCATTTTAAATAGGCACATACAAGGACTTAATCCTTATGCTTGTAGTGGTAATTTGGTTTCAAAATAATACCATCTCTAGGAAGTACAAGATAGACACATTTTTTCAGATGTATCTTGAAAACCTATGGGGAAATTCGGGTTGCTTTTGACAAGGGTATGAGCAGAGGAAAAAGGTTTAAATCAACTAGGCATGTAGCAGCTTGAACCCACTGGTTTGGGAGGCTAATTTATTCTTTTAATCTAGAACTGTTGGTCACCTCCAAGGAGTGGTACAAAAACAAACATGCAGCATCAGTTGCAGAATAGCACTGAAGTAGTAAGATGGCCTATCTATATTTTTCTATCTTTTCAAGCAGAATAATGAGCTCCTGAAAAGAGATGACTATTGGCTAAACCCAGGCTCCCTGCTGAAGTAACACACTTCTTATTTCTGAGACAGCAGGCAATAGTTTCTGAACTCTGGCCCTCAAGCATCCTTAAATATTATACTGGACCCTCATTGACAAACTTTAATTCTCAGAGGGGGAAGGGGGCAAATATCATCATAATATTGTCAATCTATGGCTGTTCAGTCTACTGTTTGTAAACTACTGCTTTGAATCGTTCTCTTCACTGAGCATGCTCTGAAGATATCCTACATTAGTGGTGTTACCTCTGATTTAAATAATCACACTCAAGCAATGTTCTTTGCAAGATAAACTTTGATACAATCTCTGAGAAGATAGTGAATGAAAAATGGACTACAACTGTATGAGTTTTAGACATCACAGAAACATCTTTTGTGAAAGACCAATAAAGGAGAAATATGTACCTGCTCTGCAGAGGCCATGCACGTGGGAAGCAGAGGGATCACTGGGAACATGTACTCTAATGGGTAGATCATGGCCACAAAGGCCATCACAGACATTGAAAGTGCATTATAATCTCGGGACTGCAATACAACCTGCAACCAAAGAAATTCCCATTAGCTCTTCAGCAACCATTCACTTCTAATACTCCTCTCAGGTGTATACAAAGACCACAGATTTGCGATTTCTGCAGATTCAAATTTGATGGCTGTGAGCTGGATAACCCTCCATTAATCTGTCTGCAAACAAGCTTTGGGTGTCTTTTTGAGTCAGAACAGAACTTTTCAAAACGGAACCTCAGAAAATTAATTCCAGGCAGCACAGAGAGACACTTCTACACATCCAGCCTACCCAGGTTTTGAAGAGGGCAAAACTTCCTACATACTTATCAAAGATCAACTCCTCACTTCTTACCTTGTGCTCCAGAAGGATGCAGGTCAGCACCTGCAGGCAGGCATCCACTCCCAATAACTCCAAAGGCAGATGTAATGGGAAATCCACCAAAGTGAAGCGGGATGGATCAGGAAGAGCAAAGGTCAAAGCTGGCTGCAGCTCGTGTGGCAGGACCTCCACATCCACGCGCTTCTGCCCAGCAACGGGCATGGGGGAGCGGAGCAACCGGTAGATCCAAGCCTCAATCTCCCGCAAGTCGTGAAGCAACACGCTGGACTTCTCTTCCACCAGCAGGGAGCCTGTGAAAATCCGCCACATCGTGTCCCTGGACAGGGAGAACGCCAAGGTTAGCACTCCTGGAACTTCACTGGACAGCCATTCTGCAAGGCTCTTCCACAGAAAGGGTACATCCAGCAAGGATTGAAAGAGGCAACTGACAAACATTTGATCGCACAAAGGAATGGAAGATAGGCATTTAAGCTTACTGATACAACCCACAACGTGAGCAAGAATAAATCTTTCTGTGGCAGGAATCAACACAAGTATGTATGTCACTTCAGACTTCATTCACACATTTAAAGGGTTCAGGCAGGTCCAGATCTCTGAAGAACTCTCAACATCCTCACGCTTGAAATTCAGCAGGCACACAGGACACTCTCCATCTCATCCAGAACTGTAGCAGATTAACTGCAGGACTCTGCTTCTAGCAGTCTACAAGCCTTTGCAAGAATAGGAATTAAACCTGAGATAATAAAAATATGCCACATCCAAGATCTGCCAGATGTTTAGGCATGATAAAATACCCTTCATCATTCTGCCCTAAATTGCACTGTATCATTCTTAAAGGCTGAAGAACCTGGGAAAAAATGGATCTATTTCAGCTAAATCTCTGAAAGCTATGTAGAAAACATTTAGGTATCTCAGCAAAATAAGCAGCAAGCTTTCCACACCCTAAACTGGCAATCTGCAAACCTGCAGCTCACAGACAGGCTGGCCAAAAGCATGTACAGCATTGCTCAGTGCCTTCAGAGCATCAACACTCAAAACTGGGTCTGACAAGGGAAGCACAGTCAAACCTTCTGTATTCATTCTCCAAACAACTTCAGCCTGATAAATATCTTGAGTTACTGTAACAGATCCCTTAGAAAGCCGTGGGTTCAAATTGGAGGTTCTATCTTACAGTTCACAACTTTAAAAAAAAAAAACTAAAAGGAAAAAAAGAGTATGACACTGGACGTTTCACAAAGACAGAATAATTAGAGAAATTTGGATGGCTCAAAATATGGGCAATTTGAGATTATGCTGAATACGTGATACACCTCTGAGGAACTGTGATGCTTCTCATCCTGCACTCTTCCTTCAGCTACTTGACATGCATGAGACATTAGGCTGCTAAGACGTGTGCTCCACCTTTTTCTAGATGTAAGGATTCAGTTTCACCTTTATTCAGCCACCACTTCAAAACTATTCTACTTTTCCAGGTCACCACTAGAAAATCCACACGGTAATTCAAACCTGCTGCTTTACTTTTCCCAGAGATGGATGCTCAGAATCCCTTCTCTTGCCATCCTCATCCATCACTAAATTATTCTCTTTAAGAATTATGTACAATAGGAGCAAATTTTTCAAATACCACACATTGTACAAATACCAAATTGAGGAAAATCATGAAATTCAGAGGGGTGTTTTTTCCTCAGTAATTATCAGGCTAAACCAAGTGACAAAATAACATTCCTTTACACATATTTCCATTGAGGGGAGAAGTTTTGCTCTGACAACATAATTTATTCTCCATCAGTGGACTCAAGTGATAAATCTGCTAATGCGGGAATCAGTCATACTAGCCCAGAACACTCATTTCAGGGCAGTAGCCCAAGAAGTAGGCCACTTCTCTATGAATAGGACACATTTTCCATTTCATGCAAAATGTAAAGAGCTTACAAAGATAAAAATTATAATAATTATAATCCTGTCATTTTTTGCTTTTGACAAGTTTAATTTGGAGTGTACCAAGCTACTTAACTCACATTATGTACTATCTCACAGTCCTGTCCTTCAAACTGTTGAGATAATCCCCTGCTTCTCCAAAGATTCATTTCATACCTTTTCTATTTAGTTAGCACATTGGAAAGGAAATGAAGGTGCCAGGCACAGTAGCATAGATACACATCCGTGACTGAAATACATAAAAAATATTGTTCCTTCCACACCCTACAGTGTAACTGCTTCTGTTACATACTCAACACTGCAACAGCAGATATATTAAGATTACTACATTATATTAAATATACATCAAGTTCCTGTCAATTTGCTGTCACCAACAACCATTCCCGTGTTTCCTAGACAACTGTTTTGTTTTCTGTCTCTCCCCCTCTCTCTTTCAAATATTGTACTTTGACCTATTTCAGCTGATCCTGCTTCGCTAGTCTTTTCTCTCCCACGCTGCAGTTCAGACTGTTTCATAAGCTTGTTAAGAACATTTTCATCATTTCCCTCCTGCCCCAAGTGGAAATTCTCTGTTATTTCTTGGCTGCTTCTAATTTCCCAGAGAATCAGTCCTGACATATACTGCCAGAGCTTAAATGCCAAAGCAACAGTAACAGCATCAGCACTCAACTTCAGTCATCAGGAGGGTAGTGCCTCCTTAGGTGTATCATAAATGAAAATCATATCAGTTTACAGAATCAAAGAGAGAAGTTTTAAATAAATTGTTATTAAAATTTCCTTTTCTTACTGTGAACCTGGGTTTAAACAATGAAAAAGGCCATCCCTTAGTGTTTGGCTGCTTCTGCAACCACACCTGCAGCCACAATTTACCGTGCAAATGAATCCACATACCTCTGCACCCCACGAGGAATCCCCAACTTCTTGCCCAACAGTCTCTCACTACAGCAGTCCACAAGTCTCTTGAGGGTGTAGAGACACTCGCGGAAGGTGGAAAAGAAGGGATAATGGCTGAGGATGCAGAGGGAAGTCAGAGTGCTGTTCCGAGAGCGATGGCTGCCTTTGGCCAGGCGCTTAATGCGCGGAGAGCGGTTCACGTCGGGGGTGGACTCTGCGCTGGGAGCCTGCAGGGAAGAGCCGCTCTCCGAGCTCTCCGTGCCCACTTCCTCCGAGGGTGCTGCTGCATCCCCAGACTTGGGGACCTTCTGTCCCTCTCGAGCTCGATGTCCCCCTGCGCCCTCTCCCTTCTCCTTGGGCACCCGCTTCTGGAAGGAGCGGTAGAAGTTGACGCAGATTCCATAGCGCGTGACCCCGGTATCCTTGTCTGTGAGGGTGAAGACGAAGGAAGTGTCGTCACGGAAGCTCATGCGCTTTTGCCGCACGCTCAGGCATCCCTCTGGCTGGCAGAAGAACACGACGTCGGGCGGCAGAGGAAAGTCGGCGTGGTCCTCCAGAGGGTAACGCCGCAGCAGTTCAGGGGTCTGAGCAACACTGTCGCTGCTTGGGTGCCTACACGGAAGCAAACAAAAAAACCCATACATAGTTGACTAATCATAAATATTTCTGGGAACTTCCTACTAATGTGTCAGGAGTCTGTGGATTCAGCTTCATATTTGTTTCCTCTCTTCCCTACTATCCAGGGAAAGTGCAGATTCTCAGTCACTAGCAACAAAGCTCACCCACTAGCACAAGGCAGAAAGGTTAAGTAAAGAAGTCTTAAGTCTATACAATCATTAGCAAGGAGTCTGTTCAAATCAGATTAAGAAAAAGCTTTCCAGGAATATGTTGTTCCCAGGAGAACACTTTATTGTCATGTTCAAAATTATTTAACTGCACAGGTCTCTGGGCAACACTTCGGTAGGAAACACATTGTTCCTCTTCAAATACACAGTAAGAGGGAAAGCTCCTAGATTTCAGCCAATTATGAACAAGATGAAAAATTACATGAGAAAACCCAATATTAATTCCTAACTGGGAAAGCAAGAATTTACAAGGAAAGAACTCAGATGAACAGTACAGTGATATGAACCTCATCCTAAAAACACTTTCATTAAAAAGTTCTAGCAACCACACAAACATATGTTTGATTTTCAACTGGGATTTAAAGTGTAATTTGTATAAAAACTGTATCATAACATGCACAGCTATTTACCACTGTGACTCACTAATCTTTTCAACACAAATCACTACAGAAACATGAAGACAGAAAGGCAATACTGTTATTTCCTAATTTTCTAGATTCTTTCAAGATATTACACTTTTGCATATTTCAAAATACAAATGACACTTGCTTTTCTCATGTAAGAGATGTGAAAAAAAATCAAACAAGTAGTAATAGAATGTTCATAATTTACAGAAGAAAATCACTGGTGTAAATAGCTCTGCTGACTAATTCTTCCAAACTAATGGTTTTTTTTATTAAGTAAAACTGCTTTAATAATAAAACTGGTAACAAGATTTATACTGCCTGTATAGCTAGATACTGAAATACTGTATGAAAAAAAAAAGAGACACTAAAATGCTTTTATATGTTAATAGACACAACTAATGCATCATCTGATAAAAAAGAAATGTCAAATAATGCTGGTACTATTTAGAGAGTCTATTTGGCAGCAAATGGTCCAAAAAAAATATCATCAACAAAGAACAAGTGCACGTATCACCGCTTCATGCCTTTGCTGTAATATGAGCTGTAAGGACAGAGTTTTCTCAGACACTGAGAAAGTTTGAAGCTAACAGTTCCAAAAAGCATTGCTCTTTGGGCACAGTGGATAACAAGATGTAACAGTAAAGGCCACATGGAGCTCCTAAAGGCTTTGCAGGAGAAGCTACTTTAGTCAGCTCCATCTCTCATCATAGGCATCTGCCAAAGTGCCAAGAGACAGCACCTCTGAGCAGCAGCAGTCTAACCAGCACGGGCTGGCAAAAAGCAAGAGAACTGTAGCAGTCCAGAAGTGATAGAAGCAAATTTCTAAGTGAAAACATCAGACACTATAAGCTTCACTGGAGGAGGCAGCTAACATTTCTCCCTCCTCTTCCTAGTTGGTGATACACATGTAGAAAACTTGGTTGTTTTCCTACAGACAGTAAGAAGTATTAAACTATTTCAGTATTCTGTCCATAAAATGCAATAATAAAATAACTATTAGTCAGGATTATGACATTTCCTCCACTCAGCCTATTTTACATATTGCATTCAAAGTATTCTGAAAAGAAAGCAAGAGATACAGCAACAGGCTGATGAACATGAACCACTGATATTTTGAAATTAAAGCAAAATAGGTATTGGGATACACCCATTACATAGAATTTGCAGAAAGCTGCTACATAAACTTTGAATAGGGAAAAAATAACATTTACTGAGCACCTATATGTTTGACAAACAGAACACATCAACCCTACATTTCATATGTGCCTTAAATAAATATGCATAACATTTTATCTTTCTAAAACCAGAAAGCATTCATGTCATTCCTGTGAGGATAAATAAGTATTAGAGGGAGAAACAGCCAAGTAAAGCAAGTTCCAGATTTTTTTAACTGAGTTTACAGACTACATTTCAAAAGCCAGAAAAGTAGTATTATTCTACTAGTAGTACATTCCTAGCAGTAAAAGTAGTAGAAAACTTGTATTTTACTTGCATTTAGTTTTCAGTGTTTTCAATTTGTGAATCCCTCTGTCCTGACATAGACTACCAGAGAGTGATAAATAAATTCAGTTTTCTTTGCAGACCCTTGAAAAGTCTAAAGACCACAAGTTAAAAAACTCTGACAGCACTAGTATCTTTCAAGAAGTGCCCTGGCTCAAGCAGGTGATCCCCTTAGGGGAGCAGTCTGCACACATTTCGGACAGCACTTCCTGAGCATCAGGCAAGTCTTCATCAGTGGATGCAAGGCTATTTATCCCCACTCTACTGCCCAAGCAAAAGCTCTGCTGAGACTGTTTCACATTACCTGGCTCCAATGATCACAAGATAGTCAAGTAGCCGAGAGCAGATTTTCTTTTTCTGCACCATTGTCCTTGATGCCCCTCCCTATGTCATCTCAAGGAATTCCTGTTCATTGATCCAGTGGTCAGTTATCCCATCAGCCGTGATCCTGCCTTGGGGAACAGAATCTACTTGGAGCTGTTTGCCAAGTCCAATCTACAACCAAGAAAAGCAAGAGTGTCAAAAGACAACCAGGAATATCCAATACATACAAGCAACTTAATTATATTCCCAAAAACCTCAAAGTTTTGTGAGTCATGGTCATCCACATATCTCTACAAGTATAAAAATACAGCCATATGCCCACAAAAGCAGAGAGATGAAAAACACACAAAAAAAGTACAAGAGTATCTCAAGAATTCATGGTTGGAGTCAATCATATTAGAGGCCTTTTCCAATGTAAATGAGTCTATGATTCTGTTCTAAGGGAGAACACACACAAACAAAGCTGCCTACCACTGGCAAAGAGCTACTCATTAAATGGTTTGTGTGTTGCTTAGGCAAATCCATGAGATCCTGAGAGTGCTTGGGAAGGGAGCTTCAATAGGCAAGACTGAAGAAAACAAAAAAAAAAAAAACAGAGCCTGAACTTTAGCTCATGATAAAACGAACAACTAAAGAAGGGGTAACACCAGAAATCCAATTTCATAAAATGCATCTCACCGTCCCAAATCTGCAAATGGCTGTCAGCAGGAATGATCTCCACAATTCTCAAAGACTGTGATCTCTAACACTTTTTCTGTGAAGATACAGAACTGCAGCTCTACAGAATTGGTTTGCAATAGCAAAACAGCATCTTGTAAATTGTACTGTTTTTCACCAAATTCATTCAGTTCCATTTATCTTGTTTAACTTCATTCCTTACTCTTCATACCAATGCCTCCTGCAGCTAATTTCTCTGAATACTTTATGATAGAAAGATCCTCTTGGTAAAACTGAGATTTTACTGCAGCATTACTACTTGTCAATAATTATGCTTAATAGATATCCAGAAAATAATTCTGGATAGTTCATATTCATTCATAGTTCATAGAATTCATGGAAGAACAGGGAGAAAAATAAAGTTTTAAAAAGTAATACAGTTCCATGTTACACTGTTCCCTACAGTGCTTGAAACCAACCTGAAAACAGAAACTTCCTGAAACTGAAAGGTTTCAGAAACTCTAAAAATCAGAGATGCTCAAAATATTCTAGAAGTTTACTGAGCATTCCAATGAAATTTTTAGTAAGAGTTATTTTATATTAAAAATTTGAATTGATTGCCTTCTGGGGCATATTCAGAATAAGGTTTCCATTTCAGTTCATGTTTACATCCTAAGGCCATCATAGAATTATTATTACTGTACTAAAATCTTTCTGTTCTGCAGCATAAATGTTTAGATTTTATTTGTATAAAAGTATAACATCTTGACTAACAACCTGTAAATCTCAGCAAAATCAGGTAATTTTCTTTATGTTTCCCTCATTACTTCATAAGCACTGAAATTGTCAGCATCTCAGAGTCACATTCAAAGTCCAGCAATAGATCTGTTTTTTTCCCAGTCCTTCACATTGCAAGGACAGAGCAGGGAAATTTTATTCATTAGCTCTCCAAATGGCAGTAAGAAGACAAAAACATTACAACAGTAAGAACAAAAAAGAATGTATATATTACAAAAAAAGGAAAGTCATACTAGTCAGTAAGTACTAATTAAGGAATAATAAACTGAAAGAAACTTTAACCCTCACACATAAAAATCCCACATTTTGTGAAACTTTGTGGCATGATTTTAGTAGATCATCAACTACAGTCACTGTAGATTCCTAAGTAACAGCACTATGAATTATCTTCTCTGAGCAGGACTACTGTAAATTATCTTCTCTGAACAACAGAGAAAATGCAGACACAGGAAGCAAAGTTTATGTTTCTACATTTTAATGACATTATTGAAAACATTGTAGAATCAGTCCTGGAAAAGCTCTTGATCCTTGATATTCTGCAAATATCTTGGCATAGAAAAACTCAAGAGGAACAAGATGAAGTTGGGATATCAAGTGGTCCTTTTGGTCTCCAGTTTGAAGAACTACATTATCTGTTTTCTTTCCGAATGGCTTTACCAGAACTCTTTAAGGAACAAACTGCTCAGTCACAGACAGGGGCACAGCAATAAGTCATTGCAACGCAATCTGGAAGTACGACTTCGAGGAAATTCTGCTACTTAGTGGTAACCAAACCTCAAAAACAGAGGTTACCCAACCCCTTAGTGAAGGTGGAGAAAATACATTGCATTTGTCTCATGACTGCAACTCCTTACACACATTTCCCACAGCTCTGCAAAGGAGTTAGCAAGGTATGCATTATGAAGGTCTCAGAAACGATGACATTTCAAGAATATCTGAGCAGACAAGTACAAGGAATATATGCAGGATTTTCACTGTCCCTGGAATGGCTGAAGTTACATCCCACTGACGTCAGACACTGAAGTTTCTGTTTTTTAAAAAAGATCTGAGCACTTTCCTTGATTTCTGCTTTCTGTTGTAACACAAGTTCAAGGGAGACCAGATTGATGCAGATGTTGTGCCAGGGTTTCCGGAGCCACCTTTACTGATTTGCCACACTTAACAACACAAAAGTTACAGTGAGGCATAAGAGGACAACAGCTTTTTTTGGGAAGAAGAATTGCTGTTGGATTGGAGCAAGAGATAGAAGAATTAGAACCAAGTGTAGGTTTTTTGCCTTCCTCTATCCAATCTATGTCTTCTTCAGAGATCTAGCAATGGCTGATGACAGCACTTAGAAGAGCATTACATCAGCCTTTGTTGGAACTCATCTTCCTACTCCTGCTTGGAATCAGACACCACAGTTGATGATCTGTATAAGGCAACACAAACAAGCGTTCCAGTCCTGCCTCCCCCTCCTATGTGCCAAAAGCTTGCTTTCAGGCCAGTCATTCCCTTCTCTGCTGGCAGAAGAGTTTGTGCAGCTACTGGTAAACAGAGTTTGGAATTGATCTAGACTAAACCTAACACTCTCCCTTCTTGTGCCTTGCCACTTTTGTTTTTACCAGGTTTTTTTTCTTTTACTTGGTTCACCAAGTGCCCCACAAATGCTTGTGCAGGCACAAAGAAAAGGTAGAAGAAAGCAGTTAAGGGAATCAGGAAGACTTGACTGAACACAATGTGATCACAGAACTACAGACAGCACCTCTACAGGGGCTGTCTAAGAGATTTCCTATCATACTTCCAATACCTCCTAGATTTTAGAGACTAAGTACATTAGGACAGAAATAGATCAAACAACCAAGAGATACTTCAATTTTTCCTCTTTCATGTTGGAATTTGAACCTGAACCAAGAGATTATCTTGACTCTGAAATGGTACAGGTTTTGACATTGATATGTCAAAACCTCTTCTCTCTCTCAAGCTGCTTTAACTTCAGATTGCTTTCTCTGAAAAGATCTTGTGCAGTGTCTTTTCTTTTTGCAAACATATTGGAAACAGCCCTTTGAAGGCTGAATGCTCAGCAGCACTTGAGAAGAGACTTTCTGTAACTTCAACTCTAGAAAAAGAGAAAAACAGAGAGTGAAGGCCCACCACAGAAACACACTGCACCAACAGATCACGTCTCAGACAACACCAAAATTGGAATAAGTACATATATGGATGGTGAATGGGTTGGTGAGAACTCACACTACCCACACACTGTAGCAGCTGTCAGCAATACTCACTAGTAAAAGCTGGCACCGTAGCTTAGGCACGAAGACAAAGGGCAAGAACCAGCACTAAACCACGGCTTACCAGTAACTTGAGATGAAAAAAAAGTGTTCAAAACAACAAACATTGCTGGCATTACTCTGCATTTCAAAATTCCCCAAACACCCACATTTTAGGTTGAAGTATAACTTCTTAGAGGACAATCTGCACGGTATTCTGCAATTTAAAGTTCTCCCAGAAATAAAAGTCTAAATAAACAAACACACACACTCATGAAAAGCACCACAGCACACGATGGATAAGGGCAGCATGAAAGAACCACAGCAGACTTTTCATCAGAGCCATGCCCTGCATTAGTCCCATGAGACATGAGTTGTGCAGTAATCCTATTTCATCCATCCCTTGGAGTCCTCAATCTTTGTTAAGAGTCTTCTCATTCCAGACACATATCTAGAGGAACAAAACAATTTAGTCAAAGAACAACTTCAGTACAACAAACTGTTAATACAACTTGTGTCACTGTAAGGGTCTGGCTGAGATGGAGGTCATTTTCCCCACAGCAGCTCTCCCAGTGATGTTCTGTGTACTGCTAACTGGAAAGATAACACATCAGTGTTTTGGCTACTGCTGAGCAGTGCTGGCACACCATCAAGGCTTCCTCTCCAACACCTTCCCCCCAACAGTGCTGCGGAGTATGCACTGTCTTGGGAGGAGACATAGCCAGGACTGCTGACCCAAACTGACCAGAAGGATATCCCATATGACATCAGCTCAGGATAAAACCTAAGAGAGAGGAGGAGAAAGGCAGGGAATCCATTATTTAAAACATTTAGAATCTGGAGCAACCACTAAACCTAATGAAGCTCTGCTTCCCAGGAAATGGCGGAACAGCACTTGCTTCTGGGAAGTAGATAATAAAATTTCTTAGGCTTCTTTGCTGCCATGAATGCAATCTTTGCTTTATTAAACTGCCTTTACTTTGACCCACAAGGTTTTTTCCATCTTATTTTCTTTCCCCTGTCCTGCTGAGGAGGAGTGTGATAGAGTGGCTTGGTGGAAAAGTGGCATCCAGCCAAGGTCAACACACCACACTCACCTGCAGGTGCTTTCCTCACAGAGGCTTCCAGCTTTGATGGGCTAGCTTACAATGAACTGCATGATACCCAGCAGGTATTTACATCATTGCTTGCAAAACTGGTATGAAGACAACAGATTAATTTACAACAGGAAGGTGCTAAGCCCTGCTTTCCTTACAACTCTTCCATGCATTATGATGGTAGCAGAAAGGCTTCTCCTTCCATTATCTCCAGCTTTTAACTGGTAAAAGGATCATACTGCACAGTTCACCAGTGCATGGATACCTTTAGAATACAAATCAGCATCATACAACTCTATTTGCACAATGACTGAAGAAAGAGCATACACGGGACATTAATTTGTAAGAGAAAGAAGAGGTAATTGTGAAGGAAACAGAACAAATTACAGGACAGAAGCCACATAAATTATGGTTCACTGAAATTTCACCTTGTGAAAGACCAAATTTTCAGTCACACCCAAAAGGAACTAAATTTTCAGTTTGCTTGGAACATCCTGAATTGCTATTTACTCTCAGTCAAGACAGTCTGTACTGAGTTCAGCTCTAAGAGCCTGACCTTAGTGCATTGTTTTCTGTGAACTCAACACTCACCAACCGAACTAAGTGGAAAGTGAAACAAACACAGATAGGGCCAGGAGTTTCAATGCCCACTTTTGGGTTTATTTATGTTTCTTTCTCTCTCATCACACACACTGACCTATCTGCTAAGCTATAAGAAATAGGTGTGAGTACCTCAGTACCAGCCAATCCCACCTGTGTGGGCAGGAACTCAATTTAATTCCCTGCTGAACGGGAAACAACATGGTTGGAAGCACAATGTGAACTGTTCATGGTAGCTTTGACCTGTCTTAAGACATTTTAATAATCTATATGAAATCTTTACCACTGAAATTTTGGCTACTTCTTCTTCCAAGTATGTTTCAAATTATCCTAGACATTATCTCTAGTATAGCACATGCTATTTTTGCTTGTACTAAGCTTTTAAAGAAGCAGACAGACAGACCTCTTTTCACATGAGCCATTTTTCATTTCTTCTGCTTAACAACACTGTAAATAGTTTTATACTTTAAAATATGCAACATCTAGGAAGCTCATTACTGCTATTATCTAGATATTTCTGTGTTTCTGCTAACACAAGAAACACAGACAACAACAGAGATGAGAACACCTCCTCTTCTCCAGAACTTGACTGAACACGGAATAATTTTTAAAATCCAGCCTGGACAGACTTGCTATACTGGTGCAGCTGCTTTGTGTGCAAGCATGCACCTTGGCAAGGCAGCAGTGCATGCCAACACTGTGACTCCTAAGAAGATACTTGCACTTTGGATAGAAAAAAAAAAGGGCATCTTCAAAGAATTGCAAGCATACCTAACAGACAATGACATATTTATCTAGTATGGCTAATCTGTAACATAGGTGTGGTTCTGAAAAATGCCTAGGGAATAGTTCCAAGTGTAAGAAATCACCCAGCAGAGAACAGGACTGCAGGCAAATTCTAAAAGCATCCGCCCTGGAGCACATGCATCACTTCAATCAATATGAGCTTCTTACAGGTAAAACAGCAGATGCAACCCAACTATTTCCACTTTTCATCCATCAATAAACTTGAGGAAAAGGACAGAACAAATCAGATTAATGAAAATTAAAGAATGAATGGGGAAAACAGGTTTTGGCAATACAAGAAGACTTCTTTTGAAGGCTTTCTCAATAATTATAATAATTTAAAGATTTCTGTCTTTCCTACTAAGTAATATTATCTCTTTGCCATCTAAAAACAGTACTGAAACAGCCAAGTATCTTTAGCCTCCACATTAGTTTTGGAGAGCAAAATGGAAGTAGCATAGGCAGGGGTGCTGACAGACTGAAAATGACCAGAATTAGTCCACCAACAGAAGTACCATGCCACACAGATGGAACCTTTTTGCAGCATCACGAGTGAAGCTGGACTGATTCAGGTTCCTGGTTGCTATAGCGACAGATTTCCCCGTCCCTGCCATATGTCAGCCCTTCAGCGTTGCTTCCTCTCTCCTTCCTGCTTCAGCCAAAAGCTGGGCTAAAGCAGCCCGTGTACATACAAGATCACGCAGTCACCACACATGCACATGCTGTGAAAACAGGCCCACAGGTAATCTGATTCAGATCAATCACCATAGCAACCCAATCTTTTAGTCCCTAGATTTTAGCCTGTGGGGTATATTTATAGAGCAGCTGCAGCGCTCCGCCCCCTCTGCTCCAGCATCACTGCTCCCAGCACTGCCCACACCATCACCAAGCTTCACCCAGACACAAGGACTGCCTGGAGTCAGTGCTGAAACAGAGCCCTCCTGGCTCTGCAGGCCCCAGGCCAGATGACAGTGCAGTCTCTGCAACATGCTAAATGCCTCCCAACCCATGAGCTTTCCATATCCACGAGTACTACAAATATCAGGAGTCATTCTTACCCATGGAAAGCTGAGTATCAAACTCAGCTGACAAAATCCGCTTATCCAGGTACCCCCAGGACACTTCCACAGACATGCAGCACAGCCACAAGAAGAACGTGCAGAGTGTGCTAACACAAACACACAATCCTGACAGGAACTTGCAGCAAAGGTAAAGGAGTGGTTCCAGCAGCACCTGCCCCACAGAGCCACAGCTGCACCCACCAGCAGGCACCCAAAAGCCATGAAGAAAAATCAAGACCAGGGCTTGAATGAGAAAACAAGAGATAAACATGTGAGAAAGAATGGTATGCAAACACTGTTATCCATTTTATTCCATTACACTCCTGGGGAAAACCATCAACAATAAACTAATGCAGGAAAAGCACACCCTTTTATAGTACTCCACTTCCTAATAGGAAGGAGATGACAGATTTTAGCCTCAGCTACAGGACATTTCACACACTTCAATTCAGGTTAAAGACCTTATTCTCCTCTCCTCCTTTAGTGTGTGAAACATCTCTCTCGTGATCCTTCCCAGGCAGGATCATGGTACAGGGCACCACTCACTACAGATCATAGAACAAATTCTGGCATAAAAGCCCTCTGCCAATCTGGCCAGTTCTCCTGCTCTACACTGTTCGAATTTAAATTAATCTCTTATTCAAAAATAATCTCCAGAGATTTGCATGAGAGAACAGTAACACAAGGCCAACTCTTTTGAAGTCTGTCCTTTTTTGCCCCTCCTTGTGAAACATCACCATCACAAAATACAAGAGCCTTCTTATTTTCTCTACCTCATCAGCTTTCCACTGATTCTCAAGTCTGCACTCATACATATTGCAAGGAGTGGGGGTGGGAGGAAGGAAGGGCAAACCAAAACCCACGCAATGCCCCCAGGCCAAATTAGCCTCAACCTGCAACCACTACAGCATTACATTCTTTTCCAAAGCAGAACTGCTTTTGGCTTGAGCTTCGAGCTGAGAAACTCTGGTGCTGCTTCTGAGTGCAGCCTAGACCCCAGTACCCACAAGATGCTTCCATTCCCAGCCCTCTGCCTGTTCCCATTTGAGCAGCAGGCCACAGTTCCCATAACGCAGGCACCAGAAGGTTTTTTTCCAAAAGCCAAATAGTATAAATGTACAGCCATAAAAGAATTAACAAGAAAACAACAAGCATGTGACATTTGAGAGAACTGCTGGATGCGGCTGCAGCTGCTAAATTATTCAGTGCTTTCCCTTGCCACAGTGAGCAGCTCTGGGCCAGGAGACATCACTCATGGCATCACCACCACCAGATACAGGCACATTCAACTCTTTCCTGGAAATTGGTCACACAAATGGGATCCCAACAATAAATTACAGCCATTTGTAAGACAGAGGGGGGAACACTCACAACCGGTGTGGAAACACTGAAACATTGTTCACATGGATAATGTGAGCCAGAAAATAAAGTACTTTAAGTAATCCAGTCATTTGGCTGTTAACACCTCAGAGCCCACATCTGTTTTGCCTTGTGTATTAGAAGCACTCAGCCTGTATCCCCACGTGTGCCACCTGCTTTTTATTCCTTCCCCCTACACACCGTCCCCTTCTCTTCATCAACACCGTGGGAGATCAGAAATTCCTACTCTCAAACCGATTCCACTATTAATTTTGGTGATAACTCATAGTACCAGCTGGTCAAAACTGAAAGGAAATAAAAGACACAAGCTCATTCTCTCTCTACAAGAGTTCTGGGGTGTGAGAAGCCCGAGTTTGGCAGACTCACCCACACGTAAACATTGGGGGAAGGAAGCTCAGAGTGAAGAAGGGACAGGAACCGCCTCAAGCATCTGTTGGGAGCCAGCAAATGACAGAGCAAGGGCTCCCAAGAGGACCTTCCAGACACTGGCAGTGGCAGTCACCATGGCAAAGGAAGGAGGGAAAACACCACCCTGCTGGCTATGACTTCAGACTACTACAAGAGAGAAGGGAGAAAGCAGGTGGCCTGGAGGACAGGAGCAGCGTGCCTGGCTCGTGGCTCCAGCAGAGCAGTTTAACTGCTTATCAAGAGGAAACAGGCACAGCAGCAGAGTGGCTCAGCATTTGTGGCTGCAGCAAATTTTGGTGGATACTGGTTTTGATTCTTAATTATCTGTATGACAAAAAGCACTCCTCCCACTAGCTGGTGACATGGAAACAGATGGAGGCACAGGTCCTCATCTCCTGTCACAGGGGCCTTTCCAGAGCAAGGACAAGACACCCAGGCAAGCAGAGATCCAGGGAAGCTGGTGTCAAAGCTACAGGCGAGAAGGTAATCCAAAGTTTTACACCGGCAATGAGAAATTCAGTTAGAGTATAATGACAAGCAGGACACAACCAGGGCACTGATCTTGTAGATGTGACAAAGTAACAGGATATGAAATGAAAGGTTGCTCTGCTCAAAAGATAACACACAGTTCCTGGAGGTCATCAGATAACAAATTTGACAGCAACATATCTTTGTCCCTTGTATAAAGAAGCTAATGTTAATTCCCTGATTCTCACAACTGTTTAGAGATTAGTTACAAACAAAACAAAGGTGATATCTGACAAACATTACTGAATACATCGAAGACAACAGGATGACCAGCTCTGTTTTGAGAAATGCTGCTTCTTTGAAATCATGAAGGCTGTAGAAGAAACAGAAAACCATAAAATATTCTTCCTTGCTGCTACACTGATGCATTATTTCTCACAGCAACACAGAAACACAAGTCTCTCATTTTACTACAGTGTCTGGGATCACAGCATGAGAACTGCCTCAGCTTAGGTAATTTAGGCATATGCAAGCAGCACTTCTTATTTTTAAATCCCTGCAAGGGTCCTGCAAGTAGTAGTGATCTAAAGTGAACACAACCTCTCACAATTCAGTGGTTTCTGGGCACCAACAAGCACAATCTCCCCATCTGGGAGCTCCCCAGTGTAAAGATATTTCAGAGCTCCTGGCAGTACCTGGGTCAGTACATAGAACAGTTTGCTTGGTTTGGGGTTTCAGCTGGTTATTCTAGTTCAAGAAATCAGGAGCATGTTTGTCAACAATCAACAGTAATTTCCATGTGGTTTTGACAGGCTTAAGGAGATCCTCTGACAGAATCTAACTTATCTAAAATTATTTTCTAGCTTGAACAACAAAGCAAAGACCAGCTGAAATATACAGGTTCAGCCACAGAGAGTGAGCAGTAGGCTGATGTAAGTTTTTCATAGCTCTCAAGGTAGAGAAGGAAAAGCAGCAAAGCATTTTGTCTTCAAAAGAAATATCACAGTTATTCCACAGATTAACAGATTATCCCACTAAAATACATTCCTTTCTAATTGATGCCTCATGAACTCATTTTTATTTCACTTTGTTTCTTATTAGGTCACTGACAATGCTTTTACTTCACGAAAATTCATATCTTGAGATAGATGAAAGCTCTTTAAACTGGGGGCATGATATTAATCTTGCATATCAAGCTCTTTCATTCTTTTTTTTCTAAATCCTTTCCTCATTGCTGCAAATCCCTAATCAGAAGCTGTTTCTGTATTTTCTACCAGTGCACTGAATAACCGCATCAACGACCTGGAAATTTAATGCATTGTATCTTAAATGCAGGCACAGCAGGGCCAAAGGATATTTCAGGAATTCATCTGGGTTGTAACACATGCACTCCCTGTCTCCGATTCCTTCCCAACAGAAAAGAAGTGAACCATTCACCTCTGTACTAAGTTTTAACATAAAAGTATCAATTACCATCTTGTAAGTATGATGGCAAATACAGTTTAAAAATGACAGTGTGAAATGACAGGGAAGACACTGTATTTTACATCATTTGTTACTCCCCTCTCACATATTAAATCTCTACCCATTTTTCTCCCAAAAAAAAGAAAGCCATTCTTCTAACAAATGTATCTGGAAAGGAGTTTCAGAGAA
This sequence comes from Oenanthe melanoleuca, assembly GCF_029582105.1. Lineage (NCBI taxonomy): Eukaryota > Metazoa > Chordata > Aves > Passeriformes > Muscicapidae > Oenanthe > Oenanthe melanoleuca. The sequence goes on from NC_079339.1 coordinate 23,215,530, forward strand.
AATCTATTAGCTGGAATGCTGGAAATTAAAAACTTTGAAGAAATTTATTCTCTTAGAATTTAGCAGTACTTGTGACTTTCTAACTTAATACTCGAAATTTTCATAAATATTTGGTTTTTCTGGCTTGCCACAGAGGATATTAAATAGACTAGACTGAACATCTTGACAGAGGCATGCCTGGTATATTCTGTCTACACAGAACCTGAGTATTTGATAAGGCTTGAGGTGAGAGGGGAAAAGCTATAAATTATGAGCCTCTATGCCCTGGAGCCCAAGGCAGATAAAATCAAAGCCAACACTAATTAAATTCAGGAAGATGACATGAACAAGTGTTTTAGTAAGGCCTGAAATGCACTGATGCTTCAACCATCTCAACTGAACCATCAGTCCTGATGCTCTAAACCCTAAAAAGCTCCTTGGGCTAGGTGGGCAAGGATAACTGTTAAAAATCCTCAAAACTTTTACTCCTCTGGCCCCCACATCCTTCTAAAACAGAAGTTGGACTCAATACTCTCAGGCACATGGTGTGGCTCTTAGGGATGGTCCTGTGCAGGGCCAGCAGGATTCAATCACCCTTGTGGGTCCCTTCCAACTCAGCACATTCTGAGATTCTGTGATTAATTTCATACACAGCCTGAATGCTTTCAAAAGAGTTACAGAATGGTACCATGGTTGAAGAAGAGGTTTGCCCTCTAGTATATATTTATGTTTTTCCATGAAAACTTTAAACAGAAGACTTTTTTTTTTTTTTGGTCAGTTTCCACACAGCCTTTGGTTCACCACCATTCACGGCTTTAGCATATAACACACATCCTAGAACTGTCTTGGCCATGTTATGCATTTTATGTAGACAACATCCTTTCAGTCAGGATACTGCTTCCCTTTTTTTCTGCCCATCCAGTAAAATTAGAATTGTTTTAAAAGCAATAACATGGAAAACAATTCAGTTTCAGCTTGGAAACTGTTAATTTGGTAAGAACACAGGAGTCCAGACTTGTGATACAACTGCAGCACCACTGGACAGGCAGGTGCAAGATCTTTTAGAGAGGAGAAGGCTGTATTATTCTACAAACAAAGGCATTCTAGAGACTTGCTAATGATTTTGCATTTTGTTAAACACACAGTAAGATACTTAACGAGTGTGCATTTAATTACAGTGTCTATTAAATGGTATTCAAAAGCTGTGCATTTTCTAACAATACAACAGTAAGGCAAAAATAGTATTTTATAGCTGGAATGATCTATCAGTTCAGTGTTACATAACAGGCTGTGAAGGGATGGCCAGATTAGATCCTGTAAAAACTGCATTTTAGCTATGTTGGATGAGAAGTGCCCTCTTGGATGTGTCAGGATTGCAGCTTTTCATTAGTGCTGAAAACAGCAAGTACTTGTGCCCAATCCAAAACAGCTCCCTAGGTCCAAAAATAGAGACAGTTCCCAAATAAGCTATATTTGAATGACTTTGGTTTGATTATGTGACCCTCAGGACACCACAATAAATCTTCCCTCCCCTTGCTTGTGTCTACACGTAGCATCCTTTTTGCAGATAAGCGATGGTGCAAGGAGCACAGCAAGGACACTTGAGAGCACACCAACAGAAATGCTGACCCACAGTCACACTGGATGTAGAGAAAATGGCTGGCTCGTCTAGGGAGAGCACAACACATTGCCAGATCACAGTTCTACCCCATCTCCATGGGGCTGCAAATTTATAAGGACGGTTACTTTGCGTATGACTGAAAACAGTGTGGTATACGGAGGAGTTCAGGGGAATAAGGAGAGAAGAAAGACGGGAAACAAATCCCGTTTTTTCAAAGATTATTTCTCGAAACACTTCTTCATGGTGACTCCACACAGTGACACAGATCAAGCTTTCTTCCCCTCCTCCACCTGACAGTAAAAGCGAGCAACACAGCAAGGTGGTGACACCCACTTCGGAGGGGAAAATGCTCTTGATTTATAGTCCACTTCATACGAAATTGCCCAGTATGAAGTGCATTTCCTATTCTATTGTCTTGCGGAGTAACAGGATCTGCTGTTTACAAACCAAGGAGTAAAGCAGCTTTCCAGTGACATTACCGCAGCAATCCCTCCACACGGCTGCACACCTCCCCCTTTCCAAGGGGCTCTGTCCGCCCCGAGCCGCCCTTCTCCCTCCCCTCACGGTGCTGCTCGCTTCCAGCGGGCAGGAGGCAGGAGAACCGGCGGCCGGGCCGGGACAGAGGGCGCGGGCCCCGCGCCCACAGCCCCGCCGCTATTCGCACAGCCCGCCGGGCCCGGCTGCAAACCCGCAAGCGACCCCGCAGGGGCTGCTCCTGCTGCCGCTGCCGTTGCCGGCGGAGCCCGCGGCCACAGCGGGACATCGCGGCCCCGCCCGCCCCGGCTCGATGGAGCCCAGCCCGGCCGGCCCCGCTCCCGGCAGCGGCGAACCGCGATCTCTGCCCGACCTTGGGGAAGGGCTCGCCGCTCCCGAGCATCCCCACCGCGCCCGGCCGGGCGGCTGCGGCAGCGCTCGGAGCGGGCGGGGGGCCCCGCCGCCAGCTGTCCGGGTGCGGGTCCCCGCCGGCAGCGCCGCCGGCCGCGCTCCGCAGCCCGACCCACACGCAGGGTCGGTGGTGGCAGGCTCCGCTTTTGACATGTGCACGCAGCCGGCCGCCTGCGGCACCGGGCACCGGGCCCCGCCCGGCCGGGCCGCCCCGCTCACCTGCGCCGCCGCCGCCGCCGCCGCTCTGCGCCGCCCGCCCAGTTCCGCATCGAGCGCCGGCGGCGGCGCGCGCCACAGCCGGCACAGCGGGGGCAGCGGGGGCGGGCGGAGCGAACCACTCGCAGCCGGCGCGGGGGGAGCCGCCCCGCCCGCAGCCCGCAGGGGGCGCTGCCGCCGCGGAGGGGCAGGCGGGATGGGGGGGGACTGAGGCGGGATGAAGGCGGGATAGAAAGGGATGGAGGCGGGATAGAGGCGGGATAGAAAGGGAGGGAGGCGGGATAGAAGGGGATAGAGGCGGGATAGAAAGGGATGGAGGCGGGATAGAGGCGGGATGAAGGCGGGATAGAGGCGGGACAGAAGGAGATGGAGGCGGGATGAAGGCGGGATTGAAGGGAAAGAGCTCTCCTGACCAGGCTCGTGGTGGGAACCGGGAACATTTCAGCCGCTTGAAGCCTCGAATTGGCGGTTTCAGAGCTCGTCCGGGCAAGCAGAAGCTGGAGCCTCGCAGCAAAGCCCGGCTCCGCACGGACAAGGACACGCTGCCTTGCAACAAGGAGAGACAGTGCCAGGTACTTTCACCCTCTGTATTGAGCTACATACTTGCTGATTTGCTAGTAGCTTCATAAGATTACAAGAGAATTTTGTTATTAAAAGCTTTAGATACAGCTTTTTAAAATTCCTTCCAAGCTCCTAAAAACCAGTACGCTGCATAAACAAATCAGTTTATTAACAAAACCAAAACGACCAAAATAAACCCAAAATGCAACCAAAAGCACCACAAGCAACCCACAATTTTTATACATATGGAGTACAAAATGGAGAAACGCTATCTGATATTCTTCATCTATACTTTGCCCATCTATACTGTAGAGGAATTGGGTTTTCAGAAATGCTTTTCCTCCCTCCCCATTTATCTGAGTGTATCATGAGCAAATACAGCTGTTGAATAAGGGTACAGGCTAGGGATGTTTGGAGCAATGCAATTGTCTTCCTAAGTAACAATTACACATGATAAGGCCCCACTCTTCTGGAGATGGCTGAACACCTGCTTGCCCACAGCAAACAGTGAATTTAGTCCTTGCTTTGCTTGTGTGTGTGGCTTTTGCTCTCCCTATTAAACTGTCTTTATCTCAACTCATGAGTTTTCTGGCTTTTACCCATCTGATTCCCTCCCCAGCCCTGCTGCTGGGGAGTGAGTGAGTGAGTGAGTGAGTGATTGTGTGGGGTTTGGTGGTACTCTGGGTTAAGCCACAACACAGAAGCAAGGAAAATCACTTTTCACCACTGCCATCCACAGCAATGTTACTAGATTGTACCTTGAGAATTCCTGAAATTCACATGCAGCTTTTCCCTTCAAATTAAGGAGATGCAGCCCAGAGAATATAAAGCTGGAAATTAAGCTGCAGCTCCTGTTGACAGCAGGGCCCAGCCATCCTCTAATCCACCTAGCATTAATGAGCTCTTGAGCTCTGCTCATTACTCCCCCTCTCATACCCCATGTTCCAGTCTCCTATAAGCCTATTCCTTCTTCCTCTGGTTCCAATCCAGTAGATACCAATTTAAATTTTATAGTCCAGAGTAACAGAGAGGCTTCAGCAGAATAGCCTGTGGTGTGGAACCTTGCTAAACTGACCACTGCTTTCCTTTCCCATTGGGGCAGGGGATCATCAAGCACTTAGGAAGCAGCTAATGCTGGACAGCTCTCCGCTCTTCCACTCCTGCTGCTCCCTTTGAGGTAATGCACATGTTCAACTATTCCTGGTGCTTCACCTATGAATGCATCAGAAATGAGCAGCATAGCAGGTCAGGTAAGGCCCTACTGAAATCTGCTTGACAGCTGGGGCACACTGGACTCCTTTCAATTTTGGTGAGCACAAAATGCAGAAAATAATGTAGAGTACATGCAACAAAAGGGCTACGTTCTGAATGCAGCTGTACAAATCAAGGTGAGGTGTATGCATAATGCATGATCTTTCTGACAGACACTTAATCCACTTCACCTATTTGCCAGCTCTGGCACACAGCAAGGCACATACCAAGCTACAAATCTCATATGAAAGCCCAAAAGAAACTGCCCGGGGTTGCACTGCTATTTCTTTCTCACCACTTTTTTCTTCTCCCCAATACATATACTCATCTTCTCAGCTTTGAGCCTGTTACAGTAAGAACTTATTCCACCCTCCTCCAGTCTCAGGACAGCATATCAGAGAATGTCAAAATCCTGTATTAGGCTTTATTCTTTTATATAAACATTAACATTTCTCAAACAGATTAGTTAAAAATACAGATTTAAACAAGAATTTCTGCAATTGCAATGAGTTATAAAAAACAACAGATTATTTTACAGATTGTTACAAGTGCTTTACAAAGGTGCAGAGTGAAGGCCAGTGGCAGGGGACCAACCTCAAGTGCAAAATGGACACAATACCCTCACCACGGGCATAGCGCTCAGATACACAGCCAAAAAAAAACAACAAACAAACCAAAAAACAGACAGACAAAAAAAAACCCGAGCCATGTGAACCTATGCTCTTGGGATTCTCACTGGGAAAGCAAACATAGACCCCTATGACAGAGAAGACTCATGAGACCAAGCTACCAGGATACTTGAAGTTACATCTCTGAGATCAGCCATAAGATGTTTTTTTCTTGGAAAATAAGGAACATGTTTATAACAGTATATTTCTCTTTCGTCAGACAAAATATTGCTGTAAATCCTAGAATACTTATGGATGCAGATACTTAAAACTTGGGCCACAAATCCAGTGTGGATCTCACAATGCCCGAAGTGAAGAAAGGATACCAGACCCAAGTGTCCTTCTGAAGCAGGTGGCACTCCTCATACAGGAGGGACCTCCATATCCCATGATCATCACTGAAACCTTGAGCAAGTACCTTGGAAAGACTTTGGCAAAAGGAAGACGATGCAAGTGGATCTGATTACACCCAATATTCCTGCAGCCCATGATCTGAGAGCTGTACAGCCCATAGTTTAAGCAATGCCCACATATTCCACTAAATGCAGTGTGTCCTCTCTCCTTGGTCAATACGTCTTCACACCCACCTTGGAACACATACCACATGCTCCAGATTCTTGGAAGTTTTTGAGATCCTTCCACCACACCCACCTTACCTAGGTACCAGGCCTACCCACCTATCTTTCTTCTATTCCATCTCTAAAGATAAAATCTATGCCCTGATTCGTTTTGAACTAAAGTCCAGCAGTTAGCAAATCAAAGGTAAATTGAGCTGTCTGAGAACCACCATGAGATAAAACCGTGATGCATTACATTTAAAAAAATCCACTACTTTATGCCTGACATATTTTTGATACACAATGTTCCCTATCCAGAGGACCTCCTTATTAGACAAAGGGCACTACACATTACAGGAATCCTTTTTCGAAAGGAGGGCCAGAATAAAGGGCAGCTCTAGAGATGAAGTCTCATAATAAAGAAACGAAAGCTACTTCTCTTGGAATCATTGTAAAGGGCAGCACATTCAAGAGATTTTATTTATATGAAACCCAGTGAAACCCCTAGAACATCCACACTGACTTCCCTGAGCTCCTCAGATCCAGGTACACTGGGGACCCTGCAGAAGCCTTTTGAGCTGGGTTACTCTCAATAGTTTTTGGCAAGTTCCTGCAAATTCATTTCCATAATCAGCGAGAAGAGGATCAGTGGGCGAACCCTCAGCATATGCTTAGAGAAGAGAAAGACTGAAGGAAAAAGGAGTTGAGGGGCAGGGGGAAAGGTCTTCATTTCTACCGTTTTCGAATGTTTCACGTTATTCCTTTGGGGTACGGGCACTACAGTGAAACCAACCCCTCCATCTGATCTACCCCAGCTGCCTCCTGCACAGTCTCATGACAACACTGAAACCCCAGGCTCATCACTCCCTGCATGCCCAGCCCAGGGTTCAGTGCTTTGGAGAGGGGAGGCTGGCTTCTCGTTAGCAAAGGCTGGGAGATGGCATTATGTCAGCATGTCAGCGCCCTGGGAGCATGCAGTCACTCATGCACATCCCAGATTTCTGAGAGCAGGGGCGGGAGTTTCTTGTCCTGCAGCCGAAGGGCAAACACCTGTTCAGAGTGGACACTGCTCAGTGTCCGAAGACTGACCAGCTTCATTAACATCCGTGGAAACATCAAGCGGTCCTGCAGGGGCAAACAGACAGCTGTCAGTAAATTCACCTAAAACTTTGTTTTTAAAAAAAATTACCACAACTGATGATATACCGTAATCACAATCCTTACTTCCTCTAGACCCAGCACTCTCCAGGAGGATGCAGTGTGACTACTACACAAGTAGTACATCATGTCCCAAAACTCCAGACTTTCCATGCTGGCAGAACTATGGAACATGATACAGGACAGCAGATTGTGACAGCTCACAAATCCTGCATTTATAGCTGCTATCAAAGAGCCCAGAAGGGACAAGCATGACAGTACAGGCAGCAAGAGACCCGTTACAGACAGTACAGCAGGAACTCTGCCTGCATAAACACAAAATCCATTTGCATCATCACAGGAGATTCCTGGTCAGGCACTTACGTTTGGTCTGTTGATGCAAATATAAGAATGAAGCGCTTCCACATAGGTGTGCTGCAGCCTCTCCACCAGGGACTGGTCCTGCACATTCGGTCGGTCTGCCAAACAGCAGGTTAGAAGTAAGCAGGTTAGATGTAAGCAGATTGCTGTGGGCAGCTTCACTGGATTTAACATCTCTGTCTAACCCCACTTCCTCCTATGGTGTCTTCCCAAAACTTCATCTCACATTCACCCAGCACAGCTGGGAGATATATCCAGGACACTGTGGCAGCTGTGTCAGTTGCCTGTAACTGCTCTTTCTCAGTGATGCCTACTGCACATGGGGAGTCCAATCCAACTCCTATAGAGGTGGGAGATTAGAGAGACCAAGCACATTTGCACAGTGCTGTTCGGTCTCACGTTGCTGTCCCAGAAAAAATGTGAAGCCACCTATTCGAGAGCAAATGGGAAAGTTTCTTCAATAGCTGAGCCAGTTAGAAAACAGGAACAAAGAAAAACAGTCATTAATCAGGTCACAAAACAGAAGAGTAGAGGTGGCTTCTTGGCAAAGCCCTGTCCTGGCCCAGAGTAATACTGCCTCTTGTCCAGAGTATGTTTGCTTTGTTTGCTTGCCCACTAGATGTCACTCATGCTGTGGGACCTGCATCACACCGGAGAATTGCCACGGACATTAAGGGGGCAATAAAATAGCAATTTCTAAATGAGGAAGATAAATACTGGCTGTTTTTTCTGCACACTTTTCCAGCAGCAAGGAATTCAATTTCCTCTGGAAGTGGCCATAAAAAATTCAGAATATAATGACTAACATGCTCCCTTTATCACTAGACTCTATACACTCTCTGTTACTCCTTTTCTGTATGTAATGTCCCGTCACTCTACTCTACGTCCTTTGCCCTCTGACTCACTGCTGCAGCTCTTCAGATCTTCCTGGCTTTTTACCTGCAGAGAAAATGTTGATGGCAATTAAAAGTGCATATTCAGCATCATTAAGCTGTAGCTCATTCATTCCCTTTGAGAACTCAAAGATGGGGTTAATGAACTCGAACTGCAGACCTGCAACAAACAGAAGAGAACAAGGTGAGGCAGTAACAATTGTCTCCCCTCTCTACCCCTCCCTTTCATGGAAAAAGCTGAAATCCACTGCTATACACCAGAGAGTGGGGAGGACAGGCACAGAAAAACCCTTACATTATACTCTAATGAATACATCCTCTTTACACCCACTACTGGTGAGCACCAACAACAGTGGCTGAGAAGTCAGGTTCTAACTGTAAAACGACACTATTTCTGGGTTTTCCTAAAGCCTTAAATGCCCCACAGCACATTACTGAGCAACAGCTAAAGGAACACAACATCAGCTAAAAAATAAGTCCATCAAAACATCATCAGAAGGTCACAAGCACAACATTTATACTATCCAGCATCACCTCCTTCATACTCAATAGCCTTCACACTTTCAAAGAAAGTTCTAATTCTACACTTCAGGCTCATGTGAAGTATGTATGAGCTGAAAATATGCAAATTCCAAGAATTCTGAACTATGCCATTTCCTTCAGCTCAAAGAACAGGGAGACCTGAGGCAGAGCCTGACCTAGGCTTCCAATCACCACATTTGATAAATGCAGTCAGACAGAAATGCCCTGATATTTATTGCCATAATAGAGACCTCTGTCAAATCAAGTCTCTTTGTGCCATGTAATCACATTGAAAACTTTGGCCTTTCCTCCAAAATAGCATCCCAGTTTCTAATTTCCTGCATTACAACTGCGTCAGAGAAGGAGGAACAAAATGGAGGTAATCTTTCTGGCTCCCTGCTTTTTGCCTTTCTAATAACCTGAAGGAAAGGCTACCAGGAAAAGTGTCATAAAGAAAAGTTGTATATAAAAGCCATCTCAAGTACAAATGGTTAAATAGCTACTCAAGGAATAAAATTTAAAATCAGCTGATTTTTAAATCAGCTAAAGCCATGTTTTTAGAAATGCTAAAGATACACACTTGTTACTTCATCTGAAATTACACTTATAGCTCCTTGAAAAATATACTTCAGAGATCACAACACCACAGGATACCATATAGGATGATAAAATGTCTAAAGCAGTCTCTGGGGATCCTCAGTGCACAACACAGACTTCATATCAACTGAAATGTAATCACGGTAATGTCATCATGCCAAGCGTCCATCCGGATTAGCAAGTGATACACTTGCAAAGGACAGAAGACTGTGGTTTGGACTGGTATGATCTGATACAGCTCCACCACCATGTCACATCTCTACCAGAAAGGAATTTCACACCAACTGCTAGCCCTAGGTGGACACTTGCAGCAGTATTTTCATGCTTTAGTAGTCCAGATTTTCCCAAGCAAATTGACACCTAGAAAAATACATGAACTGAGCTGGTTACCACACATTAAAAGCAATAAAAAAAGATTTGTGGGGCTATTGGTTTGGTCCTGTTCTAAACCTCTCGCCACAAACTACTTCCAGCTGCCCACACTGAAAAGGGAAATATGTAAGAACACAAGACACTGGGGAGGAAGAAACACCTGTCTAATGCACCACCTGCTTTGGCGAAGTCATCCCGATTATAGCTCAGGTCCTTAAGAAAGGTGATGCTCTCAATCTCAGGATTGTAGCGCCGAGAGGTCTCCAACAACATCACCTGAAGCCAGAAATAAGATATACTCAATTTGAAAGCAGGAAGAAATGTTACAACATCAATAACTTGCTGACTGTTGAAGCATCTTTGGAAAAATTAAAAACACCACCAAACAGAATCACTCCAGTTTCTCTCAGAGTGCTTAAAAATGCCAAGATAAAGTCTGCTGCCATCCTTTGTGGTGTCTGCTTCTGGGAAACGGGAAATTCCTGCTTACCATTACCAAGCCACTTGCCTCATTCCCTTCCTGTATAATCAGGCATTTCAGTATATAACCAGGCATCCTGCCAATATAACCTTGCACTGCAGTAATGGTCCCACAGCTGAGGTGCTTCAGTCTGACATCCTCGAAAAAGAAATGGAACTAGCTCTCTAGGTGGGTAGACCCAAATTCTGTCATCTCTGCTACTATGTACTGGGGTGGAGTCAAACTCTCACCTCTATGGTAGATGTCTTCAGTAAAGCGATCTGATCTTCCCTGGTAAGCTCCAGGAAGCCAGGTAATTGCTTGGCAAAGTCCACGATCTCTTGCACTGAGATAATTGCAAGTTCTGTGAAGTGTGCAAAACGCTGCTGCCTTGCTTCACGGTTATTAGGATCAGGAATCTGGGGCCATGGCTGTAGGAATGGGAAGAGACAGCAGATATTTGTGAAAGATGGAGCCAAAGATGAAAGATAAGATGAAAAGAACAAGAAAAGAAAATAACTTCAGAACATCATCCTTTGCTATTCTTTACAGAGCTTTAGCCCACAGATGCAATGCCTAAAGTAACTCTGCTCTCCCAAATATTTTACCTAAAACGCAACTCCCCAAACATCACTTTTTCTTGTTTTGATAACTCTGGTAGAGTTTTTACCGTCACTTTGAGCCTGTCAGTGAAGGAGCGCTGGTTGCACTGCTGCTGAGCAGCCACAAGCTTTTTTATCATGCTCAGCTGTTCCGGCGTCAGTTTGTGGGAAGGGCTTGGTGGATTCGGAGGGTTTGGACGCACCACAACTGTCCGAGCCTGATCGTCTTCCTGCTTCTTCAGTTTCTTCAGTCGGATCTGCTCTTCAGACAGAACATCTAAAGCAGGAATAGCTCACGATCAATCATAGGAAGACAATGGAAACCACACTAAACAGGGTAATGTGCTGTGGATGGAGAGGCAGAGATCACAGCTGCCTGTACTGGGCATAGCAGGGTGTACACAACACAGCCGACAATGGTACTTATTTGTTTCTCCCTCTATTCCCTACTTCAAATTGTTCCATTGCCTTTCTTCTAATCATACTCTCTCATAAAGTGTCCACAAAAGGCAGAAGCTCCCCTCATGATGCCCTGCAGATCTCAGAAAAACAACAGTGACTTTCCCCATAAAGCAATTCCCTAAAATGTCATGTTATAACAGGTGCTCCGTTCATATGCCATGGTGTATCCACCATATTTTATTTTATCCTACTGCTATGTCTTTTCTCAATATTGTTAGTTTAACAGCTTGTGTCATTTCATCCTCTTCAAAGGTCAAATTCAGTCCTGAGTGGAGTTTGAGAATGAAAGGATAATTTGCTATATAGGCCATCTGCAGTAAACTCTAGAGCAGTAACATACTCCAAGATGAATAATGGAAGAGTAACTTTGCATAAGTGTACTGAGGACCAACCACAGGTCCTTCAGGAACACGGTTACAACTCTCTTTTAGTTCTTAAGTCAAAGGGGAGATGTTATTTGGATGTAACACTGTAAGGAACAGAACAATTCAAAGGCATCTGCTCTACTGAGGGCTGATGGGGTCTCTCTGTCAGAGAAAGGGAAGCACATCTTTTCTCATAGGCTTGCCAAGCAGTAAAGAGGGATTTAAACTAAAGCTGCCTAAGGACAGGAACCTCAATCCATCCCTCTCCTCTCCCAGTCCCATTTGATGCCAGGGTCAGCAAGAGATGCCCAGAGCCTGGAGAGGGTATGCAGGTCAGGAGGAGAGCACCTGAAGAGCAACATAATGGAATTTCTGCCACTCCATCCAGTAAGTCAGGTTCATCAGCAGCCCAACTTAAATGCCTCTATGCAAATGCACATAGCATAGGGAACAAATAAGAGGAGTTACACACATGCACACACCTGCAGGGCTGTGATCATATTGGGCATCACAGAGAGAGGGTGCAAAGCAAATTCGCTGGCCTGGACTTCAGGAGAGCAGACTCTGGCCTCTTCAGGGATCTGCTTGGTAGAGTACTATCAGATAAAGTGCTGGAGGGAAGAGGGGCCCAAGAAAGCTGGTTAACATTCAAGGATCGCCTCCTCCAAGCTCAGGAGCTATGCATCCTTGTCTCTAAATTGGAATAGCATGGATTTGACAGATAGATCAGTTGGAGGACAAAAGTTTTGTTAGATGGTCACACAGAGAGTTGTGGCCCATGGCTCAATGTCCAGGTGGAGACCAGGGGTTGGTATTAGGAAAGGCACTGTTGAACACCTTTGCCAGTGACATGGACAGTGGGACTGAGGGCACCCTCAGCAAGGCTGCTGACAGCACCAGGCTGTGTGCTGTGATTGACACTCTGGAGCGAAGGGAAGCAGAAAAGGAACTGATTGGAGAAAAAAAAAAAAAAAACAAAACAACAACTCTGTATCTTCAGGAACAAAGATAAATAAACAAAGCTTGACCTTACAAACAAGACTTTAAAAGTGCTGAAAGATTCTTTGGCCATTTTTAAAAATGCACAGACAACATAGAAAAAAGAGGACGTAGTAATGATGTGGTTTAGTCTCTCCTGCCATGCCCACAGTGAGAGGACAAGAAGAAATGGCCTTAAACTGAGACAGGGGAGATTCAGATTAGCTATTAAAAAAATTTCCTTGTTAAGGCATGCATTGGAATAAGTTGCCCTGGGAGGTGATGTAGTCACCACCCCTGGAGGTGTTTAAAGGGCACCTGGATCTGTGCTCGGTGATATAGTTTGGTGGTTTAAGGGTTACAATGGTACTGCTGGGTAGACATTTGGACTTGATGACCTTAAAAGATCTCTTCCAGCCTTGATGATTCTATGATTCTACAGCTGCTCCACAGAAAAGCAGGCCTTAAAACTGAACAAGTATATAACTGCACTTCTTAACAGAATCATGTTAAACAAAGAAAAGAACTGGAGAGCTACTGTAAGACAGCATTCTTGGGATTGCAAGGATAGACAAAGAACATAACACAGTCAAGCTGAGAATAACCTTTATCCCTAACCTACAACAGGGAGGATGTGTGCACAGATACACACACCATACACAAAATTTACAATTCTAACAGCAAAGACATTCAGTACAATTACCAAAATAAGGGGGATCTAGAAGATTAAAGAATGCTACTTACAGTGTCAGTTTAAGGAGGGAAGTAATTGATCCAAGTGAATTACAGTCCCTCATCTTGGGACTCTGATGCATAAAAAAGCTTTTATCTGGTAACATGTTACTTAGTTATTAATAAATCTTGAAAACTGCCTATGTGCAAGCTCCTCCACCATGCTAAATTCAAAGCAATCTAACTGACTTGGTTTGTCAGGAAGGAATTATTTAACCTCATGGCTCACACTGGCTTAAGAACAATAAACTGGCCATGAATAACTTCAGTCTGGGAATTAAAAGAATGTTTCCAGCAATTACCAGGGGGGAAGTTCTGGAACAACCTTCCAAGAGAAACAGCTGGAGGAAAAAGCCCTCGGTTTCTGTCAAAACTAACAAGGCAAATTTGCAGTGGGGATTACAGAGTCGACAAGAATTGCCAAGTTCTTGATAATAACACCAAGATTCCTTTTGACCTAATTTTCCTGAGCTGTCTTCAACACAAAACAATGACCAAAGGCAGAAACATACTGAGGCTCTCTGTATCTACCTGCAACAAAAGAGAAGCAAAGTGAACAAGTGGTCTTACTGTTTTTCAAATACATCTGTTTTGTAGCTCTTGGGAACAGGGAAATGGGGTAAAGACAGCACACATAATGCTGATACAAACCAGTGAGACAAAGATACTGATGTGGTATTTCATGTTGAAAAACTGAACAGCATGTCTCCTAGCTCATTGGGACTTAATTTTTGCAAAGTTATGCTATAAGATGTTTCTGAAACACCGGCTGCTCCTAGCTGCTCTGGGTGCTGGATGTCAGAAAAGATTTCACACAGATCTAACATTAACTAAGCATTCATTCAGTCTTGATGAGCAAAGGGATGAAACCTGGATACCTTGGCCAAGGAGGGTGTTCCTGATAAGCAAGCAGAAATCCTGGTGAATATTCAGAAACAGCAGCCTTATGGCTTGCGTGAAAAAAATAGTAGAGATCACTAAAAGGAGCAATGAGATCAGCTCATGCACAAACACAGCTGCAGTACTGTGGTGCTGCCCTTGACCTCTTTTGCAAGCTCACAGTAGGAGGCAAAGCAAAGAGAAATGCCTGCTGTTCAAGGAGCACGGTGACCAATCTTTCAGCCCTGGTCACAAGCCTGATGTTAGTGACACACTTTACAGCACCCTGATGAACACGCAAGTCTTTCCTCTGCTGCTATATTCCACAAGTTCTTACAAGGAATAAAGCAGGGCTGGGGTTCTCAGCACACCAGCAGCGTTCCACTAACAGCCCCATCTCGCCACATGATCCTTGCTGAGCTCTCAGTGACTTCCCACGCACATTCCAACATCCAGCCTGCACGGCTCCCACATCCCCGCTCCCCAAGCAGTCACACAGCGCCGTGCCTTACAGCCGTGGTCCCCACGAGGCCCGGTGCCCGCACTCACACTGCTCGCGCATGCCGGCCTCCTGGCACTTGCGCAGCCGGCACTCCTGGCACTTGCGGCGCATGTACATGTCCATCTCGCACTTGCCGCCGTTCTTGCAGACGTACTGCGCGCCCTTGATGACGCTGCGGCGGAAGAAGCCCTTGCAGCCTTCGCAGCTCAGCACGTTGTAGTGGAAGCCGGAGGCCTTGTCCCCACACACGCTGCACACTTCATTTCCCAGCATCTTAGGGGCTGGGCCCTTCTTCCGCTTCAAGGGGGGATTTTCTACCAAAACGAACAAGAGCGAGTTAAAAAGAACACAAGAAAAGAAAACCCACAGACATGAAGGAAATGTGGTGTTTGCAGCTGTCTGCCCCATTCCTGACAACTGACATCCTCACCCAAACTCACTATCTCTCAAGCACACAACCCTCCTTTTCACACAAAACCCTTCTAGGCAAGCAAGTCTTCTGCAACAAAATTACTGACACAAGGTTTCACCTCAACTATACAAACACATAAAGCTTCACACTCTTTCCCTTCCAAAATGGAGTGTTCAGGCCAAGTGCTCTTTTGCACTTTCCAATTACAGTTAAATTATCACTGTGAGAAAGACCTACAAAAAAGTTGAGTTGAAATCTAAGATTGCGCAGAAAACAAATTTCTTCAGAATTCACCTCCAGTTCTCTTACTTCTATTCTCTGCCACACTTGCACAAGAATAAGGAAAAATGTTCTCCATTCAGTAGTCACACAAAGCCAGTGCTGAAGCTGTGACCCTACAAAAACCAGACTGGGAGACAATCCTTGTAACTGGAACACTTGGAGAAACTGGCGAGACAGAAGACAGCAGCTTGTGGAGTTAGCCGCAATGAGTTAATTCAGCAGTACATTTCACAAGCTCTGTGAGCCTTTGGAACCCTGAAGCCACCATTTCCTCTTCTAGAAGAGCGCTCCCCACTCCCAAAACACTCTCATAGTGACAGTTCATTAACTAAAGCTTGTTCTTTCAAACATGGGGCCTTCACTACTGCTTCTCATTTCAGATGGTCCTGTGCAGCAGCTCCCAGTTATTTCCACATCATTCCAACAGATTTTAGTCTTATCAGTGGCTCTGCATTTTGAAAACATCTCTGGTCTGCTCCAACACACCTTATGCACTCCAGTCAAATCCTTGCCAGTATCATATGTGCATTCTCTCCCTATTAGACCTTTCTCTTTACCATCCATTTAATTCTAGCTATATTGACATCTGATAGTCTACACATCTCATAGTGAAAGTATTTTTCTGTATGTCAGATTCTTCTATGGCAGCTATTATAAAAATTACAACCAGCATGTCTTGACAAATCTCTATATTTTGTTCAGATATGCCTGGAAAACCTTTATACTGGAGTCAATGCTTAGTTTGAAGAACAAGGCTACTGCATTTCTTTATCAGCATCAGGGTTACAGTTCCGTGTCTCATTTCTGTATTTACTGTTCCAATACGTCTATCCTTACTCGTATTTACATTTACTATTCTGCTCAAGTTCCTGAAATGCTAACCAGTTTTAGGTCAGTCTCAGATATTATTTGTGCTCCTCAATACAAGTTTTCAGCCATAAGTATCTTTCAATCCCACTGACTTTACAGAAGCCTGGAGGTCACTCATTTTAGCCTCCACTTCTCATTGCAGATTGGACAGCAAGAAAATGTCATCAGCAAGGTTAAATTTCTGGTAATCTCCTCTCTTGTTCCACTATATTTCTCTTCACACAATATATTACCAAGCAAAAATTATGCAATGCCTACAGTTATTTCAGATGACTTAGTATAAATACATGTAATGGCAGATTAACTGGTATAACAACTTTGGTGAAGCCTTGAGTGATGTTCATATACTTCTGAGGAACAGCAGAGTAATCCAATGACTTCCACAGACAAATCTGTCCATATTTTGGATGTCTTAGCTGTCTTTAAGACATTACATAAACTTTTTATTTATTCTCTTAATATCTTTTCTATGACTGCTTTATTGAGATGGATAGGCTTATTCTTTGATCTTTGCAAACTATTTTACACCTCTGAGCATGAAGCATTTTAGTTATATAGATGATTATTGTTATTTTCTGTAGTCAAAGATAACATAGAAACAATGTAAGATGTATAAAGAAAACATGAATGCCACCTCTGAATCTTTAGCTCTCATTACGGTTCTCCTCCCTTGGTAGACACCCTATTAAAGAAATATTTTCCACATTTTGTGTCCTTTTTCCTTACATTTTCATATGGAAACAATCTATCAATCTCTTTCATTTCAAGTCCTCAAACCCCTTTGAAGGATTTTTATTGGGTAGTCTCAATTGGGTAGTCTCTATTTGGGTAGTCTTTGTTTCTACTCTACGGAGTCCTCATTCAACATTCAGATTATCTCTTCATTTTATATCAAGATTACCCATTGCCTCCCTGCTGAGCAAATACATTAATTTGTCATATTTTCATTAAGATGATGACCCTATGCACTTATGCTTTCCTTTTTTTCCTGTTATCTGTCAGAGATGTTATACTGTCTTCTTACAGTTTGTAAGTGTAGGACTGTGGCCATAAGCAGAAGCTTTAACTATAGAATCTCAGTTCTATGTATGATACTCTTCACCCTCAGGTAATGTAAGAAATGCATGGAAAAACTCCTACTGTCTTCCCATTGTATGAATCTGCAAAACCCCACCATCTTTTTGCACCACCTACCCTTGTTGGATTGTCACCTGTAGTAAAGCTTTATTGTTCAGCAGCTTTTTTAATTTATTTTAATTTAATTTATCTTACTGTCATGGACCTAGCCTCTAGAAGGTCAAATAAGCAAAATATTCAATGCACTTATCACTTAGATAAACTGAGTCTTCAGCTATGAATAACTGACTGTTCTTAGACATCATCTCTGAGTGCCTCAAACACAGCAGAACTTGTCCTAAAATTTTGCCAAGTTTCAATTCTCCTTGCAGCTGAAAGAATGGATAGCTTTTATCTTGCATGGATTTAGTGAGAACTTTTGCATACCTGCATGCTCAGGGGGGTTCTCTGAGCCAGAGAAGAGCGGAAGCCCTTCCTCCTCCATCTCAAATACACTTGCCACTCTCTTCCCATGATCCTGTGTGCTGAGTTGAGTGGGACCCATGGAGCCCACACAGGAAGGGCCCGCTATAATCTCATCGCTGCAGCATTGTTTCTGCCATGCAAGGGGCCATGGGCATCTATCTTCAAAGTCCTTAGTTTCTCTCTTCTACTGAAAGTCAGGAAGTACCTGTGGAAAAAACAAACATGCAAAAGAGGCAAGAGTTCAACTGTTGAGACTATTAACTTCCAAAATCTATTACAAGCTGTATTACAAGCAAGCTTCGAGATATCGTTTCCGTAATTAGCTTTGTTTTATCAATGTTTATACTCTTGAAACACAATATTTTAACAAACTGTGGTAAAAGGTACAAGACTAGCATACCCAGGTGCAAAATTATTCTTTCATTGCCAACAGACTTATCAAAGCAAGACAAGTCTTCATTACTGCTAACACTACCAGTGCACTTCATCCCTGATCTCTCCAAGTGTGTAAGAGGGAAATTCCTGGCATTATAACCAGTGGCCTTTGTTAAAGCTTCCAGCAACAAACAGCTCAGTGCTGCCAGCTGCTCTGAATTTTGGTGCATGTATTACAGAGCATATAGAAAATTGGAAAAGAGATTTTTCATACAATTATTTAGCAGACTACAAAAGATCAAATTTCCCTCTTACTATCAGTAGCCAAAGACTGTGACAAAGGTTGATGATGCATCAAAGTTAAGGATGACATATCCTCCCCTCACCCAAGTAAGAAATTGAAAGCCAGCATCCTCCCTATGGGAAATGGCCATGATGCCATTCTCAGGAAATGGATTCACCATGAACCTTCTGAGGTTCTTTTTTGGAACCTAGAACCATACTGGAAAGCATCTTCATTATACAGCCCTGGCTCTACTACAGAATCTGAAACTGGAAAGCAAATCCAACCACTTTTTCCAAAAAGCCCCACCAGCACAGAAAACAGCCCTACTCATTTGACCACCCAGATTCAGTGAAACTGATGCAAATTGCTAATGTAAACACACCCCTAATCTGATTGAAGGTCAGTTGATCTTAACTCAGTGATTTACCAAGCTAAAGAGATTAACTGATTTAAAAAGCAACTGCGTGAAAGGCCTGTACCAGGTTTGAGTGATTGAGTTCAGGACTGGAAGCCTGTCAGTCCCTGAAAGACAGGAGGTGACAGAAAGCTCTGAAGCAGCCCAGACAAGAGCATCAGCAAGCAGGGACATGCCTCACACACTGTAGTGCTGACAATGAAGAGGCAGCGAACCACTGTCCCAGGTCCCCTCTTTCCTCCTGGATATTTGGACCACACCACACAACTTCTCAGAATGTCAAAAACAAAGATGAAAGCAATGCTTCCAAAAATGAACCCCCTCCCAGAACTCTGAAACAGGCATCAAGTACAAAAGCAAGTCACACTGTCAGGCCTGCTGAGCTCCTGTCATCTCCAATTACACTGTGGATGCAGGTGTTAAAACCACAGGGCACATTAATTCACGTGACATTTATAAACACAGCCTCAGACTGCATTAAGAATTCAGAGCTCCCTTCCCTGAGGGAGCTGGAAAAACAGACTATCTAGCATAAAAGCACTGACAGCAAATATGAAACTTAAACCTACAGACAGAAAGAAGTCTTACTATGGGAGAGTACAACTTAACCGTTGTGATTTGCAACCAGTTTCAAGAAACTCACAGTCCTCAAAGGAACAATGTGGCTACCACAATCAGCTTTTTTTTTTTTTTTTATAAAAAGTTCCCCCAAAAAATCTTGCAGAATCTGAAAACCTTGTGGAAGGTTTCAGAGCATCAGATAGAGATGGGAACTTTACTCTAGTAAATCCAAACCCAACTTGTATTCCTAGTCCTATGTAAGCTCCTCACTGATGCTGACACAGATGTCTCTGGACATGTTTGGGCATGAAACAAGACAGCTAAGAGTAAGCCTCTGCATCTCCACATTCCTTTAAACCATGCAAAAGACTCACTCAAAGATTAATTATTGTGCAGAATGAATCACCAGCAGCACTACTGCAGCAGTTTTTCGAAGGTAAGGTTTGATCACCCATCTGAGGGACTGAGAGACAGTGCTCAGGCCCAGGCCTTCAGCTCAGTGACCCATTCTTTGTGCATCCCAGCCACCACTGAAACTTATTCCAGAAAACAAGAGGAGGTAAGGTCTGATGGCATTTCCAAACTGTGTGATCTGACAACAACTGACTCTGCAAGAGTGAAACTTGCTGTGAGCAAGACATCTGGATCCCAGAGAGGAATGTCTGAGAGACTGCAAGCTACCAGGAGGGAGGGGAATATAAATCTATTTGCACATCCAGGACACTGCAACAGAGAAGCCACTATCTTGTGCTGTAGAACTACCCAATGTGTTCCTGCATCATGCACCAGCCCCAACCTTCCCTAAACAGAATGGGCCAGATAGAAAAGACTTGTCTTCTCTGCTCCTAAGAAAGAGCATTTTTTCTTCTGTAGGTGCAATAACAGTTGCAGGCTGTGGAAAACTGACCTAGCCATAGACAGCAGCTTTACCTAGCTGGTGCTAGGTAAAGAAGCCTACTGAGCATTTTCCTCACATGCACACAAGTGAGAGGCTGTATTACAAGGCCTGAGGCTTGGTTTTCACAGAAAGGCATGAGGATTGTTTTTACAAGACTAAAAATCTTGCTAACTTCTGTGCTAATAATCATGCTATTAGAGATTCACACCTTCCAATCTGCACCACCACTTCAACTGAAAATGCAGAAAGGTGATGCAAGCTGTAACTGCAAGAGAGAACACTGTCTTCTTGACGCAGTCTGCTGTGCTGCCTCCCGCTGTCTGTCTCAACTCCTTCAGTTTTAGAAACCAGGACTGGCCATACGACAAAAGATGAAGCAATCACTTCTCTCAAATGCAGCATCTTGAAGAGAGCAACCTCATGAGCAGACATACTCCAGTGAGGAAACATAGAGATGAGAGGCTGAGAGAAACAAATTTCTGCCAGCCCTTGCCACTCATGTCTCAAATATGACACTAAACACTTCTGAAACCAGCTTCCCCTGACTCAATTTCTTCCATCTCCCCTTATTTTCTGAGAAAACAGAACAACTCAGATACTGATGATCTCCAGGTCAGCACTCTTACAACAAAATACTGTTTTTTTAGAGACTAAAGATGGCTCTTGCCATCATGCTAAATGCCAGAAACACTCATCACCTCCTCCAGCAACAATCTCATCCCATTCCCTCAGCTGAGTCCTCTTCTAAACTAGCTGAAGCACTTACTCTTCTGGAAGACTTTGATCAGACCCATCATCAATAGACTAAGCTTCAGAATATACCAAGCTATTGTCCCACATTCACCGAGGACAAGTAAAGGAGATACCATGGGGCAGTACAGAATATATAGAAACCAGATGAGCCAAATGCAGTTACTATGACACTTCTGCTACAGAGTGCTGTCCTCTCCCTGGTATTCCTAGTTTGGCACTTTTCATGAAAGGTTTAAGGATCAGAAACCAGACCAGATGCAAGCACACCTCTGAAGGAACTGTACTGTGTAACACACGAATAATCAGAGGAACAGTACAACAAGCCCTTTGCCTCCAAATAAAGGATGCTCAGAGGAAAGAGTAGCTTTTTAGAAAGTTTGTTCAAGTCTCTGATCCTTCAAAACAGGATTTACTCATCACAGTCCCGGCCCTGTAAATTACAATATCCTACAGTTTCTGCCAAGGCAAATATATATAGCTATGTTTAAGTTCAGTAATGAATCACAAGCAGGCACTCTGCAGTGTGTCAGCATCAGCAGAAGAGACCTCATGTTTGTATGTATATGCTAACATGACTGTGCTCACTGTGTGTCAACAGAACAGCACCTCTCTGCATGGGCCTTAACAGGCTGCTTATGAGCAAATACATCTGACAGGAAGGGCTATCTTTCAAAGGCAACTAAATCAGGGATATAGTTTGACATTTTGGCTTCTAAGCGTGCTCTGACATGCAGCAGAGATTGACATTGGCCGCTAGCATTTATCTCTGAAAGCTGGGCCCACGGCAGTGCACAATGACCTCTGATGAAACCTAAATGCACAACTCACACAGTGATAATGCAACCTTGGGTATCAGATGCTGGCTGCAGATCTAAATGGACAAGAAAAAAAAAAAAACAAAACTCACCAGTTAGACTGAGATTTCACAGGACTCTATAGCACCTGCAGTGAACTAAACCCCTTGAGAGGCACCACTGTTCCAAATCTCTCATACAGAATAATCATATTTTTTGACCTAATGCCTTTCCTATACTGTGTCTGGTGTAGCAGCCATAGTATTTCCACAAGTCTTCCCTAGGATCTTGGTACTACCTTGTAGCTGTTTCAGAGAAACAAAGATTATTTCCAGCTCATGTTGGCTCACTATTCTTCCTTCCCTCTACATCATCACATTTCCCAAGAAATGCTGAAACAGAGAGCAGGTCTATGAGTGAGGCAGAAGTATACATGACACGTTTCAATTAGGAAAAAGTTGAAAGAGACACCTTGTACCTTTCAAGACAGAAAATGAAGCAATATTTCATGTGAAAACTGTCAAAATTCATGTGGAAAAATAATAACTTCAGATTGACAATGGGAGTGAAAAATTACAAAAATGCAAAATGTGAAAAGCAGTGCAACACGATACTGTAAACAATTCTTTTGAGCAGTATGTTTACAAAGAATGGAAAAAACAGTTCTGTAACTCTCAGGGAACAGACTAGCTCAGTGCCCTTGCTGTAAATCCCTCTCTCAGAGAATGCAGGGACACAGTTTGAAATCACATTATCCATTTTGACCTCTCAGAAGCATAAAGGCAATCACAAACTGGAAAGAGTTTATGAGCCACCATCAATCCCAAGCTGATAAAGAAAAGCAATAGCCTGATTGCTTTCATTTGCTGTCCAGCTAAGCTTCAGCTGACCATGAGTAGCTCTCCAAGACTGCAGCACTGCTTTATGAGCCTTTTTAGTTGTTGCCACCATTGACAATTATGCAGAAGCATCCTACAAGTCACTGCCAGCTGCACAGCTGCCTTCAAGAGGGTTTTAATTGCCACCTCTTCCTCCCCAGCTCAGCTCCAGAGCCTGCCTTACTTTGGGTTTTACTCCTGCTGCTGACCAACTCCTTTATTACCCATAACTTTGCTGATTCCTGGCATGGCTTTTGCCCAGGTATTTGTCTCTCCCTTTGAAGTGGGCTCACTGCAGCATCCAGTTCTCACTGGGTTTCATTTGGTCTCAACACAAGGCACGCTGTCTCCTACCCAAGTCAGGCATGGAAACCACCACAAAGTTCAGAGAACAACAGCAGAAGTGACTAACAACTCAAAAGATTAAAATAAACAAATGTATGTCACTTGGTTGAAAGAGTACTGGGAAGAGAAAAAAGATGTAACAATTATTTCCTGGAAGGTATTACTCTGAAAGACAGTATGTCTAAAATAACACTGAGAAGAGGAAAGTCTGGCTATTGGCAAAAAATACCCTAAAGCTGAGTTCTGGGGACTGGAAGTATCCAAAACTTTCCTTCCAGAATTAGACCTTATAATTGCAATCAAAATGCAAAGAGTTCTAAGGACATTTATGAATCTGAACTTAATATGACTTAGCTATTCTGTGGGTGAAGAGTGTCTATTATAAACAAACAATGGGAACAACAGGAGTTCCAAGCCAGTTTCACCCTACATTGGGCAAGTAGGAATGTAGGACTGAAACAAGTGAACACATGGGTTAGCAAAGTGAATTAGAATCTTAAGGCACAACTGTATGACCAAACACAATGCAATAAAACAGGGCAGAATAAGCCCAAAGTATTTCTGCTTTGCTCCATGTGAAAAGCCCAGACAACCAAACCTGCTCCTTGTCCATGATCTGCAGAGTACAAGGCCTCTTTCCTGCAGAACCTGTGGACTCTCTCATTTTGGAAATATGGCTTCCCAAATTTTAAATCAGATGACGACACAGTGCACTGACTCCAGTCCTACCCAGGAAACTACAGGCTCTGCAAAGTTCAGCTCCAACAGCAACTGTTTTGTAAGTCAGCTCTCCTGCTCACACCTCATCCAGCAGCAGGTGCTCCCTGCTCTCTCATTATACCTTGCCTGGCAAAGGCTGAGGTTTTGGGTTTGCCCTTCCCTTCAACTCTTGGTTTCTGCCTGATCAAAGAGAGCCATGTCAACACAAGCAAGAGGAAAAGAGAGCATACCCTGGCTACTTTCAGGGTGAGTAAGTCCTGAAATGGTCTGTGCCTTTATTTTTCCTCCCTCCCTCTCTCCCGACTGCCGGATGTCCTTGGTTCTGCAACTGAGCAGAGGAGAAAGGAGACAAGGTTACTGCAGTTCATTCACACTGCACACAGGGCTGCTCTTGCCTCTCTTCCTGTTTGCAAGGAAGTACTGGTCCCTCTGACAACGGGAGACAGAAAGAGGCAGACAAGTGGATAGGGGAACAGGGAGAAGAAGAGGGAAGAGAAGGGAGAGAGGGGAGGGAAAAAGGGAGAGGGAGGGAGGGATTATGGTAAGGAGATCAGACTTTTCCCCGGTTAATGAACTGGAAATGAATAACAACTGGTATCAGGAGTGATGTAGCCACCTTGCTGTCATGAAATTCCTTTAAAAGGCCATTGACACAAGTTCCTTTGAACTCTGGAAAACAACACAGCCCTGATCTGGATAAAAAAAAAATATTTAGCCCCTTGCAGGATTTCTACTGTCACCTCAGCTTTCAAGCTTCTGACTAACCTAGAGTATAGCCACCTCAGGAATTGCCAAAACCAGGGCCTGTGCACAGGCTTCAGCAAGGAAGATGTGACAGTAGCAGCATCCCTCCATCTTCCCCTCCCCTCCAAGCCATGCTGTAAAATGACAAGTTATCCCTCCTAAGTTCAGTCTGGCCAGGTAAGCTGTGAAGCCAGTGTCCCAACATGGGGAGGAGACAGAGCAGAGCCACTTTAGAGGGACACCAACTTCTGCAGCACTCACAGGGACGAGCATGAGCAGAACTTGCTGTTTGTAGCTGAACTGCAATAATCCCCCGTGTCTGGCCACGACTCCAGCTCACTGACAGCTCAACACCACTATCAGCACCGACCTTCAGATGGCAGGAAGCACAACTGAGTCTTTGATAGGGGCTTCCTACAGGAAAAATCCCATCTGTGCTCCTCCCAGGAAGATAAAACACTCAGAGCAGCTGCTAGCAGAAAAGCAAAGGGCAGTTCTGTGCCATTTCTTGGGAAGCAGAAGGGAGGGAATCCAGTCTGGGTCCTTGTCCACAATGTGTCACCGTCAACTATAATAGCAATTTTTCCCTATGGAAACTCACTTTAAATTGAAAACAACATTCTTTTGCCAGTAGCACTCAATTTCTCCAAGCAAATTTAGCTATCCTAGCAGTAAGACTTTTTTCCCCTTGCACATCTAAATGTATCTGTGCAAAGGTAGTTTTGGTTTACATGTCTGTTTTTCCTTCTAGGACCCCTGTATTGGCTAATAGTGTCATTCCTTCACATTTCTAACCACAGCACCAGCTATACACACCACCAACCAAAAAAAAAAATAATAATAATAAAACAATATGTAAAAAGTGTTCAAGCAACCAACAAAATCTCCAACTGCAAAATAATCTACTAACAAAATTCAAGCTGAGGTGTCTGCAGCTCATTAATCCTGCTGCTGACCAGCTCTTACACACCCTTCATGCAGCTCATCACATCCTACTTCAAGGCCAAAAATGCAATCTGACCCACCACCTCAGTTTCTTTATAAATGCTACTGCATGACATCATGGAAAACAGGACCACAGACACAGTTTCTTTCTGCATGCCTTCTCTATATTTACTCAGCCATCAATATCTTGTTCTGCATAATTATACATAGCTATGCAAAACATAACAGTCAGGCATTTTTGAAGCAACAGTTTTATAACCCAGAACTTCTTTTGTCTTCCCAGAGAACAGAGTTTAAAAGAGACAAGAAGCAATAGTGTCACTGGTATCAGAAGCAATGACAATAACCAACTAGGTCCAAAAAGCTGGATTTTTTTAAATGGGGCTTGCATTGAAGCTAGAAGGGAATGGGGAGAATTAAAGATCCTCTCTCTTCAATAATTGTGGACATTCTTGGGAGCACATTACAGAACAAAAACTCCACCATGGAGCTTACATTCCTCCTTTATGACCCTCAGTCCCACAGATGTCACAGCCTCGCTTCAAGAAAACATGAGCCTGACTCACAGCAGGTTTGAGAAATCACCCCAATGCTATTTCCAATTGAAGCAAGGGATCAGAACTTTCAAAAGAGAGAAGCAAGAATGAATGCCCAAAATAGCATCCTGGTAGTGAAGATGCCAGGGAAAAAAGCTAAACCTAGTCCATAAGGAATAAGAGGATCAATAAGATTATGTAGAAAAAAATCACTGCAGGCCTTTTTTCTGCAGATAGAAAATGGTAGTGATAACTAATCCCACAACATACTGGGGTTTTTTACTGGATTGTTTCCTTAAAAAATTATTTCACCTCAACTATGCAGTAAGAGAACAGTATTTCATGATCCATGCCAATTCTAGCCAAGCACCTTATCAGCTAGAATCACAAAAGGAAGATCTCAGCTCCCCAGACTGTCTCAGTGCATCTCTTCAACACAGAATCTCAAACTGCTGCCGACTCTTCTGAGCAGGAACATGGTACAGTCCACTCACAGCACTGAGCTACTTAAACAGATAAAAGCAGAAAAGCAGCAGCTGCATCATTTTATCAGGAAGACAAGATGACAAAAGACACAAAGGCATAGGATATATCATGGCAAAGCCAAAAAGAGAAACAAAAAGAGAACTTAAAACCCCTCAACTCCTATCCCTTCTCCAGACCACCTTCTCTTTCAAGCTGGTCTTCTCCATCCTCTACCTATGAAATTAGAGGACATGAAGAAGAGAGGCAAAAGAGGAAAGAACAAAAGAGGAGGGCTGCTTGCAGCAAAATTGTTTGTTCATTTTTCTGACTTCCTCCTTTCCTCCCACCCCAGGAGCACTTCCATCAGCATGCTGCACATCACCATTACTGGTACAAGATTGTTTCTGGGAAACAGCCTCTTAATAATGCCTCTATATAACACTTTGTATCCAAGCACTATTCCACCCAAAAGCATTAATCAAAACAAATACTACCGCTCACAGGCAAACCAGAAATACAGTACTGGATTGCAAAACAGGCAGGAAACTCATTAAGATTCCCTTCAGGGCAGTAGGGGAAAAGCACCAATTCCCATTCATAGAAGGATCATCCCTAGATGTAGCACAGAGGTCAGGAAGAAATTATGGTAATACAGAAATACCCATATAAAGAACATATCAGAGGGATTCTGTAACGGAGTTTTAAACTGCTTCAGAGTAAGCTTGACTGGTAGTCTATTCCTCACTCAAGTATCATCAGGGATCTATTTTGTCAGGTTCTGCTAATACTGCTCTTAGAAGAGCAGGAGTAGAGAGGGAGGATTGCAGATGTTCATATCCAAACACAGATCAGCCAGAAGACTGCAGCAGAGCAATAAAGGAGATCAGAAAAGCTGCCAAGAATCACAGTGAAGACTGGCAGAAGGGTGCAGGTCAGAATAAAGGACTATTAAGAGCTTTGCTGCAAAGTAAACTTGCCCTGCTTTTGACTACTCTTCTGGATTCTGGCCTGTATGGGCTATTTCTGCTTTGGGGGTCATTGCAACTGAACTCTTACAAGGTACAGTATCAACAAAACAAGGAGGACTTCTCTGAGTTCTATAAATCACCAAGCAGAAGCTAGGATGGAAGGGTTAAAGGTCTAAAAATGAGAGAAAGGGATCTGTGTGACAGGAAGGGAGCATGTGAGAGGGCGTGTGACAGGCTGTGTAGCAGAATGTGTGTGTCGATCTCATTCCCTTCAAGGCTCTTGGCCAAATGTGGAGCTGAACTTTCTGCAGACTTTGTCCTGCCAAGTCATGTTCCCTTCTCACACTGCCTGACATCACCACAAACACTCAGCTCGAAAACAGTCCAGAGGCGGACAGAATCCACCGCTCCAACCCCAGCCAGTGAAATGGCTGCACTCACGGCACACCCACCAGATGGGAAAACAGAGCCACTGACTCTCCCCTCAGGTTGTCTCCAAGAGCTCAGGAGGCCTCACCCTCATCCATGCAGAAATTGCACTGCCAAGGTACTAAGAGACCAGAGGTGCTAACAGACCAATGCTTTCCAATTGCCCCAATAAGAGATCAGAACGGACTGAAGGTCTGCACAAAGGCTCTAACAGGAAAATGCAAAAGAAAGTAACCATCAGACCATCTGAGTTTGTCACAAGCATCCTGCTGCAAGGAGTGCAGTCTGTTCCCAATTCTGGCACAACCCTGACACGAGAATGGAACCATCACACATGACCCACAGACAAATGAGTAGCCAACTATCCTGCAAAGACCCATGCTCCAGCAGGGTCTGCACAAAGCCAGCGAACAAACATTATCCTGTCAGAGCACTCCTATAACCTTGACTTCTCAGACATAAGTGCAAATCCAAGATCAAGGCTGCAAAATGCACCATGAGTACAGGTGTGTGGGAGTAGGCAATGGGACTAAGCCAACAAGTGGCTCCATTTCTTATTTTGATCCTTGTGTCAAGGAAGAAGGGTGTGGATGGCCCACTGATTCTGGGACATTGCTAAAGGCACCACCCAGAGCAAGTATCAGGGAGTAGCAGTGGAAGATGATACTGAAACAAGGGAGAACAAAGTCTGCAGTCTATTCTTGTTTTTTTTTTCTTCAGCCTTCACCCCTAGTCTGCTGCTTAAAAGCAGACCTTTAGAAAATGCCCTCTAAGTACAACTGATAGGGAGAAAAATTCATGTTTTCTTCAGGAAAAGGTTTCTCCTTTCCCCACTCCTGTTTGATTTCTACAAGAACAAACAGCAGCTTGGGTGCTTTCTGCAGACCAAGGTAAAATTTTTTCTTCAGTCCCATACCAGTCAGAGTTACATCCCCACTTTTCACATACTCACCAATAACAGAGGCAACATTGTATGACTGTACAGTTGCATGGTTATTTCATACCTTACATTTTAAATTTTTATTTTTAATTTTAAAAACTCCTCACAGCAGAAGTTTCCTCTTCCTTTGCTAAGGAAAAGGTTCTGACACCTTCCTTAAAGGTGCATTTTTCCTGTCCACGTGCTATATGGACCTTAAATCATATCCTTACTTATCATATCCTTACCTGGCTTCCTGTCCAGACATGCAGATGCCTGAGAATGTCCATCTCACCAGCTGTAAACACAAAAGCCATCTTTTGAACTTCTTCCTAGCCCTTTCACAGAAATGAACATATTATTCCTTTCCTGCACACAATGGCCAAAGGCGGGAAGCAGTCAATAGGAAGACTGGAATCACAGAGTTGCTGTTTGAGGGCCAGATGACAGCTTCTCCTACTCTTGGAGCTTGCAGCTGGCTGAGCTGAGCTGCCTGCCTCGGTGGCACTTCTCATGCAAGCCAATGCATGCTGCTGAGGGCTGCCCACAGGACTGTGAGTGTGCATGTGTGCCTGCATGTCAAGGCATGCACCACCACAGCAAGTCCCAAAGCCTGCTCCAGAGCAAGTGCATGTGCCCACACAAAGCTGCATGTGAGCTTCTGCCAGCAGATGTGCAAAAAGCCACTATGTGTGCACCTCAGACTGTGAACTCCTCCAGCAAAAATCTCTGGCAAGGCCTGTGGAGTCCTTTGGGGGCTGGCACATTTCTGCATGTATGTCCATGGCAACCAAGACATACTAAGAGCTGTTACAGAAGCTTACCTGTTTACCCTCATTTCATAAGGGCTCTAGATAAGACTAGTTAAATTCCAAATATTTTCCTTTAAATGGGCTTAACACATAGTTTTCATGATTACACTTGTTAATTTATTTTCTAAGTTAATGGCAATTTATTATGAAGTCTAAAACAAGCATTTAAACACACGCAGGCTCTATTCAAGCAGGACATGGCTACTGGAGAACGTTTAAAAAGTGCAATTCCTAAACTCAACTAAGTCACTAAGTCCACAGAGTCAGTACAAAAGAATTCTTTCTCAAAAAAGCAGAAAGATTTCTTTCTTCAATTCACTTATTAAATTAGTTCAGTTCACTCAAAGCTGGTGGAGGCAGCATAAAATGGGTAGGAGGTACCACTCTCCTACAATCTCCAAATGAAAACAAGACAAGGAATGATGAGTTATGCTCATTTTAAGACCTGGAAAGAGACAATTGCCAAAACCAACGAATTCATTCTCCAAAATACAGATACCACTACCCTGATAGAATCAGTTATTTAATAGCACTCTCCAGCAAGCACATTTTATTTTATGTATCCAGGGTGTGATTTGTGTGATTATAGTATAATTATTTTAAAATGCATATTTGATTTGACCTTTTTATTCAAATGCAGTTTTGTACAAGTTATGAGGAAAGAAATTCACCCAGTAATTACAACTGACCATTTTGTAACGTAAACATTTACTGTGATATAATAGCATAAATAGATGTAGGCAGATACACTGTATTGTCCTGTTTGGCAAGAAGCAGTAATAGATGAGCCTAACTGATTACACTAAAGCTCTGCCTTTTAAGAAATTACCAAATGCAAAACAAACTTTAAATGAATTATTTAAATCACTGACTTTAATGATTTCTATCAGCAAGTGGGAAGCCTTGATTTAACCCAATTGACCTTGTTTGCCTCATAGCTGCAGTAGGGCCAGGGGGCCAACATTGCCCCACTTCTTGGAGGGTCAGGGGATACAACTTCCATGCCCTATTGGTTTCAAGAAATTTTATGAGCATATTTGCCAATATTTTTAAAATATTAAAACAAACTAGAAAGCCTTATATGCCAGGATACACCTACTCTCTTGTCAGTCATGTGCTTTAGCAATCAGTCTGATACTCACCTAACATCTTATTTACATCTCAGAGAGGTTTCTATGAGTACACAATACAACCTGACTCTGCAACATGGCTTTTAAATTGCTTCAGTTCTCACATCCCACGAGATAGTTTTCATACTTAATCCTTAAAGGTACTAGTTTGGGTCTGCTCAAAACAAGAATTAGATTTCTCACTCTCTAACATTTTCTCTTTATTTCTCCACCAACTTCCCACTAAATAAACTTTTTTTTCCCCCCCCTCCCTAAACCTACTGGGAAGGTCTGCAATGCTCTGCTCTATTCTGTGCACTACCTTAGTTAACCTTTGTCCTCTCCAAATAAGATTGTTAAGAGCTTGACAGTGTATACTTCAAAGTGATTTATAATATTATACCAGGATTATGCAAATCACCCTAACATTTTCTTTTTGACACTCCATAAAGCAAGTAATTTTGCTTTACAGGAAATCTGGCTGGGACATCTCCAGATATAAAAGTACAAGTTACACTAGCTTTAGGGGTGTCTCCCTTTCAGTGGGAACACAAGAAAGGAATTTGTCTATGATCCAAATATGGAAAAAAAAGCATTTGGTCACGAGCAGGAAGTCACAGAACAAAATTGACACAGGAATGCTAAAGGAAGCCATTGTACCCTTTCTAACTGATATATTTTTAAGGTCTGACTGAACATGAACAGCCTCTTTTAATTTAACAGTATTATACACCTCTCTCAAACCTGAAGTAACTACAATGAAAATGCTAAGTCAAACACAGTACTTGTATACTAGCAGAAGTATGATCTAGTGACCAAGCTCAACCTGATTATAGCCTTAATGCAGGCCTGTACCTATCAGAAGGAAGCATGAGGTTCCTTCACAGCAAGCCAGTTTCCACAGCCAAGAGAATGTGACTCTGCCTTCCCGAGTTATTATGCTGTAAGGAAAACAAGTTAACACATCCTACAGCAGATCAGCAGAACATTCTCCCCCAACGAAACAAGGTATCTTTGCACAGAATCATAAAACGGTTTCGAATAGATCTAAAAAATCAAGTAGGTTGGGCAGGAACACCTATGACAGTTCTGGAAGACTGACTTTTCTCCAAGGCTGTCAGGTGTGCGAATCTCATTACTTGGTGGGGGAGGGAGGGAGGGAAGACGGAGAGTGACAAACAATCTGATAAGCTTTCCTATTCAACATGCAAAGACCCACACATCTGCAACAATGAGACTTTCACAGCAGCTGCTTCCAGAGCAGAAAGCAGGATCATCCTTCAATGCACCCAAGACAAAGCACATTATATTCTATACTCTTCCTTAGGCAGATGGGAATCACAACTTCTGAAAAACAGCAACAGTTAAAGATTTTTAAATTCCAAACTCGAAATTTTGAAAACTGACAGTCTTGACAGCCATACAATCACAGACCAGATCTAACTGCAAGAGACATACTTCCGAGATGTGAGACCATCACCACTTGATCTAAAATTCAGCAACAGCAAAACATTAATCCTGTTTACCTCAGAAAAAGCATGCAGAGTTGCAAGGACTAATCACAGAGAAAGGAAAAGAAAGTCATAGCAATCAAATGCACTTTAACACACTGGAAACACAACTCTTCCTGCAGGTGTAAGACAGGGACAAGGCAGCAAACTCCTGTTCTGTATTCTGTATTATTCTGTATGGCTGCACGCCTGTCCTGCATAGCCTCCCCCTGCCTCCCTGCACAGCCAGCTGGTAAGAGAAACATGCTGACAAGGCACAGGGAGCTGCAGCAGCAGTAACTGGAAAAAGCAAGCAACGGCAACCCCAGGCACACTGCCAGGACACACTAATTCTGTGATAAAGTTTCCTGTCCCTATTTTTTTAGATTAGGCAATTTATATATATATAAATAGTCCCTGCTGTGGTACTTCTCCCTGCATCCCTTCACAACGCGAGTAGCTGTAAGTTTCCTGTGGCAACTACAGAACTCCCATGCAGCTCCACAATGACCCATTTTCTGTCCTCCCTCAGGCTGGTTTAGGTTTGTTTCCTCCACCTCTTATTTTGGAGGTCTGGGAGAAAGTTTTTAAGTATTTTCACCCTGGTTTTTTTCCTGCAAAAGCTGGCCTTCCTGTATGAAAAAGGATGCATGGGCATATGCATGTATAAGAAAGAAGTACCACTGCAAGTTCTAGATTTCAGAAAGGAGTCACATCAGGAAGCCACACAGTCAGTCTGCCCATATCACAAGCCTTGCAGCAGAGGTATCTTCTGCTGAATATGCCAGAGGGGCATATTCAAGTGGCAAAGAAGTGTAGCAAGGCCAACCTCCTTCTGACCCCGGCACAATGGGTACCACGTCCAATGCCCTCTTTCCACAGCCCACATGATAGAAAGGTAGAGCTCAGCAAGAACTGGCTAAAGTCTTCAAACAGTTTTTGTTTCCATAATTAAAATATAAGGAGTGTTTTTCTACCTCAGCAAGGAGGTTACGTCTTGATTCAGACCCAATTAAAAAATCAAGCCCATCACTCAGTAAAGGAAATAAAACCCAGGTTTTCTGTTTTCTTTTGCCTGTTCTCAGGTATAGCCTTCTCTCTGACACCCAGGAAGAGCAGATGAACTCCATGTACCTTGAAACAAGAAGCAGATCTGAGAGGATTCTTCTCTATAGACAAACATAACCTGCAGTCATAGCCAGAAACTGTCTGACACAGTGATCCAAACTGTTAGTCAGAAATGTGACTCAGTGTTGGAGACTCCCTCAAAAAAGCCTTGCAGGGAAGGGCCCAGCTGTCCCTTTAGGAAAAAGAAAAGAAGGGAAGGAAGTTTCAGAAGACAGAGCATTTCTCTTTCACCAGTGATCCAAGGTTTCCTTCCAGGCCATAACGAAATCCTGTCTTGCCAGATCTGTGGACCTTAGCACCATAAGCGTCAGTGAAATGGCACAACGAAGAGTAACCACCAATGTAAGCGAAGTTACCTTTTAACAGCACCATGCAAACCGACAGCCTCACAGACAAGTTTCTGTCCTAGAAAACTTGTGACCTGAGTTGACAGGATGCAACAGGTGAATGACACTGAGAACTTCAAGTTGAGCAGAGAGGAAAGCTAACAAGTTACCACAAAGCAAGTAAACATCTCCGGACAGTACCTCCGGAGAGAGCAGACAGAAACCCGGACAATCCAAACGCACAACCCACAGAAACTGACACCGCTCCCCAGACGCCTCCAACCCCCTCAGCAAAGGGACTCTCTCCGACAGCGCAACCGCGCAGTCCCCGCCGGCAGACACGCATCACGGCGGGCGCTGGGCTCCGGACCCAGGCCGAGAGAGTGACCCCTTCCCTCCCGCCCGCCGGGCCCCACTCGGGGGACGCCGCCAGCCCGGCCCTCACCCCGCCAGGCCCCGGGCGCCTCAGCGGGACGGGCCGCCGGCGTGCCCTTTCTTCCAGCACCTTCCAGCGCCGCCCGGCACGGCACAGCACGGCCCGCAGCACGACGCGGGCGGGCGGCGCTGCGCCGCCGGCTCCCGGTGGCACGGAACGCTGCGGCGCTCAGGCCGGCGCAGGCCGCGGGGCGGGACAGCGCGTCCCCGTCCCCCGCCGTGAGTCACGGCCCCGCGGGCGGCGTGAAGGAGGCGCCGCCGCCCCCACAGCCAGAGCTAAAAGTTACCGGCACGGGCCGCGGCTCCCGGCGGTGCGCGGCCGCCGCCCCCCGTGGCGCAGGTGCCCCAGCCGTGGCGGGAGGGGCGGCCCGGGCCGGCGCTGCTCCCGGCGCTCTCGCCGGCGTAGTTCCCGGCGCCCTTCCCGGCGCCGCGGCGGAGCTGCCGTGATGTCACGCGGGCCCGGGTCACGTGCAGGCGCCGCCCGCCCCGCTCCGCCCCCGCGGGTCCTGCGGGACGCGAAGGCTCCGGGCCCCGGTGCGCTCCCGCCGCCGGCAGTCACCGCGCCCGCCGAGCCTCCGCTGCCGGCCCGCCCTCAGCGCGGCGAAACCAGCAGCAGCAACAGAACGATCCCAAAGCAGGTGCCGCAGGAACGCGCGTTCCCCCTCCGCAGAGGACCTTGCCCTTCCAGCACTCGCCAAGAACCTGCTCACTGGTGCGGTATCGGTAAACAAAGAAAAAGAAAAAGAACGCGGCTTCGTGCTGTCCTAGAGATAGGAAACAGAATTTAGTTTAAATTCACTGAGCATTCGAGCATAAGCAAATTAAATACGTTATTCCGTCCAACTGAGCCTCGTGTATTGCACCAACCCTGCCCTGAAATAACCCCTCTGCTTCACAAACAATTTGGCACTCTTATTAATACCTTACACACAACTTCCTAACGCTGCAAACTACGGAAAGTATTAAGCAAATAAACAGGTACAAAAGAGCTGGGTTATGAGCCGCTGTGCTTCATGAATCCAAGACTTCTTTCCAACGCGAGAGCCGTGCTTCCTTCTTTCCTTAAAGAGAAAGTGAGAACTTCATCCCCCTCCCTCTACGCACTTCTTTGTGGAGATCAACACTAACCAGCATTAAACTCATTTCACTGCCTATGACTTTTCCCTCTACACGGCACCCAAGAGATCCTCGGCCAACGATCCAGCGGATGCCCAGACGACAGCAGAAGCTAGGTTTCGTCTCACACTCATCTAATCCGACCAAGTTTTGTAAGGAACAACCAAAAGTGGGCAAAACCCGCCTCTTTGCCAAGAGCCAGGCGCAGCAGCAGCTTGCCATTCCACACGGGCATGCTCAGGCTGACGATTAGCGACCCACGGCTGCCGGGCTGTGCGTGCCAGGCCGCCTTCCCTCCTTCTTCCCACGAGTTTATCCAGGAGCACACGGACAACGTCAGAACACTGAAACCTCGTGTCCTAGAGTGAAGCTGCGGCGGGGGTGACACCGCTGCGCCCCCACTCCCACCCGCTCCTACCGAGCGCCTCGGCAGCTGCAGCCCGCGGCGAAGCCTTCGCAGGGCTGACAGCGCAGGTCCGCTCCGCTCCGCCAGCCCGGCGGGCCCGAGGCGGCCGCTCAGGGGATGACCGGGGCTGTCCCGCCGCCGGGATCCTCCTCCTCGGGGGCGGGCGCAGCGCCGGGAGCGCGGCCGGGGCTGTGCGCTGCGAAACCGCGTCCGCGCGGGCCCGCGGCCGGCGGCGCTCGGTTCCGGGGGGTGTGCGAGCGCCATGGCGGGCGGGCGGGGCGGTGCCATCCTGCTGCTCCTGGCTCTGTGCCTGCAGCCGCCGCCCGCCCGGGCCCGCAGTCTCCGCTTCGTGACATTGGTGAGGGGGACGGGGGAGCGCGGGGGGAGCCGGGCCGGGCCGGGCCGGGCCGAGATGGCCGGGTCGGGCCGGGCCGGGGTGACGCGGTGCCGCCCGCAGGTGTACCGGCACGGAGACCGCTCTCCCATCAAGGCCTTCCCGCGGGACCCGCACCAGGAGAGCGCTTGGCCCCAGGGATTCGGGCAGCTCACGCAGGTGCGAGCGGAGCGGGGCGAGGCGGGGCAGGGCCCGGCCGGGGTCCGGACCGCCGGTGACACCCGGTGCCGTTGCAGGTGGGGATGCGGCAGCAGTGGGAGCTGGGCCAGGCCCTGCGGCGGCGCTACCGCGACTTCCTCAGCGACACGTACCGGCGGCAGGAGGTCAGTGCCAGCCCCTCGGCTCGGAGAGCGCCGCTCTCGGCCGCGCCACGGTGCGCCCGGGCCGCCGCGCGGGGCTGCGGGTGGCTCCTTTGGGAAGGGAGATGCCGGCGCCGGGACTCGTCTCAAAGTGTCTTCGTTCCTTAGCCCGTTCCCACTCTAGGAAGAAGAAGAAAGGCCCAAGCGCAGGCTCTGTGCTGAGTCTGGCCGCAGGGCACGGATCGGCACTGTCTCAGCGCTGCCCTTGCAGCGGGTGCGAAGGCAAATCCAACGAGTATTGAGACTTTTCGAGTCGCCCACTCTAAAGTCCAGGGAGCTAAACAGCGATGTGTGTTGTAGCTGGTTTTTTTTTTTTTTTTTTTTTTTTTACTCGAGCTTGTGAGATTTTTTTTTTTTCCCCGTTACAGTAGCTCACATGAATGCAGCCCGGGTTGGCCCTGCCCTCCCCAGTGCACTTGAAGTACAATCTCACCAGTGCCTGTAAATATAAGTAGTAATTACTGGCCAGCAATGACCCTGTAATTTCCTTTTACCTGTAGTGTACTGACAGCTTCAGTTGCCCAAAGCGATTAATTCCCCACTGTCTCATTAGGATGTTCTCACACTTTATAATAGTTCTTGAGAAACTGATAAGTTTGTTTTGAAAAAAGTCACAGAGCCCTTGTGGAACTGTGTAGTGAGCACAGAGGAAATTATAAAGGATTAAAAAAAAAGTAAGGAAATCAAAAATCCTCCCAAGTACACCTGCTAATAATCAACTGGTATTGAGTCAATTGAAACATGAACAGGTGTCCAGATGAGAGGCTGGTTCAGATGGACAGCAGGCAGCCAAGGCCCCTTGTCACATTTCAGTCTCTCCCACTTCAATTATTTTATCTGAGCTCAAGGTGATTGAACAGATGGAGTAAACTAAGAATAACCATATACTTTTCCTTGTTTCTCCACTTCGAGGGCTTCCCAGTGAGAACCTAGCTTGTCACAGTTCAGATTACATCCTTTCTTTGACATTTACTTCATCAACAAAACTTCCAGCATTGGCTCAAACACAGATCCTTTAACTTTTTTCAGTAGTTCCTTTCCAAACATACTTCACTCTTATACAGCTTCTGCGAGTTGAAACTCTTTTCCTTCTCTTGCTTGAGAAAGAAAAACAAACCAAGACATGTGCAAACAAAAGCTGTTCTGCTAACCAAGCCTGAACCCTTGCTCAAGTTGAGCAACCTCCCTTGTAAGAAGTGTTGCCTCTGGGTGACACCATATGACCGTCTGTCACCTGACTCAGCGACAAGCTGGAGCCTTGTGGCAAAAGGTGCTGAAGAAAGCATGTACACTCAGGGCTTAATTGCTTGGGGGTTTTATGATACTTCTAGAATTAGGTCCTTATCTTTTAAAATATTTTCTTTTTATTTCTTCAGAGCTTACCAAGGATAAAAGCAAACCTGTCTAATGAGTACAGGGTCAGTTTTTTCAAGCCACAATTAAGAGGTAAAAGTGGGCAGACACTGATGTCAGTGAAAAGACCAGTTGGATTTTTTTTTCTTGTGAGTGTGAAGTTTCTGAGGTACACTTCACATGAGAGAGATTATACAGAGTATAGATATATTGTGTTTATCTCCTAACATTAAAAAAAATCCCTATATTTACATTATATTTCATTCTTCAGGCTTTTTGTTGTTGTTTTGGATCAAACATGCTGTTTCCTGGGACATTCTTTTATGATTTCATGTTCTTTTTGTTTTATCACTGGTTTCTCTCTGGTTTCCCCTTAACTGTTTTGAGTACACAGATACCAGAATACTGAAGTTTTACCATTTTGAATTTCTGAACATTGCTGTATTTTTCTAATTTCTCCTTTTTT
This sequence comes from Oenanthe melanoleuca, assembly GCF_029582105.1. NCBI lineage: Eukaryota > Metazoa > Chordata > Aves > Passeriformes > Muscicapidae > Oenanthe > Oenanthe melanoleuca. The sequence goes on from NC_079339.1 coordinate 23,253,681, forward strand.
TTTTTTTTTTTCTGGCTCAGAGCTGTCTCCTCTGAGCTATAGAATGGTCAAGTCTTGGCTCATTAATCCCAAGAACCCACAATGATCAGATAAAATCCCAGCCCTCCCTGTTTTTATTTATTCTCCTGTTAGTCAGATCACTCTTGTCTTTGTTTCTCAGATGGAAAAACTGAAGCTTGAAGAAGCCATTTCTTTTCCTGAGCAGTCAGTCACTCCTAGAACTGACAACAGAATGCAGTTTTCTTCAGTCCTGCTCTGGAAATCTAGCACATTTCCTATCTGTGCCCATAGTTTTCTGCATCTTTGTCTTCCTCTTCTCTCTTCCTCATACTCAGACTCCTTTCTATGTCTAACCTCTGTGCAGTGCACCTGGGTATCCCACTGATCTAGACCAGACAGCTCCAGTATTAGACAGCAGATTGTCTTTGTGTGTCCTTACAGTTTTGACCAGGCCAGCATCAGCAGGCTTGGTCCCTTTGACTCCAGCTCCCCGTGAGCAGCTGCAGGGCACTTGGCAGTGTTCCTGGGCGAGCACATCGTCCTGTGCCTGAGCACCACCACCTGCAGGAGCCTGCAGGGTAGTAATGGTGCATTGTCCCTGTCCTGGCAGATCTTCATCCGCAGCACAGACTGTGATCGGACCCTGATGAGTGCAGAGGCCAATCTGGCAGGCCTCTATCCCCCAGGAGGACAAGAGATGTTCAACCCCAACATCTCCTGGCAACCTATCCCTGTGCACACAGTGCCTGAGTCTGATGAAAGGGTAAGTTCATCTGAAAGACATGTATTGACTACTCAAGTAGTGTGATGGCCAAAAATATTTGCTACAGTCTTGATTCAGATTCTCTTGAACTTCTCCTGGGACCTCCACTGCAGAGGTTTTCCTATTTTCAGAAAAAGATGAGAGAATTCAGGGGCTTCAATCAACATATCAGGTGCAACTCCCAAGCAGACCACACATGGTCTGGAGTATGTCAGCAGGCACCAAGTGAGGCTGTTTATAGATGCAGTCAGGGTTTCATTATATTGTGCATGTTTACTGCAAATTCTTTACTCCAGCATTCTTGGTGACCTGGCTGCTCTTTTCTCTGCCCAGCTACTGAAGTTCCCTTTGACACCTTGTCCACGGTATGAACAGCTACAGACTGAAACACGGCACTCAGCAGAATACATAAATAAGACCAAAGAGAATTGGGTAAGTGATTGTTTGCATGAGGTAAGGTGGTTCTAGGCTTGTAGTTATCACCTCTATATAATCAGATCAGAGAAAATGGAAGGGATACCAGTCCATATAATACAGCATGAGATTAGAAAATTGAAGACCTTTCTCTCTTCTCCAACCTACAGCAATTCCTGCAGATGGTGGCAAAGGAGACTGGGATCCGGGATATCTCTCTCGAGAGTGTATGGAGTGTGTATGACACACTGTTCTGTGAAGTAAGTATGGCCATCATCTTACACCCACTGGAATCTGGTTTTAAGAATTCACTGGATTTGGTGGAAATTATTTTACAAAATCACATGAAACAACTTTTCACCCTACGATTAGAAGTAATGTTCTAATTTCAGAACAATAGTTCCTACTGACTAGAGGAATGTGCCAAGAATTACCTATTTTTGCACCCTATTTTGCACACCTCCCACTGTGTAGCTCAGATACATATCATGTCAGAGTCAGAGAAAGTCCCACCTGCATAATAATGATCTCTTGTAAGTCACTAGAAAATTACTGCAATCTGAAATTTTTAGATCTCTGTGGACAAGCCTAAGTCCAATAGGGTAGAAATGAGATCTCTGCAAACTGAAGAAACATTAACTTTATGATTTGAGTTGGGACCTTAATTAGGACTATTCCTGGTGTTACCTCTATCTCTGTTACTTTAAATCAGTCACTTTTTGTGCTCCTGTTAATGCCATATCTAAAAAAATAATTCTATCCTAACTTAAGTGGGGTTCACTCACATCTGTTTTTGACCTATTTTAAGGTCCTTTGTCAGAGAAAGACTAGAGACAGATGATTCTCTACCATTTGGGACAGGGGCACTAAACTGTATATGAGTTGATTTCTGTTGAAAGCACATGAAGACTTAAACAAAATCAGAAATTGGGTTAGCTGTGCTGTGATAACACTAAACTAAAAATCACATATCCAGAAGACTTAAAGTTGTTACACATAAGTTTCTCAGTGTATAACTGTACAGCCTGATGAAGTAAATTAAGGATATCTTTCATGTCAAACTAGTGAATTACTGAATTATGGACATAGTAAACCAAAGCATTTTGACACTGTGTCACACTAATTATATGGATATGCAAGACGCCTCACTGGCAGTAGTATACAGTGGTGTGCACCGTTTTGAGGGTGTAGAAGATAAATTAGCAGAGAATTGCACTTTGCTAAGTAAAGTAGCAGCTTGGGTTGCTGCAAGCCGAGAATATTCCAGTCCAAAACTGCATTTTACTATGTGAGTTTGCCCTTTGTATCGCAAACCTGATTTGCTGTCTTGTAACAATCACAGTGAATCAACTTCTGTCGGTAACAAAATATTCTTTGGTCAGAGAGATCAAGAATTTCAGATCTTCATTTTCAAGAGTCACATAATGAGCTTGCATATTGGGCCTGAAAGGCCAGCTGACAACCACTATAATCCCCAAGAACTCAGAGAACAGCCCACAGTCCCAAAGCAAAACCAGAATGTTGTTAGGGAAAGAGTATTTCTCACTCAGAACTGTATCCCCAGACTCATTGGTCTCTTCAGCTCTTTTGGTCTTCCTCCTTTTTAGTAAGTCATGCAAAAAGTGCCTTGAAGAGGATTGTTTTTCTCACCTAAGCCAGCAGAGTCATTCTGCTGTCTGGATGGAGACAATAAAAACGTCCAAGAAAGAGCTGAACTTACCAGCTATGCTCTTTGTAAATTAATGAAGAACTAACTAAATATCTAAGCTGCTGATGGAATTTCTCTGAACCGCTCAGACAGAATGGGCCCTTAAGCATATTCAGCCTCAACTTCTGGAAGTCTAATGGGATGTGGTAAAGAAAATTGTTCTCAGTAATGCTGGGAAACCACAACTTCTATTTGTCCGCTATTATAACTAATCCTTTCATGTAATGAGTTGGCTGCAAAGCAAGTTCTTCTCTTGGTTCCCAGTTCTCAGCCTCCTGGGTTTGAGTACAGGGCTTTGTCAGTGGTGCATCCCACTGTTATGTCCACAGAGCACTTGCTAACTTTGTCCAGTGTCTTTCAGTGGCCTCAGAGCCTCCAGGGAAACACCAGAAACCCTGAGTTTGTGTTCACTTGCTTATCTGGTTTTTTTCTTTGACCATATGTTATCTGCAGGGCAGAATCAGCCACATGTAAAGTTAATGCCCTAAGGTTATTGTATCAATTACAGCATAACCTTGCATTCCAGCTGTGCTTTCACAGAAATGTAGCTCCTAGGTTGCAGTCTCTTTATTCTTCTCATTACTATTTTCTGAAACAACATCAAAACCCACATATATTCTTTGTATGCAGCATAGCAATGTGAGGTCAGAAACACAAATAGGAAAGGGGTATATTGCATATTTAAAATAGTGTAAGAAAGCAGCAGCAGTATGGGCAGGTCTCCAGACACCCTCCCCTTCTTTGTTTAATTTGCAACCTGTGCTACCTGCACATGAATATTCTGTTTCTCTTTCTAGCAAGTACACAAAATGGATTTGCCTGGATGGGTGACTCCAGATGTCATGACTCAGTTGAGGGAACTAAAAGACTTTGGTTTTGAATTTCTATTTGGGATCCACAGTCGGGTAGAAAAAGCTCGTCTGCAAGGCGGTGAGTGCACCAGGGAGGGAGCCTCGTGCTGCTCTGTCTGGCTTTTGCCTCTCACCAGCTGTTCTCTTTCCCAGGGGTCCTGCTGGATCACATAAGGAAAAATCTAACCAAAGCAGCAAATGTTTCTGCCCATCAGAACCTAAAACTACTTGCCTATTCAGCGGTAAGTTAGTACTGGGGCTGGCTTTTAGCCATCTCCTGCTTACAGGGGATTGGGTCTTGGTGTTAGTTTTAACCCCTTCTAGCCTCCCTACAGTCCATGCAGTTAATAGGACATGCATCTTTGCCTCTGACTGGGTGGGAGATGCAGTATCTGGCATCATTCCTCTGGGATCCCTGAGGAAAATTCCCGATGTGTCCTTGTTCCTGTTCGCTTAGGCTCATGAATGAGACTGGCAGACTTTGGGGAGCCACTGCTCTATTTATTTGCACAATGGGTTGATGCTACTCAAATGTGAGGTTTCAGAAGTGTTGATACAGTTGTCTCCCCCTTCCAGCAGCCTACTGCCTAGGAAGTCAAACATCTCTTCCAAATTGCTCTCTAGAAATTAATTCTCAGAGAACACTGCAGGATATATATGGCTGTTTCACTTCCTCTCCTTCTCTGGCACCATCACAGACCACTGTTAGAGCAATACAGTTCTAGCAGTACAGTTCCTCTCCCATTTCCCAGATGGGAGTTACAAAGGTGACATTCCCTCAGCACTGCCTTGCCCGTTACTGGTACAGTCTGAGCTGCCCTGCCACATGCCTAAGGGTGACTGATTTGGTTTTTTTCCCTCTTTCTCAGCATGACACCACACTTGTGGCACTGCAGATGGCTCTAGATGTCTTCAACAAGATCCAAGCACCATACGCCTCATGTCATTTATTTGAACTGTACCAAGAGGATGATGGGTGAGGGCTGCAGTAAAGACATCTGCTGTGATTTCACTTCGAGGGTTAGATACCTAGGCTAGGCTCCACTCTTGGGTGTGCAATCTTGCTCCTTGTAGCAGACTATGATGAGGAAAACTTATCACCAGAATAAAGGAAAGGGTGTGCACACTGAGTTTTTGGGAAGGGATGACTTCAACTAGAGGACAAAAAAAAAACCATCTTACTGTGTTTCATTTTCAGTAACTTCTCCGTGGAGATGTTTTACCGAAATGAGAGTGGGAAGGAGCCCTTCCCACTGACAATCCCTGGCTGTCAGCATAAATGCCCATTGCAAAGATTCTTGGAACTCACAGAGCCTGTTGTTCCCCAGGACTGGGAGCAAGAATGCAAGGTGTCAAGCAGTATTCACGACACAGGTGAGCCCAGGCTTTACCAGAGTGTGGCAGAAGGGGAAAGTCTGGATGATACCATGCTGACCACTTATTTTCTTCCTTACAGAACTCTTTGTGGGTTTGGCTGTGTGTGGATCCATTCTCCTTCTCCTTATTATTCTCCTCTTGACTGTACTCTTTCGCATACAGTCTCAGCCCCCTGGCTACCGGCACGTTTCTAATGAAGGAGAAGAGCAGGCCTGACAGTTGCTTCAACTCCTTCCCAGGCAGTAGGAGGGAGCTGTGTTGCCCCTAAGGATGATTGGGTACCTTCAGTTACTCATTCTTCTATTTTGGCCTTTGCTTCCCAGAACAAAGCTGGACTTGATTTCTGGATGCTTTCTGAAGGTGACATCCTTTAGAAAGGACTGAGAAAAAGAACTGAGCTACTCTATGGAAATGACACCTTAACTTTGAAGCCAATATACTGTGTGGTGCCCCGGTCCTCATACAGCTTACCCAGTCTGGAATTCCCAACATGGCCAGTTTCAAGTTTTCCTCCATTCAAGTGACTCTAAACATTACCACTCACTATGAATGTGGCAGAGAAGCTTGGGCCTCCAGCAGCTGCCACATCCAGTTGCATTTCTCTTCAGGGTCAACCCACTTTGAATGCTTTTCCCTCACACCATAAGGCTGCTGATGGTGGAAAAGCTGAGGGTGCAGCTCACCAACAATGCACCAAGACTCATCTACTGTCCATGCAGAGGGAACTGCTGCAGATAATGGGAGACATGTGAAGTGTTTCTTGAGGTTGCTGTCAAGTAGTTACTGCTGGCAACTGGGTTTTTTTCCCCCCTCTTCACATTGTGGGTCAAGAGAGTACTATTGAAATCAGGACAAGACTGAAAACCTAGCATTTTTAATCGGTCCTAGGATTTGGCTCAGAATAGAATCAGAGCAGAACCCAAAGAAGCTCTAAGAGCTTCATGAGAGAGCAATTCTTGTGACAGAAGCAAACTCACACTCAATTTCCTGTGCAATGTTGGCTCTAGAAAGAAAAGTCCCCCTAGATAAGAAACTTGGTTTCTGTCTAAAGATCCCAAGTTGAAATTTTACTTCCCATATCTGAACTTCAAGGATCTATTAAAGGGAGTACTCCAGGGCAGTCCAGATTTCAGCCCAAGGAGTATGGTTTACTAGCAGAATGTTTTTATGCTGTAATTAAGAGATGTAGCAGAGCTGTTCACCTAAGACTAGACTAAATGCCAAGTTCTATAGTTTTTCTTCCTATCTTCCCTACTGGATGGACAAAAAACGAACATTAAGGATCAGAGTTGGCAGGTGACTGTGGATTCCTTTGCACACTTGGCATTTTGTCCGAAGTGTGACTCTCCATTCTGGCCTCTGTGCGCACTGCAGCTGCCCCAGAGACCTTCACACCAAGTGCTCACCACCTGCCTTGTAGTTTTTGGCAGAAAATGAGAGACTGCAGCAGGCACCAGAAGCACAGGCTCTTCACATGGTGATACTGCACATTCACTTCCTACTTTTACTTCCCTTTCTGGTGCAGTTCCCTTCCCCTCTTGGATGCAGAAGCCAGTTCTTAGGTTACAAACATTTCTTTTTGTTCCCTCTAAGGAGTACCGTGGGGACTTTTCTCCACACCGTAATCATCATCTGCCAGCATGGGAACCCTAAATCAGCAGAAGCAGCTTGCTGTTCTCAGCATCTTCCTCACCTTTTTGTCCTCTGAAGATACAAGCTAGGTCTCCTGCACAGCAAGACAGTCATAAAAAAAAAATTCTACTGCCTGTGAGAACAGGCACAAGAAAGAGGTAATAGAAAGTGCATTTAAGAGGACCAGACCTGTTGTTTTTAAAAAAAAAAACAAATTTTGCACACACACAGAAAAGGTTTCTATGATGATTTAGACATTTTGACTGTGAATGACTTTCTGTACTTGTTCCAATACATTTCATTATTAAAATCAATTTCGCACTGAACTCTACGCTTCTTCTCTAGGAGTTAGCACCAGTGTGCTCAGTGTTGGAAAGCAGGCAGAACTTACTGCAGCATACCCCCCCCCAAAGGAATTCCCTGTTTCACAATCCCACACATAGCACAGGGAGATTTGACATAAACTGGTTTGGACTGCAGCAACTATGCATAGATACAGCTGATGATGCATCCTGCCCAACTTGGAGGGGTCCTCTGCACAGCCAGTACTATGACTGGTACTCCTACCATGGTTGTACGTCTGATAGACCTCCTGGAGAAAGGTCTCAAACTTCTCCCCTACAAAAACAGTTCAGCAGTATCCGCAAAGCAGCCACTCTATCGAAGAATGTTGGTTTAGTACAAAATTTTATTGATATTAATATTGCAAAACTATAAAGATGAATGTGAAGAATCTGCACAGGCTTGGAACGCATCCCATCAACCTCTGGGACAGCAGCAAGGCCCCAGGCAGCCTTGTAAACAAACTAGAAAAAGCAAAACTTAACTGTTTAACAACAGTCTTGAGATTTCACTCTGAGCAGAAGTATTTGGAAGAAATCCCTCATTTCTGCTTTTAACACTCTTATCAAACATTCTGAAGCACATAGGCATGGGTGAAAAAAATTACCTAATCATTGGCAAGAAACAGCCTAGAACTCTGAAAGGTGCCCAGCTCCATACTGTCCCTGCAATCAATGATAGAAACCTCTGGCATCCTGTTCTTTGTGGTCCAGTTAAACAGCTGCAAGCAGAGAACAGGCTAAGACGTCTTAACAAACACATTTTCCAAGTTTGCATTTGGGAGAGCTTGGTGTTTCCTAGGATAGCCAAGCTATCCATGACTTCACCCCTGTGAACATTCTATCTTTTCAGCATGTCAATCCTGCTAGCAAATGGTTTCTCAACTTGGTTGGACTAAAACAGGCTGGGGATCCAGTCATGAGCTGCTCCACTGCAGACTACAGGAAATAGAAACCTCTGACAAGTGATGACAAACAGGTTTGGTAGGCTGAAAGCAGTAACTTCAGCAAGATCTTTTCCTAGTGCCTCAGAAAACAAGTAGTAACTCCACTTGGAGGAACCAAATACTGACACAACTTTCTAGAAAGGGAGGCTAAGAGGATCAGGGAAGCAAAATCAGATCCAAGGAAGAAGGATAAAGTCTAATTCTTTGTATGGCTTATACTGCTTATTGCAACAACTGAGTTTGTACCCTGGGATTCAGAAAGGATCAAAATACTAAATCAGTTCTCTAGATCCATCTCTTTTTGCTTCCTTCCTCGGGATTTAGAATCACTGCTTTTTGTTTTCAAGTCCTCCAGCTCCCCAGACATTAACTTAGCTTTTGAGTTTGCTTGTGCCAGGGTTTGCCTGCCTCTGCCCTCCATGTCTGGATGAATTCCAGCTTCCAATCCCTTGTTCTCTCATGGTTCCATCTCTGTGTCTGTCATGGCTTTCAAAAGACGTTCATGCTTCTTGGCTGCCATCTCCTCCTGGTTCCAGATCAGAATATTAAAGCCTGAGAAGAAAAATTAAATTATGTATATCAGAAACTCTACATGAATACCTTAGGCTATGTCACTTAAATGCCAGAAATTCAAAATACTTTTTCTAAGGTATTTCCAAAGTATAGAGGATGCAAAAATAGTTACTGCAGATGCTGTGTCTATATGGCCATGGAAATCTGATCTAACTAAGATATATAAGTAATTCTTAGTCTCATCTGTCACAGGTCTAAGACTTAAATCTATAGCCAGCTAACTTAATCCCACACAGCCTGCAAAATACTGACTAAACTTGGTCTACAGCCTAGGAAATGAGAAATTAAACAAAGGGAAATGGTACAGCCTAGCAAGAAAAGGCTTTCCTCCCTCCATTGTTTTCTTCTACTGCTTCATGGACGGCAGGTGGCAGTGGTTTCGTGGTACTGGGAGGCTTCCCACTCCAGACCTGATGTTCTCAGGAATGTTTCACAGGAGATGACTACCAAATTGCTTCCCAAGTGCAAAGGTGTAAGACTGAAAGGAAGGTCTTAATCTCTTTCACAGACATAGCAAGTTGTAAAGGGCTACTAGCAAGTGGGATTTGGCAAACCTCTCACAACTTGCTTTAATCTGGAACAACAAGCCAGCCCTTTTCTGGGACTAGAACCCACACATATAGTGCCCCAGGTTCTCTTTACTTACCCATGCCAGAAGCCAGTGTGTCTCCCATAGGGTTAAATTTATTGAGCTGAAAATGAAAACACAGAGTCTGTAAGAGCATCACTGCTTATGTAACAGTCCTAAGAGCACCACAGATTATATAATAGCAACAAACCATCTGGAAAAAACAGTGTTCCCTAAGAGTATCACAAAACTCCCACAACAGACCATAGACTAGCCCTGCTTGAGTCAGCAGTTTTAGCTGGCAGCCATATCCCATGACAGCATGAGTCTGTCACAAGTAAACTGGATATGGTTCTAGTCTCTAAGCAATGCCTCTTTCCCAGAGACAGAGCAGTGTTACTTAGAGCCCTTTCAGCTGCAGCACTCAACTCACCGAGATGATGCCAGAAGCATTTGGATCATAGAGCTGACAAACCATCTGGCCTGTGTTGCCATCGAACACATCCACAGTTCGCAGCTCATTCAGCGTGTACCCAGGGAACTTGGGGTCTGGGTAGCGACCTACGACAATGAGGTCATAGCGAGGATGCCACGTTGCCTGATCAGAAAACAGAGTCATGGAGAGCTCAGAGAAAGGGACACAGCTCAGCACTGACTGGGAACAACTCTTACTGTATCTCACCCACTGCTTGAGGAAAAGTGCTCCACTGGGAGCTGCCAGCAGTGTAAATATCCACCCACCAGTGTAGTATCTTCACCAGAAATCAGACCATTTCTGATTTGCAGCTGCTAACACTAAGTATGATGCTCCTCTTAAACTTGACTCACCTTAATAGGTGTGAGGTGCTGAAACTGCCTATGTGGATGTGGAATCAGATGCTGTGGCTTGGTCCAGTCTGAAGATGAGTAAACCCTGATTTCATTGTGCTGGTCTGTGCTCAGAAGCTTGGCACCATGGGTTGGGCTGAAGTAAGCTAGGAAAGTGAAACAATAGGCAAACTAAAGATCACAGTGCTGTGACTGACAAGAAACATAAGTTCACATTTTGCTATTTGAAAATCCATCACTATTTCTTTAACTGGGATGTAAATATGGCTGTGTGTCCCAACAGATAAGACTTCAACAAGACAGACTACCTGTCTCGAACTCAAAACTCTTATAAAAAGTAAGCTGAGACCTACTGTGCTGGGTTACCTAATAAGAATTTTTTTTCTCATTTCAGGATCACAGGAGGAAACATTGCAAAGAAAGGAACTTGCTCATGCAAATAGAAAGACAGTGGAATAATGAGATAGACACCTGCAGTTTGGACTACCACCAATTGGTAAAGCTGTACCCAAGAAACAGGTTTGAGTTCCATTCTCTGCTCTTGTCAAAGGGATTGCCCCAATAAATTCAGTTTTCTAATCTCAGCCACTGCTGCTTTCAAACTCATTTCTAAAGTACAGTGTCACAGTTAGTATCATAAGTCTAAAGAAGGTGCTGCAGCTGCCCTAGCCACCTCCCTGCCTCTGGCCACACATTCCCAACAGCTTCCTTGCTTTAATTACCATGCAACTTGGAATCTGAGCAAAACCTAGCACTGCCACCACAATAAAAGCTGAGTGGAGTGGACTCTGCAGACATTTATGCAATGGAATCCTTAACTCACCTGCATTGACAGGTTTCTCATGTGGAAGCAGATGAAGAAAGTTTGTTTTGTTTTTGATGTTTCTGAGGTCCCAGATTTTGACTGTCTGATCCACGGATGCTGTGGCAAACATCCACTCACATCGGGAGTTAAACTCTACATGAGTCACTTTCTTCTTGTGCAATTTCAGCTTCCAGATCTGCAGCAAACAGAAAATCATGTAGGATTTAATAATCAATATCTGGAGTAAAGAAATTAAATTATAATCTACTAGTGCCAAGTAAAGAGGTCTCACATTTATAGAGTAACAAAACTTGTAAAATACAGCAAGAGTGTATTCACTGGAAACAAGAAAGGAAAAGAATTACCTTGGTAAATAACTATTTCATTCTAGAAAATCTCTGATCCATCAATTTATTACAGCTATGAGAAAAGAAAACACAACCCTGGGCCTTCATGGAGCGAAGTATTAGTGCCACTGTACAAAGCAAGATCACATCTGGAAGACTTTAAGCAGTGCCAGCTTTTCACTTGCAGAAAGAGTCAAATAAACTGGAACACGTAGAGAAAATCTGCTGTCAAGATAACAAGAAGGAACTGCTTTGTGTGGAAAACTAAAAAACCTTGCTTTAAGTAAAAAAGCTGAGAGGAGATCTAATTGGCTTCTAGAAACATGTGAGCAAAGAAAAATGAGGGTAGGACAAATATTTCAATTAACAACAACAACAAATAAACACAAAGTGTCCATGAATAAATTTCTGCACAAAGCCAGAAGGTTATCTCTAATCTAAAGGCTGAAGGTGGCCCATCCTCCCTAAAATAAGGGATATCTCCCAACTGCAGAAAAGATTGTCATATTCTTTCAGGGGGAAAAAAAAAGGTAAGTCAGCAACTACCGCTGAATAAGGACAAGTCACTTGGAGCACTCCTGAGTCTGCCCACTACTCTACACAGCTGCCTCTGGCTACAGCTCATTGGGTGGCAAACTTTTACAGATACTATCCTTACGTGAAGGAGAGAGGGCAGTGCCAGTGTGACACTACAGCAGGCTCTTGAAACAGGGCCCACTCCAACTATTCTTTCCTCTTTCGCTACTACTCCAGACTCGGTCTGCCTCTGCCTGCCCTCTCGTGTCCAACAGAAGGAGTGCAATTTCCATCCCAATATTATCTGCATTACTGCTCCGTGCCTACCCTTAGATCCATGGAAGGGTGTACTACAAAGCAGTACCTCCTAAGTGACTCCCATTGGGACACTAAGTTTCTGGAAGTGTGACCGTTGTTGGCAGAGGGTGCTCACATCTTCAGGTGTCCTATAATTACTCTGACTAGTAGCAAATACTCTTAAGGAAGGCGTAGCACATGATGGGTAATAATTCCTTGTTTAGAAATTATTACCATTACACTCAACAATGTAAAATGCCTACCAGGTGGCAAAAGTGGAGGCTTTCTTACCACCCAGACAATGAGTTAACTCATCTCCTGAGCTGCAAATCACTTGCTCCTCTTTTCAGGGTTCCTGTAGAATAGGAAAGCACATGAGCCATGAAGATTCCTGTAGAGGAGATGCTGCATGGAGCCATACAAACCTCTTCACCAGAAGTGCTGAGCAGGACCACGTTGCCCACATTATCACCTGTCACCACTACACGGCAGCTTGCAGAAACGTCCACACTGCAGTACCAGCAACTAGAGGGAAATACACAAATCAGTGCTGTTCCTACAGAACAGTGAAGGCAGTGGAATTCTGGTTCACATCTCATCCCTGATAACGAAGGCTGCAGCAGATTGTAACTGCAATCTCCTGCCTGGTGGTGTGGGCCTGAGTATGAGGAGGAAGGACACCTTATCAGCTGATAAGTCACCTTATCAGTGACTGAATGTGAAACAACTTCAAAGTCATTTTGAAGTGCTTATTAGGTGGAGTGTAACACAATGCAACAGTGGAACATAACTGAGGCTGAAGAACCACTTGGTGCCTGCACATGAAAATACCTTGGGAAAGATCAGAACATCCTTGGAACTTTAACAAATGTAGAGAAACAGCTTTAAAATGAAATTTTCCACAAAACACTGAAGCAGCAGTAAGGACACAAGCTTTGTACTGAAAAGTTGCACATCAAACTGTCTCAACTTCATACTCCAGGAAATACAAAACTGAATATAAATTTATCTGATAAAGACATATGTCTTAATGCCAGCTCTCCCAGGAGAAGGGCAGTGAGAATAAAGCTGGAGTCCTTTGGGAACTTGTTGCAAAAGTTTCATTTGCAAGATAAATTATTCTAAGAATTCAAGGCCATAGAAATTAATACGGTGAGCCTGAAGTCTGCAAAAGGGCCACAGGGTAAACTCAATAAACTGATAACTCAGATTGTGCAGGAATGTTCTGTGGTTTTCCTTATGCTACCTGAGCTGCCACTGACAAAACAGCCTACTGACAACAATTAAGAGAAGTAAGTTATCCTCCCCTTCTCACCTCACACTTCATAAAGTGAAAGGCTGTCACTATCTGCAAGATAGGAGATGGCATCATCAGAAAGTAAGATGGGGAAACGTGGGCAGCACACTCAGCTAATGTAAAAGCCTAAGTGCCCCGTGGCTGTCTAGCAAACAGGACCCTGTCTCCAAGCTCCCCATGGGACCAGTTCATATCAAGAGTCTCCTAACACTGGCAGAGATAAAGATAACACAGCATTAACCCCAAGGAACAGAGAATTAACCTTGCAGTGCCCTCTTCTCACCAAACATTATGATGCTCATGGCCACAGTCCAGGGCACGAGAGATCACCTGCACCGCTCTGCCCTCAAGATCCTGCAGACTTAGGGTGCCATCACCTGATGCCACATAAAGCTTCTCTGCCTCAAAAGGACTGAACTTGATGTCTCCGAGAGAATCTCCTGGCCCTTTCTGAAATACATGCAAAGCCAAGAGACATCAAGGTTAGAGTGAAAGTGAAAATCTTAATTTAACAGTCACCTCCTGGTACACAGAGTCAGTTGATCTAGATACAAGCACTGCTTTCTGGCAGAGCACATACACAGGAACTCTTTTTTTCTAACCTGTTTCAAATCCAAGCACATACATTCTGAGCCCTCAAACTTTGGGCTGCAAACCTCATTAGCAGCAAGGACTGCTGCTTCTGTTATGGAGGTAGGACTAATCTGCAGTGAACCACCTGGCTCAGACCATGCTTAGGAGATCACAAGCAACACCAGCACCATTCCATTCATAAACTCATGATAGCCCAGCACCAAGCTTTTCTTGCAGAGACTAAATTGACTAGCTCCATATAGGCTGCTTCCAATGCTGTATCTGGTCTTTCTCAAGGTACCAACAAGCAGGAAAAGCCAAGTGCAAATCTTTCTGCAAACCCCATGGCATAGGAATCTTATATTCTATGTTATGTTATATTGTTACTGTTGTTATGTTGTTTTCCTCCAGCCCGTCTACTGAAGAAAAGTGGAAACCCTCCACAAAGACAGAAAAAAAGAAAGCTAGCTGGGAGTCCCCAAACTCTTTGGTACTCAAATGCACTCCATCTGCTGCTCACAGAACAATTACTTAGTCAAGTCTCACTGCAAATACTAGGTTTCAAGATGCCAAAGAAGATAAAAAAAGGCCTGCCCATAGAGCCTGCCTGTCTTCACAGTAGAAGGAGAATGGCATTCCCTTTCAAATCCAGCCATCACTTTGTGACAGGCATCCCACAAGATCCTTATGTCTCAGGACCTAGTTTATCTCTCCTTGCTCACTCCACCAGTCATCCCAGCATGACTTGGGTTCACCTTTTGCCCTATTACAAGGTTGCAGATGAACAGCCAAATTAAAAAGTAACCAAGAAAGCTGCACTCAGAATTAGGTGGGGGAAAGTAAAGTGAAAGCTAACTCAAATTCTCTCACCTTCATGCACAGAACTTAAGTAACTAATTGAAGCACTCAGGCTTCCTCATGAGTCCACAGGAAAAAAAGAAACAGTCTTGAGAAGTTAATTCTGAGACCCAGTTCTAGCAATTCATCTCCTCTTTTCACTCACTACCCAGACTCTTAATTTCGGTATTTTAGATAAGTACCAGACGCTTGGTGGGATGGATTGGCATGACCCTAATGGCAGGCATTCCTTGAAGTCAGTGGCATTTGTGGAGAAGCATGGTCCTGTAAAAACCATCTGACAACAAGCAGCACTGCTAGCAGGTGAGGAGGTTAGAAGGTCCCCAGAGGACAGAGCTTTGTGATGAGTTAAGAACAGACAACTAAGGAAATCCACTGGACCCCCCACTCACTCATATACACCAGGAAGTAAGCAGCATCAAAGAGTCCCTCCCCATTAGTGAAAAGCTCTTTCCTACCCACTACCCCATTTCAAGAAAAAACAAAAAGAATAGGCATCCCTGAAATTCAGAGGATAAAGAACATGTATATGGGGAAGAAGAAGCCCAGCTCTCACACATTAGAGACAAACATCTCTCTCTCTGTTTCTCTTGCTCTCTGTAGTGCTTCTGCCAGCAGGACACAGAAGCCCAAAGCATTACTGTATTCTTACTCCCAGTCCTCGGTGCTGGTGAAGACCCGGACAGTATGGCCATTAAAATCCTGCAGAGTGGTAGTGCCGGCAACTGACGCAGTGTACAGCTGACTAGGGTTAAAAGGGTTAAACTTCATTGCTGTGATGGCCCCTCCAGCTCCCATCTACAAGGAAGGGGATGAACAAAAGAAAAATCCACTGAGTGATGGGGAAGGAGAAAAGTGTGTTCTGTAAGTCTGCAGGTGCTGCTATGTCTTTAACAGTAACAGTGAAACACACCACAGTCCTCTCTAAGCAAGAAAGACAACCATGTCTCCCACATGACAGTTATCTAAACCAGGAGCTGCCCTCCTGGAGGACAAATCTGCAATTCTTTCAGTCCCCAGGCAAGGTCCTCCCTTGCTGTCTGGCACCACACTATTTACAAAAATAGGTGACTCTGGAATTTCTGGAAGATAGACCTCTCAACATGTATCTATCTTAACTTAGAAAGGTGAAAAAAGTTACAAAGTCTTTGGGCTCCTGTTGAAATGGAAATGGCTCAATACAGCAATGAGGGGTATGCCAGATGTATGAACTATTCATTCTATCTTAGTTTCTTACTTGAGATAAAGGCACCTCATTTCTCCCCAAAGATGTTTCTTCATCTACCACAATGAAAGGCGAGCAGAGAAAGATTAAGACCTAAACCAGACAGACCCTCTCTGCCTACTTGTCTCTGGCATCCCTTGAAGATAACTGTTTTGCCAGTTGCTATATTATTTTTCCACTGAGCACACACCAAGTGCTGCTTCATTATGAACTTAATCACCTACATCAGTTCTCCCCAGTGCTAAAAGTCTGGGACTTAAGAACAGACATGCTGTTGCATCTCAGTCCTATCCGTAACTGGCTACTCTGAAACCCGAGACCCATATGTGTTTCTCATCAAACTTCAGTTTTTATCTGCAGTATTTCATAGTACTCCACTTTTCCCTCCCACTCATTCCTCACATACAAAGGCTTACCCCCCTTATGAAGCAGGTTTTAGCAAGTACTTCACAGTCCCAAAGGATGATGTCTCCACCTTTGGAACCGACAGCTAGCGTACTGGGGTGTGTTGGGTGCCATTCCAGACATGTCACTCTCCTGTCAAAGGGACTTGCTCTTCGGAAGAGGCAGTACGAGGAAAGAGAATGCAGAAAAGCCAGCTCCAATCTCTGTTAAAAAGGCAAAGAGAATTATGACTTTTGCTAGCATCCCTGAGATTCTCTGAATGAGGAATGCTAACAATGTCTAATTGTCATTAATGTTAGTATATTCATACAGAACTCTTAACAACAAAGCTCTCCCAGGTGCTTCTCACCTATGGATGTTACAGAAAGAATTAATTTTCAAAGGAAAGGCATTCGGCTCTGCGAACCAGTAAAACATAATGGACTTAATGGCTACGTCTGTGAAGAGGAAAAAATCAACACTTAACCTGACAAGACTGGCAAAGTAAAGTGGATACAAGAATATTATCATGAAATAGATCAGCATGCAAAAGTATCTCTGTGCAATAACTCAACTGGGAGAGTGGGAAAGTTTAAATACAATTCAAGGAAGTACAGAATTAACAGAGCATAAAACCTGATAGGGCTGCGTCAACCAAAAGGGAAAGCCATCTCAGCTCTTGCATTTTACAGGATTAAGAAACTTAAGGGTGCACCAGACTTGGAGCCACAAACTGTGTATGTGGAGAACTTTTTAGGTCCCTTAAAGTTCCTCTGCTTGTGTTGAAGATATTTTTATGTAGGGAGCTGAGATGTCCAATAGGTCCTGAAGGAGACACTCCTCACCTGCCTGAGCTGTGCCTGAATGGAGCCTCCCAGCATTTTCTGGTAGACATAATGAACAATGCTGCATCGCCGCTCCAGCTGAGAGGGAAGGACTCTCTTGTTTCTCATCACAAATCCACTTCCACTGCAACCTGCCAGTGAGAAAAGAGTAAAACTTATTGATTA
Source organism: Oenanthe melanoleuca (assembly GCF_029582105.1). Taxonomy (NCBI): domain Eukaryota; kingdom Metazoa; phylum Chordata; class Aves; order Passeriformes; family Muscicapidae; genus Oenanthe; species Oenanthe melanoleuca. Next base: position 23,270,995 of record NC_079339.1, read on the forward strand.
GCAACACCTGTCATGCTCATTCACTAAATATGGGAAAACATCTACATTTGCTGCTACATCCATGAAAAGCTTCAGCCACAAGATAAAAGCCTCTAAATAATTCTTACACATCTAAGGTGCAGCAGCTTCTGGAATTATGGAGTCCAATGCATCCCATAGGCCGCCAGAGTTTTGTGTATTCTTCCTCTTATTAAGCCTTCCTTCTCTTTCCCAAAGATTTACCAAAGACAATAAGAAAGGACTAAAGCAATGCCACAGATGGGTGGTGCACCTCTTGGACAGCATACAATTTGAATGTTTCATACCCAAAACACAATGCTGCTATCCAAAGCCCCAGCAACTTGAAAACATGCCATGGGAGGTGGTAAGCCCCTACATGCAGCAAAAGTCACATGTCTCAGCAGGAACACCTGAAAATTTCCCAAGTATGGCAACACGTGCTCCCAGACAGTTCCTGAAATGCCTGCTGTGAATCAGAACTTTCTGTCTGCTCATGCTGTAGCCCATACAGTCTGCTTACAGCGCTGCGAGTTTTGTTTTTCATAATAGACTTGCTGACACCTCACTGCCTGAAAACCTTTCTGTTCAGAGTGATTTTTGCTGAGAGCACAGCTTGTTTCTACATTTTGTTCATGTTCCAAATTTTTGTCTTCAGGGACCTTTACGTAAAAACTAGATCTGTTCAGTCCCATGTCTGTGATCTAATCATCCCCACACCAATGGTCTTTAATACCCCAGGGGATCTAAATGTCAAATGCATTTTTTAAGAAACACAAATACTGTTTTCATTTAAGGACACTTATTAGAATATACCCACAGAAGACTGAAAACAAATGGATCATCCTGTATGATCAGAACCTAAATTAAATCTTTTTTTAATGCAATGATGGAGAAATGCACACTTCTTTGTTCACGTGCCAACATAGTGAGAACACTTGTCACACCTGCTGAAATAGGTACAAAAGTATTTCAATTCTAATTTCTTTTTTTTCACTGAAGAATTGGTATCCACAGTTCCTTCTTCAAATGTGACAAAAACTGAGGTATTTTTTTCAGATTCCATTTTATAATGAAGGATAATTTGTTAAGAAACAAAACTTCAAGCCTTTTTAGAATCAGCTGAAAGAAACCCCCGAAAAAAGATGATTTAGTTTTAAGAAGCGAAAACTGTCCTATATGGATCAGGAGAAAAAATAAATTCCAAACACATACAAACTGGAACACAGAATGGAAAAGCTAAAATACAAAGGTCTTCATCTTTTTAAGAAAGGGTTAAGGAAAAAATATGATTAGCCTAATTTTTCTGAAGTATCTTACAGGAATGGCAGATGCTTACCAAATGCAAAAATCAGGTCATGAACTTACAATAAAATCATGCAGCTGCATTAACTACAGAAGATATTTTAACTATCTACAATTATAGATAGGACTCCTTTCAAACAGAGCATTTTGCCTCCACAGTCACTGTTCACCCTGCTAACTCCTCCAGGTCTGGTCTTACAGACCACACAATGGAAATGCACAAAATCATAGAACCCCTGTATCTCTGACTTCTGAAAAACACTTCAGCAATTTCTGGATCCTTAAACCAAAATTGTACAGAAAACACACAGTATCTCCACACACGTCAGTAACTATAGTGATCTCCTAAACCACTAATGAAATTAAAGGTTTTATCTGAAAAAAGGAGGCTGAGGGGAGACCATATTGCTCTCTACAATCACCTGAAAGCAGGGTGTAGGGAGAGGGGAGTTGGTCTCTTCTCCCAAGTAACAAGTGATAAGAAGGAGGAAAGGGTCTCTAGTTACACCAGAAGTTGTTTTGAAAATTTGAAATGAATGAAAAATTTCATGAATGAAAAATTTCTTAAATGAAAGAGTTGTTACTTGTTACTCATTGGAACAGGCTGCCCAGGGAAGTAGATGAGTCCCCATTCCTAAAGACATTTAAAAGGTGCGTAGACGTGGCACTTCAGGACATAGTTTAGTGGTAGATTTCACAGTACTGGGTTAACAGTTGGATTCTACAATCTTAAAGGTCTTTTTGAACCTAAATGATTCTATGAAGTTGCTGTAGGTAAAGTCTAGATAACTCCCTCGATAATGCAAAGCACTAAACATTCCAGTATATTAGAAACTAATCACAACTCTGCATTACATTAAAAAATCTTTAAGTTTTTTTAAGTTAGACACTAAAGGAAAAAAATGCCCATGAGGAGAAGTAATTGGAGGAAATTCTGACCATTCTAATCTGAACAGAGGTAGAAAGTATTCCTACTTACTGTAGCAAAAGTTACAACAGGGAAAGAATGGCGTGCAAATACCAGTTCAGACTGGATGCTGTAGGACACCAACCTTAAAACTTACAACTGCATTCAAAACGGCATGATACTAAAAATGTATTACCAAGATTGGTCTGTCCTACACTAAAGGAGACATCTGGTAATACAGGAATTCTACAGAACTTAAATCCCTCTCAAATGAGCTCTAACAGTATCTTCAGGCTTTGACCAAGGGGTATGGAGTCACAAAACTTAAACATTCATTCATGCATGCACGCACACTCACTAGACAAAAACTTGGAGGATGTACTACCCCAATACAAGTCTGCCTATTACTTCAACATCTAACCCCATCTAAACATTCATGTCTGAACATGTTTCTTGGCATTCTCCCTCTTCAACTAGTCAATGCCTGTCATTTACAGTAAATCTAGTTAGGGAGAAAGACTAAGAATCTGAGGAAATCTTACCAATTTTCCCTGAAGGTTTAGATGTTTTTCTCACAAACAACTTCTTTTCTTGTTTCTCATTCCCTCTTTCTCCATAGTCCCGTTTCCTCTTCCCAGCTGATTTTGCCTCTTCTGGCCACTGCTGACATGCTCTCTCATGCTTCTTGTCCTTTGGCTGGTTCACTGGAGCCATTCTGTCTGACCACTGAAAGCAAAAAACATGGAAGGTAAGACTGTCATACACTTCTAACCAGAACACAGAGAGGAAAACTGGAATGGAACATATATAACAGGTTCAATAAAATCTTCTTTGTTCACATATTAAAATTAACATATCCTAAAGCACTAGAATATGTTTTGACAGATGTGCCTCGACCAGACTTTTAAGCCTGAAACCCAAAGATCTGCATAAAGTACGTCTGTGAAACCGCATAATACCCTAACTGTTCCTGTAGTAGCTCTTTAGATTCAGCTAAGTGAAAGGTCAGACTTTTTATGACGATGGCCAGGGTTGACTGGCCTTGCAACAAATGGGCTCAGAAGGTACTTGCTGCATAATGGCCACTTCTCCTCACAACCGCCACCTGGTATTTGGACTGGGCTCCTGCACCGCCTGGCAGCCACACCGGAACTGCTCTCCTGAGGCGCTGGATTCAGCCACTCGTGCCCCGAGTTACGCCGGCCGCAGCGCCACCAGGCCCCTGAGGACACGCACGGGCCTCCCACGGCCTTCTCTGCAGCCAGCGGGCCGTGCGCCAAACGCCGTCCGCAGCCGCAGCTCCTTCCCGCAGAGCATCTCTAGCCTGAGCCTGCGCTCACGTTGAGTTTATTTACAATTCCTGAATGGCCGTCACGGATATCTGCCCGTGTTAAACACGGCTCGGCGGGCACCGCGCAGGCTCTCGCCCCGGCAGCGTCCCCGTTCCGGCAGCCCCCGGCACCCCCGCGGCCTGGGCGGAAAGCCCACCCCGCTCACCTGCGCTCCCGCGGCCTCGGCTCTCCCGGCACCGCCGCGGCCGGCGGCCGGCCCTGGCCCCTCCCCCGCGGTTTCATAACCGGGGCGGGAACGGGGGCAGCGCCTTCGGCCCGGCCCTCCAGAGCGGCACCGAGTCCGCCACCCGTGGCGGCTCCCGCCGCCTTCGCCTCAGGGGGGCAGCGACAGCGACGGGGGAGGCCGGAGAGGGCTCGGGGTGGTGGTCTAGCCCCGGCTGCCTCCACCGCCCTTACCCCTGCCGGCCTCCCCGGCCATCAGCACGGGCAGCACCTCCACCTCCCCGGGAGCGGGAGGCGGCTGCGAGGCCAACGCTGGCCTGAAACGCCCCATCCGCCCATCCGTCTGCCTGTTGTTTGTTTGGTGCAGCACGTAAAATCATACGCCCCTCATTAGTTTCTAGAGCACCAAAGTGTCCTTTTAAAGCTGTAAACTGCAGCTGGTGTTGGAAAATAACATCAACACCATCAACAACAAAAGGCGCTTCAAAAGCAGATAAAGTCTCATGGAGAGCAGCTCAGAGAATAGCGGTCCTACACAACACAGCTGACAAGAATGGGGAAGGAAGAGCTCTACCAGCACAGAGGGAGGTACCAGCACTTCCACTTCCTCCCGCACCTGCAAAGGAGGCTGCCGGCTGTGGCCATGTGTGGGGAACCTTACTGCTCCAGACATGAGGGATAAGGTTCCCCTGCTTCAGACCTACCAGTAATTGTGCTGAGTAATTAAGCACAGTAATTAAGCCACACATGGCTGTGGACACAGGTTTTAAAACAGCGGTAAATGGTCATGCCTTCTGTAGGGTTTGGTTTTGGGTGCTACTATTTTATGTGATATAACTACAGTTACCTATGGATTTTCTCCCATACTAGAAAATGCACAGAAACCCCCCAGAAAAACAACAAATGCGCAAGTGTCTATGCCTTTTACCTGAACAGTAACAAAGTTGTATTAGTTGCTGTGTCAGAATGCCATACTGTCCAGGGTTTGGAGGACAGGCGTCGGCTAAGAAAGGCAGGAGCCTCTCTTTGAAATCGAGAATGTAAACCCCCTCCCTCCAAATTATCATAATTTTGAAATTAAGGGGCTCTCAAGCAAAGATATGGGAAATGGGAATAACAGTTCTTTACTAGGAAAATTAAAATAGAAATACAGTTTTACAAAGAACAAACCTAAAATACTGTCAGGGTCAGAATACAACCTGACACGCTAAATGGTGGCTGCAGTCCCTCGGGGTGACAGATATGGTTCAGTTGAAGCAGTCCTGTAGAAGAGAGCGATTTTCCTTGGAAGGTCCAGTGATGATGTGGCAAGGTCCAGTTTTTCTCTGGAATTCAGTTTAAAAAAGGCTAGTTTGGTATTCTAAATCTTTTTTATCTAGGTAGGAAAGGCTTGGCTCCTCCTCCTAGCTGGAGCATCTCCCAATGGGATGATGTAATTTTATCAGTCTTACAGTGGGACTTAATGGGCCATTAGCAGACAATATCTTCCTGGAGGAAGGATGGGTTGTGGAAAAGATAAAGATCACTGCCCCAACCTAGTTTTAACAGACGGCCCGTTAGCAGCTATCTCCCATGGAGATACGGATCACTGCCCCACCTGGTTTTAGCAGGTGGTGATCGAACACATACTTTTGGTCACATCCTGTATTGCAACCTAACAAACAACATACACAAAAATGAAAATCACTAACATAATCTGGTTTTGGACATACACATCAACCTAACTAGCAAGTCTTAAAGTCTCATCAGGCACTTTTGTAATACATAACATTTGTCTTAGAACTGTACCATTAGCAAAACCAGTGTAACCTACACAATTGCATCTTGGAGCTATCACAGTTAGCATTTTTTTAAAATGGAATGGAATGGAATAGAAAAGAGGAGAAAAGGTGATTTCCTATGGAAAGGACCTGCAATGAACATCTATGCCTGTCTAGTTCGGGGCTGACCTAGTTAAAGCCTGGTATAAAGGGCATTGTCCAAATGCCACTTAAAAACTGACAGCTTGGGGCATTGACCACCTCTCCAAGAAGACTGTTCCTGTGTTTGTAAAATGCTTCCCAATGTCCAGTCTAACCTCCCCTGGTGCAGCTTCAAACCACTCCTATGCATCTCATCACTGGATCCCAGAAGATCAGTACCTCCCTCTCCACTTGCCCTTTTCAGGAAGCTGTAGGGAGCCATGAGGTCACCCCTTAGCCTGCTTTTCTCCAACCTAGATAAGCCAAACTCTGGACACAGCCAAGGACTTCAATATCATTCTTAAATTTTGAGTCCCAGAACTGCACACAGTACTCAAGATGAGGCCAAATGCTAAATAGAGTGTTTGTGTCAATGACTAACACCAAGTTTGATTACTCTCTAGAGAATCACCAGATATTTTTGTAATTGTTATCCACTAAGGGCAAGAACAGCAGACAAAATGCCACTGGCCTCATATCCCACAGCTCACTGTCTGGATGGTACTCTGAGCAAGCAAGAGAAAGACTAATTTGAGAAAATATTCTTTCATGTATGTACAGTCTCACACTCTTTGAACTGCAGTATGCAACAAAGTCAGAGGAGTAGAATTCTGCATGGGCAGGATATTAGGCTTATTTTTATGATGCCTTTTCTCAGATGTACAATTATGCTGAAGCCCTGCTTCAGTCATGGGACATGGTTTTCTCACACAGAATCAAGTCATCACTGGGTCAGGTAAAGCTATATTGTAATTAAGATCAGTTTCATGGTATTAGTAATACCATTAGGTGTTCTGCCTACTTGTTGCCAGGATCTTTGTCCAAAGCGTGAATATTTTTGGCTACCTTAGTCTTACTACTGATATATATATATACATATATCATTAGATCAACTTGATTTTGCCATGCACATGAAAACAAGCCTATATTCCATGAAAAAGTTAAAATATAAAACCCTATAGAGATGAAGGAGTAAATATCATGTTGTCTGACCTTCTTCTGTCCCATGAGCAATGTTCAGCTGCCCATTTGCTTACCTGAGCACCCTATCTTCCCCAAGCCATTCCAGCCTTGGAGGACAGGATTGCAACAGCCATGCTATTTAGTACTCTCACCTTGCTGTCAGTATTGGCTGTGGCCAGGTCCCACATGGACAGCATCTATCTTAGATACTCTATCTTAGAAGCATATGGGATATTGATATAGAAATCAGCATGAAAATATAACACAGGGCAAACACTGGATATAGACTATCAATGGATGACAGGTGTTTGCCTTTTCTGACCTTCATTAATGTACATTAGTTTGATAATGGAAACCAAAAACTCAGAACTTAATTGATATAGAGAATATCTATGCCAAAGAGTTGGTTTCAGTTTTGTTTTAGTAAAAGACAAAGTTGTTGCTTATGCTGTCAACTGTGATTAACTTCGAGGACAAGATAAGCATCTTTCCTCACTTTTTTTAAGAATACTCATGGCAACACCATAGGCAATGACCTGTCATAAGTGTCCACTTTCCAGGGACTCTATGATGGTAAAAGTGAATAGTCTTAGAAGAAATTAAGTGGAATGGTTTCTAATGTCCACTTTCTAACACAGCATTTGACTATATGTGAAGGGTATCAGCACAGTTATTTTTCTGGCTCTTATGAGATCTAGGGCACTTGTAAAGAAAGGCAAAAACCCAAGTACTGCTACAGAGAAGTGGAAGATTTATGGCATGCTCTTTCCTGTCTTCCTCCTGCAAGGCTCTCAGTCTTTCCTTTTTCAACCAATTGAATAAACATAACTGCAAACCCACAGCTGGTCCTTGGAATTGTGTCCCAAGTCACTTGGAAGCAGTCAAGAGGAGGCGGGCCAGCAAGGTCTCCTAGTAAAGGCCCTGCCCCAGGGGAAATTGCACTCGAGGTGGGGGGGGGCGGGCTTACAAAAGCAAACGCTGGCAGGCAAACTCCTTGGCATTTAGAAAACAGCTGGTGTCATCTGAAAGGCTCCGAGGACTTTAAGATGAGGTCCGAATTATTCAGGTTTTCGGAGTGACTGAAAACAGCTAGCAGGATCGGGTGAAAGACGGATGCTAAGAACTGAGGTGATGCCACTCTCTAAGCCCAGGGAGAGTGACCCATGCCACCCTCACAAGCGAGTCCACAGCACTTCACTTGGGTGCGAGCCGGCCTTGGGGAGCCCCTGCTCCAGCCCACCAGGGCGGCTCCGGGCCCTGCAGGTCAGCTGGCCGGTACAGCACGCAGAAGAACGAACTCACGGACAGGATCCCAACTCAGGGCTGGGCCGAGCGGGCAGCTCCTCCCAGGGCTGCCTTCCTCCCGCCCCCGCCACGAGGGGGATCCCGGCCAGGCAGACTTCCCTCAGTCCCCTCCTCACCCCACGGTCCAGGCCCTCCCCAACGTGGAGGTGGAGGGCAACGACGACGGGAGCCGGCGCTGCCCTCCCGGTACCCTCCCCCGACCCCACCAGCCTGGGCAGAGCCCGCTCCCGTTAATTGGATCAAGGGCCGGGGGCGGGGAGGCGGGAGACGCGCCGCAGCCACCCCGCCGCTGCCACCGGAGCGCCCCGAGCCCGGGCCCGCCCCGCGGGCGCTGCTGGAGGCGGGGCGGGACCCCCGAGTCCCGCGGCTGAAAGAGGGGGAGGGCTCAAGGCGCGCCTCCCCCAGGTGGCCGCTGCCCGCCGAGCGTCCAGCAGTGCCGCGCCGCCTGCGAGGTAAGCGGCGGGGTCACCGCGGGGGGCTCCGCTTCCCTGGGCCCGGCGCCTTTCGGACCCGTGCCCCGCGGGGTGCCGGGGGTCCTGGCGGCAGAGCACGTCCCGGTCCCGGCGCCGCCTTCCCGCGGCGGGCAGCGCGTCTCGGGACGCGCTGGCAACTGCGAGGGAAAAGTTTCCTCATGGAAAGGGGGCGGGTGGGGGAGGCGGTACCCGGCTGGGCGCTGGCTGTGGGCAGGAGGGGACTGGGAGGCGGCTCGGCGCGGTTGGTCTGGAGGCGCAGCGGAGACCCCCGGTAGGTGCGGGAGCGGCAGCGCGCGGGGCTGGGGAGGGCAGCGGGGCTGCTATCCTGGTGGGTTGTTCGCGAGGGGCTGCAGAAGCTCTCGCCAGAACTTCGCTCCCTTTGCGTCCCTAAGCTTCGCTGGGTGCCCCGCCGCCGGCCTCCCGGGGCCGGCCCGCTGCCGCCGCCCCGTCACTGGGGGCTGCCGAGGCTCCCCCTCCCTCCCTCCCTCCGGAGCCCGCGCCTCCGCTCTGCCTCGGGGACAGGGGCCTCTTTGTGCCGGATCCGCGCAGTGCCGCTTCCCACTCTGAAACCGGAGCCGCGGGCGCTGGCAGCGCTTGGAGAGTGGGGATAAAGCGACTTGCCAGGACCCCCTGGGGAAAGGGGCCGCGCCGGGGCCCCTGCTCGCGGGGCTGCAGTCCCTTGTCTCGGGCGTCCGTGTCGCCGGTCTGTGAGCCGGCCTCCGGGCAGCTGGATGGAGAATTTGGGCAGAGGGGACAGTTCTGTCCTTGTTAGTCCTCGTCCTCTCTTTGGCTGCCGAGAGCAGGGAGGGGAAGGCGAGGGGCAGGCACTGGGGGTGCTGCCTTCGGCCGTGTCACTGGGCCCCTGGCAGGCTGCTGGGGTTACCGTGTCCTCTCCAGCCTAGGGCAGGAGAAAGCTGATAAACAGGGAGGGTATTAGCGGGCCTGAATATCCAGTGCTTGAGAAGACAGTCTGATTTGTCACTGGGTATGGGAGGAGGGTTGCATGATCTCTGCAAAGCTATCGATAAGTGAAGCCAGCGTGGCCCAAACGCATTAACCTGTTCCACCACTTTCTGTGCCAACTATGTGTTCTTTGCTTGCTTCAGTTCTTCAGGCATGCAAGAAGGCTCAGGGCTTGGCGGGGCAGATGAGGTTAGCTGACCACCACCAGACACTTGTTCTGGCCCTAGGAAGTAGTCTGGCCTTTTTGTTCACTCTTTGACCTTCCTTATAGAATTGATGCTCCCTACTTCCTGAAAGTGGAAATGAACTTCTCTCCTCTTCAAATCGACTACCGGTCTAATTCGCACAAAGGAATTTCTGATATGATGGTAATTGATTGCAGTACAGAACCCAAGCAGAGCCTCCCACTCCACCCTGGAATTGAAGTGTCACCTAGAAGTCTCTAAGCCTTACAGTGGGTGACTCAAGTCATTCTCGGGAACGAATGAGAGCAGAATGCACCCCTGCAGTGTGTGGGCTAGAATGACCGGGTCCAGATACTCCTTGCTCCAGGTGTGAGCTGGTCTCTGGGTGGAGTCAAAGTGGAGCTTCTCCCCATGAGTTGCATAACTAAGCGCGTTCTTTCATGCAAGGATTCATCTTTCCCTGAAGTCCACAATGTGCTTTGTATGAGATGGAGTCTGCTTTGATAGTGTTTTGTGTAATTAATGGTATTTCTCTAGAAGTTCCCAAAAATATTTACTAGATTGTCCATTGACTTGCACTTGGAACAGAATGAATGTGTGAGCTTGATCAGCTGCCTGCTGCCTTCCCTATTCTGTGCCTGGTCTATTGTATTGCTTTATTGGCTTTTTTTTTTTTTTCTTTTTTTTTTTTTTTTTTTTTTTTTTTCTTTTCCCCATCTGACCTGTGTGTTTGAATTCCTCTGGCTTGCCTGCACTTGTTCAAGTGAAGACTGTCGTCTTCTCAGGCTGTAAAAAGCAGTAACTTCAGTGTGTCACCTATGTATAGGGCTGAGAACAACTGCCCACCTGGAACTCTATTATCAAATGTCAACAAGAGAATAGGCTTGTGTGTGACTGGACTACACCAAAATTCTGCAGGTCACTGGCAGACTGTGTGTGTAACCAAGTCATAAAAGGCTGAAAATTTTATGGACCCAAATTAATTTCTTCACAGGACAATGACTGGTGCTTTTAGTAATTTTAGGTTTTTGTGGATTATACAAGACTTAGCCTGAATCTTTTGGGCTTTCTCTAGATGATCGTGAATTTCCAACAAAAAGATAATAATTATATATCAGAGAATTAATATATATTTACATACCTGCATGCATATATATGTATAAAATCAGTAATACAATAATGGAACTTCTTAGGAGATGCAAAGCTGTAAGAATGCCTTCCACAAATGCCACCACAACAGGGTGATGTGAGCTTCTGTCAGAACTCGTGATATCAGCAAGCACGGCACACTGTATATTCTTTATTCTGGCCGTCTTAAGGTCTGGATATTATTCAGTTGTTGTTTTGAACCATTTGGTCTGTGTCATGGCTGGCATCCAGGAATTGAACTGGGCACCTCAAAAGCTAAAAGTATCTGCTGAGTGGAAAAAGCTATACTCTTGATCAGAGAGCATTAATAAACTGCCTCTATTTTTGCCATCAGCTGATCAGTGATCTGTGAATTTAGGCTGCTCTTGAGAGTTCATAGGGAAATGCCTGAACAATAGGAGAGCTGTTTAAGCCCTTTAAGAAGCTCTTATCTTTTTGAAACAGACTTTGTGATCAGGCATGCTGTTTTATCACTAGTTACTCAGTGCAATGGGTGTAAGAGGGTACTCTGTGAGAGGCAACTGTGACAGATAGATTAAAAAAAAAAAGCCTTAATATTTTAGTCTAAGACTTTAGTGGATGGGTCAGAAAAAAGTAACTACTGTATGTGGAAGTTTTCACGAAGAATTTAGGATTTTGCTCTTTGAAGAATTACAAAAGGACTTGGCATTCTTGGAGCAGTTAAGAAGCTGTTAAAGTGGTAGCTTTTTGCCACTACCTTGCAGCATGGTGATCACTGTAATTTAACATCAGAATGCACTCTGACTGTTTGGGCACAAATTTTTCCAGCACCACAAAGACAAATGCAAAGAACCTGGTGCATCCTCTGCTGTAATCATCCAGCATTGTTTCAGTGACTGGTACATTAGTCTCAAGTTCCTTCATGCTGAAATGTGGGCTGAAGTGGGGCACTGCTATAAGGCAGTAAATGTGACTGGCATTCTAATCACATTTGAGCCTTCACTGGTTTCTCCTCACCGTGAATGGGATGATGGGAATGGGTCTTTCAGACTTGTGATAGTTGGAATTTGTGTGTTAAATCTAGTGATTGTCATTGGGCACTGTAGTTTGTTGAAAAGGCATGTGAGAGATCTCCATGGTACCGGAGGCCTGGATCCAGAGGCATTAGGTTTGTGTGGGATTTTATGCTCTCTTAATAGGTGACTGTGGTAGGACTCTGTTTATTGCAACTAAGTTTTTCCTAGCTACAGGCATTAGAATTGCTGCAGGCAAGCCGTAAGTGCTAGCAAGTCTTCAGCCTCCTCAGTCTTGTCCCTACTGTGAGCTTGCCCAAGCTGTGCCTCTTGTGTTTGCAGGAAGAGGTACTTGCCTCCTGGGCTCTCTGAAGGGACATAGTAATTTCAGTCACCTACAGGTGATTTTCTGTTGGTAGGAACTTCCTGCAATCCCTCAGTACAGTACCCCTGCTGCTGAGCCAAACCTCTCCCAGTTTGGCAGCTGAGCAACCTCTCCCTGAGGGTGCTGAGCTGCACCAGCTGCAGTGCAGAGCTCTTCTGTGTGGAGCCCTGAAGTGGCCTTGCTGCCTTTTCTGACAAGGGCAAGAAGCTTTCATGGAGAATGGGGAGAAGATGTATTATTTCACTTCTTGAATGATTACAGGTATTTACTTCTGCTTCTTGATGTTTCCAGTCAGCTCTGCCTTGTATGAAGAATGATGTGCTGTGGTAACCCATAGGAAGGCTTGTTGTTGACTCCAGCAGGCTTCTACTCCAATGCAAGCAAACAACTAGGGTTTTGAGCTGCTTCAGGAAGCATTGCAGGGAAATAAAGCCCACTGGATTGCTTTGTTGTGCTTGTGCTTTTTTTTTAAAAAGCCTTCCAGTGTTCTTTCCTCACATGTCAGATTGAATCCTAAGGACCAGAAACTGAAATAATTCTTCTGGGCAGTGGACTGAGAAAGTAAATGACATTCCAGTGATGCTGAACATTAAAATCTATCCTGTCACGTGTGCATGACTGCTTTGCCTGTGCTCTCCTAAAGTATTTTGAAAAATATTTGGAATATGAAGTGTTAATAGTCCTGTTTTTCAGCCTGAGACACAAAAATTTATTTTAAGAGGCACTACTGATACTAAGGAGCAGATTCTGTGCAGATACTATGGAAGTAGATAAAAGTTGCTCCATGACATGCAGGGCAATGAACTTCAAGAAGAATGTGTGAAGTATTCATGGCCTTTCAGTAGAAGAATTTCAGCCTTTCAGTACTTAAAAGGAGCTTATAAAAAAGAGGGAGAGGAACTTTTTACATGGGCAGATGGTGATCAGACAAGATAGAATGCTTTTAAAAACAGGAAAGATTTTGATTGGATGTTATGAAGAAATTCTTAACTCAAAGGATTGCTAGAACAGGTTGCCCAGAGAAGCTGTGAATTCTCCCGTCCCTGGTAGTGTACAAGGCCAGGTTGGATGGGGTTTTGAACAACCTGGTCTAGTGTGTGGCATCCAAGCCCATGGATGGGCATGGAACTAGATGATCTTTGTGGTTCCTTCCAACCCAAACCATTCTATGATTTAGTGAAGTATCAATCTCCACAGTGCAGGCCAGTTCCTAATGGTTTTCCTACTTCAACCTTGTTACCTGTGTGTATCTCTGGGAAATCTGTCAGGAAGGTGTATGAATATGTTTAGGAGTGGAGTACCTCCAAAGTGGCTGATCTGCCAAACTCTTCTTGAACCAGGAGATGCTACAAAGGGAATGTAAGTTCTCTCCAGTCCACAGAGCAAATGATGCTTTCTTTTCACGTGTCTGCTTCCATAAAAGACTATGCAAAATGGCTGTGTAAAAGCTACTCTACAGTCCTTCCAATTCATATGGTATTGAAATCTGCCTTAAGTTGCAGTTGTTTTTATGCTGTTTAGATTTTCCTGCAGATTAAACCTAGCTCTGGTAACAAAAGGTGAAAAAAGAGCCTTGCTGTCAAAGTGGAGGAACTGGTCACACCTGGAACAGAAGTTATGGGTGTGATGCTTTAACCTCATTCCTCTTTACCATAAGAGATGCCCTAGCAATCAATCTTATCTTATTCAGCTCTCAAGTCAAGGAGTTGGTTATACTCCCTTCTCCAGACTGTTTGCGACCTAAGACTCTGCAGGGAACTGGATGAACTTCAGAAATGCCTTGAGGTTGATCTTTCATGTTTTTGTCTCCATTATATGAATATTTGGAAGGAAAGTATTCACATAATAAGCAGTTTTAGTAAATCAGCTTTTATCATATAAACCCAGAAATCTATTTGATGCAACCATAGATAAAGAAGTGCAGTACTTTGAAAAAACTGGCCATATGATTGTCACGCACTTGGTCTGAAGGACAAATTTCTTGCCAACTCTTATCTCCCATTCCCCTTCTTCAAAAAGCAGCCAGTGGAAAAGACAACTATTGGTAAAGGAAACCCAGAAATTGCAGAACTGCAGATGAGTTAAAAAACTCACTGTGGCTTCCAAGTGGGAGAAAGGAGCAGAGAAGGCTGGAGGCTTCTGACTGCTGTGCAGTCTAGTGAAGCAAGAAACCACGAGAAGCTCATTGTTAGCATGGAGCTAACTGGCTTGTGGCTCCCACAAAGGTTGTTTGATTACATTGATTGCAGTCTGCTTCCTTAGGACTTCCTAATGCATTCATGTAAACTTGATCCCTGCTCTTGGCATTGCAAGGTGATTAAATCACAGGAGAATATTCCAGTGGCAGGAACTTACTGGAGTTTGCCCCCCTACCTACTCCCCATCCACAACCACAGGAAACACCCCTCATCACCACTTCCCATTATTTTTGCCTTCTTTACTCAGGGTTAGATGAGTCCAGGGCATTTTATTCTGTTTGGATCAGTGTTGTTCATACAAAGATCCAAACAAACCAATCTTCTTACTCCAAGCCTAGTTGGAGAGGGTAGATTGGTCCAACCTGCCACTACAATAACTTACTAAGTTCCAGGCAACTGTGTTACAGGATGAACTATTTATCTAACCAGTCAATAAGTGCAGAAAAAAACATTACCAGATAAGATGTAGATTAAATCCTGGAAAATGTTTGTATTCAGTGTGGATTGAGAATGCTGAGGAGGGATATACTAGCTTTGACTAGAGCTTTTAAACACCTGTTTATCAGTGATTTAGGAAGAAAGAACTTTCAGTTGTTCAGGGTCCCATTTGATGAAAAAGGAGGTGCATGTGTTTGCTTGCAAAAACTGATGCAGCAGGGTGGGAAGTACCCTGGGAAATATCCAGTATAGAAGCAAACAAGTGGAGAGGCCAGGGAGTGGGAGAGTAGAGATTACAGGTTCTCAATATCTGCCTGGGTTAAAACCTTGCCTTGAGAGGGTGGTAGGACAGGAAGTGTGAGAGCTGGAAAGTGGGCATGCTGTGACTAAGGAGTGGAACAAGAATAATGCTGTTCTCAGGTCTAAGAAAGCAGCTAGGGTAGTGCTGTTCCTGGTAACTTCTATGTGTGGCTTCTTACTAGGCTGTCAGCTGCAGCTGCTAAATACATAGACACAACATACACATTTAAATTATTCCAGCAATCATTCTGAATAAAAATGAACATAGCCTATTGCCCTGTTTGAGTATGGTGCACAATGGTTCAGCACTGGCTTCTTCCCTCCTTCAGCTCTGTATTTGAGATTATAGTTATTATTATTTTTTTAAATACAAAGAACAACCGGGGAAAAATGTAACATGTACCTTGATAGCCCACTACATTCCTTCATTAACATTGTCTCATACTGTCATGTTAACCAGAAAGATCTGTGTTCCTGTTATATTAAAGATCCTCTACATCATATTGGAAAATGAATGCAGATTTCTTTCCTTTTCTTGGTTAAACAGTTTCTGCCTGGTAAAGCTATGTCAGCCAGGAATCTAAACCCCTAGATCAGCAGCAATGTATTAGTAGAAGCCTGTCCTGTAGCCTTGGCTGCTGATAGGGAATAACTAATAAATGAAGAAAGATTGAGATCTGCATGAACACTTTGAAAAGAGCTTGGGGTGGCACATGGGGAATGTGTCATCGGTACACTGGCTTGTTCTATGCTAAAGAAGCTGTGGTCTAGACTCAGGGGCTCAGCCCTTCAAGTGGAAAAGGATTTTGTCTGTGTTTTAGTACAATGGTATATTCATGGAGAATTTTGGTAGTGGACGGCCACGTAATCTCTAAAGAATCGTGGGCTGGGAGATGGGCTTCTGTCACAGGCTTGCACAGAGCTGAAGTGACCTCTGTGTGTAGTTACTGTTCTGCCTGGTGTCTCTCTGACCTTTCCCTGGCTGGAGAGATGAGCTGAAATCTTGCTTGAAACTGTATTAGCCCTGGCAGGCTTCAATCCCTAGGGAGAGGCTGGGAAACACTGGCTTGGTCCCTTTCCCAGTCAGGTGACTGCTGAGGGTGTGACAGTGCAATAAGATAAATACCTCTAAAGGAAGTTTTGGAGGATCTTTGTGTTACTTGGCTCCTTTGTAGCAGTAGACAAGAACTGTCCCCTCTTCAGAAAGGTGAATACGCCTGTAAATACCAGACCTCCTATATAATGCAGTGGAGAGCACATTACTGGGCATCATCTCAGTTACTGGTTCAGAGCTACTGGATGTGCAATTCCAGAGATGGTGAGTCTGAAAAGGACACCCTGGTCCATGCTGCATTTCATTCCTCCTGTTGGGGACCTTCCTAGCTCTGCTGTACCAACAGCAACTGAGTTTGTTACACTGCTGGAGTGATGTGGGACCTCCTGGCTTCAGCTCTCTAGTTTCATTCTGACAAGTTAAAAGGAAAAAAAAGGGATGTCATGTTTGTCATTCTGTAAGGGAAGGGGGGCTGCCATCTTTTTCTGTATTTGGATTGTTCAGATTGAAACATTTATCTGCAACCTATACCAGAGTGCTGGTGTTTTTGGAGGGAAAATAATACCTTCACCACTGTGTGCTATACAGAAAATGACTGGGGAATCAAACAAATTGGTTGCAGAAAGTGTAGAATTCCTGCCTGCTGCTGGTAGTTGTCATGAGGTGGAAATTAGTTAGTAGCAAGCAATTACCAATTAAAACTTGTGCTTAGCTTGGCTTTAGCACCTATATAGAAATTGATCCACAATAAAAATGTCTCCACCGAAGTCTCAGTTACTAGATAAATGTAATTCAATTTGTTACTATATAAATGTAACTCAATTTGTTCCTACATGTGTCTGCGTTCAGCATTTGCTGTTGTAGTTGGGAAAGGGAAGAGGAGTTGGGCAGAAGGCCTTGTCTGGTGCAATGTACAAGCTTTGTTTCTGTGGGCTGCAGCCCTTTGAGCCTTTGTAGAGTTCAGAGGCTTGATGTTGGGGAACTTAGGAAAACAGTTGCTTACAAGAATTCTTAGGCAATCAAGCAATGCATATAAAAGTGGTGCCTTTGGCATTTAGAGGCTGTGGAAGTATTGGAATGTGGTGTAGATGGAAGGGAAGTTTACCTGCCTGAGGGAAAGCTTTCAATGGAGAAGAGCTATTACTACTTTTGGATCTGGAAGTTTTCTTTGTGGATCAGGACCCCATTGCACAGATGCTGTGAAAGCAGGAAGCAACAAGGCACACCTTACAATGCATAACGGATTTCACATGTTTTTGAAAGGGAAAGTTTTAGCCTGATGCCTTGGTCTGAGGGCAGGCATCTGTGGTCTGAGACATGTCCCTGACTGGATCACAAGTGAGAATAACAACATGGCTTAAAGGTAGAAACAGCTCTATCACAATGAGTCCTCTGGTATTTTCCTGAGTGGAGCTCAGTACCAGTGAGACAGTCATGAGCCATTCCACCTTTCTGCAGCTAAAGAACAAGAAGCATTTGTTGATAGCTTAATAGGGAGTTGATAGCAGGTGTGACCTAATAATTATGTTGGTTTATAAGTGAGAGCAGGTATGTGGAGGAAGGAGGGAAGTATCTTTTCCAACACAGCAAGCAGGAATAGTTGTAGCTGTCATTTGCATGGGTCAATTTGCCTGATGTTGCTGGTTGTAGTGGTGTCTGTGCTGCCGTTATCTGTAATCTTCTGGAGGTATGAAAATGAATAGTAATGAAGTCACTCTTTCCCTCTTCTCCAGAGACCTCGTCTTGCAGGAGCTGCTGTGAGGTCTTAAGTAGCTCTTAACTGTGAGAACCCATAAAGAAAGGTGAGAAGGTAGGGATAAACATTCCTTTGCCCTGCAAATATGATTTGCTAGATAGCCTCCTCTTAGCAGAGGTGGCACTGGCATCGGGAGGAGTCTTGTACGTGGTACAGGCCCACAAAAAACTCTACTCGACCCAGTATAACTCCAGCTATATTGTTTACACTACACAGGTTCTGCCAGCCCTCCTGAATCATTTGGTGGCTCTTGCTAAATCAGGCTGTCTACAAGGTATCCCTGTCATCTTTGCTGTAAAACAACCTCCAGGCTTTTGCACATATATTTATTTTTCCCGTCAAACTTGGGCTTTCCCTGGTCTCAAACCCTTAGTGGATCACACCACGTGGTGTTTCAGGAATAGATAGGCATGAAGGGGTGGACTCGTAAGCTACTTGCACTTCTAGGGCTCACTCAGGGTGACAGCAGCAGCTGTTCTTTTCAGCCCCTCTGTGCAGTACAAAGTACCTTCCCTATGTCTGCATGAAGATCCAATTTGATCTGCTGACTGACATGGCCTCACAAAGTATGTAAAGTCCAGAAAAAGCCCAGCAGGAAAGGGTCCTTGTTCTTTGACCTTTTTGCTTCTATCAAGCTGGATTTTTCTGGGTTTTTATAAGGGCTATACAACTGCTATGGAAATATGTACTCAATGGACTGCTACTCAGGTCATGGATATTAACTTGCAGAAATATTATACCACTTCATTTTGCCCCCAGCTACTGTGCTGATGACTACAGTAAAGCCTTAAGCTGTGGCATACTTTGCCACATGATATTACAGATGCTGAAAAATCATATGAGTTCAAAAGCAGGTTGAAGAAGTTAATGGAAGACAAATCTGTTGCGTGCTCATTCATAGGTGGCACATCCAGCTCAGGGAAGTTCCTGTCAGCAAGTGGTTAGAGGCTCAGAGAGCATGCAGGGAGGCATCATGTATGCTTGCTCTGTTGTCAAAGCAAGGGAAGGTATCTCCTTTTGGCTGCTGTCTAGAAAGGCTATGAGGCCATGATAAACTTTAGTCTGATCCAGCTCAGCTACTATTATATTTCAGAGCCTGTTAGGGGTAGTAAATCTGGCTTTTGGAGTTGGTAACTCCTGAGAAAGCAAGCAGATGTGACTCGAATTCTAACATGGAAACTGCAGAAAGAATGGATTCGGGTTTTGACGATGTCTGTTTAGCCTGACTGTCCCTCAAATGAACACGCATATACTGCCATATAGCAGCTTTCCACATTACCCCCCACATTCTAGTACCATGTAGTCAGCCTGAATTGGAAACCAGAGCTGGAAGGCATGTTTGTGATTCATTGCTTCCTGATAAAGTGAGGATGAGGGAGTAGCGTGGAAAAAGTGATACAACATTCATGTGTTATGTATAATTGATCTATGTCTTCATCAGGAGAAAGAAAGGATGGGTTTTAAATACACTTTTACATAACTTCGTGAAGTTTTTTTAAATCATAGCAATTTCAGGAATGCTTAGTCTCGTTTTATTGGGGACTACTGGGAAGCCTTATAAGGTTTTTGATGAGCTTTAACCTTCTATCCAGTGACCTGGACCACTCTGAGTCACAACTCTTCCCCTTCAACCTCTTGCCCCCCCCTTCCTCATCAAAAGTCATTAGTTTGCAATAAACCAGTCTGCTTTTCTTTCCTTCTTTCTCTTTCCCTACCTTCTTTCATCTCAAAAATTGTGTTACCATCTGGCTAAAAATCCCACTTCCAGGTTTTGCAGTTTTACTCTCAGCTGCCCTAACCTTCCAGCCTCAGTTGAGTGCATATTGATGACTAAGAAGGGATTTTTTTGCTTGGTCTCTAGTTGAGGTTTTTTGTTGATTTTTGTCTGGGTTTTTTTTTTTTTTTTTAAGTAAATAAACTTTTTACATTGAGGTAAATCCCCAGAGATGTAAATATGAGACAAACAAAAATGCTTTATTCTTCCCTTGCTTCTAGCTTCTACAGACCTTTTACTTCTCTTTGCTCTGTGGAAAGCTGATGACAGTTACCTGTATCATATAGCAAAATAAAGTATTTCTGAGGATGTGATGGGAACAGCTTACAGAAAGAAGCAAGGGACAAAAAAGCTGTCCTGCTACAGGGCCACATCATACCAGTGCAGTGCTCTGCTACTGTAGGGACTGTAGACCAGAATATGCGTTCTGGTGAGTTTTGGTCGCTTTTTGTTTTTTTTCTTTATGTACAGCTATCAAGTTCTTTGACTTGTGTATAAATCTTCTTTGTCTTTAGTTAAAAGAGACTGAAGAAGGTATATGTGTGTTCTTCCCTCTTTCTTCCAAAGGCAGCTGTGTGTAAAAGTATATGCACCAGGGCATGGAGGTGGTAGGGTTTGCTAAACTGGATACTGTCCAGTGAGGGGGGACCAGACTCGACATGGGGTGCCTGTTTATTTTAGGCTTTTCTGGCCCAAGCTGTTCCCTGTGCTCAGCTGTTGTGATGCTACCTTTCCTGCACAGTGCTGTCAGCCACCCCAGTGTTTCTATTTTAACTCTCTCTGGGGCTAGATCTTGTGACACAAGGATTTGGCATCTCTCCTACGTGCTGGAACATGGCATCTTGGGAGGCACAGTGGCTGCAGCTGCTATATCAGAGGGTGCCACTCCTAAGTGGCTGGTAGAAAAGGGACACCCTAGGACTGCAGTGCATCAGAACAGGCATCATCCCTGCAAAGGAGTGTCTGACTGTGTCCATCTCTGTCTCCTCCAGTCTTTTTTCAGAGTCTGAAGAGCTTGAGACACACTTGCCGGCTTCCCACTGCTCCCCTGTGGCATCTTGCTTTGGGTTTCAGGTATGTAGTTACTGGGGCCAGGAGTAGAGTTGCATACCCTGGAGCCTGTAAGATGCCTTTGCAGTCGGTGGGGAGGGAGGATGGGGACAGCTGGTGGCTTGGTGGAGGAATTAATTTTTTAGGGTTCATGTACCTGAATGTCATATCTCATTTAACAACTTGCTTCAGTGACTGTAATTCAGTATTTCCAGCTTTTTGAAGAAGGCCAGAGGAACAGCACTAATATGCTTCTGACACACTCCATGGGGTGACACTGGGCAAACATAGCCAAATGTCGGAAATTCCTGCAGTCTGGGTTGGGCCACTTCACTTTGTGGCTCATGCCACCAAGAAGGATTTGCATGAGGTGGGAGATGTGGACTCTTGACCTGATCTTCATCTCTGCTGTGTGCTCTGTGGGCTGGCAGAATGAGCAGATACCTCTCTGGGGTGTGAGGGAAGCTTTTTATAACTAGGAATGTGCAAGAGGAGAAGTGGCAGCAAAGGCCATGCATGCTCCATTAACCTGGGCTTGTCTGGAAAGAACTGGGTTTGTCAGCAAGTAACTGGGCTTGGGTTCTGTTGCTCCTTCTCTCATTCTTGCACAAGAAAATTTCTGAACCTCTCCCCAAGGAATGCATAGTGTTGTGCTACACCAGGAACAAACTGGCAATGCAGGCTAGCACAGGGGAATGGGCAAAAGTTCTAAGACAGCAGACAGTGAGATGAACCTTTTACTTTCTGGCCTAGATTTTGAGCCTAACGCAGTGAGTGTAGCGAAAAAGCAGCTGTACAGGGATGTTCCTAGGGAAGCAGTGCTGCTGGGTAATAGGCAGGTGTGCTGTTCTGCCCTTTGGCTGGGTATGCCCCAGCATGTTTCTGTACTTGTGCTCAAGCCCAGCTCAGCTGGTGGGCAGCTTACAGGGCTCCTCCCCATTCAAGACATGCCTGCGTGCTGACTGCTCAGCCTTGTTTTCCCCAGTCAGTTGTTGTAATCCTGTAATCCTGAGTCATACTGGGAAGCTGGAGTCATCTCCATTGACATGAGACTTATTTTAATTCTTTCAAGGCAGATTTTAAATAGCTCTAGCTACCTCAGTCTCTGTTACCCTCTTGAGGACCTTGGTTGGATTCATGGGCATCTCCAGTATCTGCACAGACAAGGTTTGGCAAGATTTTCTGCTACAACATCCTTTCCCAATGTGTTACAGGCCTGCCAAGGAGGCCTCTTGTCTGCAGGGAGGGAGGAGGCCATTTCAGCCCTGGGCATCTCTGCTGGGCCTTGACATCTGCTGCTGGAGGGACACTGATGATAGTACTTGGCTGCAGGGCAGCAAGTTGGGTTCCCCCAGATCCCAGAGTCATGGAGAACTATGCTGTCTGCAAAGGCCCAGCCAGTGCTATGTTTGAAATGACTTTTCTCTTCTCAGGTTAACTGAAATCTGCAAACATTCCCTGCTGCAAGAAAAAGAGGGTGATGTCATCAGAGGATGATGCTGGCGGGGAGGCTCCTGGGGGCAGTTTCTGGGAGGTAAGGAAGGATAATTGGAGTGTGAGGGAGGTAGGAGTGTCATCTTTCCACCCACTGGTGGAATTAGAGGGTTGAGTTCCAGGTCTGTGAGTGACATGCTGCCCTTGAGGAGTGGAAGGGAGGAGCTGTGGGAAGGTTCAGTACCATGCTGTGTGTTACTGCAGGGAGTAGTGACTCTTCCATGATACTGAATGAGAGTTACTTGTTCAGCTGACATTGATCTGAGCTGTGAGAGAAACAAGCAAAGCATCTCAGCTTCTTCCCTCCTGTGTCTGCTGAGACTACCAAAGGAGGGTCTGAGCCCAGATGAGGGCTTCAGAAGGGCCCGTGTTCCCTCCCTGTGCAATGATGGAGGTTGTCTGTACTGAAGGAACATGGAAGTCAGTATGGTATGAACGATAATGTTGTGTGACATTTCAGGCTGGGAACTACAAGCGGACAGTGAAGCGTGTGGATGATGGGTACCGGCTCTGCAATGACCTCATCTCCTGCTTCCAGGAGCGAGCCAAGATAGAGAAGAACTATGCCCAGCAGCTAACAGAGTGGTCCCGTAAGTGGAGGACCAATGTGGAGAGAGGTAAAGTTGGCATATTAGACTGGGAACAGGAAGCAATCATTGCACTCCCCTCTTTGAGTGCTGTCTCTTACTGAAGTGATGCTGTTTCCTTGAGGGACAGGCTTCCCTTCCTCACGAAGGGGGTGACTTTCTCAGGTGTCTTTCTTGTGTGTTTGCCTGTTTTGTTAGTCAATCCTCTGATCCACTTGGAGAGGTGTTCTCTTGTCATGTGTTTGGTTATTAAAAAAATAAATCTGCATGCTTACTTTGGCAAGTCCTTGGGCACTCCACGTCTTAAATCAAGCTGGATGTACCCCCTTTCAAGGATGGTTTAGTTGTCTTCTCCTCCAGTCTGAAAATAACTACTAATGCTGTTATTTAGTGGCAGTGTGCTTGAACTCATAGTGTATCACAAAGTAACAGATGTCCCAAAGGACCTGCTGGTCTGTGGAACAGAAGCCTAGCCTCAGTCATGAACTAATGTTGGTTTCTGTCCCGAAGCTCAGGCCAGATTTGGGAAGAGGATTTTCTACGGAAACCTTCTGGCAGGCACCATCTGGGACAGCTGAGGCTGCCCAAAGAAATGCTCATCTCATCCAGCTCTAACAGCCAGTCTAGATTCCTGTGGACACCAGTCAGTGCTGATGGGGCAGATGTTTGATGGGGCAGAGTTAGGGAAGTGAATCCATACTGGTAGATGTATGTAGGAAGAAAAGAATCTGCATTCCCTTCTGTGGGCAGTAGGTATAAGAGCCCCTCCGGTGCTTGTTCCTGCAGGTCCGCAGTATGGTACTCTGGAAAAGGCCTGGCATGCCTTCCTGACAGCTGCAGACAAACTGAGTGAAATTCACTTGGCTGTCCGGAACCACCTGGCTGGTGAAGATTCAGATAAGATCAAGGCCTGGCAGAAGGAGGCCTACCACAAGCAGATGATTGGAGGCTTCAAGGAAACAAAGGATGCAGAGGACGGGTTCCGAAAGGCCCAGAAACCCTGGGTGAAGAAGATGAAAGATGTAAGCAAAGTGTGAATGGGGAAAGAGAGATGAGGGTAGTTGAGCTGGCTGCTTGATTTTGTGAGCCACTGGGCAAACAAACTAGATTAGCCAGAGAGGGAAGGATGTCTCAAGGGTCTATGTTCTTGTGGTTTTATGACTTCCTTCCCATATGGGAAGACTTTGGTAACAGATTATGTATTCCTGCACAGCAGGTGAGCACTGAAAAAGAGATCATTTGAAGGTATCTCTTCCCACTGGACCATTGTTTACTAAATGCTGAACTGGCATTTGTTAGGTTACTGCAGACTCTAACAAATGTTAACCTGCCTCCTCTGAGTATTGGAGGATCAGTATGGGCAGGATCATGGCTTTTTCTGCATCCCTTTTCCTACAGGTGGAGACTTCTAAGAAAAACTATCATGCAGCCCGGAAGGAGGAGAAAACGGCCCATACAAGGGAGAACCATGCCAAGGCAGACTCGTCTGTCTCACAGGAGCAGATGCGCAAGTTGCAAGAGCGTGTAGAGAAGTGTACTCAGGAGGCTGAGAAGGTGCGTGTGTGTTGGATGGACAGGGGTCACAAGGGTACTCACTTCAAGGAAAAAGCATTGGTGATAATATCTCTCAGTGAAATGACTCAGCTGAACCCTTTAAGATGTGAAATCCCATAATCTGAGGTTTTAGTGAGCTAGACTCAGACTTCAGTAACTAAGGTCTCAGTCTTTGAAGTTAGGCAAGATCCTAATTTATAAATAAATTTAAAATAAAAAAGGAGAAAAGTGTAGGGGATTTGGTGCAGAGGGTGGAACCTGTAGAGCTGAAGACTTGGCTACCAAAAATAACTGATTTGTCTGTCCACAAGAAGGAAAGTGTGGAAGAGTAAGTAAGAGAAAAGTAAGGAAGAACAGGAAACTTGCAAGAATATTGGAAGAGCAATGGACTGGGACATCAGCTGTTGGATTTTTTTCTTATTTCTTTGGTGTCTTTGTTCAATAGTGCAGTAGGGAAAAAATATGCCAGTCCCAAGCCTTAGTAGGGATGGTTGTTACTTTTTTGCCATCAGGGCAACACATCTCACTCACCTTTGCTGTGTTCCTGCTACAGTGCAAGGATCAGTATGAGAAGATGCTGGAAGAATTGAATCGTTACAATCCCCGCTACATGGAGGACATGGAGCAGGTGTTTGAGGGCTGTCAGGAGGCAGAGCGCAAGCGATTATGCTTCTTTAAGGAGATGCTTCTGAATCTGCACCAGCATCTTAACCTCTCCACTAGTGAAAGGTACTGGCCCTGGTGCAGAGGGGAATTCTGCCAGCCTGGAGTACTCAGACTGTGGTGAGGGGTGCCAGTTCTGATGTCTCTGGAAGCTGCTTGCTTGCATCAGCCACAACTCATTCTTCCCCCTTCCAAGTGTATCCTAGAACTGGCATTTGGTCTCTTTAGAGTGACCAGTGCTGGGGTCTGTGACTGTAGGTCGTGCCAGGCTCCCCAGAGAGGATCTTCTGCCTTTGAACCCTTCCTTCTTCAGTACTGTCCTGTGTGTGTACTTCTATCCTATGAAATGCTTCCATGTTGTTATATGTAATCCCAGGCTAAGGAATGTAGCTCTGTTGCCTTCTAGTATTGGTAGTTATTTCACCCATTTTGCCCTTAGTAGAGAGACCTTTTGTGAAATAATGCCCCTAAACTCACAAGTTGCAGGCGCAGCCAAAAATCTGTGCCCCTTTTATGATGGAGGCAACAAATCTGAGCCACCTCCCTGTCTGTGTGCAAGAATGCAATGAGTTATTTCAGTGCTCACTTAATGAGCTGTGCTGAGAGCTGGCACTTGATAGGCACTGCCCCACCAAACAAGACTGTCCTGTTTGCCAGGCTGACACTCCAGTAAGAGAGGCTATGTTTTCCTAGGACTGAATAGGTGCTGCTCTAGCATCCTTAATCCTGTGGGATTGAGGATACTGTGTAATTGTGCATGAGGTTAATCTCTTCCTTCCTAGCTGGCTTTTGGGAAACTGCCGAGGGATTTGATTACAGGTGGTTCTGTCTGTTCTGGTTGTAGCTTTCATGCGTTGTATCGGGATCTCCACCAAGTCATCATGGCTGCAGACAACCAGGAGGACCTCAAGTGGTGGCGCAACACTCACGGACCTGGCATGGCAATGAATTGGCCTCAGTTTGAGGTGGGGAGCATTCTAGAGCATGTTAATGCTATTTCCAAACAATTAGCTGCTTATCTGAAATTGGTGATTACTACTCTTGTGTTGGAAAGACCATACCTTTGCTCAGCAGGCTCAGGATGTTGGGCTCTTCTGAAATTGTTGTGTTGCAAGCTGTCTGCTGCCAAAGGGGCACACGTAGGCTGCCAAGCTATATTCAAGCCATCCAGCTGCAAGGTCAAAGAGCAGGAGGTGGTGCTTAGGGCTGTAGGACAGCTTTTTGTCATGATTTTCTCTCAAGTCTCTCTTGCTGCACCTTGGGATTCAACAGAAATGAGCCTGCTATACCAGCAAAGCTATTGAGCTGACCAGTTCAGCTGCTACTGAAGTACAACTTAGTCTTCTGTTGTTCTGTATTGGACAGAAAAGATACAGAGCTTTTCTATCTGAGTGGCTTGATGGTATTACTGGTTTTCCCTGGACAGGAATGGTCCCTTGAAACTCAGAGGCAAATCACCAAGAAGGAGAAGAGTGGCAAGATGGCTGATGATGTCACACTGACCAGCATTTTGCCTACACGAGATGGTGTTGTCTCACAGACCCCTCTGCAGACAAGGTAAAGGCTAAATACTAGGATACATCAGGTTAGGAAAAGTACAGTCCTGCCTAGGGCCATGAATGAGTTGGATTGATGGGAGTAATCTCTTCCTTAATTTCCTGCCCATGGCCTTACCTGTGGCACTCTGGAAAAGGCCATGTAGATAATGCAGTTTAGGGTAGCTGTTTGGTTTTGGGTTTGGTTTTTTTTTTTTTTTTGGGTTTTTGGGCTTTTTTGTCTAGCATATTCTGCCTCACAAAGTGCCTTCCTGGTAAAGATACTTCTAGTGACAAGATTTAGCCCAGCCTGACTAGTGCTGTATGATTCTGACATGCATTTCCCCAGTTCTTCCTCCCAGACAAAATGAGAAGAGTTGGGAGTTGTGTGGTTTCCTAAATAAAGGCAACAAATTGTTGTTTTTCCCTGGTATGGTGATGTGTAGTAGTACCTGACAAGTTTGGGTATAGCTGCTTCCCTTGCCAGGAAGCGAGCCTGGAGAACAGGGAAAGGCAGAACAGACAATTCCTACTGTTCCAATAGCTATCCTGCTTTAAAAGGTAGACTGGCCAAAGTGAACTGAGCAGAGAAGGATGGGGATATAGAGATTTTTCAAGGCTACTACTGTATTTCACAGTTAATTGGATTCAGGGGCCCTATTTGCCAATCTACAGGTTTTCCTATCAAGAGGAGCAGAACAGCCTCTTCTATGACACCCTGAAGGCACCAACCTATGTGAAGTTAGTATGGAACATAGCCTCTGCAGGGTTTTTTTGGGTTCCAGGTGTCTGTCCTCTGCTGCTCTTCCCCTCTGCTCTTGTCCCTGACTTGGAAAACATAATTCCAGACATCTCTTTGA
The DNA here is from genome assembly GCF_029582105.1 of Oenanthe melanoleuca. Lineage (NCBI taxonomy): Eukaryota > Metazoa > Chordata > Aves > Passeriformes > Muscicapidae > Oenanthe > Oenanthe melanoleuca. The sequence goes on from NC_079339.1 coordinate 23,298,339, forward strand.
GATTCAAAACACTCTGTCTTATTCTTGGCTGGAATAACACTGGATGCAGCTAGGCTCTCCAATTAGCACTGGCTTTCCTTGTGTGAGAGGGTCTGCTAGAATAGGAGGAGGTCATGAAGAGTGTGTGTGTGAAAATACTTTGAGAGTGAGTTATCCTCATGGCCCTCAGGGTTCTAATGCTGGGTGCTTTCAACAAAATATAGTATCTCCTGGGATCTCTCTTCCCTGTTCGCCTTTGCTGACTTTTGGACCTCTTACACCCTGTCCTATAGCAGAGCAGTCTCGGGGGGAGTCAGGGTGTGGTGCATGATTCAGGAGGAGGTGGGTGAAAGATCAATCTACTAATAAGCATCTTGTCCCCTCTCGCCTTCCACACACACAGCGGAGGGAAGGAAGACATTTCAGAGTGGTCAGATGAGGACACTCCCAAGAAGTGCCTGGATGCCAATGGGCACGAGGAAGACCTAAAGGTACCAGGTGTACGGGTACGAGCACTCTATGATTACACAGGACAGGAGGCTGATGAGCTGAGCTTTAAAGCAGGTACAGAAGCACTAATCTCTTACTAACCTTTCACTGTCCTCACTTGGGCTCACTGAATGATTGAAACACTCTGTAAGAATTGGATGTCCACTTGAAAACTGACATTTATTCTTCCCTTGATCTGACCACTGCCAGCTCCTTCGAGGTGGATGACACAGTGAGAAATCCAGTTTTTTCTAGACCAGAAGGTAGTGAGGCTGCATGGAAAGTGACTATGGGTCTATGCCTTGGTCCGAGTGCAGGGAGAGCAGACGAGCAGACCCCTGACTCTTCTTAGAGCATTTATTCTGAATTGTGTCCTGAACCTTTATTAAATGCTTCTCCCTTGCACCATTGATATAAACATTACATGAGTGTTCTGGATTGTCTTTTCAAATAATGTGAAGGTAGATAATTTGGGAGAAGTTCAAAATGGGTATCTTGAAAATGGAAATACTGGCTTGCAACAGAGGATTTAGCACTGGAGCAAACAGACCTGTCTCCTTTTCTCCTTTAGTTAAATTTAAGTTTGCATGTGCCCTCCTCTAATCTTCAAGTGGACATCATGATCTTGGGAGTGTCTGATCTTGTTTGAGTTTTACATGGTATCTCTGTGCTGTACCTTTCCAAAACACACCCATTTAAAGTCACTGAAGTCCTTCAGTAGCAGGGCCTTGTGCCTGAGGCCAATACCTCTGCTGCAGTGTTACCATACTAGTAAACTTCCTAACACTAACTTGTTGGTTTAAAATATCCTGCAATATGGGTGCTCTAACATTGACTTTGTTCTTTCTTTCAACTCAGCAGATGACATGGGGTATGACTTCTTACCTGTAGTCATCTCCTTTTTTGAATCTGCTCTAAGCAACATATACCAGTAAGGCTTCAGCTTAACAGCAGTGACTTTCTAAGACTCTGCCAGTGCAATATGTGCCCATTGATGCAGTCAAAACTCCCTCTCTGGCAGAAGTATGACCTTCTACTGGTGGAGGAAGGGATCTTTCTGTCCCTTCCCAAAGCAGATGTGGGAATGTTATAACTATTTCCTGGTCATAGTCTGGGAAATCAGCTGATTTCATGCATTTCTGGCCAAACTAGACACTCCATCATGGAATAGGCATTTTGGGTCCCAACAGACAGAGCTTAGCAGCTTCTTGTATTTCCTTTCCACTTGCCTATCAGAGGATACACTAAGAAAAAACTGTCTCAGATCTCTGATCACTCTGGCTTCTAAGTATGTTCCTTAGGGAGAGAAAAGCTGGCAGAACTGTAGGGCACAAAAGATTTGTGATGCAGAATACAAGTTCCTTGGCTGAGGTGGTAGTAGAGAGTATAAATACTGGAGAGATCAGTGATTCTGGCTTTGATTAAACTGCATTATGATAAGGGTGTTGATAAGGGGAGAAGAGTGTGATGGAGACCAATAGTCTTGTTTTTTATCAAGTCATCTTAGGTGGGTAAAAATGCCATGCTACCTTTCTCAAGATTGCCTCCTAATGACTGTTCTTACTTTTAGGTGAAGAACTAATGAAGATTAGTGAGGAAGATGAGCAGGGCTGGTGCAAGGGTCGACTTCTCACTGGTCAGGTTGGACTCTATCCTGCTAATTACGTTGAGAAGGTTGGATCATGATTGCTGCTGCCCTGCCAGTGCCTCACAGCCATACCAGCATCTCCTGCAGAGGTCACTGGGTCACTCCTGGCCCCAACCCACCTTTGCAGTATATCCAGCAGCTTCTGGACTTTAAAGGCACATATTCCATGTAACTAATGCTTCATTTTAAACATCTAGATCTGTAGGGTTTCTAAAAAATAAACAAGGATGAATAAAGACTTTTCTGAGCACTACAGTAGTGTAGGAGTGCAGAAAGAAACCAATCCTTTTGACTTGTACTCAGTCAAAGGAGGTGTTTTCATGGATCTCTATAAAAGAGAGGAAGCATATTTCCTTGACTTCAATGCACATGCATCCATAGGGTGTTAAGGTCTGTCCTGCCTCCAGGCTTCCCGTTCAAGGAATTTTGGATATGCAGGGTAATAGGGAACTTCTACTATTGCTTCCCCTTTTTAGCTCCATCAAGCTGACTGGCAGAAAGCTCTTTATTCTCATATGTCTTTTATAAGTTTTCAGTATTCCTCACCTGCAAGCTTGTTGGCTTCCCTGATAAGGCAGCTGGTATAAGTGATACAGCTTCAACCTGAACATCCCTTTTTACTGCCCTCATATTTATTGGGATAACCCCAGGAATGAATGATAGTATGGCTGAGGCACAGGAGAAAAGCTTCTGTCTTGCATGGTATGGCTGTTCAGGCTAATGAGTTGTGAACAGACCTTTTGTGCAGCCAGTTGGAGTTGACTGAATGCTCCTTGAGCTAAAATGGACTTTGACACATGCTGAAGGCTGGTTTTAACAAAATTACAGCCACGTTCCAATGCTGTTCTGCTTAGGATTCCTAAATTCAATTGTGTATGTTGGGGTTTCTAATGCATCTCGATTATTTTGGCTGCACCTCTCTTCAAGAGCACTTAGCGCACAGCAGAGACCCTCTTTTTTTTTCCTTTCTGATATCTTCTTGACTTACACAGAGCTAAAAGTGCACTCCCTGCTTTGCCAAAGACCCCTGCACTGTGATGAGGGTTGCACTGTGGAAGCTGCCTGCTGGTTGGCAGTAATTACCCATAGAGGGGTAACTCCCCTTTTTGTCTTCAATTGCTGCAAGTGCACTTATGCCCAGTTTTTAAGTGCCATTCAGCAGGGAGGATGTATCAAACATCTTTATCTCATCTGTCCTTCTGCCTTTGAAGCTGCTGGGAAGACCTGGCATCCTGATCCTAGTGCTCTGCATATTCCAGCATAGGGACTGATAAGAGCTTGAGGGAACAAAAAACTGGAAAAGGGCCCATTGTTGGAGAAAAAAAGGCAAACAAGCAGTTGCTTAAAAATGGCTTACTTAGTACTGCTTGAAACTGCTGCTAAAATGCATTTTGAGTTTGTAGTAACCTTCTGTAGTGACATTCTTATTCTGGCCTAGCAAGTGTGAGTGACCTGTCTAAGTCAGACTCTCAATACTCAGTCGTGCCTCCACCAACCACTTGGAGTGAACTGCTTCAGAGCTGTTTGGAAAAAGGGGTGCTACACATAAGTCTGAAGTCATGGGTGAACCTCAGGATTAAATGGTCAGTATTGTGTTAACAGCAACTAGTAAGCCAAAATGCAGACTGAAACAGAGCAGCAGATGGACACATTCAAACACTGTTAATTTATGAAAATTAAAGTATCACAAACATCTCATTGCCTGGACGTCTTAAAGTATAGTCTGCCATGGACAAAGAGATGGGAGACTAATGCTGTTTATAATGCTTTTGTGAGGCCACAGGAACTTACAGTTGAAAGGTTTTTCTTGAAATATCCCTAGCACTGTACTTCATGAATGGGGAAGAGAGGTGCAAACCAAAAGAACAAGGCTCAAGCATTTTGCTCAGAGTCTGTTATGTAATTTCTCAATAAAAGAGAAAGTATTTACAAAAGGCAATTAAATATCTAAGCAACAGCCATTAAAAATGCCTGGATTTAGCTATTCATTTAATTTGCATTCTAGGCTCAGTATCTGAAGATGCCTCTAAACTTATGCCATGTAATTAGAGGTGTTGGTGTATAAGCACATGGATTTATTTAAAGATCCAGTCTGCTTTCAGTTCTGTGTTCCTAGATAGACGTATCATTAGTATTGTGCACTAAGTGTTCCACTTGCTAACCCACAATGGAATGATTTGTTGCTTCTTTGTCCTAGCGTGAATGTGAAGAGAGCCATGCCTGCCAGGCTTCTGAGAGAACTGAGACTAAAACAGGGCTAAAATTACCTGAGGTGTCCTATAAACAATACTGAAGTTTCCCTGATTAACCTGCATATTTCAAACACTAATGCTAGACTTTCATGTAAGGTCAAAAAACAGTAGAAGGAAGCGTTCTAGTCAGGCTGTAATTAGGGATGGAGCTAGGTGTGGCCACAATGTGCTAAAGGACAGAAATGTCCAGTGGACAGGACCTCTGATTACAGTACAAACAACCTGAAATTCCACAGGGCAAAGTCTGAACCGACTTGTTTGTCCTAGGAAAACATGACCACCTGACTACAGTGGGCTGCCTGAAGGTTTCCAGAAATAGGGACATATTGCATCTTATGTGAACAAGTTCCCTAAGGAATGTTTTGCACATCAGAAATCCCTGCCAAGAGCTGAAGTAATGGACAGCAGACAACACACTGAGAATGAAGAATTGCTTGGCTGGACTATACCTCACAAATGGGCATGGCACTTAGTCCTAGCTACCCAAAACCATCTGGATTAGTAAGCCTGTGTAGTAAATATCTGGATGGAGGGAAAAAAAACCAAAACAACTCAACCTACATCTAATGATCTTATATTAAAGTAATAGCTCTGCCTGGATACTTGGTTTTCCACAGAAGCAAATGAGGTTTTGTTAACCACAAAGGTTCTAGCTGAAACTTCATGCCATGCCAAAAGTTTTGTGTGAGACATGTAGACATAAACTAATTGCTGTGCCTGAATTCCAGAAGGCCAGTGAAGCCTGTTCTTCCCCTGTGGTTTTTATAAAAAAATACAAATGCATCTCTGTGCCTGATGTGCAACACAGTGAATAATTATCTAGTCATATTTTATTTTTTAATAAAGCCATTCTTGTGGAAAGCCCATACACCTCTGATTAGCAGATAATTCATTTGGTTCTGGCATCTTCCTGGAAAAGAATTTTGGAACTATCATGCAAAGCTTGGATTTCCTGTTGATAATGAATTTTCTACGAAGAGGAAGTTAAAGATTCTCTATGACAGATCACACCTATTTCCCCAAAGTCACAGCTGAGCTTGCCTAAGCCAGTAATGGTTTTGCCCTGTAGGCAAAATCTGGGTCACAAAACCCACAGACCAGCTGTGCTGTGGGATGGCAGCCGAGTTGTGGTTAGCCTCCAGCTCTGGATGGCACTTGCACAGCCCTGCCTGGAGCTTGGGGCCATTGCTGCTTCAGTTTACTTTCTATCCCACTTCCCATCCTCTGTGTCCTTGTGGCTGTTTTGCTTGGCACTAAGCACCCAGGCAGGTGCAAGTATGTGGCAATCCTGCACAGAAACCCGTCAGTGCTGTTAAAAACTGTCCTGCACTGCCTCTGCTCCTGCCATTTGCAGGTCCAGCCCAAGGCCACAGCTGTGAGGCTGTGGAGCTCAGCTCTGTTGTCTCCCACAGGTTCCCCCAACTGCAGAGCAGGCTCTGCATGAACTGGAGTTGCCTTGGTTGCATTTGTGGAGCGGTTACCATTATGGTTAGGGACAGCAGGCTGCAAAAATTCCTTCTGCTTGTGAAGAAAGCTGGTGTTGCAGCCAAAATGGGTTTGAACACCACTTAGACCTGTAGGTGATAATTTCTAGGGTAACTGCACTGAGTTAGTAACTGAGACCAGCTGCGCCCAGATCATGGGACTGAACATGACACAAAGCCAGTGCCACAAACCCCATCTTGACCCATGGAAATGTGGTTGGAAAATACCCACTACAGACTGGCAGCAAAGGTTGTGTAAAATAAATAAAAGTAAGGCAGCATGATACATGGCAAAGTGTCTTCAGAGGGACCTTGCACCAAACCCAAAACCAAAAAAGGAGAAACAGAAAAAACTTGGAACCATGTGTTGAACCACTCCCCAGGTCCAGGCTGCAAGGAACTGAAAAACTCTGGGCTGCAAGGGAGTGAGACTTTACCAAGCTACCTAGATTCTTAGCAGATCAAAGAGGATTAATATGAGATGATGAACAAATCCTTGTTGAAACGGAGGGGAAGGGGGCAGTGGAGTATCTTCTATAACTGGAAGAAACATCTTGACTAAGAAACATGGCTCTAGTGAACTTTTCCAAACTAAATTTCAGGCCAAATCACCTCAGCTGCTTTCAGCATATCCATTTTCTGTCCATGTCCTCCTGTTTTTCCTGCCTGTCCTCCCTGCTTGCAGAGGTTTCTGGTTTGTCAGTCTCTCAGTTTAAGGCAATTACAGCTGCAGCTTGAAACACCTCAAGGCAGTGTAGTGGTGCTCAGCACTTCTTCCCCCTTAGTGTGGGGGTCCATAAACTCTCCTCTTCAGTATCAGCACTTTCACTGTGTTCTTCTAGTTACACATCCTGTGGTCCCTTCCTCCCTATGTTTCCTTTCTGTTCAAGCAGCTGGAAGTCTTCTTCCAGGTCCTCCACTCTCCCCCTTTGACTTCACTACCTCCTTCCTGAGTCTATTGTTCCTGCTTCCAGCAGGAGGCTGACACTAAAACAGTCAGTGCCCCCAGCTGTGACCACAGTAGCCCTTTCTCTCAAATGCTCTTCAGAGCCTCCCCACAGGTGCCACACAGTTCCTAAGGAATGCTGCATCCATAATTCTATGGATGTTTGTTTCACCAGTGGCCCTGCATCCCCTCTACACATTGCAGCCACCTATGGAGTTGAAGCACTGCTACCTACTCCCCCTGCACCAAAATCCTTCATAGTGACCTGTTTGACAGTGGTGATTCCACTCTGAAAATCCTTTATTTTCAAAAGAGCTTTCTCATTTTGGCTTGCTTATTACCTTGTCTTCTGGTCAGCTCTGTCTGCCTTTCTTTCATGTGTAACTGTCTTCTGCTTAAGGCATGCTCCTAATGCTTGTAGGGGCTGCAGGCAACTAGTCCCTGTATTAGAGGGATTCAGTTTATTTAGAAAACCCCTGAGTGGGGTGATCTGCAGGGAAGAGAGATTACACACCTACTGGAAAATCTGGAAGAGTCATGTCTGATGGATGGACAACCCTACTGGTTCTGACCTCAGGCAAGTAAGTGCCTGTGCTGTCAACTGCCCTTGAAAGAACGGAGCTCAGAGTCTGCTCATTTCCCAGTTTTTCATCTTGCTTGGTGTGATGCGTATGTCTTTCATCACTTGAGTGATTGTCCCCTGCCAAACAGCCTGCTTCCAGCAGGGACACCTGTAACATCTCCAAACAGACCACTACAGCAAGATCTAAAACGAGTCCTCTGACCCAGGAAACCCCAGGTCACACCAGCTAGCGCACCCCTATTTGGGGTATATCTAAACTTCCCAAGTCCAAAGCACCTGCCAGGCCAGAGGTGATATTACCAGACATTTGGAAATGGAGTAACAAAAGAAAAGCCTGAAGATACACATGAATATACACACAAATACTCACTTAACAACTACTCAGTAGCAGCACACTCCTACCCTGGCCCTACACTCCTGTCAGCCTTTCCATCAAGCTGCAGCAGTTTTTCCTGGCAGCCCAGCAACACTGGCACAGCTGAAAGGGACAGTACTCTCTTCTCCCTTTCAAGATTTCCCAGCCCTTGCCTTACTTATTCAGCGCTCGCACAAGCAGGAGATCAGCTAAGCAAAACAATGACAAATTGCTGTTTGAGCAGGGCTAGGGACACAACTCAGTCCACAGCTTCCACTTCCCAGAGTGGGTGCAAGGGACAGCACATGCAGCAGGACCAGCTTTTTGGCTGCAACACAACCCCAAATCAGAGCAAGCCATCCATGACTGCACTCCTCAATGTCTCTCAAGTTACCTATCTGTTGTGTTCCTTAAATTTTGTGTTCCTTCAACCTTTGCTGGCTTTTCTCCAAACCACAACATCTGCAAGACTGTAGTAAAATTGTTGTAAACTTTATTCACTCTACACATACATTAGCTCCTTATCTTAGATCTTGCTGGAAGCATTGCATGGAGCCAGTGAGTGACATGACTGCCTGCCTTGGTGCTATACATTTTCCTAGGGAGGCAGCTACTAATTACACTCAGTCCAGCACACTGGCAGCCTGGTCAGCCACAACCCTCAGCCAGCTGCTTCCCTTGCATCAATCGAAGTGAATACATGGCAGGACAGTTTGCTGACTTGACAGAAACATAACCTAACCTAAGGAAAAGTTTTTCATATGATCCCTGAAACCACAGATAATTAGGAGCATCTTCTTACACACTGTCCCTTTCATCTGGGAAGGAGCATACCTGCTGAGAACCTGTCCCTTGTTGTAGTGAGAAGGAGAATGCTTTCTACTCGATCTTCCTCTCCTCCATTCATGGCTGTGTTTGCTCCTTCCACTACTGAAAATATCCAGGCTGCCTTGAAATATTGAGCAGGGCTTTTTCCCAGACTTACTGGCTATCCCCAAGGGAAATCATGTGGATTAGTTAGTACCTGCAAACTGCTTAGTAAGAAAGAAGGGGGGAAAATTAAAAAAAAAAAAATTGTGTTAGGAATTACTTCTTTGCCCAAGGCATCACTTTAGATTTCTGCTATCCGACCACTCAACATTGTGATCCATGGGAAACTACATCTTCCTGTTACTTTTTGGGTAGTTACTGAATTTGCCAGCCCCTTTCCCAAAACTTCTCATTCAATAAAAGTGTGAGAAGCCAATGGGTCTGAATAGGAGAGGAGGACTCAGCCACCCCATCTCCCTCCTGCACAGTCCTATCACCCATGTTCTTTGCTGGGCAATGAGAAAAGAGCACAGTCCCTTTTTCCCTCTACCATCCTGCTTTTGGACAAACTCACAGAGAAGCACTTTCTGTTGCCTTTGGCTCAGGCCTGAACATGCAGAGCATGTTTTATCCCCATCACAGCACTGCCCTTGTGAATTCTCCAGCTCTTTGACAGTAACCTCATACGCTCAGATAACCAGACTTCTGTATTGAAAATGTGTCCCTGGTGGTATGGCAGTCTCCAAGATCATGCCTGGTCATCATCCCTTGCTTTCCTTTGCTCTCTTGGATAATGCTGGGAACTATCTTTTTTTGGCAGAGGTGGATAAGTAAGTAAGGTGACCTCTGATTAGAAGGCTACATCAGGCTCAGGGTGTGGTGTCACAGCAGTCAGGAGGAAAGCGGTAGATGTCAGATAGGATGTAGATGGATAGGGAAGCTGAGAGCCAAAGAGGAGGCTGCCAGCTTGGAGCTCAGAAATTCAGCACTAAAGCACATGAGATGCAAAAGAAACAGATGCAGGAAATAGCAAGAACAGTGCAGTGACAGCACTAATTCACAGGGAACAGTCAGCAGCAGGAGGTCTTTCCTGTACTGACAAAGGCAACAAAAAGAAACTGATTATTTCTCAGACCAGCAGCATGCTCTTCCTGCTGCTTTCATACAAAACTGATGGACAGGATCAGCAGCCTTGCCAGGATCTGGAGCAACCAGCATGGGTTTGAAGGCCTGCAAGAGACCCTGCTGAGATAGAGAAATTGAAGTAGCATTCCGAGGACACAATGCAGTGAACAGAAACTGTGCTTCCTCCATGGAGGAGAGGAGCTTGCACTGCATCTCCCCTTGTCTCCTAGCACAGACTGGCAAAGTGTGACACTGACCTACTGGCCTCTGAGGCTGCCTCAGCTCCTCCTGAGCACGTGCCATTTCTCTCTGTCATGATTTAACCCTGCATCCAAGCATCATACAGCTCACTCCACCCACCGCATACCACCCACTGGGATGGGGAAGAGAATTGGAGAAAGGTAAAATTGGTGGGTGGAGATTAGAACAGTTTAATAACTGAAATAAATTAAAATAATAATAATAGGAAAAAAGTAATTAAACCCAAGATAAACAAGTGATGCACAATACAATTGCTCACCACCTGCTGACTGCTGTCCATCCCATTCCCAAACACAAGAAAGAAACAAGCAGAGGAAGGGAGCAGCACCACACAACAGATGATGACAGGGCAGGAGCAAGCAACTCAGGTTGAGGCAGCTCCAGCCAACATGAACACAAACACTCCCAATGCACCCTCATCATCCAAACTCCCTCCTCTACACAGGATGCAGCTTACACAACCTGGCACCAGAAGCTTCCTCTCCTGCCCTTCTGCAGCTTCACGTGTCAGGGCCCTGAATACACCAACAGGCCTTCATTGTCCAAAGCAGCCTCACCTGCAGCTCTACCCAAAGCCCCTGCCATGGGGTTTGGAGAGGGTGTGTTTGCACTTATGCTCAGCCCAGAGTTTCCAGGCCCTGTATGAGCTATATTATAGGAGTATTAGTCTCTGGCTGTGCTTTGTTGATCTTAACCTGTAGGCTGGTTTGTCAGCCTGATCTCAGACTTATCACCACAGACACACCTGGCAATCACTGGGCCTGATCCTGACTCAGTTTGACTGCAAGCACCCTCATCACTATGAGCTTCTCCAGCTCTCAATTCTTGGTCAAATCCAGATGCTATGCCAGGCCTGCCAGGCTCTCTGTGGTCAGATGCTGTGGCAATGGGCCATGCCCAGTGAGGGCCCTGGCTGCTGGCCTCAGGAACAGCCCCTCACAGCTCTCCTTGGCCTAGTGTGCAGCTAGCCCTAACTGCACCCTGACATCAGCTCTCCTGGTATGACTGCCAGGACAGCTGCACCATGAATGGCATCAGGGAACTCAACTTGTCTGAAAATAGCTGTGAGGAAAATGCTATCAGTTACTTTTACCTGCATTGCTTCCCCAGCACATGTGGTTTAATTCCAGAAATGGCATATAGGCACCATTAAGGTAGTAGAATAAAAGCAACAGAAACCAGGGACTACTTAAGACAAGACTGCTGCCAAGAATGAGCTCTGTCACGCTATATCAGGCTTCACTACCCAGCTCAGAAACTCATCTCAGAGCAGCTTCAATCAGATGTGACAGCCAGAAGCTTCTCATCTTACTGCATGTGCCTACCATATCAGATCTCACTGTGATCATACACTTAGAGCATTGCTGATTCCCAGAACACAAGACCCTGCTAAACCTGCAAGGGTTTTTCTGCAGGGCTTTCCCCCCCCCGCCCTTTTTTCCCCCTAACAACTGTATTGCTCCTGATTGCATGTCTGTGTCCCAATATTTTATGTATCTTCCTAAGATGATACATGACCCTTCCATGGGTCCTAGGTTTCCACTGCAAGGAATTTTATTGTCTACCTTAACATCTGTGGATAATGTGGAAATGAGTGAAGAAAACCTCTAAATTTAAACTGAAGTTGTCTTGCCCAGATATTAGTAAATTTAAGAGTTTCTTTTAGTGACAAGCTGGTGCTACAGAGCAAACTTCTTTTCAGAGGTAAGGAAATTCCAGTGCCTTCCATCTCTGTAATACCATGCTACTGATTAACTTTTGTTGTTCTCATCCTCCTGAACCTCTCATTGCTCTGCAGTCCCTTTTTTTTTCACTAAAGCATGAAATGAACTACATGCCACTGACTTTTAATTCACAGCACAACCATATTTTTTCCTATTTTTCTTGCATTATAACTGAATTACTTTCTAGCCAATACCCTACTGCTTCTAGGCAGGTAATACAGCAGTTAAGAGCCCTGACATCATCTTTGCTCTGAAATAACAACTTGCCTACCTTGATTACTGCCTCATGATGCCTTGATTACTGCATAGCCAAGGAATAGCTTCTTGAGAGGTCTCCCTTGATTAAATCAGGGCTCTGAAGATGTAGAAGAGTCTGATGGGGAAGCCATACCAGGCATGGATGAAGTCTTGGTCTTTTAGCCTGGAGGAAACTGAGGGGACCTCATCCCTCATCCTGATCTTCAATATCCTCATGAGGGGAAATATAGGGGCAGATACTGATCTCTTGTCTTTAATGACCAGTGTCAGGACCCCAGGGAATGGCCTAGAGTTGTGTCAGCAGAGATTTAGGTTTGATATTAGAAAAGAGTTCATCACCCAGAGGGTGTTTGGGAACTGGAACAGGTTCCCCAGGGCACGGAGCTTGGCAGAGTTCAAGAAATGTTAGGACAATGCTCTCGGGTGTGACCTTTAGGGATATCCTGTGCAGGGCCAGGAGTTGGACTCGATGATCTATGGGGTGCCTTGCAGCTGAGGACATTCCGTGGTTCTGTAAATCATTTCCAAACAATCGTTTGTGCCATTGTAGCAGGTCCGGTGCCCTGTCGGCTGCCGGAGCAGGTGATGCCTGCAAACGCTGCTCCGGGCTCTCTCCCCGGTGGCAGGTGACCCACGGCAGGCACTGCCCCATTGCTATTCTCTTGGTTCGGGCCCGCAGCGGCCCCAAAAGGAGGGGCACAGCCGGCACAGCGGCGTAAGGAGCTGTGGCACTGCCGTGAGCGCTCCGAGCTCACGGGGTCTCGGGGCGTGCAGCGCCCTGTGTGTGTAAGGCGGTGCCGTGACTCCCGCGCAGAGGCGGAGGTGACCCGGAGCTAACGCTGCCCCACGTCCCGGGACCAGGGAAAGAGGGACCTTGCTCTCCCCTCGCCGTTCAGACCCACGGCCACGGCGGGGGGCCGGCCCAGCACGGCCCTACCGCGGCTGCGGCGCCGATTGGGCTCCGCCGGCTGCCGTCCCGCGGGGGTGTCTGGGAAGGAGAGATCATGGCGGCGGTGCCGAGCAAGACGGAGATACAGACGCTCTTCAAGAGGCTTCGGGCAGCGCCGGCCAACAAGGTAGCGGGGAGTGGCCGGGGTCCGCCGGACTGTCCGTGCCAGGCTGCTGCTCTGCGGCCGCGGCCTGCGCTCCAACCGAGCCCCGGTGCGCTCCGGGCCGCGCTGCGGCGGCTGTTGGGGCGGCCGGGCAGGGGCCCTTGGGGAACGCCTGGGCAGAGCGGCGGGGCCGCCGTGCTGCGGCAGGGGATGGCGGAGCGGCAGAGCCGTCCTTTCAGCCTCGCTGTCCCTCTGCCTTCGCTTTAGTCGTGCTTCGACTGCGGCGCCAAGAACCCGAGCTGGGCCAGTATCACCTACGGGGTCTTCCTGTGCATCGACTGCTCCGGCGTCCACAGGTCCCTGGGCGTGCACCTCAGTTTCATCAGGTGCGTGGGGAGCGGGCAGCGCCGGCGGGCCTGGAGCAGCCGTCCCGCCTTGGGCTGGGAGCACGCAGGGACGGGGAGAGAAGCCTTGTCACGGAGCGATCACCTCGGGGTTTGTGGGGTTTGCTCGCTGGAGGTACTGGGTCACTCAGCACTTCCAGAATGGAGTTTCCAAAGCACCACAAGTGGCATGTCATGACATGTAGCTTTCGCTAACCTTGCCGAAACGCTGTCTGAACTTGGCATTGTAGGAGCAGAGAGGAGAGTGTGGTGTGTGAATCTTGCCAGTAAGGCAGCGGTGTGGTGTATATGCTTTTTAGTAATGCTGAGCAAGGCAAAAAGAGGAATTTTGTTTTTTTTTTTTTTTTTTTTTTTTTTTTTTTTTTTTTTAATCAACCTAATGGGGAAGATGATATTGGCTTTTCAGCCTAGTTCTTGTTTTCAGTACTTGTAAAAATTAGCATTTTAAGCTAACAGAACTGTGACCTTTACTTGTTTGAGAGAAATTGAGTAACTGGTATGAGATACTCTGTGTCCCTTAGCTTTACTTGGATGTGTTCTCAGTTGCTTTGTCACGTGTTCTGGCCTAACATGTGGGATGGGCTGAATATGAGTCTCTCTTGTTGAGGCGAGATCACATGTAGAAGGGAAGTTCTTGACTATGCTTTCCTAGCTCAAGCTATGCCCTCCAAACAATCCTTATATGGGAGAGATCCTCAAAATTTGGATAAAAGCTGGTCTTTTTTCTCACTTTAAAAGTTGAATTTAATTTTTCACAGCAGCAAAGAAATTCCCAAGATGTTCTTTCCACATTTGCCTCCTACACTTTGGAAGAGTAGTGGGATCTGACCATTTTAGGCCAGAGCTTGGTTTTGCATTTGATTTGCCTGGTCTTTATTAACAGAAATAATTGGTTCTCACACAGGTCCACAGAGTTTGATTCTAACTGGAACTGGTTCCAGCTGAGGTGTATGCAAGTGGGCAGTAATGCCAATGCGGTGAGGAGCCTCTGTAGGCATTTTGCTTGCTTTCCCTCTTGCTAATCCGCATCCTCTATTTCTTGTCCCTTTCCTTTATGTGGCTCTCTTGGTACCAGTCTTGTTTGAAATGTGTAATGAAGGGGGGCATTTGTCAAGTGTGCCTGGAAGTCAGACTGTGACCTTTGCATGTGTTGTTCTCTGATGTGCAGATCTCTCATATTTTTGCACCTCATTTAAATGAGAAGCATAGCTTCCTTAAATGATAGGAGTTAATAACACTGATCAGTTTGAAAGCTCATGCTCAGCACTGTGACTCAGAATCATGCCTCTGCAGAGAAGATAGATGATTTTCATAGGTCCCTGGAGTGAGACTTCTTGTAGAAAGCTGATCAGTGAATGGTTGGTTCAGGCTGTGTTGTCAGTTTGTCATCCTCAATCTCTGGGAAGTTTTCTTTTTCTGTTGAGTTTGTCTAGTGCTTGCTTGAGTATGATCTAGCAGTCAGAAGACTGAATATTCCTCTCTTTTCAGACTGCTTTCTTCCGCCAGCACGGCTGTACCACCACAGATGCCAATGCTAAATATAACAGTCGAGCTGCCCAGATGTACAGGGAGAAGATCCGGCAGCTGGCAAGTGCTGCCATGGCCAAGTATGGCACCGATGTAAGTCAGAGAGCTCTGGAGTGCTAGATGGGTAGTGCTGGATGCTGAGTCTTGTAGGGTACCTTCTTTTCTGCCTCTTCTCTCTTTAGTTGCTTATAGATGGACTGAGTGGAGCCCCTGGGCACTCCCCTGACAAGAGCGATGCTGATTTCTTCATGGAGCACACACAGGTGAGAAGAACTGCCTAAACCAGGCAGCCTTAATAGCTCTCCAATAGCCAGCTGTTCAACCAGGAACAGTCCCACTTAGCTTGGAAGGATTCTAAATTGTATAATTTTTCAGTAGTAATGTGGAGGAAGTCATCTGCCTGGGACACGGTCACATATCTGAACAGTCCCTGTAATACCCATGTTCTTTGGTTTTGAGACAATCTTTAGCTTCAAGAAGTACTCAAAGCTACCAGCTATGCCCTGGAAGATGCTTTGTGTGCTGTGTTAATGCTTAGTTTATTGCACAGTTAAAGCAAGGACTAGCTATTACTTTGAACTTCTGGTTTAGAAGAAACTTTTCAGTGCATAGGTTCTGGTAAAGTGGATTTGGCAACTGCACCATGCCAAGCAGACTTTCTTAGGTAATGTCAGAATTGGCTGTATGGCAGATACAGACAGTGGAAATGGAGATTAATTTTTACCAGGAAAACTCATTCAGACTTGTCCCAGATTTTAACTCATTTCCTTTAACCTGGGAAATCCTCATATTAGCCGGCTTGTCAAATGATTCTGTCATTCCTCCTAGCCTTATGTTCAGCTTATCTTCCTTTTGTTTTCTTTTTTTAAATTTTGTCCCTGCTAACGGAATGTGGACTTGTCCATATGTTATGTTTGAGGAAGGCATAGTCTAAAGTTTGGAAAAAGTTTCCTTTGGCCTAAAATTGAATACAGGTTACTAAACCTGTAGTAAATTCAGGATTGTTTGGTTCATTCATCTTCTGCAAATAACTGGAATGAGTATCTCCTTGCAGTCTTCCAGTACCTGGGATGTAGCAGATGCTAGCCAGAATCCTGCACAGTCTTCTCCAGAGGTAGAAAAAGCAGCAAAGTCATCAGAAGGAAGCGAAGTTTTGAGTGAGTTCTTTACTGAATAGTTTTTCCAAGAACCTGCCTTCATTTTTAGGAGAATACAGTTCTGTACCACTGTTGGAAGGGCTGAACTTACCCTTTGGTTCAGGCCTGAAGGAGTAGAAGTTCTGTGCACTCTTATGAAGTTCAGTTAAATTACTGGAGACTTCTAAAAACACATCTCCATTTGGGCTCAGTTCTTCACTTTTCCTGAAATGCACACAAAACTGTTTTGGCTTAGCTGACCCATTTCCCTGCTTTCAGATGTAATTATTTGTCTAAACACTCTTCTCTACCCCTTGAATTTGATGGGTCTGAAAATGGCATAGGACTGAAAACTTTCTAGGGTGAAGGGCAAGGAAACCAGGAACCTGGGGGCATAGCTATAATTTGAAATAGCTATGTTTCAAATGTATGCAGAGTGTTTGCTTTCTTTTAGTGTTAAGAACACTGCAGAAGGAATAATTTGCTCTGTGAAGACATAAAGTAGTTTTCCGTGGGAAATTGCATATTTCAAGCTGTAACAGGATTTATTTGTGGGGACAGGGGAGCTAGGAGAGATGAAGTGGAACTATGAAGATACTGGAAAGAAAAGTGTTGAGAATCAATCTGCTGAATGTTCTCTTCTGATTTTGTGCCCACAGATCCCAGCCAAGGTCCATCAATTGACTTGTTAAGCACATCTCCTAAAGCTCCACTAGGTAACACTCTTCACTCTCAGATCAGTTTTGCTCTTATACCCACTGCTCAGTAGTACGCTCAGTGAAGCAGGAGGCAATAAGCCAATTTTCAGAATGTCTCAATAAGCTTTTCTCCATGTTGAACCAGTACTTAGGATGTTCCTGATGCCCAAAACCAAGTCACAGTTCCCTGGAGGTTTCCTCCTCATTTGGATAATCAAGTTCAAAGCTGTTGATCCCAAAAGCACGTTTTCCTGGTTTTGAGCTTTGGACAAAAATTGGCACTTGAATATCTAGAACTTGGGTGATCAAGGCCACATGGCTGGGGTTTTTTTGTTTGTTTCCCCATGGAACCTTTGTAGGCAAATGAATTTTTAGCTTTCAGACTAATAGGGATTTGTATCTGATTCTCCCCTGCCATTACAGTCCTGGCTGCACACAGAACATCTAGGCTGGAGCTTCTTTCCTTATTGAGAGCATACTGCTAGCCCACAGTGGGTTCATTCTGGGTGGAAGGCCTGTGTCCTCAAGAGTTGTTCATTCCCCATGTTTTACATCTCTTCCTCAGACATGTCCATGTATCTGTCAACACAAGGGGCTGCTCCTGCTGGAGGTAACTGGCTAACAGCTGGCCTGCACTGGCTGCTTGAGACCACTCTGCTTGCCCCTCCTGAGATTCTGCCTTTTTAAAGTTTTAACTTTAGCTTCCTGTGCTTAGAGGAAGAGAACAAGACAAAGCTTATATCATTGTAGTGAGATCTAAACCATATATGTTGTATCTGTAAAGAGACCTTATTAACATTTCTGTTAAATGTTTCCTGAAAGATAAAAAACCCCAAACACAAATGCAAACAACTTCAAGTGTTAGGAACAACAAGTGGAAAACAGTTTCAGATAGTGTGAATATTTTGAATTCCCTTATTTAGAAAGATTTATCATAAAACTAGAAAAGATTAGAAAACGTGTCAAGAAAAATTTGTGGGCTAACAAAAGTCATGTAGCTGTAGAAAACCAGGAGACACACACACACACACACACAAAAGAAAAGCCCAACAGGGGTAATAAAAGATTTTGGACTTACCTATAAGAAGCTGGAAGATGTTTTGGGCAGTCCCTCTCTGCTTTGTTTTTACACTTTTCCCCAGACATCTGCTGCTTGGCTGGCCATTGTCTGGTTTTACAAGTGTGGCATGTCCTCAAGAGTGACAAGTGCAAGGTGTTGGGGAACCTGTTGCTTTTACAGCTTGCTGCACTTTAGATTAATTTTCTTTTGTACATTCATGTAAACACAACTTTAGGGTTCTTGCTGCTTTGTCCCTAAGGCATTGGTGAGGCTCTGACCTTCACATGCCTCTGAAGCTGCATTTTATTGGTCTTTCTCTAACTATCCTGATACCTACTGAATAACACTCAGAGGAGTTATTCACAGTTCTTAATTTAATTGTAAGTTGCTCCAGAAATGGACATGCTTCTTTAAGCCACCAGCCTGCAATTGTGGAGCTTCTACATGCATCTTTCTTGACTGGGTGAAATCACCCAGACTTCTGATGTGAAGCTGCATGGTGTGCCCTGGACGCTACTGCAGCTGGACTGTGGTGGATGTTCATGTGGGTTGCTGTCTAATTTTGGCCTCTTAAATTAATTCCCCTTTGCTTATTTGCTGCTTGCCTCCTTTTGCAGAACTTAAATCCTCCCTAATTGGAAAGAAGAAGCCAGGAGCTGCCAAGAAAGGGGTATGTCTGATCTCTTTTATGGAGGGGAGGTAAAGCATGTCTGGCATTTCTTCTGTCCATCCCCTCATCCGTGCTTTCTGCTTAACAAAGCTGTGTGACAAAGCCATAGAGATCTGTTTTGGGGAAAGGAGACCTGTATATTACTGCCAAAAAAATTACATTCTGGGTCATTACTGGTTGTGGTGTGAAGTGTTGGCCACTGCTGGGTTAACTCTTGGGTGTTCTTCCATACTGTGTTGCATGATTTTCTTTTGGGTCTGCAGGCTGTGACTACACAGGGAGACTGAAGGCCTCACTGGTGCAGCAAGAAGCAGGATTCAGTTTTTCTTCTACAATGAACAATCTAGGATGAAGAATTCACAGGATTTTGGTTTTGTTTTTCAAGATGGGTGCAAAAAAAGGTCTTGGAGCCCAGAAAGTGAGCAGCCAGAGCTTCAGTGAGATTGAGCGACAAGCCCAGGTGGCAGAACAGCTGAGGGAGCAGCAGGCAGTGGAGTCCAGGAAACAAGCTGAGGAGTCCATGTAAGTGCCCTGTTTGGGATTAGTACCTTGCATGCCTAAGGCAGAAGTAGTGTGAGGTTAATGCTGTTCACCCTAGGATCACCAATTGTGACTACAGAACATACTGCATGAGAGGAAGAGCAATAGCTACATGGCAATATGGCCCTTGCAGCAAGGCGCAAGTTATATTGCTGTATTTTATTTAAATTAGCATTCCTGGAAGAGTGTAGGGGAGCAGATACTTCTGTATCATGTGTTTCTGTTCACCTTTGGCCAGTACTGAAAAAGCCAAAGGCTGAACTGGATGGTTCATTCTGGGTGCAGGGGTGGGGAGAAGAGAGACACTGTGATGCTTACAGTAAAGAAATCATGGTTAGCCAAAGAAGAGTTGAATCCCAGTGGAGGAGATGGCAAAACAAGCAATAGCTTCTGTTCTAGCATTTTTGGCAGAGCTGTTGTGAAAGTGGCTGATTTGAAGGGTGGTCAGGGTTATTTAACCACTTGTTCCTCTACAACACGGGCAGCGAGGGAGGGTAATGAGCTGGCACCCATCATGGCTCTCTCCCTTAGAGTCACCTCAATGCGACTGGCTTATCAGGAACTGCAGCTTGATCGGAAGAAGGAAGAGAAGAAACTCCAGAACCTTGAAGGGAAGAAACGTGAACAAGCAGAGAGGCTGGGCATGGGATTAGTGTCCAGAAGGTACTTGGCTGTGGATGGCATAGGACAGACAGGTGTCTTGGAAGTACCCTGATCTGGAAAAGTTTCTTGAAGGCAGTAGTTTGCTCTTGTAATAGATAAGGAGATGAGTTTAAAGTGCTCATATGCTGGTCTCTGACTGAAAATGCTTCGGGCCCCAGAAGGAATAGGGGCTATTTAAAGGTTCTGGTTCTCATTTGAGCTTTTCCTCAGATCAGTGTGGCCTGTCAGTGTCTAGTACTAGAGCCCTGCTGCTTGACAGGTGTCCCTCTGCAGAATCCTTCCTTTAAGAAGGTAGCTCAAGAGTTCTGAAGGAGCCTAGATAAGTGGTGAAGGGGGCTGACATCCCCCAACTTGCCCTCAAAACTTGTGTCACCTGCCCTGCCTGTGAAGGCCAGATTCAGTTTCAAGGTAGACTGGTTGTAGGGACTAGATGCTGTCAGATCCATCAGCCCCCTAACTCTGCCTCTTCGTTGTGCCAGTTCTGTTTCACACTCGGTGATGTCTGAGATGCAAGTAATTGAGCAGGAGACGCCGCTGGTAGCAAAATCTTCCCGCTCCCAACTGGACTTGTTTGAAGATGGTGGAAGCTTCACATCTGGGCCCCCTAAGTAAGACTTGCCTTCAGTGTAGTCTTTGCTTATTCCTGAATTCTCTATCTGGTGTAAATTACCTATTTTTGGTACCTAGGTACAAATACAGTCCCTTCTCATTCGAAGATTCATTTGGCTCACGATGGGAAACAGACTCTTCATGGGGCATGGACAAAGAGGAGGAACCAGAGGTGACTGTTTCCAGCATTCGACCAGTTTCAGAGAGGTAAAGTGCCTTCCACTGTTAGTGTACCTTGTGCCCTTGTGTAGGGGACAAAGGATAAGTGAGGGAGCTGTGGCATAGATGCTGCTGCATTACAGCAGGAGCCTTGTGCTGCAGAAAATGACTTGCATAGGCACAGACAAGAAAAAGGGCCTCAAGTGAAAGGGTCTTGGACACTTTTTTGCCTGTCATGTCCCTAAGTTTATACAGCCTCTGTGGTCATCGAGTACTGACTATCCTGAGGTGGGGAGAGGACAGCCCCAATGTAATTAACACTTAAGGATGACTTGCTTTTCTTTGATTAGATAGGGTCTGAGACAGAAGTCTGATTCTTTACTGTGTTGGTGAGCTTAATCTGAGATGTCTCCTCTTGTTTCCTTAGACCTACCAGTAGGAGGGAGATGGAGAACAGGCCATCCATGGTGGAATCCAATGAAGCTCGGCAGAAGTTTGCAGGGGCTAAAGCTATCTCTTCGGATATGTTTTTTGGGAGGGAGGCAGATGCTGAGGTAGATGCATTCTGCAGTTCTTACACTGGTATAGCTCTGGCTTTACCTCCTTCTGTTTTCTCATATCCTACTTTGTTCCCTTCCTGTATAACCTTTTTGTTTTGTTTTCTGGTGCAGTATGAAGCCAGATCCCGACTGCAGCAGCTCTCGGGCAGCAGTGCCATCAGCTCTGCAGACCTGTTTGGAGAGGCTGACAATGCGCAATCAGGTTTGTTAGCACTCAGTGGGTTGAGGAAGAGGACAGCTTTGGAAGATCTAGACTGGAGGGGATCAGGGTGCTTTCTGGAGCTGAGGGACTCTGGGCTAACTCTTCCTGGTTCTTGTAGGTGGTGTGTCCATTGGAAATGTCCTGCCTGCAGCTGACATTGCACAATTCAAACAAGGAGTGAAATCAGTTGCTGGCAAGATGGCTGTCCTGGCCAATGGGGTGATGAACTCCCTTCAGGTGAGTTTACATTATGGCACCTTCAGAAAGGCTGTCATGTTCAGGGGCTTTTACCATAACCTGGCTTCCACTGGAATTACCATTATTTTCTCAAATTATGTGGAAAGTCCCAGGTAGACACCTGTCTTTTATAGCTGTTGACTGCAATACAATAGGTGAGCAATTGCAGGTGGCCAGTGAACTCTCCTTGGCCAGCCTTACCCTCCTGCTGTACAGGACACCTTGTTGTGTCAGATACAACTTTTCCCACAAATTTCAGGCAGAATTTTAGAAGTCAAGATCATTTCATCTGCCTTTGTACAGCATCCTGTCTAGATAACCACACACTGAATTAAAGTACCCCCCAACCCCAATTTCTTGTTATCTGTCTCTGGATTTTGCACAGAAGTGTTTGTAGCAAGGTGTCTCTGTCTGTTTCCTCCTTAGGATCGTTATGGTTCATATTGATGACCCAGGGACTGGAAAGGGAAGCCAGCAAGAGGCTCTGATGCCACCTTTGCCTGGAGTAAACTCTGCAGGATTGTCTTATTTGTCTGGGTTGGGTGGGGAGGGGAGAAGGTAAGCTGAGGGGGTCAGGACATGGCTATGCCCAGGATGCTTTCTGAGTATCTCTGGATTCCACTCTATTAAAATTCAGTGTGCCCTCATACCCACTGCTATCTACTAGCCAGTGGAGACAGGCCTTCTCACAGGGTTAACCTCATTGCTGTAAAAGATATGACAGGAACTCCTGGGCTGCCCTCATCAGTGCTTGTCCTTCTTTGCCCTATACCTTAGCTCACCAAGTGAAAGAGAAAAGGGGAATGCTATTTTTCTGAACATCATGTGACATGACTGTTTTTTGTTCTGATCACTGCTCCCAATCCATGGTGCTGTGGAGTCCTCTGTATTTGCAGGGTTTGCCTTTTACCATGATCTAGTCCTTTTTACTGTCTTCTAAACCAGCATATATGAATGCAGGAGAAAAAAAAATCAAATCAAAGATTATTTTTTTAGCTTCTAACTACATCATCAACAAAAAAGGCCCAGGTAAAGAAGTAAAGAAATTTACTGGATCCCTGGTTTATTTTGTTGCCCAGCCTTGGATCAGATCAAAGTACTGAGCTTCTTAACCATGAGGTTCAGCATTGAGGACTGTCATTTTAGTCCTGTTCAGCTTGGTCTCTGGTTTTAAGGAGTGCTTTTCCTTAGACTGTGGTGTTGAGGACTAGGTAGTAAGAAGGGTGGGAAAGGGCTAGTTACAAACTGTTAGCAAAAGAGTGGCTGCAGCTGTTTCTTCTGGAGCCTTCTGTGTGGGACTGGGAAGAGGCTTGCATGGGCTTCACCTCTCCTGTCTGGTTGAGGGGCTGTGGAGCTGCGGGCAGGAGGGGAAGGGTTACTTGGCTGCTCTATGCTGATGTTTTACCTTGGTGGGGCATGAGGAGGGTGAGGGTTGGGTCTTCCTTGTGTCTGTGCTCTGACACAGTTGTGTCAATGTCACAGTATCCAAAGCAGGCTGGGTCTGCAGGGAGCGGTGGTGCAGCTACAGGGCATGGTGGCAGTCCAGGTTCTCGGGGGTGTGGGGCCAATGCCTTCCCCAGCCGAGGCGAGGGGTTCCTGGGGCCCTGGAAGGTGGCTGGAGCCCTGCACTGGTCCTGCCCACCAGATACCACTCCCCATGAGGAGGGCCAGGCAGCCCAGAAGACCCAGACACAGCAGAGGCCTGACACAGCGTGCTTTATTGCCAGGCGGTCACAGCCACTCACCGAGCTGGGAGAGAATGCACAGATCATAAATATATTAACTTACAATAAATAAATAACCCTGCCAGCACCCTGCTACAAGCTTTGGGTTACCAGCTCCTGGTGGCCCGTGCTGCAGCACTTTATGACCAGGACGAGCACAGAGACTCCCAAAGAAGCCTGAGAAACTGAAGTTTCCCAAGAAATAACTAGTCTATGCAAGCTGGGGCACAGGAGCTGGACTAAACAAAGCATTTGGGTCTGTGGAGGTTTGGTTGCCATTAATGCAATTTGATGCTACTTACTTCTGTAGTTTTAACGGCTACACTGCTGTTCCAACAATACCAATATTTACCAAAAAAACCAATTTGATCTCCTTTGAGACTACTTCCTTTTCCCGTAGTGCTTCTGCCCACCCAGCCCCAGTAGATGCTCTATACGCTTGCAAGCCATGCCACCTGTGGCCAAGGAACTTAACCCTATCCCTCTCTTCCAAATCCTCTGAAATTCACTTTTCCAAATGACTGTAATATGCTGTTGGAGAGACAGGGAGACCTCACAGTAGAGCACTCAGTACAGCAGCAGAGCCACACAGCACCATGCAGTACTTACTGCAATCTAGCTTATTTGCTGTATTTGCTTTGGCAAGTCTTGGACACATGGAGGAGAAAGCATAAAGCAGACAGGTTGCATGGCAATAACTAAGCTGCCCTTTTTTAGGAATGTCAGGAATTTCCTTACCTTTGATTATATGCAGATGCAGCTTTCCGGGGAATAATAACGGAACACAAGTGCAGAGCTGCTGCTGGCGATTTAACCAGTCTTATCTGGGCCAAATCTGAACAGAGCAACATACCAAAACACTGGCAAGTGGCCTGTACTGGTGCTCCCACTGCTTCAGCACCTGCTGAACTGCGGAACTGGGAGGGATCACCCCAGTAAGAGTACCCGTCTGGTTCCAAGTAGTGGCAGGACTAGCAGCTGCTGCCTTGTCTTGCCTGCCAGCAGAGGGAAGCATTACTCTCTAGCTGTAAATGGCTTCTGCAGAGGTGCTATTCCAGCACTGATTTGGAGCTAAGAAAAAGGCAAGTTGTTCCTGGGAAAAGATGGGTGAACCCGGCACTGGGGATTAGCACAGCCACACACACACTGCTGATGTAGACAGAACCCACTGTTAGAGCAGATGCTCTGGGAGGCGGTGCTGTTCCTCCAGTGGGTTCTGGAGAAACCCAAGATGGGAATGGTGCCCACCCTCACAACCTTCAGTTTTCAGAAGAGTCTGTCTCTTCATTGGAGCCTTCACTCTCAGCATCCATTTTTCGACGGTGGTGTAGAGGTTTCCAAGGTGAGTTAATCCTGGGTGAGTTACGAACGGGCATGTTTGCTGTATCTGTGCTGGAGCTGGCAGGACCAGAGACAGAAAGCCCTGAAACCTGAGCTACCCTGAAAGAGAAAAGACAAATGCTAGGCAGCATGTTGCAAAAACTTCTACTGCAGCACTCTTGGAGTGAACCTAGGAGAAAGACTTAAAACTAGCACAGGGATGGAAAGATGTTCATAGCATAGAGGGGAAACATGTTGTACTGGTACCTCCCAGACTGACTTTGTGAATCTTCTCCTATTTAAACATATCTTCTGGGCTGATCTTGTTCCTTCCAAGAGTCTCTACTTATCACCATCCAAACAATTTCCCTGTTCATTAGAGACTGCTGCTTCCTTTAGAGCCCTCTGAGTCAAACTCTTCCCCTGTTTGTGAAGACTTTTTGTAAGGATTTTAACTGCACTGAGGCACCACAAAGAAAGAAGCCCTTCCTGTTCAGGCTGATCTTTTAGCTCTTCTATTGTTTTGTAGTAGAGCAGAGGAATAGGACAGTACTTTATTACTCTTCTTTAGCATGCTACCTTTAATCTGTTGCTTTACCTCCTAGTTTAGGCAATTCCACTTACAATTTCTCAAGTTCCTGATCCATGGCAGGGTCCAGAAACAAGTCTCCTTTATCTGGCAGAGCCCCTGGGAGAAAAAAAACAACTAATGAAAGTATCAACAGGGTTAGGCTACTCATTCTTGGAGAAAAGTGTTCAAGCCATAGCACCATCCAAAATCTTGCCTGCAAGACGGAGAACACTTTTCCTTATACCTCTTAGAGAAATGGACACAATGTTGAGGATCATAGATAAAGAATGATCCATTTTCTGTGTCTTTCATACATGCTATAGCTGAGCTCAGATGAAATGGGAAGTAGTCTCACTTCCTAGAGCCCTTAGGATTGGCAGTTTTCATTCACAGTACAAAATTAGAGTACTGACTGTCGGAGACGTCAGCTTTGGGCCTCTATTCATTACCCAGTATAGTCACCAGTACCAGATGTAATAGATGTGGTGTTGTCAGTGCCACAGCCTGAAACATGCACTATACCACCCAGGGTTACTTATTTTTGTGCCACCTGCCTTTCTTGTGGCACACTCATCCTGGGGATCAAAACAAAGATTTTAGGCTTTTGCTTTCCTTGCAACTCAGGAAAGGCAGGCTTGACTCTTGTGCACATTGCCTATAGGAGTTAAGGGTGGATGAACTGTGCTCCAGCATTGCTTGCTACCTGGGTGTGAGCGTGAAAGGCTGAGCCAGTAACTGGGTACCCTCTCAGTGTAAGAGCAACAGGCTCCTTTTCACATTAGAAGCCCTCCTCCAGATGAAGGACATGGTATAGTTCAGGACTGGAACAGCTGTTTGATAATCCTTGCTCTTCTCTGAAAATACTGGGACCTTAGTAGAGCCAGAAAGGAAGATGGCATTCTTAGGAAAGCCCTCCTTCCTAATTCTTTAACAAACTTCACCTTGTATAGGGGTCATGGGAGAGTGTGCTCAGCCAGCACATAAATGAGAACAGAACAGAGATTGCCTACCAGAGCACACCAGAACAAAAAACCCATTTGATAATCTGTATGAACAGTACAGTTAGGAATGCTATTTCTAAGGTTTATCAGGAGACTTAGGTGCTACACACAATACCTTTGGGAAGGGGCTTTGTATTCCCTGAGGGGACACAAATCTGTTTTTTGTTTGCTACCTTGCTCTTGAAGGAGAGGCTGGAGAGCCACCTCAGAGGCAGGCTGGCAGCAGTTATCAAAAATGTAGCGATGAGTATCTGAAGACTAGAGTAAGTTTAGACCAGAACCGATTCCCCCATTTATTTGGGTTCTGGTCTACTCCTCCTGTAAATGAGCAGGAAAATCTGGCACTGCAAAACAGTGTCAGGAGATCCATGGAAGTGTCCCAGTCTGCTTCTTTTTGTGGACTCAATTAAAAGAATAAACAACTAAGGCTTAACTTGTTTCTGTAGCTGCAGAATGCACAGTGAAGTCTCTAGGGCACAACATTTACTTGGGAGAGTTGATAAATGGCACTTGAAGAATTCACAAATCAACACTGACGTTGGAGATACACTGCAGATTCCAGTCTGCCTGGCAAACTCAGCAGCACTGTCCCAGGCTGAACAAGCTGCCTTAATCTCTACCCCTGTTCCTCAAGAGGAGCTGCTGGCTTTGTGAGACCAAAACCTCCTCTGCCTGAAACTGCTCTCACTGAAGGGCTTTGGGAAGCTTGTGATCCCCTACAGACCAAAGCCTATTGAAATCACCCTTCAGGAGAGATTAAAAGACACCAGGAAAAGAATCCTCCTTTCCTTGCCAAAAACGCTAGCACCTGTCAGACTTGTGGTTGCTGCCCCTCCTCTGAGAGAGGCCTCAGCAGGAGCCTGGCAGAGGGCCAGAGGACAGGCCTATATTAATGGAAACGAAAACCCACTCACTTTGTAGATGGCACAATGGAGGCTATGGGCAGGATTTTTTTTTCTTTTCATCTGTTTTCTTTATGCTTGACTAGAAGTGGATTTCATAGGGCAAAGGAAAAAAAGATTTTGCTTGCTGCCATCCAGGCATCACCTTCTTCCCAGTGAATACACTGCTTTCTAAGCCTGTTTTCAGAGAGGATTGCACGGCTGTATTCATGCACCTTTGATATATAATCTGCCCTGCCCCAGAGGAGCATTAGCAGCTCAAATGGTTTGCTGCATGAAGGGGCTTAGCCAGGGAAGACACACTTTTACTGTGCTGTGACACACACCTGTGCAAAAGAAGCAGCCCTCAGGCAAGGTGCACCTTTTCATTGAGTTTTGTCTTTGCGATTAGGGACTGGCAGATACTCAGGCCCAGATGTAGAGGAAGAGGATACTTACCCAAAAACAGAGAGAGACATCTACCCTTAATGGCCACATGATTTGCTTAGTGGAGATGGGCAAAGATGTGTTTGGGAACACCTCCATACACAGCCCTCCCTCCCTGCTGCTTCCATTTAAATTTGTCTTGTCAAACAGAAAAACCATTTCTGTTCCTCTTTGTAGGAGGGCAAGGCATATGGGGAAATATGAAACTGTGAGTGAATTATGGATGGATTACATAGTCCTTTGCCAATGTAACACTGCTTCCTTGCTCCAAACCAGCACAACATAGAAGCAAGCAGTGAGATGCTGGTTGTAATCTCTGTGGTTCCCACAGCAGTATAGTACAGATTTTTGTAGCAGTTTGTTTTATGTTTGGATTTTCAGCAGGCCATAGATAGCTACTTGCAAAATCACACTGCCTTGAGGGAACATGGGGAAGAGCTGGGAAAGACTGGGCTTTTAACCTTTGAGCCAAGAAGACAGCAGAGATTTTCTATTAGGTGTGCCTTCTCTTCTTATAGATGAGAGAAGCCATTTAAAATCTGTGGGAGCACAAAGGGTGAAAACATAGGATGGCATCTCAATTCAGTAATCCTTGAGGAAGCTCCACAGCTTCAGGCAGACAGTAAGGCACAATATTATGGTTTTGAAATTAATCTATCAACACAAAGATGAAAAACTTCCCCTCACTCTCTTCCTGACAGTGTAAAATGTGGGTTATAATTACAAAGGAAATTCCACAGAAACACAGAATGACTAAAAATCTAGAGCTGTATCATTTAGATAAGTCTTACCTAGGGCTCGATTGATGCCCTGATCCTTTGCAAGAGCCATAAGGAATCCATAAAAGGTCATTCTTTGCACGCTACTCAGTATTTCTTTCACAAGAGCAGAAGGTGGGCAGCTAGAAAAAGAGAAACAGAGATCATCTTGTCTCCTAAATTATAATTTTTTTTTTCTAAGACCCAGCTCAAAATCAATAAATTTTACCTTTTACCTGTTCTAACACTATCAGGTTGCCCTGACTCAGTTTAAAACAGCCACCAGCTTGCTTACTGAGCACTGGATCTGCTCCCCATTTGCTAAGCAAGATCTTTGAGCTGGGGGACATCCCTAGAAGCAGTTTTACGTGTCTTCATTCCAAGGACAGTGAGAAAAGTCTAGATTCACTCAGAGGCATACACATGCCATCTCTTAGCATGTTGATTCAAAAAATCATCTGGGAAATACTTTTTTTCAGAAGTCAATAAACTTTCATAGAAGTGTTAAGTTTGGAAAAGACTAAGACCACTGAGTCCAGTGGTTACTGGAGCACTGCTGTGTTCATCACTAAACCATGTCCCTAACTGCCACATTTACACATTTTTGAACACTTTCAGTGAGGCTGTTACTGCACTTTTATCAGTGATAGTCATCCAAGGGGCAAGAAAACCTCTCCAATGATAGCCTAAATATGTCAGAGAACACTACTTAGGTGAGGACTAAATTAGCATATTCCCTTCTTCTACACTCACCTTAACCCCTGGTCCTGAGTTCTAAGCAGTATCTTCATGGTGATTCTTGCTCTTGAAATCCTTGAAGGATTTCATGCAAAATCAAACTGCCTCATAAAGAGGAAGTGTTGAATAGTCAATTGCATAGTTGTACCCCTGGGAGATGTGGGGGAGGACTGGTAATCCCTCAGGCAGAAGTGGTTATCAAAGCCTGACTGAGTATTGAGCTACTGCATGAAAGGCTGGGAATGGCTCCCCTCACAGTGCTGTGCAAAGCCTGACCTACCAGATGGGCTCACAGGACTCTTCCCATCTGAAGTTCTCTGGACATGCAGGGAATGTAGAGCTTTTGTTGTTAAAAAGAAAAAAACAACCCATCAACTCCATGCTTAGATATCTATAGCACTAGACAGCAGTTCAGCAGTAATTTTGTGAATAATAAATCTGGATTTGGAAACCTGAAGTAGAAATCAGGTGGAACTTGTTATGAGTTATTGTCCTGAGTTATTTTGTGTTTCTAGACCATGACCTTCTAGAAGGGCATATTCTCACTACCTGCAAGAAACTA
Organism: Oenanthe melanoleuca; assembly: GCF_029582105.1. Taxonomy (NCBI): domain Eukaryota; kingdom Metazoa; phylum Chordata; class Aves; order Passeriformes; family Muscicapidae; genus Oenanthe; species Oenanthe melanoleuca. Next base: position 23,327,772 of record NC_079339.1, read on the forward strand.
TGATGTCAAAGCTATACAGTAAAGTCTGGTGTTGCTCCATCCTCTGCTGGAGACCAGCTCCAACACAGGCTCAGGTACAGACTGACAGTGTGAACTCACCTAGGTACTAAGGCTTCATACTCCATCCACCCAGTGAACTCTTTCAGGTCCCAAGAACGCAACTGCACTTGTTTATCCCCTCTAGCTAACTCATGATGGATCTCTCCATGATGAAAGTCAATGCAGAAGTGAGATGGAGAGCAGAGACCCAAATCCATCTATTATTTCAAGAATCAGTTCAAACCCCATGTTTCTTTCGTCCATGAAATTATTTCTCTCATTCGGTTAAAGCTATTCAGCTATGTTTCCCTTTGTATTTCGTCAGTGAGAGCCATGTGGGAATATCATCCTGTTCAAAGTCCTCTCTGTCTTCACAGCTCCAAGCTTATGAAGGGTCTCCAGAGACAGAGACTTCGAATTTGTATTTTAGGCTCCATTCATACCTGTATTTTGATCTGTCACACAAAGACTCCAGGCACTGGTAGAAGAGAGATGCCTCTACTCCTTCAAGTGGGTTGCAGTCATTTGGGGACTGGCGCTGCCGATGTTGCCCAGAGGATGATGTTGGCACAATCACAGTATTTGGATTCTTACCAGCCAGCAGGTCTTGATAAATGGCAGCCACACTTTCTAGGAACTCTAAAAGAACAAGAGCAATTTAAAACTCACAAAGCATCCTCCTGACCTACCAGACTGTGGCTTAAACTGTTGTTCTATGTTGTACATAGCACTAACTGCAAATAAGCAGCATCCTGCATGTTCAGAACAGATATTATGCATGCCCATACAGCCATTTCCATAAAGTTGCTGTCTTCTTCTTATTAGGATGATTATGAGACGTCACTCATTCTGTTGAAAAGATTATTCTCAAGGGAACAATGGCTAGCTAGCACACTGATAAAACAGTGAAGCGTGAAAGCTAATGTCAAACACAAAACTAGTTTGTGAAGTCTAAAATGTTTTCCTTCTCCACCTCTCGCCACTGATTAAGAACTCATCCAAGCTGGGAGCAAATTTTATTGAACTGCAACAGGAGGAAAGGGAGCATGTTAGTTAGGGCTCCAGGCTGTATCCCAGCTTGCCTCCGTGCTGCTCCAAAGTAAATATAACACAGGATCTAGACGAAGGGCCAGGGCAGGTCAGGGCTAGAGTTGGCAGAAAGCCTCTCCCCAGGCTCCTCATACTACCCACTGTTTACTGCAGGAGTCTAATTTTAAACAAGTTTGTTTATGGATGTGGTCAGCAGTTTACAAATCTAGATTCCATTTGGAGTGGTTTGCATGTGTGTGGGTTGGTGGGAGAGTGTATGACAGGCTGCTTGTATGCACTGTGCCTGAGTGAACAGGACAGGGATGGGATCTTTGAGTGTGTGTACACAAGAATGAGCTTGCCAGGACTCCAGTGGCTTTTAAGTTCCGAGTGAATGGAAGTGCAATGCTGTGCGTGAGTAGGGTGGAGAGGAAAGTCAGAATGTCAGCAGGCCCTGAGGCTGTGCTGAGGTTCTGCAGCTCCATGGAAATATTTGTTATATCAGAGAAAACTTTCCAAACACATTTTCTGTCCCTGACTAAAGGAATTACAGGCATGGTTCTGCCCCAATCAAAATCACCATTTTGAACTGTTTTTTTACAATGAGCTATCATGGATAAAGTTGTGATATGCACAGCAGAGTTACGAGGGAAGTATATACAAAGAAGTACTGAGAAAAAGAGATTTTTGTATTAGGGATAGCAGTGGTCTCCTAACTGCTAAAAAGATGAGAACTCAGTGGTTGGATCAGATCAGAAGGCCACCCAAGTCTAGTCTTTGACCACAGACTATGCTCCCAACAGCTTCCAGCCAGTGTTTCTATGCCCATCAGAGGGAGCCATTTCAGTGTGAGTGGACAGAAAGTGCTGTGTGCCAGGAGATGAGAAAGTGGCATGCTAGCCAGTGCTTGGGAGCATATCTTGTGCTTCCCAATGAGATTGTCATTCTTTAATCACAATTTATGGGGCTAGGGTAACAGGATGATGTATTTTAAAGCAGTCTTCCTGTACAGGACAAACACCTGAGTGCTCATCCAAGTTTCTCCACCTTGTCTCCTGAAGTTTAAAAATACCTGAGGATTTTACAGATGTGTATGTGTGGGTGAGCATGAGAAAATACATACATACAAACCAATATTATTTGATTTGTACTTTTCCTGCCAAGAATTTTAGAAGTATTTCATCTAGTTAAAACTCAGACTGAGGAAGTAGGAAAATACAATAAATGACCAACAATATGAAGACTGTTCATATGGATTATCTGTTCCTTTTGCTTTCCAACTAGGGTGTCTCAAATCAAAACAAAAGAGGTGGTTCTTCACAGGATAGGTGTCAAACCTATGCAATTCTTCACCAAAAGGTGTGGAGGTTACAATTTTATGTGATTTCAAGGGGAGGCTGAAGAAGTTCTTGGGAGTGGAGTCCACTGAGGGTTCCTAAACCCACTGGAATTATACCCAGTTCAGAAACTCTTTGAGCTGAAACCAGCTTACGGTTGAGCAAATATTAAGGGGAAAAATTATATAGATTTGCCCAGTTGCTTTTTCTTTAATGGCACCAGCTGGTGGGCTTTTCCTATGCTGTCTCCAGCAGGACTGAATAATTTCTATAAAGAAAGGGAAAAAAATGTTCCTAGTAAAAGCTGATTGTTAGCTGTTAACATAGTCTAGATAAAGCTGAAAATTTATGTCTCAAGGCCAAGATAAATAAATGCATCAGACATAGCAGTTGTGGGTATGTCATTATTCACAACAATTTGGAATCTCCTCATTAAGTCTTATAATCTCTTGACATCTGTGATGCTTTTCATCAGTAGAGTCCATTAGCTATATATTTTCTGTGAAAAAAACATACCCTTTCAAGTTTCAAAAAAGTGCAAAGATTAGGAAGCTGTAAAGTTGTAATGCTACAAGTGGGAGAAGTCAACAGCTTCCTAGCATTTACCTGAGTAGTAGAACTGGATCTGGAAAGCAAAGAGGAAATCAGAAAAAGACATCAGGCAATCCATTGCATCATCCATCAGCACAATCCTATGATAAGATGAGAGAAACAGTTTAGCATCTACAAAAAGCAGAAGTTTGTAACCAGGAACCCCAGACCTTGAGAACGTGCATCCAAGAAACTATGTGCAACTGAGGATTGCTAGTGGCCCAGTATAAGAAGTCAGGAGACAGAAATGGGAACGCCCATTGCTGCATGGATGTGGATGCCCCAATATCAAATGAAGGCAGCTTAAGAAACTGAAGCGAGGAGAAGATCCTGATTGTCAATCACACACTTCAGCTACAGTATGGACAGAGCAGTGCAACATTCAAAGCCTGGTGGATGTGATGGAACAAACACTGGTACAAAAAACTGCAAGGCTGATTCACATGGTTATATAGAATTGTAGAATATCCTGAGTTGAAAGGGATCCACAAGGATCATTGAAGTCCAGCATCTGACTAAATGCACCTACAGACAGGACAGTTACACAAGTAGTAAAATGGTGAAAGCAGAATGAGACTCATGCTATTCCGCTGTATATCAAAATTCATCCAACTGAGACATTTTTCAGATTCATAAAGGTCACAGCAGCTGCAATTCAAACATCTATACTCAAACTAACTCTACTTGACTATAGAGGAAATAATATTGCACCAACAATCTTCCTAACTGCACTCTACGAACATCCTATCCTCCCTTCCTGATAAAAGAATTGGTATAGATTATTTTCATATTAGGTCTATTATTTGACTATCAAGTCAAGTTTCAAGGCAACTGAAGACTTCTTGGGTGAGGGACAGTCTTCTTTGTCCTTGCTGAGTTGTAGGTGCATGTAGGGAACTACATGCATCCCTATTTTGAAGCATGTTTCTTCAATATGGAAAACACCAGCCACAGGCCATAAAGATGAAATGTAAGTGATAGCAAAGTCCAGTTCTCCCTTTCAGGAAAAAAACAACCTGTGGATTTCAGGGCAAAAATGAAAACAAAAACAATGCTCTGGTCACTGCCACCACTACCTAAGGATAAAAAGGTCAGTATCTGAAGTGGGGAAAATCAAACTCATCTAATTAATGACAGCTTAGACTAAAAAACAGAAGAAAACACTCCACTTTGACAGGGAAAAGCCCAGAATATTCAGGCAATGCTAATGAAAGGCAATTGGTATTTCTTTCCAAATGTGTGTAGGTCTCCTGAACCTGTACAGTCAGCATATGGCACACTGTGCCATGTGATGATTGTCAGTTCACTACAGCCAAAGCATGGGTTCTCCAGTAGGACCCTTTTGAACACAAAGCCAGATGCAATCTGCACACCAACTCCTGCAGCATCAATTGTCTAAACACATTGCTGGGGAAACACTGTTCTGTCTCATGTAAAAGACTCCAGGGAGCTGTGTGGGAGGCTGACCTAGAAGAACATAGTATCTTGAAGACTTCCCTGCCACTCAGACCAGTTCTGTTCACTGTGGCAAAATCAAACATGTAGAGCAGCTTGAATTAATTATCTCAAAGAAGAAAGACTGGGGCTAAGAGGGTCCCCAGGAGAAAAGCCAGTATTTAAAACAAAACCCTTTGAAGATGTCAAAGTGCTTCTGATTTATTTATTACATTCCAGAAGCCTCCTATCTTCCTGTCTAAAAAAGCAGTAGCTTCAGTTCTTAATTCTCACTAATAAGCATGTTACTGAGATTGTCAGTGGCCACATCAAGGAAATGGCTTTGAAGCTGGCAGGCAGAGCATCTTCATCTCTCAGGCAATACTGCTCAGCCACTGGCATTTCCAACCACTATTTAAGCACTGGAAATGCAACTGGCCACATCACTGATGAGCTGCACTCCCTCCTTTGAAATGACAGTCTGTCTCCCAGATACCCTCAAAGCACAGAAACTTTCTTCTCAAAGATGCAGGAGAACAACAGTGGAGAGTGGTTGAACATATTTGTTATGCAGAGAAACAGTATTACATCACCTTTGTAACAAGAAACTCATTTCACTTGCTAAATCTAAAACTCTGGTCAATGGCACCGCTCTGCAGCACCAAGTTCCAGTGACTTACTCAGAGGAGAGCATGAGGAAGTACACAGAATTATAAGAATTTGCTGGACAGTTTTTGGTGTTAAAGACAGCAAGATGCCTCTGTGGAAGCCTGTACAGCACATATGTGACAGAGGAGCATCTAAATAGAAGCAGGTGCAGTCTGGTGCTGGGTTACTGACTCCGCTTGGCCCAGGGGTTTGCACGCCGGAAATGTTGAGAAGTCTTTAAATCCAATACAATCATTTATGAGGAGATTGACTGCAGCTGGCAATTCCCCCACATAGCCAGCTGACTAAGCACTCAAGGAAGCTGAGAGAACATTGTATGCAGCATATCTGCACCTCTTCCTTGAAATATCTGGCAAGGAGAAAAACCTAGCTATGGACTGTAACCTAGACAGCAGGACCAAAATTGAGGACAAAATCTGAAAGTCTGAACTGCAACTTTAAAGAGTTCATCAGGTATCTCATATTTCAAGGGATTTTTTTTTCTTGTCCAAATTAGACTTTAAACCCTGAGGCCACAGATGTATTTAAAAAGTTAGTAGTTGGCAGTTAGTGAATAATGAAAATCAAGGAGGAACTTTGGAAAGGACTGAAGAAAAATGTCTGCACTTGAGGCATTCTGGTAGAGGGTATGGTGGTCTTTCAGGGTACAAGTGGGTTTGGCTGGCAGGAAAGCCTTACTATTGTGCCAATGGGGAAACTTTACGGTCTCCTGATTGTGGTTAAAATCTCAGAAATCCAGACTAGACAGGATGTTCCCAGGACAATCTCTAGACGGGGAAAGTTGAAAGGACATTTACCATTTTCTTCTACCATTAAAGGCTAATTGACACAATCTGTGTTGAAGCCAGGCTGGCTCCAATGAGTTTTCAGAGACTTAGTTTATTTACTGAGACATGGAGGCAAAAATAAGCAAAACATACAAAACAGTCTGCACTCTTAGGCAATCTTGTAAAACAGGGGCACTGAATTGCAAGCCCCAGTTTCATTAGTACTGATTAGTGCAACATGAGCTCACACACCAAATAAAACAGCATAGGAGTTGTGAACTACTTGGCTGTCACTATTCAAATGTGGGCAGTGAGTTCCTTGTGTTTCTCTTACAATAGAAAAATCAGTGCTTAGGCACAGATCTTAAAATCATGGCATCAAACCAGAAAAATTCCTTCATTTTCTGTCCTGCAGTTTCAAGATTCAGAAAACCAAAAAGTGTCTCTGAAGATCAAAGGTATCTCTGTAGATTAAAGTCTTTAATCTGCTAATGGCTATAACCATTTAAAAAAACCCAAAACCATCCCAGGAATCTCACACAGATATCCTAGTTAATTTTTTTGGGTATGACTTCTGCATTTGTGTAGCACCAAGAACAGGAAAATAGAGCTCTCTGATGTCATGTGAATAAAACCTATATTGTTGTAGCCTCCATTATTATGTTCTGACATATCCTAATCTTAGTCCTATTGTTTGTTATCAGAGCATAGCAACAGCTCCTGCCTGAGTGGACTGCACGTGCTGTGAGACCATCTCAGTCATGCAGCACTGAGGCTACAGCTATGACTGCCCTCTTCCCAGCAGCACCAGTGCAGCTCCTGGCTATATAACTGAATCCTGTGGCTACTCCCGCTGCTACTTTATTTCATTCCTTTCCTAAGAAAATTAGCAGCAAAACCGTTGGGGGTGTGCAGACTGAAGAAGGAACAATGTCTTTAGGTTTGCCCTGTTCATGTTTTGCGAAGACTAGGTCAACACGTGCTGCAGAACTCACCCTTCTAACAGGCAGTGACCAAGGAGGACAATGGGAAGTGCAGACCAGAAAAAGGACAAGAGAGTGAGCAACAGTTGTAAGCAAAGAGGAAAATGGTTTAGAAATATGACAGGTTTTATTTAAATTGTTCAAATAGATTAGCTTTTTTACAGAGCTAGCAGTGTGCAAGTAAATCTCTAGCCAGCCAAAAGTAGGAGTGAGGTCACCCCCACCTGAGCCTGGGTGCCCCTGACAGAGATCTCATATCTCTCCAACACCTGCTCCCAAAGCCAGCTTGTCTGTCTCTATAACACATGCACAACAGTGCAGCAGGCCCCTAAATGGGGCCTCTAGTTTACAGCAGCCTTGTGGACTAAATTCCTTGACACAAACATCACAATATGTGTAGATATGCTGAAGTCTCCTTCATTGCATGCACCATCACAAATTCCTGCTCAGTTCAGCTGGAGCCCTATGAAATACACACCAGCACACAGGACTGGTGCTTGTCTACCTCCATGAAAGGAAATAGCAGATTCATCTCTGCTACAGGGCTAGAGTTTGTTCTTAGTTTGGCACTGGGGGACAAGCAACTGAACAGATGTGTGTACCTTATTACATTTTCAATATCAGATAGTTAATAATCAGCTCCCTGCGCTGGACTGGAATCAGCAAACACAATCAGTAAAATATTCCATATCACAGTATCAATGCCCTGAGCTAACTATTTGCTTTTTGCCTTGTCTAGATTAAAATAAATTTTTAAACAAATTAGCTGCCATGTCCTTAGCAAACATACTTTAAAACACTGGCAATCCTTCAGAGGTTAGTGTGTTTAAATGTGATCAACCATAGAAGCTGGGGCAAGGGGGAACATTTTAGAATGGTAAACAGTATTTGAAATACAGTTTAAAAATCATGTCAGTTAAAAACATATTGGCTAACATTCTTTTATCTCCAACTCACCTGAACATAGAGCTAACAGCAGCATTCTGCATTGATATTTCAGTCTTTGTATACCTTAAATATACACTCTTTCACATTGCTAGAGAAACACCCTGTTCTTAACCTCAAAAGATGGTGTCTCTTTTTCCCAAAACCTTAAAATCTGAAGGTCCCTGTTCATACCTTCACCCACAGGTCTAGTTCCTAAGTCCATGCATGTTGGACTTGCCTTCAAAGAGAGAATGAGGACCCACCTTGCTGCTTTCTCAGTGAGTTCCATTGGGAAGTCAGGGCAGAGCAACTGCAGCAGACAGTGGTATTCCTGTGCTGTCAGCAAATCTGCAGGAAAAGAGAGGTGAGAATATTGTAATTCTTTTACAGGCTGTTCCCTCCCCTTGCTTCCTCTCTAGTATTCCCTTTACTCCCAATTCAAGCAGTCTGAGCTTTAAAGACAATATAACTTTCAGAGCAGTGCTCTGCAGATGGAATTTCCAGCACCATCTGAAAGAGGCCTGATGAAGAGAAATCCTATTGAACAAGCTCCTGCAGAGAAATTGGTAACAGGTAGTGATTCAGTGTGAAAAAGGGGTAACCAAAATAGGGCAGTTTCAAGTGAGAACACAGTTTGGTTTGACTTGAATATAACCATGTGGAAATAGGAATCATTTCAAAGTTGCTTAAATTTGCTGAAATTCACTGGCATGGTGACATTCCCCACAAGACACTTGAAAATCATCCACAGAACATCTGGCAGCAGTAACAAAGGCAAACAAGGTTTTTGGGTTGTGTATGGAAGGCTACAGAGTATAAACCACAGACGTTATTACTTTGGCATTCAGGAAGGCAGCTGGATGGTCTCTTTTGGAAGAATGTGTACAAATCTGGTCACTGCATTATAGGAAGCACAGAACAAAGATCCAAAAAACACAAGAAAACCAATCAAATGATTCATGTTTTAGAGAGCAGCTTTGTGAAAGACTGGTCAAGAAGGAACTCTGTGGGTCAGCAGAAGGAGTCTAAAAGAGGTGACTCTTAGGGAAGCTTATAGGATCCCAAGGGAATGGAAACATCTTGATGTCAAAAAGCCCTACATGATTGTATGTTCACAGTCCAAAAGGCTGTGGACTGGAGTTAAGAAGAAGACTAGCTGAACAGCAGCAATTTTGCAGTACTTCTATATACAGAAGAATGCAAAGTATGGAAGAAAGAGCCAGAGGTGGAAGTAGAGCCAAGTAGTAGTCAGGGAGGGGATCTCAAGGGCACTGGCAGTGGGATTGAGGTACACAGCATAAGTTCTTTTGCCACAAACATGTTAGTCTTCATTAAGCTCTCATCCAAATAATTAACCTTGTTTCAGATGACAGCCATAACTTAGAATCACAGAATCATTAAGGTTCAACCATTAACCAACACTGCCAAGTCCACCATTGAACCACATCTCTAAGCATCACACCTACATGTGTTTTTAACACTTCCAAGGATGGTGATTCCATCACTTCCCTGGGATGGGGGGTGGGGAATGGGGGATATTCCAATGCTTGACCACACTTTCAGTGAAGAAATTTTTCCTAATACCCAATCTAAACTTTCCCTGGTGCAACTGGAGGCCATTTTCTCTAACCTTGTTACTTGAGAGGACAGACTGACCCCAACCCTCTACAACCTCTTTTCAGGTAAATGTAGAGAGCAGTAAGATTTCCCCTGAGCCTCCTTTTCTCCAGACTAAACAATCCCAGCTCCCTCAGCCATTTCTCCCAAGACTTATGCTCAAGAGCCTTCACCAGCTCTGTTGCCCTTCTCTGGATGTGCTCCAGCCCCTCAGTGTCTTGCAGTGAGGGGCCCAAAACTGGACACAGGGTTTGAGGTGTGGCCTCACCATTGCTAAGTACAGGGAGAATATCACTGCCCTGGTCCTGCTGGCCACACTACTGCTGATACAGGCCAGGATGCCATTGGCCTTCTTGGCTACATGAGCTGCCATTCAGAAAGACCTAAAATGGTTGAAGAGATGGGCAGAGAGGAACCAACTGAAATTTAACAAAGGCAAGTGTAGTATCCTACTTGGGAAAGAACAATCCCATGCACCAGCACAGGCTGGGGGCTGACCTGCTGGAGAGCAAGCCTGTGGAGAAAGACAAGACCTGGCTGTCCTGATGGACAACAAGCTGCCCCTGAGCCAGCAGTGCTCTTGTGGCCAAGAAGGCCAATGGTTCTCTGGGGTGCACTAGGAAGAGCAGTGCCAGCAGGTCCAGGTGATTCTGTCCCTCTGCTCAGCTCTTTTTGATGGTGCCAAGCAATAGGACAAGAAGCAAAAGGCAGAAACAGATGCACAGGAATTTCCACATGGATATGAGGAAGAACTTCTTTACTGTGGGAGTGACCACGGACTAGGTTGTCTCCCACTGGAGATACTCAAGAACCATCTGGATGCAATCCTGTGCATACTCTAGGATGCTCTAGGATGCTTTAGGATGACTTTGCTTGAGCAGGAAGTGGGACCAAATGACCCACTCTGTTCAGTGACCCATTCTGTGATTCTGTGATTATCCACAGGCCTAGTACAGGAAGCAGGTTACATGGAAACAGAGAACATGGGCATATAAAAGCTCTTCTTCAAACAAACACTTTCTCATATGTGAACAGGACAGAATAGACCTCTTGCTCTTCAAGGATTTCTAAATCTAGCTTTGAATAATGCTGGGCAATAAATTTCTGATCTTTGCTAAGAAGTCTAAATATTGGTCTGAAGGAATTACACCAATTGGAAGCTTTATGCAATACTCAATTTCCATTTTTTATTTGCTTAAATTAAAATTCCTATTTATGCATCCTTACACCACTTGCTTATTATTTTTCTTTCATTTGTCAACCGACCATTATAATAACTCTTTCTTCATACTGTATCTTATTCAAGCTACTTAACAGATAACTACATTTATCTGAAGTTAAATCTGTTTACCTCACCCTCTACCTCTTTCCCTATTTAGCCCAGTTATATCTGTTCCTCTGCTTTGATCCCCTTTAGATTTTCACAGTGTGGTGTCCAGCAGTATACAAAGCATCCTTCATGCATTCAGAACAGAAAGGCTCTAGAAGGATAATCTGCCTGCTTTAATCAGTTAAGGTCCTTTTCATTAATGTTGGTTTTTAGTCTCCTCTTTTATCCCTGAAGGTGAAGGAGTTTGAGGTTGGTTTTTTTAGAAGGATGAGATTTCCAAAGAAAGTTGCACTTTTTTCTCAGTCCTTATCTGATTGATAGACAAGAGCAGCTTTAGAAGGTAACTGGGCCCTAAAAGAGCATTAGTTTTGAGGCATAAACAGAGCTGTCTTACTTGGCAGAAATAACATAGTTCAAAAACTTTTTCTTCTCTGTCTTCTTACCAAATCACAGCACCATCCTTACTCCTCTACCATAAAACAACAAAACAATATAGAATAAAAGCGGAAGTCTGCTCAGAAAGAATTTGGGAAAGGGTGGCAGAGATCCACTTCAAACCAGCACATTAAAGAATGAAGTTTGTTGTTAATAAAAGTGGAATTCATTGCAGTTTCAATCTTTGGGCACATAGTCCATTTAGACTAGAAACTGCCCATGAAGCTGAAGTGGAGAAGTGCAGAGAAGTTCCTGCTCTAAAGAAACCCTTTATTTCTAAATGCCTGGGGAAATGGCACCAAATTATTCACTGAAGTACACAGGCAGACTTTTTTAGGCTGTAACACATCTCAGCCTGTAGACACCCCAGGCGCCTGACCAACAAATCATACCAATTTTTCAGACTATAGTTGGGTACCTTTTCTACAGGAAGTGGGATCACCACAGACCTTAGGAGGTGTCTTCAGTTTGCTGTGATCACTGTTTTCCTATCCCCTACAGCAAGGTCAGTGAAGACCATGAAGAAAATTACATTTGCCCATGTACCACATTGTCTGCCAAGAGCTGCTTGGAATAAACAAGGGCAGTTTTGGTGCATGACCACGTTGCTCCTTCCTGTCTCCAGGCCACAGCTGAGTAAATAGAGTTCAATGTTGCATGATGAAGAAAGAAAGAAACGAAGGAAGGTACCAGTCAGAATGAGTGAAAACTGGAATCCACAACTGCTACTTTGGTTGCTGCCACAAATTACTGCATCTCAAGTTCCAGTAACAAATGAAGCAAATCATGGAGTGTTTAAATCTGACCCCACCGCACAGGGCAGTGAGATATATACACTCTACCGTGCCCTTGCAGTGGAACAAATTTGCTCATAACCATATGCTTAAGGATGGAGATTGCAGTCTCCATGTTAATCATGTTCATTTACAGCTGAACTAACACTTTACTCTTCTACTAAAAAGGAATTAATAACAAATTCCAAAGAAATTTTAAAACAACAGCTCACTAAGAAGGAGCTTAACAGGAAGTACTTCGACCATTCAGCATAATTTTTGCTCTACTAGACTTCAAATTCTTGCCTTGTACTGCTACTGAGACCATGCTACTAGCAAAATCCTAAACCTTTCCTACAGACTGGATTGTCCTCTGAGTAGTTTATTGTCTTTCAGTGCCTGAGGCAGACTGTTTCTCATGTTTCAGAGCTATAGTGGAGAAAGAACTTTGTCCATGTGGTACAGCCTCAGAAGGTACTGTTTTCTGGATAAAAATGGCTTACCTTGAAAAACATGGAGGCAGCTGCTTTATACTTTCCTGGCTTTTAAGGCATATATTAAAGCTGTTTCTGGTTTGTATGTGGCTAACAGATGGCACACAACCTGGAGTGATGCAAACTCCAGGAATACTAAATGATGTGTTAATGCCTCTGTCAGTGTTGTGTTGAAGTGTAGACACACCTGAATTATCTTAAAACCAGTTATCTTTCTTAGTGACAGCAGCCTAGACATAGAAGCTTGGAGCTCAGTGAAGGCTGTAAAATCTACCCCAGGAAGCCAATAAATATTTAGGACTTAGCCGGAATTGCAGTCATTGCTGCTGTATCTAGGCTGCTTTCAGCACAAGAAGTAGCTGTCTACAACACTGTCACAACATCGTGACAGCTATAAAAAGGCCCAAAGCAGTAGGAGAATATTTACTGCAGCTGGTGTATGAAATCTGCCCCAGAACGTCACATTATTAGCTTCCCAGAAACACAAGGATTGCCTTGATGAGTATACATTAAAGTTCCCCATTCCCATAATTTTTTACGTACAACCAGTATCCAAGCAGACTGGAGCCCTGGGCAATGTAGCTGTCCCCTTTGAATTATGGTAGGACACACAATTTCCAGGTTGTTTTTCTACCACAGTCATGAAGCCATTCAAGAGTCATAAAGGCATAGAGCTGTAAATCAGTCTCCTGCAAATATAACAGAGAACAGCCTAATTTTAATTTTTTTTAAGATTTAGAAGAGTCTTTGCTGGTCTTTAGCTTTTAGTGTTTCTGGTGTAAGTACCACATATATAGGATTCTCTCTATATCCATTAAGGATTGCAACCTTGTAGAAAACAACAAAAAAATCAAAAGCCCCCCAAAACAAAAGTCTGTGTCTTCTCATGCTGTCTACAGAAACTACAATTTTACAAAAAAATGAAAAAACATGAGCATTGATAATTCTGCAACTTCACAAGTATCATCTGGCTAGTAGGCTAAACCCTACACATGCCTTGTTCAAAGGATACCAATGGCCTAATTTCCTCCACACATCTAGTGCTAATAACATTCAGAAAGCCAATAATTCTAGGGAAATTAATCCATGGATAGGACTGAGCATGTTCATGGAAGACATGTACAGCAGAATTAATTTTGCTCTTGTGCTGTATACAGACAGTTTCTACAATCATTAAATCATAGTCTAAAGAGTGTAGGAAAATCAGAACAAAAATGAGGGAGACACACTTGTTACTTCTAAGCAATAGGAAAATGCTCTAAAAGCCAAAGATTGATGCCGGGTTAGATAAAAAAAACATTTTTTAAAGGAAGATTTTCTAGTGAATAGTTTAAAGTGGATAATGGTAAAATCTGTATCATGGATCAACATAAGAACCTGGAGTCTTGGGCATAAGTAGCTTTAAATACCGTGGCTTTGTACCAGGGTCTGGCTCAATCTCATTATATACTAGCGTATATTATTTCTGTATTTTATACATTTTATAAATTACTTGCAAGTATTTTCTCATTGTAACAACTGCATGCATTAACTCCGTCTTCCTAATGATGAAGCTCAACATGCACCTAAGCCAAGCTAAACTTTTACTCCTGCTGAAAGGGACAGGCTCACTTCTCTTTCTCCTTTCCCATCACTTGCTAGTGGCCACATGGTTCTGAACCACCTCTTATACCAGCTCTGACACTCAGCAGGCCTCTTGCTGAGAAAATTCAACTTTTTTCCTGGGCTGGTGAATTACACTGGCTCTCAGAAATACGTGATGAAAGCTCATGCAAAGCAAGCTGTGGAAGAGCACAGCCAGGTGCAGGGAAGAGGGAAGGAGGTGGATAAGGACAGCAGACTCACCCCTCCTCAGCAGAGAAAAACTGTTAGATAGGCTTAAGTCATTCCCTCCTTAAGATGTTTTAATCCTTACAGTCCAGGACGTATGCAAGGCAATATCTCAGGATTAGTGGTCTTCCTAATCAAAAGGTTCAGCTTAACCTGCTATACTTGCACCCTGCCTGCTGTGATGGTCTGTGAACACTCTGGTATCAGACATATTTAAGACACAACTTTTGGCATCCTTACTATGCAAGGAGGCAGATGAATTCAGGTTACTCACAAACCTACTCTTTCCACTAATACTGTTTAGGTCCTCCCAGACAGGATCCCAGGACATCCTCAGGGAAGGACCCCAGAAGCCTTTGTGTCTGACATGACATGAATGACAGCAAAAGTAGACAGGGTACCTGAAGAATGCACAGAATTACTACAGTTTGGCTCAGACAGAAAGGTACCTTCAGTAATTGGCTGTACCCTGGATTGCTCTCCCAGCCTGTGAGAATACGAGCAAAATCCTGCCAGACATAAAGGAAGGGTGCTGCTGCAAGTAAAGTCTTCACAAACAAGATGTTTTGCACTCTACAAAAGGAGCATGGCTGCAAACAGCAGACTTAGGTGACTCCTGCTGACAACAGGTAAAAAGAGCCAGTTTGTGATGTAAAAAAACAAGGAGTGAAAGAGATTTATTGAGATTTGCCTGGAACAACCTATGTCCGACTCAAGACGAAGATAGTGGAGAGCTAAGCAGACTGACCTAAAAAGGTTTGTTGGGGGAGTGCTGCAAGAGAGAGGATTAGCATTGTGATTGAGCAGAAAACTAGTTTTGAAGTACTTTGAAGAATGAAGTAATTTGTTCTGGAAGTAGCTAGGACAGTTCATATGAACTGAGAAGTGAGTCCATTATGGGCGAAGTAGCACCCTACTTTGAGCAAGCTAGAAGTTTTTAAAAGAGTTAAATCTTCTAGATGGTGTGATTGCTTTCCTCCACTTTTATCTTGAGCCCTTTTATCAATAAACCACTTGCCAGATTAACAAAAACAGAAAATGAATTTATACAGAACTGCTCCAATTCTATCCCCAGAATCCAGATTCCTTCTGTTTATACAAATGTTAATCATCCTCTAGTCTCTTTCAAATGCCCCATAATTACCCTTTAGCATGAAGTGTTTCATGTGGCAGCATTACTTCAGCTTTGAGTGAATGTTACTCAGGGCACCATGAGCTGTGCCAAAGGTACAGTCCAAGGCTATCATTTGGTGTGCTTATGTGGCTAACATGGCACTTCCACAAACTGAAAAATTCAAACTTTCATTAGGAACATAGAGAAAGATTTCAGCTCTCATGGTTGTAAAGAAAACATTCCAAGATTGGAAGAATTTAACTGAAGCAGCGTGATATTCCTGAATCCACAGAAAATCTGAAACATGACTGAAGTTTCATCTTTTCCCTTTAGGAACCTAAACACTATACCTAATGCAACACTAAAGACAATGTTAACTCTTTAATTTCTTGTTTTAAGTGTAGAATGGGACTTTGAATGTAGTTTGGGCTTAAAGAATTCCTAGTTCCTAAAGTGCAAGAACAACAGAAACAATAAGAAAGGAGAAGTAGCCACAACTTCTGGCAATATTTCCAGAAGCAGAAAAAGAAGATTGAAAATGACAAACAAAAGAATCTGGTTTAAATTTTCCAGTAACAGTTGACTACAGGAACCAGATGGTGACTTAAATGGACACTCAATTTTTTCTGTGCAACGTCCTTTAACATTTACAAAGATAAATTCATCCGTATTCCAAAGCACGCATAATCCTAAAGATATGCTCAGCTCATTGAGTATGAGCTCCAAGGACATTTAGCTTTCTCTAAAGGACATAGGCCTAGTTTTGTGGACTACAGTACGAGAATGTATGACCCATCATGTTCCAGAGGCATAGCAAACCCAGACCAAAACAACCCAAGACAGATAAATGGTTTTTAAGACAGATAAACTAGAAAACTAAAAATAAGGTACCATTTCAAAGTGAAAATAATTTATAACTGAAATAGCATATCATTTGACATTTTTTGTACTTGTTCACCATGAAATTACTTTTTCCTTTCATTATAATGTTACTAAAGACATAACTAGCAGATCTCCCCAGCTATAGGTATTAGCCTGCTTTTATCTTGTTCAACAGTTGACTTTTCTTCACTTTGAGAAGTTTTCAGTCACTCGTGTAGAAATCCAATGCCAGAGCTAATTGGTCTTGTAAACAATAAGGAGAAAACATTCCTGTTGAAGTTCTGGCCATCTGGGGGGCAGACTGCTCAACCACTTGAAACAGGACCCACAGCACTCTTAATAGTGAAATACAGGAATGCCAGCAACACTTCACTGAAGAGAACCATCATTTCCCCAAGCTCTCAAACAGCAGCAGTAATCTTTAAACAAGATGTGGATCAGCCTCTGCTCAAGAAAACAAGTTGTCATTAAGCTTAAGATCTTCAAAACAACTGAAGAATTCATGGCTACACATCACGAGATGGGCAGAGTAAATGGGCAGGTGGTATGCAGCTGTATTTCATTCAATGCAGGACCTTACATACAACCCCTCCTCCCTCGGATATGTACTAGGACTAGTGACAAAATGGCCAGTCTTCAATAAGTGTTTGGTATTTCCTTTCTGCTTTGGGAGCCCCAAGAAATACAGTTAGCTGGCAGACAGCTCATCTGTGTCATGCACACAGCATCAGGGAGCATAAGAAAGCTATGACATTCACCTAAAACAAAAAGGAGGTAGAGGATAAGGAGGATACACAGTGAACTGTGGAAATGCTGCAGATTGCTGTAGCAAAGTAAGATCAAAGATTTACTTGATTTCCAGTTTCTTTCTAGACAACTTTTCCAGGAAACATCACTGAAAGGTTCCAATGAACCTGTTCTGGTAGAATCAAGTATTTTCAAATACGTGTTCATATGGCACGAGGTGGCATGCAAAAGCATGAGATGCAACAGTCAACAATTTTTTCAGTACAATGAATAAAACAGGAATGTTTTGGACTTTCCTCTTTTAGTGACTTCTTTGGAAGAAGCATTCAAAGAACAGTGCAACTGCTACAAGCACCCAATGGAAGAGAGACAAATTATTTCAGCATAATTTATGTCATAATTTGGGATAGCCTTGTGTGTCTCTTCCTGACCCTGCTCCACACTAACTCCTAACTAATCCACTGCAAATTTTTGACTGCACCTTTGCCAACAGCTGTGATCAGAGTGGGCACTCTGATATTGCTTCTCTGAAACATCATGAGCCCAGTCGTGAAGGAGAAATTCAGGCATGTGAAGAATGGAGAATTCCACATGCCACCAAGAGTGACACCAGTATGCAATTACGCAAAGCAGTCAACTCACTGTGATTGAAACTCAAGAAATTGGTTGTGATCCACAAAGCATTGAAGGATCTAGAACATCCTTCTCTGTGCTCTTGGAACCATTTGACTACCTGACATAAACATGCATCTCCCAAGAACTGAAAGCCATCAGCAGGCCTGGCCATTCTTTGACTTCACTGCACAGTATATTTACTGGAGGTTTACACACAGGCTATGCAGTATAATCCCAAGCACCCAGACTGTGAGCTAGTTTTCTCCAATTTTCTTTCACAAATTATAATGCCTAAAAAAACTGAAAAGAAAGGGCATTGTTTTTAGGAGCCTCTGAGTCAACAGTTAAAGTCTCTATTCATAAAAATAAGTATGGTATCTGGACCTATGCTTGGGCAGTTGTGTTCAGCCATGTAAAATGCTCTTAAGCACACCAATATTGACTCTCTTTTAGGGTGTGAAAACTTTAAAAGAAAATGAACCTCAAACAAAGCAAATCCATAAGACAACTGACTGCAGAAAGGTAATCTGGTTAATGACAAGACTGAAGAAGTCATCATTAGTTATTTAAAGGAAATGCAGTGGAGCATGTAAGCTTCACAGAGAATGCTTTGAGCCCATTACAATATCAATGAGCTAGATTAATGATTGTAAATGACCACCACTACAGAACTGGTCTGAATACAGAACAGAATGAATGCACTAAGAGAAACCTGAAACAACAAGGCATCCAGCTGCCCCTTTTAAGGGTATGCTTTTGGCTAAGGTTTTGTAATGTCCCTTGATTTTAACTCTTACAACACTCTACTGAGCTATGTGTCAAAAAAATACTTTTTTTTAAAGATTGAAAAGAGAGAGAAAGAATGTTAATTTTCTCTGTATTTCACATGGAGAAATACATATTTAACAATATTTTAACATAGACATGAATTCCTAAAAAATTAAACAAAGCCTTTTTTTTGATGTTTCTTTAAGAAAGTTCTAGTTCCACTAGTACTGAAAGTTTTTTTTATGGTATCATGCGTCTTTGTCAAAGTTTAACTTAAATGCCACCTATTTAACAGCTAAATAAACTTCCATGGACCATCTACCATGAACCACAAGTTAAGAATATTTTGCTGGAAGAAAATTCAGGCAAATGTCCTAAATATTCAAGCATTATGCCCTAACACTGATGCTATGCATATATTATGGTAATCAAAGAAGTGTAAGAAACTAGACAAAAGAGCAAGTTGTTGCAGAAAGAGAAAAGGACACTTTCTTCTTGTTGTACAGTGCTTTCTAGAGGGGAATAAAAGGCCATCTACTGGAAGACAAGTGCAGAGAGGAATTCATACCGTAATCCTGGCTTGTTGAAACTGAAAACAGACTTCAGTTCTGTAATCTTTTTCAGCCTCATAACGAGGTCCAACTCTTCAAGATCTTCATAATGATCTTTATAGCAGGAGCAATGAAAAGGAGTATCACTTAACTGATTAGTTGTGAGATGATAACTTAGCATAGTGAGCAAATTACTTTTACTAGATATGATATGCAGGTGATTTCTTCTACAGGAAGCATGATCAGTTTTCTGTAAAATCCTGGATGGATTGCTGCTGTGATTCAGGCTACTGAGTAGACAACAAAAAAAAGAGAAACCAAACATCATCTCTAAAATGTATGTAGGACTGTCCTTAGCCAGAACAGAAGATGGCAGGAGTACTAAAGACCCACAGTTACTGCTGACTAATCCATTAATAGCAACAGCCAGTGAGATGGGTCATCTACAGTGAGTAACACTGTATTAACCTCTACCAGCAGCTGGGGCCTCAGCTATATTGCTCTAACTGTATTCTTTGTGGCTTCACTTAAGATTTTTTCATCTCCCATGCAACAATATCCTGACTGTTCAGCAAAAAAAACCATCACAGAAATGGAAGTATGGTAAACCCTCAGAGGAGGAGTGAGATGAAAGCTGCTCTTTAAGCATCTCCAGCCATTGAAGACTTAGAACACACATGTTCCTTTTATTTCCTGCAACATTTGCCCTTTTTTTCCCATTCGACGTTAAGACTTATGGAGCAAGTCTGAAAATCAGATGGTGCAAATTGTACAGCAATATAGCTGTAAGAAGTACTTAAATGTAATATATTTCAGCATGTGTTCTTGACTCAAAGGAAATGTGCTGCATCTTTCAAAGCAAAGCTTGAAAGCTGAGGTCCTATTTGCTCCCTGCAACTAGAAATAGTTCTTAATACTGCCCTGATGGGAAAAAAATTGCTTCCTGGTGTTTCGGGCAAAAGAACTCTATCTCAATTCACTGCATCAGATGTAGTTGTATTTTAGTAGTACTTTATGTGAAGTGGATGGTAAAAAAGGGGATGCTATACAAATGTATTAATTCATACTCCTCTCACTTTCATGCCATGCTTAAAGGTAGCATCCATCCTTTCAGTTGTCTTTCACATGAGTTATCTTCTGTCTGGATCTGTTTCAGGCTTCCCTGTGCCAAGTCCCCGCCTACATGGAGTACTAAGGGCTCCAAAACTAGTAGTGCTAGCTCTTAAGAGATTCAAGATTAAATGAAATTATTAACACATAGGAGATCCAAAAGGAAAGCAAAAAATATCCCATCTCTAAGAAATCCTGGAGACGTTCAGTAGACAAATGCAAGAGACAGTTCCTCAGTTATTAGAAAAATACAGAAAGTGACTCTTTGGACTGGAGAACATGGGTCCATGTGCCAAAACAAGATTTAACCGATCCTGGAACTGGAAACAGGAAGAATAGGGGCCTTAAGGATTCATGCTTGTGGGCAGCAAACAATGATGAAGTTCAAGGTTTCTAAATTATCTCCACTAAATGGGATATGTTTGAAAAATCACTTTGCATGACATGTTTATCAAGGGAAAAAACAAATCTTCTCACTATTTACTTTCGTGCTTTCCTTTTAGGAGGATGTTTTCTGGGGTTTGGTAAAGAACAAACAGATGAGTGCTACAAAGGGAAATAGACTGAGAGCCTTTATTTGTACATCTCATTTTCACTTGCAGCTTTGTATACACAGCTGTGACCAGAACAGACTTTTGCTGAATGAAGGACACACAGTTCTGCAGCCACTGCCACAGCAAAAGGAAGATGATCATTAGTTGGTTTGCAGTTAAGGTTTAAAATAACAAATCAGTGAATTATTTGGAAATTTAATTAGCTTTTCTTCTGATTTCCTTTTCTTTTTGAACTGCTGTCTGTATCACTCTAAAGTCTTGCCATGAATACAGTGTGGATTTGAAAGCTTTCAGAGCTAGACAGATTAGATTCTAATTTCAATGTTAACTATTCTAGATGTTAAAAGGAAGCACTGAAAATACTTTCTATTATATCTATTAGGAAACAAAAAGCAAACCATACAACTGCTAGAAGTGTCTTGTACAGCAGGAGTACGTGGTGATGCAGGAACGAATTGTTGCTGTAGTAATGTGCCTTCAGATGCAAAACAGGAATAGGGACAGAAGAGTTTTGTCTAGATAATATAAGCATAATGTATTCTTATTTTTTCAGTATTGTAGTATTTCTAAGTGTGAATACTACTGGTCACCAACACAAGACTAATGATAATGACATATCATTAAACAGATTTATCTGATTCAAAAATGTCTCAAAAAAAGCTATAAGGAAAAAATTAAGAAGTAAATTTAAGCAGGCAAAATAGTATCTAGAATGTTTAAGCAGGAAGATAAAAAGTATTTATGATTTTCTCAAAAAAGTGACAATGTTCACCTCAGTGATTGTCATATTTGTCACAGATTAAACACATAGCTGCACATATGATGTTTGGGATCCAGTCATATTTTCTCCCCTGCCTAGGAATACAGGAGAAGAACACAGTGGTCTAATTATTCATGTTTAGGCATTTTATAACAGGTTAAAAGTTGCTATGTAATATTATAAACAGAGAGCTGTAATTATTTTATGAACTTTGCTATCATGGCCTACAAGCACTAACGGGAATAGAAAACATGACATGAATGAACAATCTAAAAAGACCAAAATTGATACTGTCCCCAGAAATGTGGTACAGCAGTTACAAGACATGAGTACATTTGCGTGTTTCAGGTAGAAAAGCCACATCACTTTTCTATGCTGAGATTGAAAACAAGCAAACCAACCCCTAAAAACAAATTACTGGCACTCTCAGTTCCCCAAAAAGGTAGAGGTCCCTTGGACAAAGAAAATGGTTACCTGACAGGGAAAACCCAGTGATCTGTGATACAAACTGACATCAAGAAGTGAAATAAGAAAGCGGCTGGATAAATTCTACATAATTCAGGTGGAAGATGACAGAGTACCTTATAAACAAGCCTACACAACATTCACATTCAACATTTTCAGTAGGGAGACCTGGAGAACCTAGCACTGGTATCTCAGAGAGAATGTACATTTCAGTCACACCAACTAGAGGATTCTAGTTTAGGAAAAGGGATTGCAGAATCAGGAACACAGCAGACCATAAGAAAAATCATAATTACTTCACCCTGCATCAGGTCTGACACTGAAGAAGAATACCTGATATTACACAAGGGGAGGTCAGAGGTTCAGCCAGTCTGGTAATGGTTTATTTCCCACTGTACACGCAGCCATACTGGTGTGTTGCACACAGTAGAAGTCTTGCCATTTCTTAAGATGATGAATGCAGTGCTTTCTTGCTCTGAACTATAGCTAGAGCTGAAGTAGAACAATGAGGCAAAGAAATTTGTTTCCTCCTATTTACCTAAGACAGGCACAATCGTCTCTTCTACTCTTAAATTATGTCCCCCAGACTTTGGGTCAGGAGAGACTGCTGCCACAGAATGAAAAAGGAATCAAGAGTACATAATGTGTTAAGAGACCAGAGATACACTACTGGTGAGTACAGAACATCCACAGGACAGAATCATGCATTTAAGTCAGCTACCCAATACTAGCTAGATCGTTCCTTTATGGGTCTGGTGTCAACATGCTGAATTTTTTTTTTTTTTTCATTTATTTGGCTGGGTCGATTATTGCTGAAAGCCTAAATTATTGCTAACTGAATGGATGAGAAACAAATGAACCAAATTTTCAATGAAGAGATCTAAAAGCACAGAAAAGCAGACAGTCACTAGTGCTCTGAACAAAACCTCTGTTTATTAAACTGGTAAGTATTTAAATTTTTAAAATTTAAGGACATACTTGTTTCTGTTTCTAGGGTTTTCCTTGTCTGTTCCAAGACAGATCATCCTGTGAAATTGGAGCCCAACATTAGCTGTACAGAAGGAAGGTCTTTAAGTGATAGTACATGATACCACATTTAACGGTGTTCCTATGCCAATCTGCATAATGAGTGGGGGATGAAAAGCAATCGTTTTTCTTCATGTACAGCTCAGTGAGGACAGTTCCAAGCCTGCCACACAAAACTGCTTTAATAATGCAATCCAATGCCTTTGATTTGAGGAACACGCAAAAGAATAAACAACCTATTAATCTAAATTTTCTCGTTTGCCTGAAAGTACAAAGCAGCAATGAACAAACCTCTTGGCTACATTAAGTGCACTGAAATGCAAAACTGCTTCTTTTCTCACCCTACAGTTACTCAGGAAAAAGAAGGGTAGAGAAGAAAGGAACAAGAGAATAGGCAAGGGAAGCAGAAATGGTTTAATATAAACTGCTCAGTTAAAAAACAGGGCACAATAAATTCTGAAGGAGGGCTTTCAAGTATTGCCACACGAAGGCACTTTAATACAAGTGGATATGCTCAGAAGATGAGTGCAAGAGATAGCACTACTTAGTAAGGAGAAAGAATCCTCAGGCTAACCAGCTCTGAATTGAGCTGGTACTGTCAAGACTAAGGAACCACTGGTAATAGCCTGAATAATGTTTTCAGTGGTTTTGTTTGTTTTGGGAAGCTTCAACACAAAATACAGGTGAATACCTTGATTAATGTTAGTCTCCTGACTGTCTGCAGTGGTGTGTTTTGCTCTGTTATTCTAATGTACTTGCAGTCAGCAGAGGTGCTTTCATTATCCATCCACTAATTTTAACATCTGAAACAGAATTATTCTAGAAACACTCAGTCTGACTCAGTCTGAGTCTGCTGTGCTCAAGCACTACAAGTGTGGTTGGAGGATATGTTTAGGCATTTGGCTAAGCAGTTTTGGCAAACATTCTTGGTTCCCCTAGAGCCCTTTTCACAGTTTGAGAAAGGCAGAGATATATTAAAGTTGCTTGTCAAAGCAACTTCATTACATCTATGGTCTGAGTAAAACATGCATAGTTTTGTTCAAACTCTTTTCTGTATGTATAGCAAATTATAACGTACATCAGAGTCATGAAAAAGAATAAAGCTACTTCATTGGCTGTAGCACCAGCAGGCTTTTGGAACAAATAGAAAAAATATTCTGACAACTTTGGGATGAACAGAAGAACAATAAACTGAAAAAATGCCAGGACCTATACCATAGAGGATTTCATATCTGTCAGTTAAGCTTCCATAATACTTTTTATATGGAAAGTTCAGGAAAACACTAGAAATACCTGCAAACAGGATGTTTGCAGTAAAATGTTGTATGAGCCAATAAACAAGTCATCTTTGTGCTTTGGATCCCACTCTTCCACATGCAGTTACATCCAGAGAAGACAAATTCAACAAGCTGTTGATAGCTTATGCTACAATTGTAAACAAGAGATTTGAAGTTATATACAAACTGCTTTCTGAAGAAGTTTGATGGTGTTAAGGGCAGGTCTGGTTTACCAGGCCCTTTACAACACCATCAGACAAAGCTGTAATATAAAAATGGATTTTATATGGGGTCTTCTTCTGCAAAAGGAAGCCTTATTCTCACTTACATTTCATTCCCATCCTCTCCATTATTCCAGCACAGCTGCCTATACAACCTCATTACAAACAGCACAAGAACTAATGAAACTGATAAGAAATTTCTTTTCTACAGGTTATTTTCTATTTGGATCAGCTCTGTGCTGTCTTCACTACACAGCCAACTGCACTCCCACAAAGAAAAGGGAAGAAAATCAGGAGTGGCAAGGAAGGCAAGGACTACTCCTTCTCTCATCAGTGCCAACCTAACAGTCCTTATGTGGCCACCAGGCTTAGTTGTCTATCTTGAGCAGAAGCAGTTTCCTTGCAAGACACCTTGCAGCACAGCTGGCCACATGACTCCCAGGCAAACTCCTTTCTCCAGTGTCTGAAAGCAATGCATCACCTTCCTCATAATGCAATCCAAATTGTCCCTTCCTCCAAAGCACACAGGAGAGAGTGACAGACAATGATAGCACATGCAATTAGAAAATGTGCCTGAAATCTATAATATTCCTGTTTAAAAAAAGAAGTCAATGCCAGTGCAAAAGCAGGAAATTAATCTCCTGGAGAGTAAGCTTAACTATCTCCTGCATCACACAATTCTAAATCATTAAGGAAATAGCTTACGGTTATTAAAGCTAGAGCATTAAAGGGATAAATCATTCTCAATTTATCTGCTGAATAATCTCTTACAAGAGTAAAATCTTGAACTAAAGTTAGTGAATAAGTGTCAGGTGCCTCCAATTATATCCTCCAGTAGCCACCGTGCGAAGAAATTTAAGGTCATCTTAATTAAGGACAAATGAATCTTTAACCAGTCACTTACTTTAGCACTCAGTAGTGGTGTATGAGCCTCTATTTTGTAGCATCAGAGACTGCATTTTATTAAACAACACTGGAACATCCCTTGCTCTGGGCAAAAAAGTCATTAGTGCAGCTAGTTCCACCCCCTCTTATGCATTTATGTGTTTGACTTGGAAAGGTGCATCTCCTTCAAAAGTGCCATGTTTGCCTTAAGGTATTCCAGACAAGTCAATTTTCTTTCCTAGTAATGGGAGTACATACCCTTTTGAAGTTTTGGAGTTTGTTGGTTTGGGTGGATTTTTTTTCAAGAGTTACTCATGACTATCAGATGGTTGAAAGTGTGATAATTAATTCTGAAATTACCAGATTAGATTTCTCTGCAGAGAGTGGGTTATTAATAGCTAAAGAGTTCAAAATTCTGAAAATCCACCCACAGTTGAACTGACATGCCAACATTAGGCTTATTTTGCCTTTGCTGTCAGCTTCTATAATTTAGAAGACTAATTATTCAGCTTTATAAATGGCAAACATCATTACAGCAAACCACTCTAACTTGTGTAAACTGAAAAACCTGCTTTTGTATTTTCACAGTTTAAAAAAAAATCTATCCACTCAATAGAATAAAATAAGGATGAGCAGATATAAGTCCATTTATAGAAAATAACCCTTTTAGAAAACTTGTGGCATTGCCTCAGCACTGAATTTTTCACCTTATGTTACAAATTCCTGTATCTGAAACTGAAATTTTTTCCTGTTTACTCCTTCAGATGTTTTGGAAGTTATGCAAAGAATAGAACAAGGCTTTGTCCAAGCTGTTACTTAATTTTATGCACAAGTTATACAATGAATGAAGAAGAACCACCTGCTATGGAATTTCTTCAGTACATGGAATACATGGCAGTACATGGAGTAAGAAGGCTGTTGATATTCATCAATTATTTCAGTAATGTAAGAACTTGTTTATCTCAAAAAAGCTCAAAGAAAAACATGACACTAATACAACATTGTAAATGTCAAAAAATGCTAAAATCAGAAATGTGCAGAAAACTACCTCAAGTCTGTATAAATTATATCAATGTTTCCTCCATTATGGAAACACTATTTTGAAGCAACGTGCTATTATAGATTTTCTCCTAGTTTCTTCATAATATTTATCATTCTTGAATAATTCATAAAATTTTCATTGTCACAGTGCTGCCAAACATCTTTATTGACACATTTTTGCATTATAATTTATTTGGAGGAAACATCACACATTTCCTCAAGAGGGGAAGAGCAGTGGCAGGCACTGATCTCTCCTCTGTGCTGACCAGAGACAGGATCCATGAGAACGGCCTGAAGTTTTTGTCAGGGGAGGTTTAGATTGGATATTAGGAAAAGGTTCTTCACCCACAGGGTGGTTGGGCATTGGAACACGTTCCCAGGGAAGTGGTCACAGCATCAGCCTGACAGAGTTCAAGAGGTGTTTGGACACATGGTGTGACTCCTGGGGATTCTTTCATATATTCCTAATCAGTATAAAAACAAATAATATAATATTAAAAAAAAAAAAAACATCTGACAGCAGCAAATAACACTGAGAAGCCAAGAATTTGCAGAAAACTGGGAACAGAAACAAAATGAAGCTGGAAAAAAAATCAGGAGAAAAAAGACAAAGATAATGATATGCATATCAGGAGAAGACTGTAGTAATGATAGTCCTCTTGACATTTTGCTACATGGGGGAAAAATAAAGTAGTGTTCAGAAAAAGCATGTGCTGTATTTAATCTGATACATACTATCCTTCTTTTTCTGCAGAATCCAAAACATTTTCCATTTCAATGATAATTTGCAAGGATGTCAGTAGTGGAGTGGTACTTAACATATTAAAAAATTAAAAGCAGATGTTCTTAATTTCTGTGAGAATTTTGAAGAGGGTTGGCTGACAAGCTCTCAGCACTACTGAGAAGTGATTTTCAAAGCCTGGAACACCTGGGAAATTTTACAGGACTAGAAAAGAGCTGAAGTAACTTCAGCACTTAAAAATTCTAAGACTGGGGCTTACTCTGAGTGAAGTGCCTACCCAACAAGAGAAATGTACTGAAAAAAGCAAGGATGGGGTCAAAATAACACCTAAAGTACTGCCACCAGTTGAGATAACCCGGGCATCTGTACCATGCCCACGCTGATAGCACTCCCAAATAAAATATTCAAGCAGGAAATACTGCATTTTTTCATTAAATAATTGATAGCTACGAAACATGAAGAAAAGTTTTTTTGTGAACTAAGTCCTCTTTTCAAAGGGAAACACAAGCCTAGGTGAAAAAAGCATCAAAAAACAGAGTTTTCTGAGATATTACACTTCATACAAACAATGCTGTGATTAAAAATTTTGAATTACTCAAGACAACAACTAACTACATTAACTGTTACATCTCAAAATAAGGATGAGGAATCACTACTTAGGAGATGTACTTCTCTTGGGATCCCCAATAATACCTCCTCAGTTCTACATTTTATAGCAATTTTTCAACTAATGGCCTAGAAGAGAAAAATAATTGAGTATGACATTTGTGAGCCATATACAAACTGAGGAAACTAAAAATTCAACAGGAGGGAGTAGAAACATGAAAAAACCTAATGAGTATAGTCGCTCACGTGTAGTTTAGAGCCTCATACGTGAAACACTGTATCTAGAAGCAAAGAATGCAGAGGGCTCCACCCGTGTAAACGGTGTTTACAAAGACAGATGAAGAAGGTGGTCAGGAAAAATGCTCAGAAAAATGCAGTTAGGAGAATGATATGGTCCTGAGATGAGTAAACACAGCAATGTCAAGTAGAGAGGCTCAATTACCAGCTCTTGACCAATCTAAAATATCCACAATTTTGGAATGATGGTTGAATTGAAAAGGAGTCAGAGGTGATGCAGGAATGACCATGTGCTTACAAAACATGCCTCAGAGAAGAGGGTCAAGGTGATAATTTACTTAGCATGTCAAAAACAAGAATAAGGAATTGACTTTAACAAATTATTAAAACACTTAAAACTCCATAATTTTCATAAAATTAAAAAAAAAGCAGGTGAAGATAATCACATTGTTAAAGACTGCCAGAAGTTGAGACTGTCGTAGTGCGCTCAGGAATCTGATTTTACTGGCTCCTAAAGAGATGTTTCAGTTCAAAATCAAGTAAGTCTTAGTAAACTCTGACCTCCAACAAAACACACAAGTTACCAATAAACAACCTTCCTCCCCTGTCAGGACAATTTCTTTCTCACCTGGCCCTTCTATCTTCACAAGCAACTGTCCTCTCAGCATCAGCAGTGTGTAGTGTGCACAAGGGTCACCCTACTGCATGTCTGCAGAACAACTACACATGGCTCAGCCTTCCTGAGAAGGTGAGGGAGAGCAGGCAGTTTGCAGAAGCCCTCCTTCCCATGAAAGCTCAGTACTTCATGGGGACCGGGCTGCAGGCCAGCCTAATTGCTCTGGCAGCACCAGCAGCTGACTGCTTCCTCCTGCTATTTTTCCCAGGGGCCCTTCGGCCCCTTCAGGCTCACATGACTTAATCAAACCTGAATGCCCTTCTGGAAGATATGCAAATTATTTTTCAGTCAGACAAAAGTGTTTTGGCTCAATACTGGTGTTACTAAGTGAAGTTTAATGATGTGCTATACAGGTCAAACTTCACGGCCTAATGGTACTTTCTGGCTATAAACACAACAAGTGTACAACTCTCTAAAGGAGGTTTTAAAGCAAAATATTAATCTATTCAGTACATTACCTAATTAGACTAGACTAAATATCAATACAAAGCAATAGGACCTATATTTTAAGGTCAGGTTTGTCAGCACTGGGATTTTTGCACTTAGGAACTGTTGGCACTTTGAGTTCAGCCATGGGTGCAGAGTACCACACTCTGCATTCCACCTCTCTGTGACCTTGCACTGGCACATTTCAATGTGCTGTGCTGGGAGAAAACTAACTCAAGCAGCAGAAGTACTGAATAGTTTGCTGCCAGTTTAGCATGCTGAGACAGATCAGCACAAGATGGAACAAATGCTGGAGCTGCCATAAGAAGGATGCAAGAAGGCAGTACCTCACTAGCCAGCAATTAGTTCAGGTTATGCTGACATGGTACTGCAGATTTAATTAAGGCATTAGTAAAGTCTCAGATGCATTCAATTCTGAGAAGGCAACACCTTCAGTTTCCAATTTATCTTAGGCATATGACCAGAATAGGTTTCTTTTTCCTGTCTAGCTCTTACCACAAGAAACTGAATCACTAGGATACCTTAAATGCTGAGCCTTTTTCCAGTGCAAAGCAGAATGAACCAACTATGTTTCATACCCACGTGAAGCATAGTGGTTTGGTTTTAAAGCCATTTAAAAATATGATTGTGAAGAAAGAAAAATTATATTGCTTCCAAGGTAATGAAAGTACAATTTCTAAAAGAATAGGTTTCAACTTGCAGTATTCCTGGGCAACCCATCTGCACTGTGGGGTGGAACATACAGTCCTGTATATTTCCTTTATTTATGTTAAAGATACAATGTGGGATCATAACATGCATTACTGGCAACAGCACTTAACTGAATACTGGACAATTCTACAGGACACACATATGTACTTTCTTGGTTGTCTTTCACATGGTAAGACCAATTCATCAACTGAAAAAACCAAGGACACTAGAAGTGTGCTTTGACTCTAGTAATGCTAAGATAAGGATAGTGTCAGTTGTTCTCATTACAACAGGGCTTCTGGGATAAAGTGCCAAGCACTTAACTGGGTGCAGGGATCAGTTCTTTCTAAACAATGCTATCTCTATTTTATCCAGAAAGCTGCATGTCCTTGTATACGTTACTAGAATTAATACTACATAGAACTCAAAATAATTTGCTGTTTATTTACACTCACCCTTCTCACATGCTAATGAGTGACACCAGCTCTTCAGAGGGAGAATTTCTTTTTCTTGCCAATGCATCTTTGGCAGACTCTGCCCTCAAAATAAAAGCTTTCAGGGAGGGACTGAAGCAAATGAGAGGGAATGCACGGGAGGATAGTATGATATGAGAAGAATGCTTGCAATTTTACATGGAGAAAACCCAGCTGCCAGTTATTCAGATGTTTGAACTCACGCACAGATACTCTGCTGTTTCATCAGCAAAGGTATATACTTTGATACTCAGTGGCCAGGGAACAGGTGCTCCTCTCTGCTTTAACCTGCTTATGCACTTCTAATAAAAAATGGCTGCATTAATAAATAATGCAATACATCATGCTTCATCCCACTCCCTAAAAACATCTCTATTACAACCCCTTCACCTCCATGTTAGACAAAGCCTATACAGACAATGTAGTTACGGGGCAGTTTCTTCAAACTCACCTGTGACGTAGGTAAAACATTTTGGAATTGGGACTTTTCAACAAGAAAAATGTAAAATATTTAGAACTTTGAAACTCCTTCAAAACCAGTGAAGTAACTTGCCTTTCTTTTATCGTCTTGCAAGCTCCTGTCATGGTACTGGTGGCACTTTCCAAATCACTTGACACTACTTGGAAGCAAGGGCATTGCATGAAGTAGTTTTATCAGAATTTATCTATTCAGTGAATCTAAAGCCTGCAACAACGTGCATGCAAAAAGCAACTGAACTATTACAATGTTTTAGTGATCCCTAGATGTCTTCTGGCTCTCAGGCATGGAAGTCACATGCTAAAACTGCAGAAGATAACCAAAGGATATTTTGTAGCGGTACCATCCAGACCAGGCTAAAAACTGCAGAACACAGTATCCCTTCAGGTTCTCATCTGTACCTTAGCATAACTGGAAAAAAAATATATAGCTACACATGCAGAAGTGGGCAAACAAATTCTGCAACAACTTTCAAAGATATTGACTCTAGTAAAAGTTGAAGTAGTTAATTTAAAGCCGAAATTGAATTCTGTGAAAAGTCACCCAATCAATCCCCAGTTCATCTCACTGAGATAATCCAATGTCAAGATTTCAGAGAAATCTAATTATGAAAGTGATCTGAGTTAAAGAAAAGCTTTAAAAAAATCAGTACAAGTAGTGTAATTATAGAAAAACACTATACTGAGTACATCTGGAGAATTCCCCAATTAGCAAAGGGAAAGTAAAATCTTAAGCAGAAAAATTAGAAGTTTACATACTGCTCTGACCGCATTCAAGTCCCAAGAAGTTGCACTTCCAATTACAGCACATGGGAGTCAGTCTCAGAGGCTTAATTGAAGGTATGTTCTGTGAAAGGTTTTCATTAACAATTCTTTTTCACTGTGATCACTTTTGCTTATTTGGTTTTGCTTCTCCTCAAAATCATCAAACACAAATAAAATGTTATTTTTCCTTTAAGACTCAAGGATAATAATGTCTATCAAATCTGTATTTACCTTGAAACCATTTTAAGTTCCAAATTATCCAAATAAGGTTCCTGAAGAGGAGAAAAGTTACTTCTGGATACCTCAATAACTGAAAGCTGCTGTATTTTGAGGAAAACTTGCTTGATATTTTATTTAAATAATCTCTTCTGCAGAGGTACAATTTTTTTTTTTTTTTTTTTTTTTTTTTTATTTCCTCAAAAAGCTACTATAGTCTAAAACCAAGATTTTAGAATAATTTCTGGCTTTAACTTGATCACCTTCATAGGTTGTAAGGAATATGTTTGATGACACACTTAACTTCTTAAGGATTCAGGCTCCTCTACAGTCAATTACCACCACACTCCAGTTTCGAAACTAACACTATTGTGTAACTTTAGGAGTTATGTAAACTCCTTTTGCTATGGTGCATGTAAAAGATCCTAAATGACAAATAAATACTTTTCTAAAGTGAGTTAACTTAGTAGCAAGCAAAATATTCAGCATTTTGAGGCTGCTTAAAATATTAGATTAATTTAACACTTACTTAAGCTTCTTCTAAAAATACCTTAGAGCCATTGTTTAGAACTGACATAACAGAGAGGTGTCTGCCCTGCAGAGTAGTCACAAGTGAGTAAAAAGGAAAATTCTTTTCTACCTGTATCTCTGTTACATAAAAAATGCTAACAAAAATTAAAGGTAATTATGACAGATTTGCTTGTATGATGACACTTTCCTAATCTGAATTTTTACATTTTTTGTATGTTCAGATTTTACCAATTAGAAATGTACAAATATCCACAAATTGAGTATTGGATGTATTTAACCAACACCTAATTTTTTATTAAACATTTAGCAAATGCTCAAATACAAAGAGAGTAAGAAAAGGCAAAGGAGGAGATGCTAACAGCTGGGCTAAGAAGAATGGAACACCTCACACTCTTCTGAAACTGTTCCAGATCTGAAAGATTACAGGATGATTCTGTACATTGTATATGACAATCCTGTACAACCAAACCACAACAAACAGAACTGCCACTTTCACATTTACTCTCTGCAGGTTTGGTTAGTTTTCACATGAATAGCTACAGCTCTTGAAATCCAGTTCTATCTATCATAAAGCCTTTTCTCCCTTCCTCCAGAATTGATTTTAATACCAACCAAAGAACTGTTAAAAGGCAGGAAAATTCCCATAGGAAAAAACTTTGAGTCTGAACTGGGGGAGGGGAGGAGAAAAGAAGAGAAGAAAGACTGATATTAAAGGCTTTTTATGTAAAGTTTTTAAATTTCAAGTGTTTATAA
Organism: Oenanthe melanoleuca; assembly: GCF_029582105.1. Taxonomy (NCBI): domain Eukaryota; kingdom Metazoa; phylum Chordata; class Aves; order Passeriformes; family Muscicapidae; genus Oenanthe; species Oenanthe melanoleuca. The sequence goes on from NC_079339.1 coordinate 23,360,656, forward strand.
TGTTTTACTCACTCTTTTCTGTATTAAAAATATTTAAATTATTTTAATGTAAAAAAGCTGCAAGTTTACATGCATTTGTCTAAAATTAACTGTTAATGACTAACAAAAAAGTGAGAGCATATTAAGGCCTTGATTCCATCAAATTTGATCTGTACAGATAGCTAAATACTCTTAGTTTTACCACTCCAGCCATTACTCATATGTCCAAAGATTACTTAATTCAATCCAACAGGTGTAACTCTAGGTTATAAATAGAAAAATGAAGGTACCATGAGATTAAGGGATTTGCCAAAGATATGGATTAACAGGATTAGGATTCAGGAGTTGCCAGTTTGAATTTCCTTGCTTATCTCACATTTGCTCTAGCAAACTAAGTACAACAAGGACAGCAGAGAACAGAGGAAAATGCTGACATCTTCCACTTGGAACCGAGAAAAAAAAAAGTTCAAACTCCTATTCAATATCAGCTATCTGATTAGGAATGGCCTTTATGAGCACCCAAAGCATGCCTATTATCAGAAATAATATTCTGAGTACACAAGGACTAATTTTATTTATTCTAAATCAGCGTTAAGACCTTGTAAAACAAAGCTCCAGGCTCTGTGAGTATATAGGGATATTCCAGATAGATTCTTCTAACAGAGAAAGACAAAAGAAATAACAAACAAAAGAATAAACAAAGTTTTCAGTAGCTGTATTACTTCTTTAAAAACTGCTTCCCTTAGTAACCCTGTTTATTTGCTGCATGTGGATTTGTGTGGCAAGGTTTTAGTAGTGTGCCAAGATGCAGGGACAGTTTGTGTAAGAAGTTTTAAGAAGCTTCACCCCCAGCTATTACAGAGCCAATGCCAGCCCGAACCCACCACTGGCCAAGGCTGAGCCCACCAGTGACAGTGGTAGTGACTCTGGGATAACATATTTAAGAAGAGGTAAAAAACCCCAAACCCCAAACTGCAGAGCTGCAGCTGGAGACAGAAGTGAGACTATGTGAGAGAAACAGCTCTCACACAAAGGTCAGTGCACAAGGAGGAGCAGGAGGTGATCCAGACACTGGAGGAGAAATACCTCTATAGCTCTGGTGGGGCAAGAGGGTACAGAAATCCAGAGTGAGGTTCAGCCCAGGAAGAAGGGAGGGCTGGCTGGAAAGTGCTTTTAAGACCTGGTTTTCTCTTTATCATACTCTTGATTTCACTGGTAATAAATTCAATTTATTTCCACAAGTCATGTCAGTTTTGCCCATGACAGTAATTGGTGAGTGATCTCTCCTCATCCTCATCTTGACCTGCAAGCCTTTAGTTATATTTTTCTCTTGATTCTCCAGCTAAGGAGGGGAAGTGAGAAAGCAGCCTTGGTTGGTACCTGGCATCCAGTTAGGGTCAACCCACCACAATCTGCTAAAGCTAGCAGTGTTTACTTACCAAGAAACAGATAAAGAACATTTTATTAGACTTTTTTTTCTTTAATATTAGTTCTAAAAGACATCTTAGCTGGGGTTCAAAGGAAATACTTGAAGAGATTACAAATTCGATTTCAGCGACCATTGACTTGTTTCTTAAGTCCTCTAGTCCAGTAAGATTTAATACAGTATTCACTTCCCTTTGCTTTGCTTAGGGGATATTTAGATACAAAAGCTGAGGAAGATTTATAAGGGACAAAAAGCATAATGGAATAAAAAACTTTCCCAAAACGTGTTCATGAACTTCCCAGAATAGTGAGTGCCAGAATAAATTAACACAGCATCATTAGAAAGACACATTTTGTTAAGGGTTTAACATACTGATCCAGAAAACAGAAAATGTTTGAAATGCAGATGGAAATGTAATTTTTATGTTGTCTCTCCTCAAGCTCTGAACTTAGAACCTCAATGAAAAGGCTGCTCTACCTAAACTCCTAGTTTAAACAAGGAGAAGGACAGTGACCAGAAGCCCATCTGAACTGTTCAAAGCTACCCTATGAATCATACATTTTCTGCTGACTACCAAAGAAGTGCATTAGATCTCCAGTTTGGGCATCAAACTTGTACACTCACAGGACAAGTCGATGGACACAACATGCAACAAGGGACAAGCTCCAGCAGGTATTCTTTCGTTGTGGCTTTAGCTACACCATGCACATCCTCAACTTTCCCATGGAACAGCCTTTTTAGAGCAAATGCCAAAATCCCACTTTGCTGGGTTTGAGACCCAGAGTTCAACTTTTGAGCCCGTTTTTCCAGATAAATAGCAAGATATGACATAGCCAGATCAGGTTTTATGTTTCATTATTTTACTTTTTTAATGAAAGATGGCTGTTCACAGAACAGATATGTTTAAGAAATCTTTCACTAGATATTGTATGCAACTTGCCTAGTAGACTGGACCTCAGGGGAAAGAAAAGCCTGTTGTTTTATAAGGTGATCCCTTGAAGAACAACATGCTTGAACAAGACTCTACTAGTTAGTACTCTGAAGCTAAGGAAAAACAACAAAAGATTGCAACCTTTGTATAAAAGGAAAACAGTCTGAATTTACAATGAGGGAAGATGAATAAAGAATATACTTCAGCATATAAAGTAGTTTCTATTTTGAGCTCCTTCAAAAGGGAAAATCTCTTGCCAGTTTTACTTCAGAAGCCAGAAACCTCAGTACACCAAGATTGGCTTTCTAAGTGATACGGTTACCAGCTAAGCACCAGACTGCTTATGAGCCAAGGCACTTTCAGATGGTACACATTGGTATTGCAAACACATGAAATAACCCTCCCCTCCTGAAGAGAGAAGAGTTATAAGGAAAATAATACTGAGCATGTGGTTCTACAACAGAGATGATGAACTTGATGACATATGTTAATTAAACTGATTTTTATCTTGCTCTAAAGATTTTGTTGAGAAAACCATGTAGCAAAGAGGGCTGTAACATCAAACTTGAAAAAAAACTACAAATACATCCTGCATCCTCCCACACAGCTCAAGTACAGTGACCTACTATTCTGAGTAAGACGAGTACTCTCAAAACATTTAAAAAAAAAAAAAAAAGATGACAGACTCTTACAAATAATTTATGTAGAAAATGTTGCTTCATACTAACGTATGTGTGTTTTCCTACTTCTTTCACAGTAAAACAATCCTGTATCTGTAAAATACAACTTTAGTATATATTTTAAAAAAAATTGAAGCAGCCAAACATCTTGAACTCTGACTATGCGAACTTCGACTAATTACTTCATTTCCCTGTCTCACTTTCTGGAGCTGTGAAGTGAAAATAGTATTGTCAAGATTTTTGGGAAGCTTCATTCCTTAATGTCTGTAAAATACCTGGAGATCCTTAGAGAGCAGGTACAGAAAAGTGTTATCAATAATCATCATTCTGAAATTAAGACATCACATTTGAGGTCCTGTCCATCACAGAAGAAAGCCATGAAACACTTCTCAGCACCTTAAGGACAATTACACCTGCTCAGTGATTTCAAGGTTTCATAAGAGCAGGTTCCAATCAAAGTAGACAGAAAAAATTAAATTCTTTCAGGAATAAGCTGCAATATTAACTGCTCACTATCCTAATCATGTTAACTAGCATTTGCTTTGCATTGTAACTTCTCACAGCACACCTATCCCTCTGCCAGTAGAATGAAGAATTACCTAATAGCAGCATGGGGAATGGGGATGAGAAAAGAGGAAACAAAGAAAAAGCTTTGTTTCTGGCATCAGATAGTGATGCAGAGACAGCTTCACACCAAAAGCACTGACAGCTTGACTTCTTTTCAGATAATGTTTAAGTTGTTCTGGGAATTATATAAGGGAAATTTGACTGAAAAGTAGAGGAGCACTTTGAATATGCACTACCTTAACTCCAGAGAAAGAGTAAGGAGGAAAGTTGTAACAGATAAGCAGATACCATAGCTGGAAGGAAACAAATATCTGACAAACATGATCAAAACAGAGATAAATAATAAAAAAATGGGCAGGTAAAGAGCTGACTAAAGAAGGGGATGAATATAGTTCACAATGAGTTTGTCCTACAACACAAAGGAACTAAAGGGGAAGAGTTAAAATTCTATCCAGGACATATTGCCTTTCCTGACATCTTTCCCTACCCTCTCCTCTGTGAAAATGAACACTAGTGACACTTTGGAACCTCATATACTTGCATTTCCAAACAGGAAAAAAAAATTATTTTCAAATGTCCAGTTTCCTTTAGGTTAATTGTGTTCTCTGTGTACTCTGCAATCCCCCTTGATGCTATGGCTTCTGTTGAGAAATGCCAGGTTACTGCATTACAAATATTACCCAAGTTCTACTGGATAATCTGTACAAATTCATTAAATTAGCTGATGTAAATTTTGACTGTTTGTGGGTCTGAACCTTCATGCAGGAAAACCTCAGAGAAGACAAGATTTGACAAGTATCTATGCAAGCACTAGAATTAGCAAGGCTTTTACCCTATGGATTTTTGGGTTTTGGCTAACTGACATCGCAGTCTAGCAAAGTGTGAACTTCTGTGTAAGCTTTTCCTGTGCCTAAAGCATTATTAAGATCTTTTTCTTTATACCTGAAAAACCATTCTATAAAAGTTTTAGAAATTTATCCACCTGGCAATTAGAAGGACCACAGCCCTGGATTTCAAGAGAGCAGACTTTAATAATATCAGAGATCTCCTTGGAAGAATCTTATGGGATATGGCTCTAAAGAGAAAAAGGGGTCAAGAGGAGATGGGTATCTGTTCATCCAAGATAAAGAAAGGTCCATTTTCCCAACAGAAGTTATGAGATTCATGTTTGGTAGGAGCACAGAATGCAAATCACTCTCAGATCAGTTTATGAAGGAAAGTATCACAGACTGTACATTACCACAATCATGTCCTGTGACAAATTCAAAACAGATCAAGCTTAACTTATAAATATTACCAACTACATTTCATAACTCATTTCCAGATTACAGGTTTTCCATAGTAATACCTTATCCCCATTTCACAGAGTAGTAGTAGCATATCAAAGTACTAATCATGCATGCAGATCACTTCTACTGATACTCATCTAGCATCCTTGAAAGAGACATAACAAAGTATAAGCCAACAATCCTTTTCATCATATACAACAACTTTATACATGATCATATTGCTTTAAACCAGACTTAGAGATGTTTACTGAGGTAAGGCAACTTTAAAAGCATGCAGGAATTTCTGTACTTAATTCAGCATCACACTTCAGTCAAACATGGACATACTGAATGGAACCAAGGCCTCAAAACAAAGTGCAAAGCAGGGACTTCCTGAAAGGTTTTAAGTTCTAGGATCGAATTATCTTGCCTAACAAGAAGAAGTTTACTGGAAGAGTTCTGTAATATAGTTACAGAAACAGTAATTCAGGCAGTCCTTTTAACAACACAGGGAAAAATCAGTTCCTCCAAAGAAATAAGTGGCACGCCCAAGCTTATTTTATCAAAATAACTGAATGTAAAGCTTTTGTGAGTATAACTAATAGATGAAGTGGAATAACAGGGGACTAGAAATTGTAGTTGTGCAAATTCCCAATGAACAAACAGAAAAAAATTCTAGATCTAGGTCAGGTCTGCTCAATCCAATGAGAGATACATATTGTAGAGTCAGGACCACACAATATAGATTGGTTGGGTTAAGTTAGGAAAGCTAGAAAGTGAATGAGTAGTGATGGAAATTATAAATAATAAGATCATGAGAGAGAAAAGCTGAAGAAGAACCTGAGATGATGAAGACACAAAAATTACTTGTTCAGAGATTTTTTGTGCAGCTGGACAGAAAGGTAGTTATCTCTTCACTTAAAATGATGACTCCTAGTACCAAGGCTACGTCAAAGACTTTATTGCATGTGTGTAAAGGAGAGTCCTTACTCTTCTTTCATGCTGAACACACATTGCTCCTTCACAATCTTCTTCCTCAGATTGCATCTACGTTGCTCACAGCAGCTCAATACAGAGATGCCAGAGTTTATCCCACAGAAATGAGTGCAGACACACCCCATATGTCAGCTGATCTGCTGAGACAGATCAACTAGGTTCAGGCTACTGTCAGAGCAATATAGGTCTGCAACTTTCAGGTCCAAGCTAGTATCTTGAGATAGTGCTGAATTGTACCATATGGAAATACAAACCCCCAGCTTAGTAGTCTATGTAAACATTGAATTACACAGCATAGACACACACTTGAAGCCAACAGCATGGGCAGAAGTATGCTTTAGGGTTCACGGAGAAGGGATGAAGATAATGCATTCCTCAGTTTAGGCACTTTCACCTCTCAGGGCAGACTAAGAGCCAATATTGGGCTGAAAGCAGCTGTGGGCTTCACAGATTCTCTTCTCTCAAAACCTCTTTGCAGAAAGTCTGAGTAAAATAAATTGAGATAAAACAAGATTTTCATCTACTTTCTCTACCTCTCCCTTTCAGCATCTCTGCTGCTGAAGAACAGATCAGCAATATAATAAAACATATTAATTAATGAAACTAAGGCTTCATAGACATTCTACATGAACTGTGCAGAGCATCTTTCAAGACATGTCACAACTAAGAGAAGAGATAGACCAAGTTTATTTAATATAAGAAACATGGAGCATTCAGAATCCCAGGCCAGGTCAAACAATCTAGAACTAGTTTTGTTCCAGGGAACTTCCCCACAATTTGTAAAACTACCTCTTCAAGACTATATTGGAACCTAAAAAAGTCTTAATTAAAAAAATTCATTGCAGTTGGTTTGAATAGGAATGCTGTCATAGGGATGGGAAACTTGCCAGAAGACTGCAAAGCAAATAGTAATAATAATTACCAGTTGAATTTTGGATAATTGCTTAGCAGAATCACTTAGCAGTGATCACTGCTTATTTAAATGTTTCACTCAACTGGGACAAAAAGTAAAGAACATATTCATTTAATTTGCCAATGACACAACTAGTGAAGAAGTGTCAGAAGACACAAAATAGCCAGAAAACACTAGCAAACAAACAGAAAAGTTTATTGGTCTTAAAAAAAAAACAAAGAAAAATCTAGAAAGATATTCATCTGGAATATGAAAATTAAAAAAAAAACATTTGAATATTAAGAAGAGCTGGTATATGTTCAGAGACAGTTGAAAAGGAAATATGATGCTGGGGTGAAAAATAAACCCCAAACCAGATTAGACAAGGAGGATTTTCAGAGTACTACATTTAATTTCACAAACTGCCTTGACAGAGTGGCATGAACTGAATTCAGGGAGAGACTAGCTGAAGACTCCATCACTGACCCACTTCTACAAATGATTACTGCAATCCATTTTAGATCTATGTAATGCAGATGTTTTAACTTACAATGGCTTGTAGATATATCTCACCATCTCTAAAATGTAATCCTCCACTTATTTCTCCCCAGCTTCAGAAATCCTTTGTCCTGATACTCCAGAGTCATGACTGCTTCCAGGCAGAGTGACATTGATAAATCATAAATAGCAACAGCTGTAACTGTAGCACGAAGGAACTATGACGTTGAGTAAGACTGGAGATCAATCATTTCAGCCAAGGCTATTTCACTGCAGAAAACACTGCATTAAAATTCATAGTTTACTTACCTTTAGGACATGCTGTGAGACCTCACAACAAAAGATTTCCTACAATAACATGGTATAAAAATCTGTTTTGGTTTTAATAACAAAAAGGAAAGGAAAAAATGTAAAAGATTCTGATATTTACTGTGATCGTCACCACATTTTTTCTAAACATCTCACTTAGCAGAGATTGGCTAAGCTAAAAATGGATATAGTCTAAAAGCTTACAAAGGAGGGTGTAAAAAAGTTAGAGTAATTTAATATAAATAATAACACGTGGAAGCATTAGAATTACACTAGCAAAGGAAGGGATTTTGTAACCTCAGGAAAGTAATCTTGTCAGCAAAAATGCATTAAAATAGCATCTTTCAAAATTGAGCTGGGAGAACAGTGGTCCATTTAGCTCTTCTCCATCTCCAAGTTATGTGAATTATATAGGTAAGACATTTGTTTAATTTTTTTAAGGAATCTAGTCTTCCTGGCAAACTCAAGTAGAGCTAGTCATACCATTCTTCTCATTTCATGACATAGCTTGTGTGTTTGGTTGTGGTAAACCTCCCTTTCCACAAGCTCCAGAGACAGCTAGGCTTCCAATTTCCTAATTCAAGTGTGCAGAAGCAAAGAGGTAGCCATCACACCATTTGATGAATGTGAAAGAAACATGGTCATTTTATAAGATTTTATTTCAATATGAACAGTAACAGTATGTTTTGTCTGAAGGGGAAGCAAGTGTCTGCAAAAAGAATTCTCAGGCAATATATTCTAACATACTTTCTGCAGCAGTTTTACATTTCAGTGCTATATCTAAGGTATCAAACAACAGCTTTTTTTGCTGGAAGCAGCTCTAAATTGGGAGAAGGGGAGGTGCAAAGAAAGAAAAAAGAGAAAAGCTGTTGAAAAGCACCAAAGAAAGCTGGGACTCTAGAAAAGAAGTGCCAATGATTCTGACTGAGCTTTCTGTTCACTTCTCAGTACATCAGGCCTGGAACAAGTTTCTCAGCACAAAATTTCTCTAATTGGCTGGAAAGCATTTAAGGAAAAATCTTTTTAATTAAAAACAGAGAACCAGCAAGACATGAAAGCTATGGGGGTTGGGAGAGGCATATGTTGACCTTATGAGGCTTCACAGCAGAACTCTGCAGGGGCTGTTTAAACTGAGAAAGCACAGTTTTAATTAAAGAGTCCTGAGGAACAGACAATTCAAAAGAGCAGGTCAGATAGATTCCAAGAGGTCAATTTAAGCACAAGCAGAGGGAAAACAAGACTTCTGGCTATTCCGCCTTCCTCTGGGAGAAATCTGTTGCTAGCTGATCATTATGCTTCAACAAACACTAGCTGTCCTCTAACCACCTCAGTGAGTGTTGCATATCATTGGTACAAGTTAAAAGGAGGGCACAAAGGGTTAGAGTGAATGGGGTAACAGACTGGTGACCCCTCACTAGGGGGGTTCTGCAGGGCTCCATCTTAGGCCCAGTTCTCAACATCTTCATAAATGACCTGGATGTGGGACTCAAAGGAATACTAAGTTTGTCATTGACACTAAATTGGGCAGAGCTATTGACTTTCTCAAGGGCAGAAAGGCCCTGCAGAGAGACCCCAACACATAAGAGGTCTGGTAATTCACCAGCCATATGAAATTTAACAAGGGCAGGTGCCTGATTCAGCACCTGATGGGGCAACCCTGGACGTGTAGACAGACTGGGGAGCAAAAGGCTGGAGAGCAGTGCCACAGGAAAGGGACACAAGGGTCCTGATTGACAGAAAGTGGATTGCAGTCAGCAGTGCCCTGGCAGCCAGGAGAGCCAAGTGTGTCCTGGGGTGCATCAGGCACAGCATGGCCAGCTGGGCAAGGGAGAGAATTGTCCTGCTCTGCTCTGCACTGGGACAGCCTCACCTCGAGTACTGGTGCCACAATATAAGAAAGGCACGAAACTATTATAGATTGTCCAAAGGAGGCCAGTGAAGATGGTGAAGGGTCTGGAGGGGAAGCAGTATGAGGAGTGGCTGAGGTCACTTGCTCTGTTCAGCCTGGAGAAGACACTGAGGGGAAACCTCATTGTGGTCTTCAGCATCCTCTCAAAGGCAAGTAGAGGGCCAGGCACTGATCTCTTCTCTCTAGTGACCAGGGACAAGACTCGAGGAAGACATGAGGAAGATGTGCAGCTGAGTCAGGGGAGGTTTAGACTGGATATCAGGAAAATGGTTCTTCACCCAGAGGGTGGCTGGGCACTGAAACAGGCTCCCCAGGGGACTGGTCACAGCACCAGCCTGACAGAGTTCAAGAAGCATCTGAAAAACGCTCTCAGGTACATGGTGTGATTCTTGGGATTGTCCTGTGCAGAGTCAGGAACTGGATTCAGTGATCATGACAGTCCCTTCCAACTCAGCATATTCTATGATTCTATCATAAGAAATTCTGTGAAGTTTTTTTCATCAAGAAACTTCAGTTTCTTGACACTGGATCACATTCATCTGTTTCCTTCAGTCCTGGTTTCACATTCCCAGTGCATGGAATCCCAGATATGCTTATGTATACTTGAAAATAGAACTCCGCATCTTACTAAGCTTCTAAAATCATTGGAAAATCCTGTAAAATAGATCCAGCATATCACAAAAAAGAAATCCTCTCAAGAAAAAATAAACAAACAACCCCCCGAACAACAAACTTTTCTTTATTTTTTGAAGTGTTACCAGTATATTTATTGAAGCTAGTAATTTTCCCTTGCTATTCAGAGACAAAAGAAAAAATAAATCTAGTCTCCAAACAAAAGGATTTTAAAAGGTCAATGTAACCAGAACCAATCAAGTAACAGAGCTAACATCATAGAAAAATAACATAAAATCTGCTATGTCTCTCCATGAAGAGCTATTTCCCATTAATTCAAAAGGATAAAGAATTAAGTAGAAAGGTAACATCTACAGCAATTTCCCAAGAGAAACAGTAATGTTAGTGCATTTCAATTACTGCATACAGGGTTCTGCACACACACATATTGTTACACTTAAGCACTGCTTGTGCTCAGACAGATTTCTCTATTATTGGCCATTTGAGAACTCATGGCTAGATGCATCTGCTTGGGTGAATGACATACACATTCCATGGTCAAGACTGACAGACAAAGCAGTAAATTTCCCTGCATCAAGGAGAAACAGCTAGCAGCCAGATTAAGCAATCACTTAATTTATCTGTGAAATTTTTTTGTATGTCTACTTTTCTAAAATCCCCATTACACACTCAGAAGTAAAAAGATGGGAGTTTTCTTTGTTCGGGGTTTTGTGAGTTTGTGTAAGTTTGGAAATTGCATCACCTTACATTTTTAATATTCTCCCTTGCTTCCCTCCAGACAGGGTACAAGCTTTGATGTAAGTTATTTATTAGGTGGACTTATATCCTCACAGGGTTGACATTTATGCCATTTATCAGGGATACCCTTCACAGATGGAGAAAATTAGGAAAAAGCCACTCACTCACTCCTAAAACATGAATGAATGTTTAATGAAATTTGAAGTAAATGAGAGATGGGGAAACAGCAGTAAACACATCTATGACAAAGGAAAAAACAAAACCAAGAACATCCTAGAAGACATGGAAGTTAGTGAATGTAATACTTCTGACAAAGGAAAAGATGCCTTCATAGTTCTTCACAGACATAAATCAGTGACAAAGAATGGAGCAATCCCTGCCCAGAAACAAACCCAGAGAGAAAACTGGGGCAGATCAGAATCTTGCTGTAGAAAACAAAGGGTTTATTTTCATCCTTTTCTGAACACAGAAATTCCATTCACATAAAGTGGCTATTTGGTGATTAACACTCCAAACACCTGACACAGGGCATCAAATGCAGAAATTCTAGTTCAGGTCTCAAAAGCAATATTCCTATATTAGCTAAGCTATATTGCTAATAATTTCAGAAACAGCAGGTTGTTTGTCCCATGTTCTGTTGCATAGTATATAACCATAAGCCGAATTTCTTACCAGGACTCCATAACTTACCTATCTCCTTGTGGTGGTTTGCCCTGTCTGGACACCAGGTGCCCACCAAAGCTGCTCTGTCACTCTCTCCCCTCAGCTGGACAATCAAGAGAAGATATAATGAAAGGCTCATGGGGCAAGAGTAGGACAGGGAGAATTCACTCACCAGTTACTGCCACAGGCAAAACAGACTCAATTTGATGAAATCACAATAGGATAGTAAGAAATAAAACCAAATCTTAAACCTTTCACTCAGCCCTCCCTTCTTTCTGGGCTCAACCTCACTCATGATTTCTTCACCACTTCCCACCCCCAAGTGACACAGGGAGACCAAGAAGTTCATCACACAGTGCCTCTGCCATTTCTATCTCCTTGCTCTCTTCCCCAGCTCCAATATGGCATTCCACCCATGGGACACACTCCTCCACAAAACTTCTGCAGCATAATACCCTCCTGAGGGCTGAAGCTCAGCACATGCTGCTCAGAGTAGGTCCCTTCCATGGGGTAGAGTCCTTCAGAAATGCACTGCACCAGCTTGAGTTCTCCATGGACTCACAGGTCCTGTCAGCAAAGCTGCTCCAGCATGGCCTCCTCTCTCCATGAGTCCACCGGTCGTTTTCAGGAGTCTGCTTCAGCATAGGTTTCCCACACAAACACAGCCAAGAAAAAGAATCTAGATCTAGTCTATGCCTCAGTGTGATAATGACCAAATTTCACCCACCACACTGCACAGGTTAAGCTTCTCAGTAAATTATTTTAATCCTTAAGTGGTCATGAATGTCATGAGTTCCCCTACACACAGGCATAGCAAAAAAAATTCCATAGCAAATAAAACTGAAATGAGAAATATGAAGGTTTTAGTCCATAATCATGGCTAGAGAACCAGAGAAACTGGACTAAGTGGATGAAAATATTGACAGTAATTTATCTGAAGTGATACATTTTTGTCTCTAGTTAGACAAAGTACTGAATGTTAAACAGAATGGAGATATTATTACGAAGCTGAAACTTTTCCATTCTTTTCAACAAATCCAGGTGCCCTTCATCTGGCTGGGGTTGGTGCTGGATAAATGAAGTCTGATGAAAACTTGCACTGAAAGTACTGCAATGTATACTTTGCATCAGAGAGCTGCTTCTCAATTTTTCAATATGGTTTACCACTCACAGCTGCAGTTCTGGTGGATGACTTCTTTACTATTATCTCTAACTCCACCATAGAAATATGTTCTGGGAGTCCACATTTTATTTTTCCTGGCTATGCCCTGATCTCAAATGTCCTTACTGCACATTGTAAAATTAGTATCATGTAATCTACCTGAAATCTTTAAAATATTATCCCTAAACTAAAGTAAATTACTTAAAACAAAGTAACTCTCACTGGGAAGAAGGTGTTACAGATAGCATAGTCAGTTACTTCAGTAGCTTACTACAGATTTTGTCATGTTTAACTATGATTGCTTAATTGCCAAAGATCTAGATGGCATACGTCAAAAAGGTCTTTATTCATGGTCTGTCAAACTGTGTTCATCAAATGCAGAAGTGTTGCAAAGCTTAGCCAGAAGGCAAGGTTTTATCTATATTTAAGAGAGTTCTAGTCTTTTCTGCAAGAAGAAATGAGGCTGAATAGCCTGAAAAAAATTAGGCTTATAGTAAAAAAAAACCCCACCAACATTTATATTTGTACAGCAACTTGCAGTGTATTTGTTTAAAATACTAAATTAAAAAGTAAAATAAAACATAATTTTAGTTGCATGCAGTTACAGGAGTTTATTTTGAACTCTGGCCAGTTCTGCAATACCTAATATACCAAGTGCAATATAAGAATAGCTAGACATGATAGTACAGTGCTGAGTATTTATTTTGGCACTGGAGCTTTTTCCTTCTGCGTAAGGCTGGGGAAGAGGTGACACAGTTGTCAGTGGTCCCTCTTCCCCAGCCATCAGGATTCTAGGAGCTATGGCAGGACTATTCAGGCACAGCTCAGGTGGCAGCGTTAACCACCCCACACCACTATGAACCCAGCCCCCTGCAGGCTCCTAATGCAAGCACTCAGGAGCCAAATGGCTGAGAATCTCAGCACCCCCTCCCTCATGCTCCATACTCAATATTCTAACCTTCTCTGGGTCCCAGCCACCAACCTCCAGCACTTTTTTTTTCTTATCCATCTCAATGCACAGGCCCTCTGATCTATTGTTACTTGACATGCTGTTCTGTAACCAAAGTAGCACTGCCAACAAGGTGCCTCTACACTGCTATATTCTGGGAGCCATTTTTAAGCATTCCACAGGGAAATGAGATGTTGTCTCCCCATTACTAATGTTAGAATATTAGAACTCAGTGTGAAGGGTCAGTATTTGTAACACATTAATAGCCTGGCCAACAGTTTTCATGTGAAGGTAACAGGAGAGCAGCAGATGCTGGAATACTTGCCTCCATTTTTCCCCACAGTTCGGAAACACCTCCAGAAGGTCCGAAGAAAAGACGCTCTGTTATGAGGGGTGGCTTGAACAAAGCTGAACTCACGGAACAAAATGTGTGTTCCTTGCCGCACACTGTTGAAACTGTGGACATGAAGTCAAAACAAGAATGTTAGAAAGCTGAACCAACATGAATGTTCTGGGAACAACTATAACAGCAGCAAGAAAACCACTGGGCATTACATTTTGTGAAACCAAATCTCCAAAGTTTATACCCATCTGTTCTCTAGAGAGAAGACTATTTGCAAAAACCACACATTGAAATTTAATTATAGGAATTAGAGGTTTCTGAAAGTAAAATTCATTCTAAAGAAACCCAGCAAGGAGTGTCCAAGACCCACGTATTTGAAAACAAACCATTGGAAAATGGCTCGCCAAGAGTTACTGTTGTTTATTTGACCAGAAGATGCCCTTTCTTTTAGTACCATTTGAACTTCACTGCTATTTTCATTACAGTTTTCTTTAAAGCCACAAAATAATCCTCTTTAAGAGAAGCCTCAAGATATCATTCTAGGTTACTGAAAATTGACTATTGGATGTATAAAATTTACTCCAGTTTGATGAAAAGTGGATTGACACATAACTAAACAAAATTTGCACTAATGCATTTTGAAAAGAGTAGCTGGTCATTATGATGGATTTTAATTTGATGCTCATGGTTTTGTATTTTAGTATAAATTTCTAAAATATGAGTTGTAAGCACTTTAGGCTAACTTATTACAGCAAACATTTGTCTTACAAAGGTTTTTCTGAAGTGCAAGAAGCTCTCCTTTGGGCATGGTAAAGCTCAACATACAAGAACAAAAGAAATGCAAATACAAACATTATATACCAAAAGGTATAATGACAGGATTGCCTCAAAGATAGATTTTGTGCATTTCACTCGGCATCATGCAAGTGGGACAAAGCTTTGAAACACTCCAGAGAGATCATTAAAACATTCACTTGGGACAGCAGCTTAACCCTCCCTCACAGGAGAGAATTAATGAAAAGATACAAGTTTACTTTCATCACAGCAGATCCTCTCCATAGGTAGCATCTCCACAACAGACAAAATCCAGTGGTCAGTGTGAATCCTCTCAGTTTGCAATTTTAAATCACCTCTTTAAATATAAAGGCTTTAAATCACTTTATCCTTCAGAGTACAGAAAAGGGTCTCACATTTAAAAGAGAATAATACCAGACAGAGTTGAGCAAAATTTAAAAAGTCATGTAACAACTGGGTGTGGGTGGGTGTAAGTGTGTGTGTGTGTGTGTGTGTGTCTGGGTGGAGAGAAGCCATTCAATTTTTACAAAAGGAATCACGATTTCTCGTTTTTAATATCCTGGTTCTCAAACACATGTGAGCAAACAGAATCTGTTGTCAGGTGCTGAAAGGTAGTACAGAGCACAGTTTCGAGCCCCCCTACCCAGAAGGAAATGTAACTCAAAATAAGTACAATCACCTTATGATTAAGAAACACTCACAACACTTGAATCCTGGAATCAGGAATATTCTTTATGTAAATATCACGGACAAATACAGTATTTCATATTTATGAAACCTTATTCATGTAAAATAAAGCACAACCATTGTCTCAAGAGATTAAAGTAAATAAATAAATCATGTGCTGGATCAAAATATGCCAAAATTACATGACTATCATTGCAAGTAAAGAGTATTCATTACAAAGTGCTGTCGCTCACTGCCTTAGAGTGATCAAGTTCAGAGTAAGGTAAAGTAACTTGCAAAAAGTCCCACAAGATGCCTGTGACAAAGCTGGAAATGGAATTTCAGATCTTCTCATCCCAAACCACAGCCTGTACAACTTCTTTCATTTCTGATCTGCATTGTTTTGCCGATGATTTGACAGACTGATGGAGAGAAGAAGGATACAGATGAAAAAGAAGAAACTTGGTGTAATAGAAGAAGGCAGCTTTCAGAAAGATAACACACATAAGGGAGACGTTTGGAAGAGAAAGAAAATGAAGACACAATAATACAATTAAATGCACCAAATTATGCTGCTGGGAACATCTACAGAACATGCAAATTTTGGAAACAAATCCTGGCACAATTCTAAAAGAAAGGTCCAGACATGAAGCTAACATACTGTTAATTCACAGCAGACAGCCCTACTATATTACTTCTTATTTCTAATAAGCAAAAACTCTAGTCACTTGTACATTCAGCATGGGATGGCTCTAAACCTACCAGGCAGAAGAGTATGATATCATTTGTTGCTCGCTCAGTTAAAAGAGTGGGTGGATATGCTGGAACATCAGCACACCTGGATGTGCTGACAGCCAAGTGCTGCCAGCTAGTCCAGTAAAGGAGGATTTTGTTTAACTATACAATGGAAGGAGTTTCCCCCAAAAGCTCAAGATTGCAAGCTTGGGAGGCAGAATTTTATCCCAGTTAAGATGCTACATTTCAGACATCCTACTTCATAAATTCATTTTTATTAGTAGTGAAAGTTCACCTCAAAAGAGCCAGCCCATGATGGGAGCTATCCAGCATGTAGCCTAATAACAAATCTCTTCTTAGACAGGGTCACTATCACTACAAGAGACAGGAAAACTATATATTTTGAATAAACTGCATATGTTGAAATTCCTATGGGAATCATGGGTAGATGGGCAGTACCAAAATAACTTGGCCACCTTTTTTTTAACAGCTTTTCAGAGATGAAGTTACCATTAATGTGACAATCTTACAGGTAAATATTCCTGGAAGAAAGAAAAATTATGACAACTCCAAGTTGTTACAGGTATTCCAACAGTAGGTAGGGCATATGACCAACACCTTACCTTGATTTTTATATACATGCAAACAGATGGTTTTTTCCAATTCCTTTTGATACAAAAATGAAACAAGCTGCACTCAAAGGAATGGCTTAAGCAAGACATCAACAAGGAAGAAACTTCACCATTAAGCTCAATTATTCTCAGCAAGCTGAACAGCTGCTGAGATTCTTCCCTTATGATTGCTCAGTCTTCCCTCTATCTGTCTTCCTCTCAATGAACAGTTCATACTGTTAGCAAAGTTAAGTGGCCAGAGCTTTTCAGCACTTTGAAGAAGAAAGACTTAGGAAAAACCAGAGTACCTCAACAAGTTATTACTTTATCCTCAGTCATCTAGAAACGGGTTTGGGAACCCAGAAGCAGAGAAAATAATTTTTCACTTCTCTGGTTAACTTCTCTTTTTCCTCTTTTAGGCATGTAATGTGCAGCCATCTGCAAGAGATTCCTTCCAGAAGAAAGCTTTCAACAACTGTGGTAGTCTCCAAGCCTCCTATTGCAAACCCAATGATTGCTTCAGTCCTCTACATTACCAGTAAATAGAGCAGGCAAATTAGAAGAGTAACAACAGTTCCTAATGATGTGATGTTTATTTGTCATGCTGAAACCACGACTACAAATTGAATTGAATGTTCATTAATTAACACCAGTTTACTGTGAGCATTCATATTTCAAATAAGAATTGTCAGGCAACTGGATACTCTGTTAACAAAACAGCTTTTTCCATTCGGTTGTGAGAAAATCCTGAAGAAAGACAGAGAAGAATAAAGCAAGGTTCTCACTTGATGGGGATACCTAAAGAAATTCTTACAGTAAGGGCTTCAGGATGCTTTCTCACTCCTTTCCTTCCCATGACCCAGAGCAGCCAAACCCCAGAACAATCTCCTCCAACACCACTGCTGAGAGGGCTGCATCTTGCAGCACATCCAGGCTATGCTTGTGGGATGGCACAGACACGTGAGGGGAAAAAAAAAAAAAGGTTTGGGAGGAGACTGTGATAAACAGCCCCAGCTCTCAAAAATGGCTGTGCAGGGAATTCTAGCACTCAGGTGCTGCTTCTCTGAACAGAGCAGCTTTCATAAGGCTTTGTCTTTTGTGTATTTACATTTCGGCAACCTGCCAGAGTTCAGAAACTTTCAAGCACTCTTTTCAAACCTTTGGACTTCTAAATAGATTGTAAAAGTCCCAGGATGCTATGGTAACATCTCAATTGAAACCCATTACAGCAGTTAGCCTCTGCCTGCTGAACTCAGGCAAAGCCAAATATGCACAATGCAGAGTCCCAAGTCCTCGAGAAGGATGGAAGAGCTTGCCAGAACCCTTCTGTACCAGTAGCAGGTGTCACCTTTGGTTACCATGCAAAGAGCTGAGCAAGCTTACAGGACCTCTCCTCTATCAAATGGAAAACAAGGAACAATGACCATTTTTTCTTAATTGCCTGCATTCTGCTTGAGTTTTCTATCAAGAGCATGATGAACAAAAAATTTTGAAGGCTTCTTGAGCATGAACCATTTACATACACACACACTCTTTTCTTGCCAGCTACACAAGTGTCTAAGCTATTAAAACAGAGTTGAGTGTCTCAAGCAAAAATAAGGTAGTCTCAAATGCAAAGTTGCTGTCAGAGGCTATGTTTACACTGACTGAAACATCTGTAGAGAAAAACAATGCAGAGGATTTCATGTCAATATTATGGGCATCCAGGATTTGTTTTTTCTTGACACATGCTCTGGACTAGCTCTAATCTAGCCCCATTGACTGAATGCTCATTCGCAGAAGGAACACATCTTCCAGTTTAGCTCTATCTGAAAGGAACCCAAAGCTCCAAGACTGCTTCATTGTTTGAATTCCAGCACAGTTAAGAAGGGATAACCAGGAGTATTAGGATTAGAGACTATGCTACAATGGGTAACAAAGAACTAGCTTTAGCAATAGAAAATACAAAACTGAAATACAAAAAGCTTTAAAAAAATACGCCCTTTCTATTGTTAAATAACTCATCCACAACAAAGCATCCCCAAATGACTCACTGCACTTAGCCCAAGGCTATGCTCTGAGATAGCAAAGTGAGGTTTACCTTGCCTAGAAGGAACCCGGAGAGGGAACACTTAAAACTGGAGGCATAACTAGGTAAAAAAATAAGTCACTATCACTGTTGTACTAATTAAATTCCTGCTGTATGAAAGTGGTTTAAGATAACTTTATTCTTCACCTCTTGGTTTAAGTGTACTACAATATTTGCAATATTCAGATGAATCACTAGACTGCTTTTTTAGCTATCCACCTTGGAAGGTAGTGTAGGACCATGAACATTCCTCAATTCAAAGCCACTGTTTCAAGTGCTTTTTTAAATTCCACAGATCTTAGAACTTGGGACACTGAGGTCAGCTTCAAGGAAACCACCATCTTTCTCTAATGAAATTAGCAGGTTTTTTAGACATTTCCTCAGAAATGTGTTAAGACAAGACAGATGCTAAAAGTTATCCCTGATGACTGGCTTTAACGGAAAATAGTTGGTTTTTCTAACAACCAGGCAGATAGGAAATCATTAACACTACAAAATTTTGGCAAGACTGGGTGCTATAACACTGCAAACACAGAGACTGGATTTTTTGAGATCCTTTCTGTCTCATCCACTCAAGTTTACTTCAGCTGATGGGTGTGGAAAGGGGGAAAGGAATGAGACAAATTTTAATTATGTGTTTTCAGACTTCTTGATATAGGCCAGGAATCTCTGTATTCATGACAGACTTAATACAGGTGGTACAGAGATTATACCATGTATTGGGATGAAGGAAATTAACTACAGCACCTGTGACACAGAGTAGGCAGTGAACAAGCTTTTTTATGTTGCTTTGTAGCAAATCAAACCCTCTGAGACCAGTTTACAGATTCTAGAGAAGGAAAGGATTAAAGGAGTTGCTGTACTTGCTTGTTATTACCCAGAAAGCCTTTATATTTATTAGAGTCCCTCTCCCTTAATTTTTCATATGCTAGGTCAGTAATTTAACACCTCAAGGTTTGCACATCACAAGCTAAAAAGATCATATTGTGTTGAATTATTAGTCCAGGATTTAAAAAAAAAAAAAAAAAAAAAAAAAAAGGGCAAACGGGAGGGGTGGGGACACGGGAATCTTTAAAAACAGAGGCCTTTTGATCAGAGCAGCATCCTGCAGTTTGCTGTAACTCAAGCTGACCATTCTTACATAGCAGGAATTAAGGACTCCCCCTGCCAGGCAGGGCCCTATTAAAACACAATAGCTGTTTGAAAAGGGTAAGCAAGCTGATATGGATATAATAGGCCACATATTGGGGCCCCTTTCTACTGTGAAATAAAGCTTCTTCTTAGAATTATGAGCCGGGAAGCCTAGTATTCAGGAAGATGGGAAAGGGTATACAATGAAAGACCGTAAATAGCCCTGCAGAAGCCCTCCAAGGTGCTTAAGGGAAAAGTAAGAAGCCTTCACAGATAAGCATCAATCACCCATGACCAGTTCTTTCAGACTGATCAGGTGCAATTTCAGACTACACTGTGTTTCAGAGTCTGGAGAGATCTTGCTAGGATAAACAGAGATTTAGTTTTTACAGTAGGAAACTGTGCAAGTTGCACACCACAGGAACAGCTGCTCGAACACCATTACAACTAGCTTTTATGGAGATCACTGCAAGTTGCTACCCAGCTTCCCTCAAAAAACCCTTCCTTTTTCTGCCCAAACCTAAGCTAAATACATAAACAATAAACCAATCCAGAATTATAACTACACAAGCAAAAATGATAACTTGCTGGCTAATCTACTTAGTATTTGTCCAAAGTGGTCCAACTTGACATTTTGGGGCAAGAAGAAAATTCCTTCTGAACTGCTCTATAACCCTCTATATTCTGAGAGTATGGGAGATGCAAGTCCCCTGTTAGCTTCATTATCATACAGCCATGATCTCCATTCTTTGGCTTCCTTTGTTAACCAACAAGTATTTCTGTCCTCCTTGTCATGCAGTGGAATTCATTCACTAGCTTCAAGATGCCAAAGAAAGCATACCATGAACCTGTGGCAAGGGTGATGGCACTAAGATGAAAAACGCTATTAAAAACAAAAGCCACACAAGGCAACAAACACTCTGATTTCCTCTTGTCTAACAGTTCAGAAAGTAGCTATGGAACTGACATCAGCTGCAGATGGATTTTGATACCAAAGCATAAATGTCCACCAAAGGAGGAGTATGGATTTGAAAAATATTGAGGAACTGCATCCATTTTGAACTCCTAAGACCAAAGTAAAATCCCTAGTAAAGACAAACTGACTTCTCAGAAAGTTGAGGCCAAAGTATAAGAGCCTGCTTGTTCCATTCTGCATGAATTCTCCTGTTGTAAGACAGTTCCATGTTTTATAAATTAGACTTTTAGTTATTTTAAAAGGTAGCAGCCCAATCATGTTATGACTGTGATGACACACAAAATACTGAAATATAACAGAATACCTGTTCCAAAGAGACTCAATAATGGTGCCATGCAAACAGATTTCATATTTGCTCATTTCAGTCTTGGTTTGACTGGAGAATTTAAGAAGAAAAAATTTACAACTGGTACTCTCTCACCTATTCAGTTGCCTTGGCAAGAAGCACATCAAAGACTGAGCAGCTTCCAATATTTTCATCATGGCAACAAATGAACCTTGCCAAAATTCCTTAATATGGATGAAGTTACATCATTTGACATTAATGCTAACTCTGCATGTGGAGATTGCTTAGCTAAACCACTTTGTCCTCACTACAACTGCTTGGCTACAGTGTTGACCATCTACAGATTGTTTAATTGACTTGAAGATACACAATAACATTAAATTTGCAGGACGTGGTTATTGCAAGTTACTAAAGCTAATGTATTCTGGGATCTGTATGGTTTCAACATAGCACTGCAGAGAAAATAACAGGTTCTTTGAAGACATGCAGATTTCTAGAAACTAGATTTTTGCCTTTTTTTCTATTGTTTAATATTGTTTTTAAAGAAAAAGAAGATAAACCACATTTTAAAAATACATTTTTCAGGCTTGCAAGACTTTTAGTGTTTGATATTCATGGAGATGCAGACACAGTTAATTAATTTTATCCTTTAAAGGTTAAGGAATCCTATTATAGGATCTTATCCAACCCCATTGCTGCAAACATTTTCTGATTTTTACAGCTTTAGGAAAAACTTTCCATTTGTTGGCCTTGTCCACAAGGGAACATATATATTCTTAGCAAAGCACTTAGAAATGTTCCTCAAGGTTTTCTGTGACACCTCAACATTTTGCAGTCAAACAATAAACATAAAAGTCCTTCCAACAACACAAAACTGGAAAAAAAAACCCAAATCAACAACAACGAAAAAAACAAACCCCAACTTCAATTCTGATCCATCGTTTCTTAAAGATATTTCTGGGAAAAAATAAAGTATTCCTCAAACTTACACTACTTGATTCCAATTTAATAGAAAGCCTTACAGGTTTAGGCAGATGGAAGCCAAGAACTCTAAAACTGATCTCCTATAAACATAAAGTAGCATAGACTCATGCCAAAGTGCTTCATTAAAACAAGAACTAAACCATGTGAGTTAGTAACACAGAGAGAGGTACAGCTATTCATGAAGTTACCATGTATCCAACAGTGGCACTCTTACTGCTTGAGATGTCAAAAGCTTTATTGGAGAAAACAGTATGTTAAAAAGAAAATGATACTAACAGAAAATTATAAAGCTATGCCTTTCATTCTTAAGAATAATTTTAAAATCCCCACATATAATATGGGAAAAGCCACCATGTACCAAACTTTCTACGGTGCTATGTTTTTCCAAAGCTGCTGTTCTCGTGTACATTTCTACCTAATTCCAGTTCTCAATTTCACATTACTAAAAGAGTTGTCTTCACAACACTTAGAAATACTTCAGGAAATCCAATTTTTCCTGCATGTCACCAAGCATGAAGTGAGATTATTGCTTTATATACACATTGTAGATTGAATGCAAAAGACTGTAAGTATATCCACTACATCTGTGGTGGATATACCACTATTTATCTTTCTCATCTTTTCTGACATATTCCAACAGTGACTCAAGCAAGCATAACTGAGCAATTTTTCAGAGTGATGGAAAAGGTTGCTTGTCAAACAGTTACATCAGCATTGAACATCTAGTTTCCACCACGGCAAACTCTACTACGCACTGTCCTCAGTGGAAGATGGATAATATAAGATTTCCAGAGATCCCCAATTCTGACTTGAGGGCTCTTTCACTTCTGCAAGGCTACAAACAAAAACACAGCAGAGATGCTTGATAAGAAGTGCAAGAACAGGGCAGGAACTAGACAATATCACAGAAAATTTTTTAAAAAAGCAGACTTATGGAGAAAGTAAAACTAAACAGAAAATTCCCAGAAAGGGTGTGATGCACATTGCCAGCTCATGTCCAGCCTCTTATCCACCATTATTCCCAAAGCCTATTTGGCAGGGCTGCTCTCAATCTGTTCATCCCCCAGCCTGTAAAAGTTCATACTTTTGAAGTCACAAAAGTCTGATTTTAACTCCCAACTGGGATCATATACTTCTCCAAATTTGTATTAGTAATATCAGCAAGTGTGATGAAAAGCAATAAAAAAATTGGAAACATAAACAAGGGTTTTACTAGAGTTAAAAACTAAAGCTAGAGAGAGCACAGTACTTTCAACTCTAGTATAAAGGAAAAGTACACAGTTAACTCAGATTTATATTGTCTTGACGCTTGTACCATTTGCCACATTCCTGGACTCTGGCTTTTAGGAAATTTCTTTCCAGTTTTATTAGCTATCCACACCACCTATATGCAGTTGGCTTTAACCTGAAGGAAGCTCAATTTCATGGCAGATGCGTTGCATTTCAACCTTCAAGGCTATAAGAACAAATAAAATATATCCAATTACATAAGGTCTCCATAAAGTAGTCAGCCAACTCCTGCTGCAGCTATTCTGAAAAAGACCACAAGTAAATAGGTAATTTCCATGATGTAAAAGAATAGGAAAGAAGTGGGCAAAGACTGCACTGCTATTCCAGTGAATCTATACTAGGAGCATGATAATTTGATCACACTGCAGATGGAAATTGTGATTACCTCTCTTCAAAGAGCAAGAGCACAGTGCAGATCAAGTCAGTGTGCAAGTGCAGTTATCATGGATAACTATCCTGTGCTAACAAGATGCTGATAGAAAGTGCTAACATTTATATGTTTGCTTTAGCAAATCCTGTGGATTCTTCTGTCACCTAAACAGTATGAGAAGTTCCTTACATGGAGTATATTACCACACAGAGCATCACTGGTAAATGCTTTCTTTTAAGTTCAATTCTGTTACTGCTTTGCTACAACTCTTCCAAGATAATCCTGTTTACCAAAAAGATTTTTAACCTTTTTATCCCCCCATATTGCTTTGCAAGGGACACATCTGAGTATCCACTCATCTGTAAGATTCTCAAGAATAAGATAAGAAAATACTACATTTACTAGTATACTGGCAACATGTACAATCTACAGTGGGAATTGTGTTATTGAAATTAATATATGCATTTTTTCCAGCTGTTTACACAACAGCAGTTTTCCCAACCAGCGTATTTGTCAGGTTAGGACTTGTTGCAATGTTTGTTACAGAGAAACAACTCTGGGAAAAATCAGGAGTTCATAGATCATATCAAAATCCCAATGCTGTTTCTGCCATAAAGCAATTCTATAATAAAAACATTGGGTGACAGATCTATAGGTTACAGACAAAATTCACATAATTTAAATCTTAGAGTTATCTACAACCTCCAAATCTTCCATAGCTCTCATACAAAACACATACCCCGTGCACAGTGTGCAGGAGTTATTGAAATCCCATATCTAAGGTGGGCTGGATAAATTCAATTACAAGAAAGAGAGTTTGCCCTTCTGACAATGCTTCTCTGTAGAGGTGAGACTGGAAGACAATAAAGGCACTAAGAGAAAGGCTTTGTGTCCATTAGCAACACTCTTAGTGGAGAAATATGCAATTACTGTAGGCTCCCCAGAAAGATTTATCAACAAATTCAATCCTGCAAATCCATGTACTCTGTGGAGAGACATTTCAAAATGTTTCCTTCACAGCAACTTATTCACATTAGCTGCAAAACCTCCTCAGAGCTTCTGGCACAAATGATGTGTCTGAGTTCATATATTCACTCTCTTACCACTGATAGCTGAAGAGCAAAGGAGACGCAGACAGCAGTCTTACGCAGTGCCCTAGGGATCAAGGAATCCCAAGTAAAAGCCTGTCAGGAACCATCAAGCACATTACCCCAGCTGAGATTTTCAGCCCAAAGGACTGCTGCACAGCTAGGTCATTGACAGCAGCAGCAGCTTGATACTGATCACATGGCTCAGTGCAGTCTTGCATCGAGTGGGATAATTTTATCTTTTTCTCTCCAGAGCGGAAGACATGTAGGAATCAGGACAGTATTTGAAGAATATATGAAATGTTGTGGGATTTTTGCAATTGCTCAGAAGATTATATCAGAGGGAATATCAATATTTTAGATAATATCCTAAAAGTGCTAATACCTCACAAATACTACTGATTTGACCAAACCACAAAGAACTAACACTAAAAAACCCAAAAACCAATGCCCCTCCCCCAAACAGTTGTACTGAGAAATTCTAATGAATGTCTTCATCTCTCAGAAAGGGAATCTGGCACAACTTGTCAAAGCCCTAAGGACCTTCTCACTACTGTTTTTGCTGTTTGTACTGTAATTGTACAAAGCACAGAGTCGACATTCTACAATGCTAGGTGCTGTAAAGTACACGCAGTACAATATCATTTTTGTCTTGAAGAGCTTACACTATCCTTGCAAACAAGACAAAACAAGTTACTCTGAAAAGGGGAAAGATGCAGAGCAGATGACAGCAAGATGATGATGGTGATAAGGCCTACATATACAGATGCAAAGAAAAAAGAAAATTGATGGCTCTAAGCTAACTCTAAGAATCTCTCCTTTTCATAATCGGATAATTCAGCTTATTTCCAGTTGCCAATTAAGGTTGCCTTCACTGAGTGGCTTAGTTCTCATGGGCATCCCATCTGTCTTGTTCCTGGCCCTTCCCCCCTGCCCTCCTCCCTCAAGGGTATTGAGACTTTTTCAAAGAGGAGGACATTGTTTACTCTACAGATTTATTTCTGTAATGTTGTACTGCAATAAAGGACTGAACAAGCCAAAAGTTTGTCGGATACCAAAGCCTATGTCTACTGCCAGAGAAAGCCAAGGGAGCGGTATCATATTTGTCCCTAAGGAAAGAGTTGAACAAATTGTTCCAGCCAATCCAGACAGCAAGAGAAAATGAGGTGCTTTCATTGCTAGAAGCTGATACTTCTCACCATGATAACATCTTCCTTCCCAGGGTCCCAAACTATACAGCACCGGCAGTCTTGTTATCAGGAACAAAGCAAATGTTCCTTCCTGTAAAACAGGGCTCTACACAGCACAGAGCTGGTATTTTGAATTGCCAGGCACACAACAGATCTAAAAGCAGTATCTGACCCCCAACCCTATCACACACATCACAGTTGCCTTCTCAGATAAATACTGTTAAACTGTCACACAAGATCCAGCAGGGGCATTCAAGTTAAAGCCAGCAGACACATCCTTTACAGAAAAAGGGGATCTCAGACATCAGTTTGCAGAGTCCAGTGGATGAAGCACTACACCTGCAAGCTAAAAGCAAGATGCTTTTCTCAGTCATGCTCTAGTTGGAAGGTGGTCAGGAGACATTTCACCAGAAACAAAAGAAAAGGAGAAGAGTTACAACAAGAATATAGACTCAAAAAAAAAAAAAAAAAAAAAAAAAAAAGTCCATTCCCATGTCTCCAGTTCACTTGTGTTTGTTTTATCAAGCAGACAATTAAAGTTACAGAAATAACAGTCTCCTAACCAAGGTAAGCTACAACTGGTTATTATTTCTGAACTTTCCAAAATCTTAAACAGAGCAGCACATCTACCTGAACGATGGAAGAGAAAGTTTCAGGCAAAGTGTTAGCCTACAAGAAAAATAAAACGTACTAGCAATAAGTCTCTACATCAATTTTTTTTTTTTTTTTTTTTTTTGCTGGTTCTTTTAGATGAAATGAAAAAAAAGACACACAGACTCCTTTTAAGAGCCCAGAAAATATAAAGTGGGATGCTATGCACATTCCCTCTGCATGATCAAATGCATTAGCATGGGGGCCCTGTTTTTCTTCAGTATAGGAAAGATCAAGAAAACAGGATGATAAATAATGTATAGGGGGAACATGTTCCTTTAAGACATGTTGGCACAGACATTAGGCTGGAAGAAGCAAAGCAGCATTAGTGTGTAATTACACAGAGGGTTTTCAAGAGTCTGCATTTCATGGAGATTCAAGAGCAGAGCTGAGATTTCTCAGACTTGTAATGAACAAATACCAGTAGCATATCAGCATATCTATAAAATCAAGATTAGTCCTAAAAGAGGCATAATTTTACTTGTTTAACTAAAAGACGTGGATTAATTGACAGAGGGGTGATTGATCCCTATTCCTGTAAGGGTCAGGAGTGAGCCAGATGAGGGAAGCCTCAAGGTACTCCCAAGATTGAAAGCAGATGTCCACATGACTGGGACAAATGAACACTGGAATAAAGTGGGAGAAAAAACTATCCTTGAAGACTAAAACTATTCTGGAATGAAAACTGTAGAGATTAAGGTCAGCCCTCTGCAATCAGCAATCACAGTGCTAGATGGTGGATTGGTGGATAGCAGTGAAATACATACCCAATTCCATTTCTTAGAAACAACTGAAATACTCATTGCCAGCAAAACACTTACTGCTTGATCCATACTGAGCTAAATGACTGCCTAATTTTCAATTCTGAAATTTCAGTTGGGTATGCTAAGTCCCAACAAAATTTTCTTAATTACAAAAAAAACAAAACAAAACAAAACAAAAAACCACACACACACAAAAAAACTAAAGAAAAAACCAAAAACAAACACACACCAAAAAACAACCAACAACAAAAAAATACCAGTTGTTCAGCAGTGAATATCCAGTAGAGAAGTCCATGGAACACCACTATATTGAAAAGTATGCCCTCTGAGAGGAGTTTGGAAAATATCTAACACCAGTCCTTGACAGTCTAATTTCAATTTCTGAAAAGTTACACAGGTCATTCTTTTATCCCATAAACTTCTTTTTAAGAAGTTACTTGTTTGGACTTGCCTGCTAGCTTTCTATACCCTGGGCCTGGTCTCTAATTTTAAGTCAGCATAAATAGGGAAAGGACAATTTTAAAAACTGGACATCCTAATACCAAATCCCTTCATCTTGAATCCCTGTAGCATACTTCAAAACATGCACATTCCAATCCTCTCCTGCAGAAAAACACGGATTAAGGAAAACACTGGGAGAGTGCCCACAAACCTTCTGCAATCTCACAAGTTATCTTTTGAGTTTGAAGATGTTGAGACTAAAGATCAAGTTTATTTGCTTGGGAGAGTAGTGTAACCTTCAAAGCACAGCCAGAACAAATGTTGGTAGTTGGTAGATAAACAGAAATCTTTTGGATAGTCAGGGTTCACCACTAAGCCCTAGGAGCCAGAACATACGACATTTTCATAATATGAAACTTCACATTCTATACTCATATTGGCTATCACTTATTTTCACTTTAAATGAGGAATACCACATTTCAAATCTTCACAGCTCCTAAAATTACTAAGCTTGTTTGCACTTTGGTATGGGGACGCAGTTTCATCTGCTAAACTCCAGATACTTTATAAAAGAAAAAAGAAAAAAAGAGATCTACTGGTTCTATATTACAGAATTAATGAACTTTCACATTTTTCCTGTCTTTCATGAAATCAGAAACTCCACAAAACACTCACTAGGAACAAAAAACCATTGTCAAAATAATATCTCTGAAAATAATTGGGAAAAACAAGATTTCCAGCAACTAAGTCAATCTCTAAGTTTTGCTCTATGGTGATGGTTTTGTTCATTATAATGGTCTTGAGTCACTACTTACTCTTAAAGGGAGAAGAGGAATAGGAAGTGAAAAGAAAATGGTTGTCATGTCAAGATGAAGAAATATTGCAGAGAAGGATTTTGAACAGTTTCACTGCATGAATGACCTCTTGCTCACCATTTAATTTTTGAAGTATATATGATCAGAAGTTTTGAAAAGGCACAGAAGCGTCAGTTTGAAATTAGATGCAAACTAAATCTAATCTCCAGAGATGCTGGGATAATAATTTCAGCTGGGCATTTCAAAGCCACCTTGCCTTCAACTCTGGTAAAGAAATGTTATCACTGGGTGGAGGTCATTGTAATCCTGCTCTTTATTTTTCTTAAGCTCTTGTTTACTGACTATTTGCTCAGCTGACTAATGTCAGCATTACTTTCTGTGGACAGAAAGTACACAGCTTTTCCCTCAATTTTTTTTTTTGCTAGTTAGTAAGAAGAGATAGTGCTCATGTCCAGTATTTAAGGATTTATACAGGTTTTAGGGGAAGAAGAGGCATCCTTTTAAAGCATGCAACAGGACAACAATCACACAAGGAGACAGTTCAAATTCATACTCAGAAAAAGGAAGAATGAGTGCTGCAGAAAGCAGAAGCAGTCTGTGAAACAGTTTGCTTCAGTATTTCTCATACTCTCTCAGCTTGATACTAACAGTCCTGACCAAGACAAGCAGAATTTGGTTTTCCATGTTTTTAAAATTGCTGTTCCCCAGAGTGACTGCTTCACACGAATGTTTGTAATAGAAGAGGTACTGAACTGTACAAAACCCTTGTACATTTCCAAAACACGCTCAGACAGCCCTTGGCTAACCCAGTAAAATCCAGCATTCACAACATAACCAGCACGTGTCCAGCTCCATTCTCCATGTACTCTGTCTGTTTCCAAAAGCCCCCCTCAGGCTGGCCCTATTGGCAGCATCCTGATGTACTTACTATTCAGTGAAGAACCTGGCAATGCCATACTGACTAATATCTTCTCTGTTCTCCAGCAGCTGGCTCACTGCATCCTCCATGTATGTGAGGACATGTCGCTGAGCTGCAAATAAAAGAGAATAAGAGACAGAAGTTAGAATAGAAGGGGTCTGCAAAGCCCAGGGCCAGACAAGCCCAGCTGTGTGCCTTACTCAGTTAGAGTGGAGGCTCCTTTCTCCCAGAAATTGATAGCAAAATTCATCACCTAAATCTCTGCTTTCCTTCCTGGCTACACAGAGTTGGTAATTAACAGTGATGACTCTTTTTTAGAATCTCCAGAGAGAAGCTGTGAGGCAGTTTCTCTGGAAAATGCTTACTCCAGAGGAGTTCTGTTCTGAGCCATCTTTCCCACACAGATTGTCAATGCTGTTTTGATGGGGCCGTTGCAGAACTTTAGGAGTTTCTTGCCCTTCCCTCTATACCAAAGCCAAGTAGCTTTAAGGTTGCTCTGTAAAGGCTTCTTCCTGAAGGTGCAAATAAAAGCACATCTGTTTCCAAACAACCATCAATGAATATGGCAGGTGAGGAACAGGTCTGAATGCCAAGAGAGATTTATATTGCTCAACAGCCAGTCTCAAATAACTGCCTAGGCCAAACATGGGAGAATTTCACAAATGGTGGATCTGCCAGTATCCCACCACAGAATGACACACTTATAAGGCTCCAGAGGAAAGACCGTTTAGTGCAACACAAACTGTTTTGCTGCTTCTACAGGGGGCAGACTGAACAAAACAAGCATTTGCCAAGAAGGAAGCAGCACAGATTTACCACTGAGTCCCTTTGATGTTTTTGGCTAGAAACCAAGTTGGAGCAACAAAGAGCTGAGTCTGAGGTGATGTGCCAGCTAGCAGCCAGTAGACTTTCCAAATCTACAAGTTCAACAATCAGAAGACAAGTTACAACGAACCCAGGAAAATCATTCCTAACCTGGAAAGCACACAAACCCTGTTCCCAAACCACACACCTCCATCCTAAACACGTAACCTACTGCACCTTTGCAAGTAGTGTCGTGTCCTAAAAAGAGCAGAAGAAAACCCTTAGGGAATATAGGAAAAGCAAGGGCTGTTCCTGCTCCTTGCCAATCTGCTCCAGACGTGGCAGAATCACCCCCTCACCAGCAACTGGCCAACCTCAGACCCACATCAATATTCTCCAAACCATTTTAATTTGTGTTTAATATCCTGCTAAGCATCAAGCCTGTGCCACTTGATACACAGCATTGAAGGTCCTTTCATCTTAGTGTGGGGCAGGTGGACCTCAGGAGAGGCCCGGAAATGATTATTCCCATTGGATAAAGTGATTAAAAGTATGCATGAATATTGATTGCTATCAGGGGATTTCTCTGCCTAGAACACTTTTCAGGACAATGGTAAAATTGGTTAAGCACACCCTGGAAAATACCTTGCAGCTGATAGCAAAATGGTGAGCCAAAGGTTTAAAGATATTATCTGGCACTAAAAGATATAGGGCGTAGCTTTATTTAATTATTTTAATGCAAAGAAATAAATTTAATTTATGTGAGTGATTAAAGAAAAATAGCTCTGCGCACCTGTGTCCCCTGAGGGAAGAATGAGTCCGTGCAGCCCAGTCATAGGCTCAGGATAGCAACAACTGGGTAACTTTACTTCAGCCCATGCTTCTTCCCTCCTCCTGAAGCACTCCATCTCACACTCAGCAATCATCTCCCCAGGCCCCTCTTGAGGTGTCAGCAGCACCAGATTATGCCAGGAAATGCTACTAGCAGACAGACTTCCACTCATCTCAGCCTGAAATAAACTTTTGCTCACCTGCAAAACCACTCTCAACACTTTGTGAGGAAGTATACTCTACTTTCATAGAATAGCCACTATCAATGAACCATATTTATGTTATTTTGCTTCTTTAGAGTCATGAACCTCCCATAAAAGTCATTGGGAATAGACAGGCATGGCCCCACAGTGCTACACAGTACATTGTGGCTGACCTCTATAATAAATACTTTTTGAATCTGCTCCTGGAGAATAAATTAACTTTCAACATAGAGTTTTAGACATTTCAAAATGTACACAAAAAATATATAGGTCACTATTGAATACAATTGCTTGTAAAAGGGTATTTCTCCTAAGCTTTTTGTTGCATAGCCTAAGGATCCTGGCAAAAAGCCTCTATACCTATTTCCCAGAAGAGTGGGTAGAGGTGTGGGGAAAAGAACAAATTGTGAGCACAGAAATTAAAAGAAAATAGCACTTGAAATCTCCTTGAGAAGTCTCCCTCTTTGTCCCTTTGGCTGCTGTGCTCTTTTCCAGGTAGCACAGTTCACACTGCCAAACCAAATTCCAGCTCTGGCTTCCTGTTCACTGACTGCCTAGTTCCATGGAACGATGCAAGCAATATGTTTTATAACCCAACTAATGCTACACTATATAGGAAAGTCATAGAACCAAATGTAATTTGCAGACAGGTTTTAGCAGGCCAGAGAGGCAAAATAAAGTGCCAGAAGTCTGGTTATAGCAAAATAATAGTTCCTTAATTTATACAAATGGTACTTTCCATAACAAACACTGGAACTCTACCGAAACATTAACCATTTATGCAAGCATATTCAAAAATCTGTGTAGTTCTAGGCAGAATAAATGAGATGATTCATACATTTTAATAGTTTTTGAAAATTCAGGAATAATTATGTACTGGTTGCTCAAATTTTTGAGGCCCACTTTGCAATAAAAAGGCAGCAAGTCCAAATCAGAATGTAAAGCTCAAATATTCGTGCCACTGTGCTATTACAGCTCTCTGTCTCTTCTAATTTTCTTCCTGACAGAACTGCAGTATACTGCAGTTTCCACACAGGAGGTGTTACATCAGGACATCATCCTCGGCATTTGCTTGTTTTGGGCTTATTGTAAACAGAAATCCCCTACTCATACAGAACTTTCCAATGCAACCCATATTCTGTAAATATAACAAAAATTCTCAATTCTGCAATCCCAGGCAACTACCCCAAACAGGAAGTCAGTGTGCCTGCCACACTCATTTGTTAGGTGCCACACTCTTTGGTGCAAGATTTAAAAACTAAGTTGGTTTCCACTGGAATCTGACAGAGTTAAGTTAACAGAGGATTTTTCTGGCAGCCCATAACCTGATGTTAAGTAAACACCTTTGCAAAGAATATCTTAATTCCTATCACTAAATCACTAGCAGTGATGTTACACTTGGAGCCTCAGTCCAATCAGTAGCAGCATGTACAGCTCCTCCAAAACTGCCCCCTGCAGCACTTAAGAGAACAGCCTCTGATACTCACGTGCTCACATCCCACCATCACTCACATGCCCAATGTTTAAATGAATTTTGGTATGAATGCACTTTTGGCTCAGAATCAAATTCAAGGCCAAGCACTGGCTGTTCAATTCAAGCATGGCCAGACCAAGTCATAGAAACCTTCAGCTTACAAGTACAAGGCATAATGAGGATTACACCCACAGTCAATCCATAACTTCTATGGATTTCTCTACAACAGATTAGACAATCACAACTATTTCCATTTAGCTGTAACCACACCAAATAATTTTGCATATGTATTTTACTATTTAAAATAGTCTTTTTATAAGCCACCAAATTACTTGTTTCAATCTTCTGATGAGAACAAACAATCCACTACTTTGTAGGTTTGATTTACACATCTTGTAAGAACAAGCATTGATACTTGAAAAGTCTTGAAAGAAAATTTAATGCAAATAATATCACCGTACAAAACCAAATATAGGCACTGAAATTCTCAGAGCCTGAAATTCGGGAGGAAGGAAAGAAATAGATGTCACCTTTAAGTCATGATATTGTGTATATGTAATGGTTTTATTATCCAAGTGGTAATATTATTGCTTAACTCTGCAGGATATGTGACTCCTTATGACTTCTGAAACAAGAACTGTCTATCAAAGCAATTTGTTCTGTATGCACACAAGAGGGCTTTTTTTTTTTTTTTTTTTTTTTTTTAATTGAGGTCATTCCTGGGCATAACTGAATATGCTGAAAAATCAGAAGTGAGAATTCCTGGATAATAAGACCAGCTTTTCTTACTTATTTGCCTCCTCCTCAGCTGAAGTACTGAAAATACACACTACTTGATGCAATTAACATTATGATTCATTTCACTTATCAGAAGCTCGAGAGCATAACAAGCTTTAATGTATCTGGAGTATTTCTGGCATTTTTTAATCTCTAAGAACATACATTCTGAGAGCATCAGGTAATACCTCAATACCCTTTCAGTATTTGTTCTAAACTGGAGCTTAACTAAGGACACTACCTTATTACACACATTGGAAAGATACATCTAGAGTAACATAAAATCAATTTCATGCAAATATTACCAAAACAATAATGATGCAAGAGGGAAATAGTAAGGATATAAACTGCAACAACAAAATCACACCAACTTAGGAGATTTTTCCAGCATTAATGTTTTTTCAGGATGCTCATTATAATATTTTCAGATATCAGTAAGGACTGAGTCTCTTTACATGTTGCTAAGAAATAGCCTAGGAAAGAGAAGTAAGTGAACAAAACTATTAACCTAAATGCTACATCTCTATACTGTCATAGCTCCTTCCAGTTTTGCATAGCTTCACAGACTAATTTCCTATTAACCCTCAAAAGCAAAATGTTTTTTGAAACACAGAACATATAAGTACAAGCAGACCTTGTCAAACCAGAGGTATCACACAACGTGGGACATGCTGTTTCTAAGGAGCACATGCCAAGGGGTCACACAGAGTAACTAAAGTATATGTCATATGTTCAAAGTCTCAAAACCACTTTCAAGAAAAAATTTAAGAAATGTTTCCATTTATAATTTAATCTTGACCATAGCTGAGAATTTATTTCAAATAATGAGCATAATACTGGACACAGACTGATGTAATTGCGCAAGTCCATCCAGCAGACTGCTTCTGGCAAGGTGACACACAGCTGCTAGAAACCATCCCCTCAACAAAGCAAATTGTTGAACTATCTTTTACCTTTTTGTTTGGTTGGGGTTTTTGGAGGTTTTTTGTTTAAATCTAAAATTATTAATTGTGGAAGAAATTGTCATTCCAGTTTATTATAAGGCATTAAACAGCCTAATGGTTCCCTACCTATTCATGCTCAGAATGACCATACTCTCCTGTTCTGGAACTCTACCTTCAGGATCTACCTTTCAAGTTAAGGTGGAAATCCTGTGGCACAACAGCAGTATGGTGGTGAAATCTCCAACTTTTGGACAAAGTACTAGACTGAGCCTAAGAAGATTCAAATTTAACTAACATTTCTATAAGCAAACTCTTACACATTATATACAATCTACATTACAGTTCTCCTATCTCCTACAGCAGAGCAAGAAAAAAATTTTTAAAAAAGGTATTGTCTTCTCTTTTTCTAGACCACGAGATCTTTCAGCCACAGTGCTTCACAGAAGTTCACCAAATATCTATACTGAGAGGAGAATCAGTGTCAGCTCAGATATCTGGAAAAATATGTAGCCTATGTGTTGACTATGCTGTTAAAGTGCTGTACTTGCTCTTTCCAGATCAGTATTTTTTAAGACTGTTCAGAAGAAAAGCAAGCCTTAGGCTTCAGCAAAGTATCTACACAACTGAAGTTCTCTGTTGGGAGCTACTCAGTTTTGTAAAAGAATGTATACTCTTTCTAATCATTAAATACAAGAACTTTTATGAGAGAGATGAGGAAACACAACCATGTTTCTGGCACTTGATAGGCCATGCTTTACTGATAAGGCACTTCCCTAGCACGGTATCTGTGTTCTTACATGCCTTATATTGGAAAGAAGGCCAAGAAACAATATCCTGGAGCTGGGTAGTAGAAGCAGGAGAATACATAGAAAATAGAAATTTGGAAATTTGCAGCACTCTACTGCCTTTTCTTGATAACAGGAAAAGGGAGCAGAGAAGTAACACAATATGAAGCTTCAGAGACAGCTGCATGAGCAGAACAATACACTAAGTGCTCTGCTGCCTGCTATAAATAACTGAACAATCACCAGTTATTAAACCATAATGAGGAAGGCATGAAAAAGTGTCTCAAATATGCCTCATTTTGCCTACTGTAGTTCCAGTCTCATCCATCAAATGAGAAACATATTATCATCACTATACCCAAACAATAATGTTGTTTATTCAGTGAAAATACTGTTTATAATGTCCTGCTTGTAACAACATCATCTTCACTGCAGCCTTTCTGCAGACCTCATCTCCATTCCCATTCACTAAGTAATGGTCATTTCTTTTCTTCTACTTACTGTCTCATTGTGGCATGAGACGTGTTGCCCTGATTTTTATATTCCAGGAACTCTGGCATAACAAAGTTTTGCAATTATTTTTCATCTCAAGTGAATACTTAATTCTCTCCCTGTTCATTTCTATTTTAACTCATAACTGTTTTTATTTCTCTCTTATCATTCTAACTGGTTGTAGAAGAATTATCTCAAATGGGGGGAGGGCAGGAGGTGTAAAATAACACAGCAAGTAGCACATTATGTTATTCTGGCTCAATTTATGTGTTGGCCTGATTTTGATAATGAGAAAGGGAAGAGGGGAAGAAGGGTTTGAGTGAGTCACCCATTTCAGCTCAGAAATGGCAGGGTCATCTGGTCTGTGAGGGAATACCTTAAGTGGCAAGCTAGGGCAACACAACTTCAGAATGAAATTATAGAAAGTAAAATTTATCACAGTTCCTTACAACTCTGCTTCAGAAAACTGTATTAACAAGACTTTGAGGTGTACAATAGAACAATCCAAATAACAGTGATTTCAGAATGCCAATGTAGAAAACAGAAAAGGAATTTAGAAAAACATACGGGGAGGTGTGTTTATTTGGGTCAGAGAAGGGGGAGTTGGGGGTTGTTTTGGTTTGGTTTTTAAGCATTTTCCTTAATTAATTTTCCTTAAATTCCTTAATTTTCCTTAAATTCCTAAGGATCTGTGAGCAGTTTGGCAAATTACAAAGTCTCATGAAGGCAGAAACACTGGTTTTGGAAATATTTATAGCTAATAAGAATATGCTTCCCCTTCTCTAATAGACAACAGAAACTGCAATCTAAACCCAAGGTACATTAAGAAATGAACAGAACACACTCTTATACAAGTTATTCCTCAACCTAACGTGGTCACACGCATCTTTTTCTGACCCCAATGTCAGAATAATTTATAAATTTGTACAAAATCAAAAGGGAATTCCAAATCAGCATGTGGCACAGAGATAAAAGGAGGCTTACTTAAGTGGCTAGTAAAGCTGCTTGCACCTAACAATCTTGTACATCTAAGAAATCTCATGTCTTACCTTCAGATGTCCAACAGAAAACTGGTTTATTTTTACACTTTAAGTATTTTTAGTCTGCTTCCTACATTGTTTCAAGTGATTCAATCCTTACTGACAAGTTTCACACAATTAAAAGTGCCTATTTCATTAAAAACAATTACAAGAACCTAAAAGCAAATTGGCTCACTAAAAAAAAGAAATTTTGCAGACCTAAAGCCACTCTGGAAAAGTTATGAACTTCTCTATTAGCATGTAGGTTGAAAATGCTGACATAGTGAGGCAGAATAGCACAAACCCAAAGGGGGTGTCTAGTGTGTCTACATGGCTACTGTGATACTGCTCTCAAACACCCAAAACTCCACAACTGAAATCAGTGATAAGAACTTCAGCAAGGTGAGTCCCATGAGAGCCACCCTGAATAAAGCAGTAAACAAACCTATTTCTGCCTTGAGTTTCCTTGACACAGAACAGCATTGCAGTTATGCAGGTAGGCACAAAATACTCCAACAGCAGCCTAGCAGCAACAGCACAATGAGATTCTACTCTAAAAAGACTTATATCACTCCTTTGCTTAAATAGTTAAACAAAACTCTTTAGTCTAGTGCCCCCTGCAAAACAGGCTTTCCATTTACAGCAGTGTTTCTACACTCTTGCTACATTTTGACTTACAGAAATAGCAAAATCATGATGGAATAAGTAGCACAAAACTATCTATTCCATTTCTGACCTTCTCTTGTACAAGAAAACACTGAAAATTATATACCTTTATAAGAATTATTACCGAACAGTCTCTTGGGCCTAGGAAGTAATGGCTGAAAAGTTTCACTTCACAAACCCTCTTGAACACAATCCAAATGCTTACTACTTGTAATTCATCTCCTCTTCAGAAATTAAATGAAGTCATATTATTCCATCCAAATTATTGTTATTTGACACGTTAACGTCAAATCACTTCACTCCTTAGCTTCCTGGAACATCAAGCCGTTACAGCCAGCTTTAAAAGGATGCGGTCTTCAAAGGAGTGGATGCTTCACAGGTTAAAAGATTTTCATTTTATGTAAGGAACATAGATGCTACCTTATTTCAGAACAAAAGCCAACATTCGAACCATCTCGCAACATAAGAGCAGCACTCCCTCCCATTGTTGGGAAACGAGCATAAAAGAAGGATGCTCACATAGATCTGTGAGCAAAACAGGTTGGTAATGGGTGAAGTCTATCACAGAAAGGCTGGACGCCGCTGGCTACTGCTCACAGCGAGGAGATGGCAGCTGGGCTCCGGCCGGCTGCTGGTTGACCACACCTCTGGGCACCGGCGGGGTGCTCCCTGTGCCCCCGGGGCTCTGCAGCCCTCCCACCTCAGCGCCCGACAGCCCCGCTCTGTCACGGCCCGCTCTGCCCGCTCCAGCCCAGGCGGACACGGAGCCCCCTCAGCGGCCCAGCCTGGGGCCGCTCCCCGCAGCCCCCGGGAAGGACGGGCCGGCCCTCCCCGTGCCGCAGCACATCGGCGGGACAGAACCCTCAGGAAGACTCCCAGCCCCGCTCCTCACCCAGGTACTCGGGCCCGGGCAGCGAGAGCCGCTCGGGGCTCAGCATCCTCCTCCTGCCGCTCCTTCCCGGCTTCCGCCGGTTTCCAAGGCGCCCGACGCTCCCGGCGCTGCTCGGCCGCTCGCCCGGCTGGGAACACGCCCCTCGGCGCCGCAGTTCCGCGCCCACAGCCGGCCCCGCCAGCCCTGCCCTCAGCGGCTGGGGCGAGGCTGGCGCTGGGCCCGGGGAAGGGGCTGTGCCCGGAGCGCCCTGAGGAGGGGCTGCGAGGAGGCCGCGATGCTGCTCTAGGGCCCGGGGAGACCTCAGGGACAGAGGGGAGAGCGAGCCAGCAGCTTCTCCCTGAGAGCCGACATAGTAAAGTCATTCTGATTAGATTCAAGTTGCCTAATTTAAGGTGTCTGCTGCTAGGGATTATTTAGGACTACACTATGGGGGAAAGGCCTTGATTTGAAGGTGAGTGGTAATAAGTTAAAATCATAGAATATGCTGAGTTGGAAGGGACCCATCAGAATCATCGAGTCGGGCTCCTGGCCCTTTGCAGGACGCCCAAAAATCGCACCATGAGCTTGAGAGCATTGATCAGATGCTTCTTGAGCTCTGCCAGGCTTGGTGCTCTGACCACTTCCCTGGGTTAATGAATTTAATGTGTAGCAGCTTCGTCCCAGAGAGCAAGGACTGAAAGTGTGATTGACCAACGAGATCCTTCATAGTTGTGTCCTTCTGTCCATACTATCCCAGCGCTGGAATTTTTGCATCCCTTGTACTCAGGAGAGTGTTATAAATGAGAAACAAAGTCTCGATATTTAGCAAAATTTAGATTGGTTCATTTTATGTAGACAGAGCAACGCAGCGCTGGGGAAAACGCGAGGGGTCACCGACCACTGCATGCTCCCACCGAACCCGGTTTGCAGCTCCCTTTTTATAGTATGGTTTTCCTTGTAGTAATCGATAATTGTTATTGTTTTGTTGTAATAATTCTGAAAGGTAAGCAGTGGTGGTCAAAGAAACTTCCAAACTTCGGTGGGACAGCTCTTCAGACAATTGGTCATGTAACCATCTGGTCTTGGTAGATAAAAAACAGAAGAAATCGGAAGTCTGATCTTTAGCAGATAGTCTGTGATTGATTTCACAAAGGCAGGAAATCTGATTCTGCAAACTCTTGCAATTGATTACACAAAGGCAGGAAATCTGATTCTGCAAAAAAACCTTTCAGACTATGGAAAACCCCTTTTTTTTCTTTTACAAACTGGTATACACAGTATTCATAATAGGGGGATTTAAACAGAGTGGGTTTAATCATATATTTCCCTTTATCTAGGTCCATGTTCTTTTCTTATTTTAAGTATTCTGATTTATACAAACTCCAAAACTTCTATAATTAACACAAATAATTTATCAATTATCACATGAGGTAGCTATGGGGAGCCTCAGAAAATGTCACTTCTGTAGATTCAAGTAGAAATGAGCAGACAACTCCTGAGTCACAGGGCTCTTTCTGTTCTTGGCTGGGAACTTGTCTGGGAATGGCCATTGTACCAGGGATGTAGGAGAGGCAGAGCTCTTCATGTGGCTGGAAGAAGCCTGCTGGGCTCCTCTTTCCCAGAAGATGATGTGGCTAAAATTCCCAAATTACTTCGCAGTTTCTTTCATCACCATTAGAAAAAATACCAGTCCAGGATGTAATCCTGGGAGTAAAAAAAATAAAAAGGGACTGCAAGTATTATCTATGTTTTTAATGACAAAGAACAGAAATTAAATGAACCATTTGTACATGCATATGATCTGCCTTTTTTCCACTAGAGGAAAATGCTGAGGCATTGGCAACTCAACTTTAATCTATATTTAAGGGATGTCCACCTTTAAAAAGGGCAAACAAGATAACTTAATTGTTAATATCCCTCATAAGATTGTCTGGACCACTCCTCTGTCTTTTGTTCTGTCTTTAAAAGCATATTTGCTTAGCTATAAATATTTCAAAGATGAGCAGAGAGAATAGTTTAGGGAGCAAACAGTGAGATAACCCAGAATGAAGGAAGATTGAAAAAATGTAAGATTGCCTTAAAGAGGATAAGCATAACATATGAAATGATTTTATCTAAAATTATTTGTGCTACAATGAAACTCATTCAAAAATTCAGTTTGTTCAGTCTTGCACTTTGTGCATTTTGTTATAGGCTATAAATTTAATATGGGATATTTTTTAGTAAGATACAATTAGATCACAGAATACATTGATACAAGATATTTTTGAGCCCAGAAATTTGGCAGATTTTAGAAAGGAAGTAGATTTAAGCAGAATCAAGAGAAAAGACAGGATTATGTTATTACACACATCACCAGTGTCTCTGGTGTTTAAAAACCTCTTCCAATGCTAGTCAGCTGAGCTGGTAGGAGCCTTCCACAGGCTGTGCACTGTTTCCTTTTTGTTGTTTAAACCATTTCTGTAAACCAGAGTTTAGCCATGATCAGTTCTGAAGCAGTGATTTACAAGAGGCCTTTTTGAATACTACATATTCTGACATCTCTCTGGTTTTTCCTTTGGGCTTCTCTTTCTCCTCTCCTCTCCTCTCCTCTCCTCTCCTCTCCTCTCCTCTCCTCTCCTCTCCTCTCCTCTCCTCTCCTCTCCTCTCCTCTCCTCTCCTCTCCTCTCCTCTCCTCTCCTCTCCTCTCCTCTCCTCTCCTCTCCTCTCCTCTCCTCTCCTCTCCTCTCCTCTCCTCTCCTCTCCTCTCCTCTCCTCTCCTCTCCTCTCCTCTCCTCTCCTCTCCTCTCCTCTCCTCTCCTCTCCTCTCCTCTCCTCTCCTCTCCTCTTCTTTTCTCTCTTCTCTTCTCTTCTCTTCTCTTCTCTTCTCTTCTCTTCTCTTCTCTTCTCTTCTCTTCTCTTCTCTTCTCTTCTCTTCTCTTCTCTTCTCTTCTCTTCTCTTCTCTTCTCTTCTCTTCTCTTCTCTTCTCTTCTCCCTTTCCTTTTCTCACTTGTTACTCTTTGGTCTCTATGGGTTAGACTTTGTTATTTCCTCCAGAGCAGCAAAGGGAAACCTTTTGGACATTGGTCCCATTTGCAGTTTTCATAACAATAAGTTTCAGTAGTAATGATGCCTGATTGCTAACAACTTAAAGAAAATTATATAAAAACAAGATGTCATTTCTGCAGCCATTTATAGACTCCTCTGTTTACCATTATTTCTCCCTTGGCTTGCCAGAGTCTGGATTAGGTGATATAACAGATCAGCAGCACTTACCTGTTCCTTCACTCTCATGACTTGAAAAGAGAGAAATGCTGCCAGCCTGGCCATAGGAGTTAAGTTTGTTTTACCAACTTGATTTTAGAACCCTAGGCTAGTGCATTTTAATAAATTGAGAAGGTTTTTTGGGCCACTGCAAACCATCTGGTGGTTTAATAGCTGCCCCCAGAGGGGCACATCTAACAAAGGCTTTATGTTCTTTTGGACACAGCTGGAAGAATGATGAAAAAATTATTTTTCCCTGTCACAGCCTCTTGGTAGATTATCAGAGGTACAGATACCAGTTCAGGGCAAGCCTATGGAGTACACTTTCACCATCTACCCTTGGAATCATGGTGGTGCTTACATCTCTTAACTAAAATTGCTGCATTTTGTTTACCAGGGATGTTTGTGTATCTAAATTAGTCTTTCAAGGAGGATCATGAGTTGGACTACTTTGGTACATTTTGTGCACAATGAGTTATGTGATCTTGATTTGATTTAGCTTAATTCACTTTGAAGTGTGGTTTAAGTAGAATTTCATAAATCATACATTTAATAAACTGAGTGAATTGAGTTATATAAGAGTCCATGTGACCACAAGTTTGAAAATAGTGGTGTAATTTAAATTATGTCATGAAATAAAATATCTTATTAGGTTAAGATGCATGGACTGAAAACCTCTTTCCTGACTAAGTTTTGTGTTTCTCAGCAACTTAGCTAAAATCAGATTTCTGTTTTTCCCCAGAAACATATACTTTTCCCCCACTATGTTAATTTCTTAGTTTACTCTCTGCTAATTTTATGTTCATCTTCCTGAATTATACTATCAATGTTGAACTGAACTATTTTCTTTTTATTATACAAAGTTCTCCTGAACAGCAGCTCCTCTTTCAGAGAGAGTATTATATAGAATAATAAACAGGACTAGATATCAAGAAAAAAAATCCAGAGGAAATGCCTTGTTTTAAACAGACTGAGTCACTTTGCCTAGTTTCTATTACTTTTCTTGAAATGAAACGTTTCATTTGCTTAGAATTTTAACAATTATTGCTAAGGTAGTTACAATACAGCCTGTTAGCTGTATTAGAGGAAACAAACTTTTTTTTCTTCAAATGACTGATGGAAATGCTGTTGCTACAATGTACAAAGAACTAAGCTGTAGTCTGTATTCAGTATTGTTCCATCTGACTGTGAAATCAATGTAAGACAGCTTCACAGAAACACTAAGAAAATGTCTCTAGCCTTTCTTGTTTATCCTTTGAGCCATCCAAAGCTTTATTCTATTTTAAAACATAGTTAGCTAAGAGCCTGTCTTGTGCAGAACTCAGCTTTTTTGACTTTGATAGTGCTTTGTGTTCTTCAAGGCTTCCCACATGTTTTCCAGATGAGCTTTTCCTTGTACATAATAATTAATAAAATTGCAGGTATGATTACAAAAAGACACATGAAAACCAAATTATACTCTGAGGAGAAAAATATTTACTTAAACAACTGTCAATCTTTATTGATAATCTATTATTTTGGGCAGAGTAGCAGAGGTAAGTTTTGAGGAGAGAGCTGAAGAAATGCAGAATAAGAGTTTCACATGCTATTATTTAGGTAAATTACTGGAAATCCTGTAAGTGAAATTAGAATTCTATTTTGAAAGTAATTTTAAAAATCAGTGGCACTGAAGCTGGATGATTCATTTATGAGTCAGTTGCAAACCCATAAAAACATCTCATTAAATTTTTAAATTAATAATTATTTATATGAATTATGACCAAACTCTCTAAACACATGCACTAAAAATAAGATTATCTTAAATAAAAACATCAGCCAAAACCACAATGAAATTATGTGATGAAATCCATATTTTTATATTGTTAGTTCCTCAAGAGTCATTTACAGAAATTACAGTACTTGTAGTGCTTCTCCTGAACTCAGCCTTTTCAAACTGAATGACCTGTTTATCTGGTTTTACCTACAGCACAGTGGTTTTGCACAAGTAAATGAATTATTTTTCCCAAATAATACAGTATTAATACTGGTTTACCTCTTCAGGTAAAACCTAGACAAGCAGATAGGACTTACACTGTTCTTTAAGATCTTTTGAGAAATAAGATTCACCAAGTTTCTCTCTCCTAACGTCTGCCACAAGATGAACTCTGGAAATAACTGTGTGTTTTACAGTTAGTGATAGATAACATGGAACAGCAGCAGCTCTCTTAAGTAGCCAGCATTTGTACCATTACAGAGCTTAACTGTGACACCAGTAATTGTACCTGCAAGTCTTAAGTCAGGAATATACTTAACTAGTAGGATGTTATAAGCATACAGGAAACTGTGCTGTTAACATGATGCCATCATAATTTATATTTTATTTACTAGTTTAACTGCATTTTAATCTGGACAACTAAGATTTTATTTTCCCTCTTGAACTAGTTGACAGAAAAAAAATTAGGAGAGAGCTGATCTGATTTTGAGATCCGTTTGTATTGTTGATGATTTAGGTCTAAATAAGCTTCAAGATCCTTGTTTTAAATACAAGTTGGTGGTGGGGGGGGGCAACCCCTTGAAATATTCTTCTACTCCTCAACAAGAGGAGTGCTTTTGAATTGTGCATGATGTGCTTATGAGAAAAGGGAATAGTGGTAAGACAGGTTCTGTGGCTCATGGAGGCCACATGTTCATTTTCAAATCAATGGTAGCTGTAAGTTGTATAATAGATTCCTGGCATGTATTAAATGCACTGTCCAAATTCTGATTTTGAGTTTAGTGTTTAGTAAGCAAAGTTGGCTTTTTTTGTAAGAGCAAACTGTTGAAAGAATCTCCTCCAGTTTTTATTCCCATTATCTCATCAGGAAGGAAAGGACAACATCTTTAAAAGTACTTAAGTACCAAGTGAGTGACCCTTCTCTGTTGGAATGTTGCCCCACTAATGATGCAGAGAAGAAAAACAGCCATTTCTGGCAGAGTTTGAAGGATCTTTTATGCCAAACAAAAAAAAAAAAAAATGTCTAAAATGCCTGGTAAAAATAAATAACACTATGAAATTCTGGCATGGGAAGCATTTCTGACAGCCAAGGCTTAGCTCATCCTGGGGGGTAACCCAAAAAGGCCAGCAATTTTCATTCTTTTTTTCTACTTATCAA
Source organism: Oenanthe melanoleuca (assembly GCF_029582105.1). Taxonomy (NCBI): domain Eukaryota; kingdom Metazoa; phylum Chordata; class Aves; order Passeriformes; family Muscicapidae; genus Oenanthe; species Oenanthe melanoleuca. The sequence goes on from NC_079339.1 coordinate 23,405,620, forward strand.
ATGTTCCTAGCAAGCATAAGCTGCCAGACTCTGTTATCCATTAGACAAGGTGTCTGTGTGAGAAAATTATAATAACTAAATGGTTCTGTGTGTGTGCAAGAAAGCAGGCAGATCTAACTGGGAGTGAGCTGTTATGTCTGGGGAATGAAGTGAAGCCATAACTCTGATGGCTGCAGTGGCCAGCTCTTATGGGAAAGGTGTGTGACTTTCTGTGTACAGAACAGAGATTAATCACATGCAAAGTACTCTGAAAATATTTTGTCTTATAACATCTGCATGGAAAAGCAAATTATGAATCAAGGGAAAAAAACCAACAAAATGAAAGAGGAGATATCAGATTCACTAAAATAGTGGTATTCTTGCAAAAGAATTCTTCATTCTGTCTGTTAACTACACAAAAGGGCATATGGAAGACAGCACTGCAGAATCCTGCCACTGTTCAGGAGTTGCAGTCAAAATATTTTTCCAGCAAAAGCACACATCTGTAGCCTGGTGATTCAGTCCATAATGTAAGAGGACATAGTGTTGAATGGTTTCCTTTTTGCTGCATAATGCATAAGGTGTTTTCAAGAGTAGCAACTTTATGGAGTCACTAGAGGAGAAGATAGAGATTGGAGAATGACATAATGGTTGAAGTACTTAGGAAGAGAAGGAAATCACTTAGAGAGAATATAAACCAACTGAGACTGAAACAGCAAATGAAGATTATGACAATTAATTCTAAACAGACTAGAGGAAACATGGAACATTTTTCAGAATATAGTAGGAAATTAAGATCTAATTAAGTTTTATCTGAGGAATGTTTTTAAATTTTTCTTTTGATTTGTTAACTTTATCATTTTAGTTTCTATACCACAACAAAATAGATTGACCATTCTGCATTTGAATCTGATAATAACATTAGCTATTAAGAAAATATCCTTAAGATTCTAACTTTAAGTGTTAAATTTGACACTGTGTTAGTGAAGAAAGAGATGCTCCTTGAATATGTAAAGTTTAGATGTGGATCAGAGTTTCTTTCAAATTCTGTGGTAGAGCCCATTTCTAATACTTATTAAACATACTCAGTGTGCTCTAAGTTATGTGAAACAGAAGCAAGAGAAACCTGTAGTCACTATGACATGGTCTTCCCTGTGCATTAGAAGTGTTGGGTTTTGCTCACTCAAGTCTCTGATAGTTTCCAACAACTCTGCTGACCTAGAATGAAGCATAGATGGAAATGCAATACACAAACCCAATTATCTTAAACTCATAGAATGCTTATATCCTATTAATGTGTTAAGTTTCTAAAATCCTAAACTTGCAATGATATGGATACAAGTATATGTGACTGGGAGGGAGGTGTGCATATGTGTGGGTGACTCATGTAAAGGGGGTGTGCAAGTCTGGATCATGCTCCCACCTGTGCCTTTATTTAGGTCTCACCCAGTGCTTGTAAAGAGCAATTAATTTGTTCCCTCACTCACATTTATCAAGAACTAGTATGACAGAGGGAGAGGTGTTAAGAGGTATCTCTGATTCAGCCACCTGATAGGAAAGCAGATGGTTGACATCTTATCAGAAACACTCAAGGGTTATATCTTGTTTGTGTTGGCAGTACTTGCCAGACCCATCATGCCAATAAAGTATTAGATGTGAGTCATCTTCAAAAAAGAAAACTCTCTTTATCGTTCTGTCTACATTTTTACATCTCCAAAGTGGCTTCTGCAAACAAGAAAGGTGTGTGAGCTGAGAAAAAGATGTTTATTCCTTTCACATCTACTCCCATGACTGCTTATTTCTTTACAGGCTTGATTTATGTATCCTAGGTTTTTAAAAAAAGGAAAAGTCAGCCCATCGAAGATATTCCACATACTGAGATATAAGGTCATCTTTCTTTCTGATCATGTGATTGATTTTTACCACAAACTTCTTATTTGAGTACATAGACTATTGATGGAAAACTACATTAATAGCTGGAAGTCAAAGAAAGACAGGTCTTCAGTTCTTTAGAAAATGCTTCTCTGTGGAGTCAAAAATTAATTTAGGAGACACAACTTGCTACTTATCCATTTGAATGCATTTGGGGAATAAAGGTGGCTAGGCTTTTGTCTTCAAACTGAATTCTTCTTTTGCTGGCTTTTAAGAGAACATTTCCATTTTAAGGTCTTCCTCTTTTCCTTTTTTTTCTGTGCCAGAGTCAAGGCATTAAGCTGTGTAGCTCCTAAGGGTAGGCCATAGGCCACCTTTGCAATACAGACATTGTGCAAAGCTTGGATAATTGCCATTTCACTGCAGGGAGGAGTCTCATCAGGAATAGAAGAGGGTGTTTATTTGCATTATTGTTGCATAGAGGATGTTAGGGAACCAGAAAAAGAAGGAGCAGAACCAGCTTTCAAAAACACAGGAAGAGCTATCATCTCAAAGAAAATATGAAGAAAGGTTTGGTTTGATTTGGTTTAGTTTGGTGTGGTTTGCTCTGTTGGTTTTGGGGGTTTTTTTCCTGTTTTGAGAGTCAATTTACTATGGGGTTTTTTCCTTTTCATATTTTTTTTTTTTCTTCCCCCAAGAGTGAAAGATTAAAGCACCTCAGAGGTAGTTTCTGTCCCGCCTTCTAGACACACACACACACATGAAAAGGGGTGGGGTTAGATGAATCTGTACTTTGGACATTACATTACAAAGGACCTTTTGCAAGTTTCTTTTTGTCTCAGCTTTTGAATGTAGCCATTTAATGTTGTCTTTAGTTTTGCTGGTCTGCACCGCAAAATACAATTAATAGTGGTCCATGAGACGATCGTAAAGTTTCCCAAAACAAATATGCAATTGGAATGCTTAGAAAACAGCAGTTAAATGAAAGGTGAAGAAAATTAAGTAACACATAAACTCTAACCTTCTAACCTGAATTTGATATTTTTGTAAGTTAAAACAATTGTGGTAACACTACAGAAGATAGCATATGGTTTTATTAAGAGTAAGTGAGTGGTAACTTGAGAAACACTGGAGGGGACAATGGTGACAGTATTTGAATGTTTATGACACCTACGAGCATCTCTGGGTACACAGTAGTAGTGCCAGTACTTAGAAAATTTAAGGGAAGGCAACAAAGGAAAACGTGATAACATAAAATATGTATCGATGTTAAAATTTCATTTAATGTGTTTAACACAGAGGCCATAATTTAAAAACTAGGTAACCAGATGTAAAAGCTGTCAATCCCTCAGCTCTCTGGAAAATTAAATTATTTCTTTACATCAGTGAAGCCGGACACCCAACTGTCTTACGCGTATGTAAAATCTGACTTTTAACTTACCTGGTAATCCAAGCTACCACCTCTTTAGTTCACTGGTGGTATGGAAGAGGGAGCTGATATGGGTAATGTACTGGGGAAATAACTAAAAAAATTAAAAGGGGTACTGGAAAACCTCATGTTCTAATGCCTATGATTTTATCTTGAACTTAGAGCCCTGTTGGGAATGTTTTGGTGTTTTCCTGGCTTTTCTGTTTATTAGTGGAGCTCACTAGAGGAGCTCACAGAATTTGATCAATCAGAGTGCAGAGTTTGTAATTATCTTTCCAGTTGGAATTTCCTGAACTATATCCATTGTAGAATCCAAAATTCAGTAGGAGTTCCAAAAGATCACCTAGTCCAGTCTGTACTGCATCAAGACTAAACATATATCAAGGCTAGTACCAGTGTGCTTATCAAATTGTGTTCTTATAAAAATCCAGTGGAAGAGATTCCACAGTCCCCCTAGATAGTCTGCTCCATTGCTGAAAAATCCTCAGTTGGAATGCTGATCTGAAAAATCTTTTAAGCACTTCTTGTTGCAAATGAAGTTGACTCTTTCATGTCTTTCTACTGGAGCCATAGAGGATGGCTGATCAACATCTCTGTAAGTAGCTTTTATTAATATCAGAAAGCTGCATTGGGCTTGAAGCTTTTATTTCTTGACTAGGCATACCTAATTCTTTCAGCTTTTTCTCAGAGGGTTTGATTTATACATTTCTTATTCTTATTATTTTCTTGTTTCTCTACAGTTGTTTTTATGTTTCTATGGTGTTCAAGCAGGACCAGACACAGTATCCAACTGGGGCTTCAGTATTATGCAAATTTAAGAAATCAAATTATTTCATATGTGGCACACCTGTTAAGGTGTTGCAGAATTCAACACATTTCTGGCTGTGCCGCTGCACTGTTGGTTTATATTGTTTGTTATCATAAGATGCTGCATTTTTGTCTAGTCCAAAATTCAGTGCAGTTTATTAATTTTTCATTCTGTTTCCCATGCATAATATGTTTCTAACTACTGTATTTTTCCTTCTTGTTTTTTTGACAACCTGACCAATTTGTCAGTAGGATTTAGGGTATCTGATCTCATCCTTCCCAGTGTTTTCAGCCCTTTGCCTTTGTTTTGGGGTTATCAGTTGTTGTAGCACAGATTTTACAAGCATAAATATTGCATTGTATGAGTTGTCAGTGAACATAGTAGACAAAGCAGAACTCAGGACATATCTTGAAACAGATCTGAAGTGCCTTTGCCTTTTGATGAATAATGACTAATGACCACTGTGGTTTCCTTCTATCAGATGCTTGCACACCTTCCCATCTGTATTTAAAATGTTGCTCTATGAAGGTGTCTTGTGAGATGATGCCAAAAGCCATACAAGGTGGATCATGTCTGTTGCCTTCTGTTCACACAATGAGCTTTACATTACAAAAAGGAAACTTGGTTTAACACAATTTATTTTCCCCATTTTTCATGTGTGTTTTTCATTCTAGTCAATTAATTCACTCTATCTTAAGTATTTGAAACACGATTGCCCCAAACCTTCTGAACACAACCATTAAGGTACCCAATGTGTAATTCTGTGTCATTGTCTTCTAGGAAACTTGAGGTATGGAGAAGCATCTTTGCAAGGAAAAGCTCATTTGAATCCTTTAAAATTTCTTTGCTAGGTAAGACTTAGACTATTTTTTTCTTTCCCCCCTCTTCTTTCTTTAAACCTCTTATTAAGATCTTTGCAGTTTCAAAATTGATAAAGTATTTTCCCTAACAATCCTACCTCATTCTGGTCCTTTTCTTTCTTTTTTTTTCCAATTACACCATGTTCTTGGTTGTCTTTTTCCTGACACAGGTTTGTTATTTACAATCACCCTGAAAATGATGCAAATTACTAGTATTATTTCATAGCACTTATTTTCTATCATTGGATTGGTTTATTTCTCCAATGTTTCTTTTTGGAGGGGGTGTATCTGAATTAAGTCCCAAAATGCTTATTAGGATAATAATCTTCTTCCTGTTCCATTTATAATGACTGGTGGAGTTGTTTTGTTTGTTTGTTTGTTTGTCTGTTTGATTGTTGGGTTTGTTTTTTTTTTTTTGTTTTTTTTTTGCTTGGGGATGTTGTAATATAAATTAATTGTTAAATATATTTTAATTACTTCTTTCTCATCTGTCTCACAATACTTTTGTTATATATCACTTATCAGCAGTCTGTATATTATTGCAGGTTAGTTTGTGATGTTCCTCTCTCATAGGTGTGGGTAGAAGCAAGTACCTACATTGTGCATAGGTTGAAGTGTATTCTGATGTTTACATAATCTTAAAGTTATTTGGTCTGAAAGAAGCAAGACCAAAGCATATGGTTAAATTTCACCAACATTATTTAGCAACTGCTACATTCTGCTTTTACCATAAATATCCATTTTACCTGGCATAAATCTACTTTACAAATATTCCTCAAAGATCCCACATGTATCCAGGGCTATATTAAAAGACTTATCAACAGGTAGGTAATTGAGAAGTTCATAATATAAATTTTCATCTGTTCGACTGAAACCTATTTAGGAGATTTTTGTGAAAGAATACCATGTGCTTCTCTAATATTTCACCAGGGAATTTAAAAATTTACTAATAAGACAGAGCTATAGTTTAAGGAAGTTGATCTTAGAGAGGAAAGTAATTTGCTAGAATACAGTGCAGGATGCAGAGGTAAACACACTTCAACAGAGTGGGTAAAAACATTTGTTCCCTGAGGAGGGAAGAACTGAAGAGCTAATAGGTGAATTTATTTGCATTTAGGACAATATTTTTTAAGAGGCTTTTGTTTCAAACACAGGAAAACACTCATCTCAACAGCTACCTGTTCCATGACCTAAGTATATAATTATCAGGAAGTTCTGGGCCCTGTGTCTGTGCTTTATCACACTCAGTACTTCAGCACCTGAACTTCTAAAAGCTTCTGTGAGCCTGAAGTCAGAAAAACTCTGAGTTATACTACCTGAAGATCTAGCCTTAGTAGAGAATATAAACTTAAATTATTTTGGTTATATTGCTCTGTATTTTAGGGAGATACAGTGAGGGTTTTGCATTCTAGTCAGTCGGCCAGTCAGTGTGAGGTTATTGTTTTCTCTCTCTTAACTTTAACCCACTATTCAGAATTCCCCCCTTTCAACCATCTTAAACCCTGATATCTTGGAGTTTATTACTTTACAGTAATTGCTTATACTTTCTGTGCCTCAGTCTGTCACTGATTCCAAGTCAGCATTGAAATAGAGAAGTTTTTTAATCACTTCACCTCAACAAGTCCCACTTGACTGCTTGTATTTGTTGTTACTCTTCTGCAGTTTTGCACATTTTGCATATCTTGCACTAGTGTGGATCTATTCCTATCTTGAAGCAGTGGTTCTGCATACAGAGAAAAAAAAAATCTGCTTTTAAAAATTTTTAGTGGCCATGTAAAGTATATTTAAGCATGGTTTGCTGCTTGCTGTTTCTTGTGGTGTTCCTGCTCTTGGGAGTTCTCCTCAGCAAAACTGTGTTGGATTATTTTCTCTTTTCATTGAGCACAATTTGTCAAGACTCAGTCCCTGTTTTAATTTTACATTGACATTTTTAATAATACTCCTTGTCCTCACCATTTTACACTTAATTTATAGGAGTGGCATAATTCTCTCAATCTCATGCTGTGCCGTTTTTTTATTCTTGTGATTGTTTAAAGGATGGGATTAATTGCAGCTTCCTCTGCATTCATCTATGGGAAGGCTTTAAATAAGACCGTTTCTATTACTGGCCCTTTGGTGTCAATTTGACAAAATTCTCATCTTTCCCTGTGGTCCAGGGTTTGGACTGAGTCAGCTTTCTGTTCAAGTTTATACTTTGAAATCAACTGAGATTAATTATTTAACAAGAGTTCCTTGCATTGTCAACCTTATGTATTAAAATGTCAAATTATGTCAAAAGGATCATAAAACTGGCTCTAAGGGTGATCTCCAGAGAAAGCCCGCCTGCTTTTTAACGCAGCACAGAACAGAAGGCATAGAAGCCAATTGTTCAAGTGTTAATTTCGACTCCTGCAGGAAACGACCCTAAATCTTTTTCTAGGGTACCTGAGATTCATACCTACTTAGCTATCTTCAGACACCGCGGCTGTAAGGAAAACACCAAACAGCAGAATATTGTCACGAACGGAGGGAAAAATCAGACGTTTCTCATGGGTACTTCATGCATGCTGGGCAAAGGGCTCATGACTATTTCCCTTTCGAAGGGAATTGGGCAAACGGGGACGGGAAGGGGAGAAGGGCTCGGTTATTTGTCCTGGGTACAGCTAGCTGGCACAAGTCGGAAAGTGGTGGCAACGCGCTGGGATCGGATACCGGGCAGCCCTGCGGCGGGCAGCTAAGAGCCCGGAGCAGTGTTCCTTGGCGATGCCGCGGGAGTTGGGACAGAGAGAGCCAACACCGACGGCCCCGAGCGCCGGAGCCGCTTTAGGAAGGGCTTCCCCGCCGCGGAGAGGGAGCTCTACCCGGGGCAAGGGCTGAGGGGGTCCGGGGGCTCTGGGCGAGCCCAGGGGTCGCGCTGCGGTCATGGGCCACGGCCCCACAGGGTGGGGAAGGGAGTTGCGCGGAGCCTCGGGCGCAGGACCGCCTCTGCCGCGCCGAAAGTTTGCGAACTGCCTCGGCTCTGGGGAGAGCGGGGCGGGGGCTGCCCCGGCGGGGCTCCTCCTTCGGGGCCGGGCCTGGGCGGGCGGAGCGGGGAGGGAGCCCCCGGCCCCGGAGTTGCCGCGGCTGCGGACGGAGCGGGCGGCGGTCGTGCCGGGGTGCTCCGCGCAGGAGGAGCCGCGACGGCGCTGCGGGCGGCGCGGGCGCGGGGCCGGGGCGCTGCCACCATGAGGCGGCGTGGCGGGGGTTGTCTCCTGCCCGCGCCTCCGCAGCTCCTGTTGGTGCTGCTGGGAGCGCTGCTCCGCTCCAGAGGTAAGCGGCTGCCGCGGCACGCTCTGCCCCGCGGCAGCGCGGGGGCCCAGTTGCCGTCCCGGGCTCGGCGGCGGCGATTCCTGCCCGGCCGGAGAGTCCTGCCCGGCCGTGCCGCTCACCTGCCCGCGCCCGCCGGCCGGGGAGCGCTGCCCTGCCTTGCGCCGCGCCGCTGCCGCAGCGCTTTGTCCGCGCCCCGTCCCGCGCCCGGACGCGGGGATCTCGCCTTCGCCGCGTCCCGGCGCGGTGGGCTGGAGCCGGCGGAGTGCCCCGTCAGGCCGGAGCGCGGGTCGCGGAGAGGTGCTGTCCTGGCCGGCGGGCTCTCCCCAGCGGAGAGCCCGCAGCGCCCACGCGGCCGCTGCCCCCCGCGGAAGTTTGGCGGCGGCGGGCGCGGGCTTTGTTCCCGCGGTGCGAGCGGCGGGCCGGGCCGGGGCGGGCGCGCAGGTTGCCTCGCAGGCTGCCGTGCCCGGCGTGTCGGGACAGCCGCCGCTCCGGAGCAGGAATGCAGCCGCGCACCCGCCGCGACGGGCCCCTTAAAGGTACAGCCCGGCTCCGCGGTGGCGCCCCGGGCTACCTGCCTCGCCTCGGCGGGGACTGAGTCCTCCCGCAGCGCCCTGGCACATAGGGGCCAGAGCAGGAGTACCAAAAATAGTGACGAGGGGAGGGTTTCGCTGCGCTCTTAGCCGGGAGGTAGTCCCATGAAGGCTCGCCATGAAAACTTTAGCTTTTTAGAGATGGTTGCTCTATCAATTGGCATCTGCTGTTTCTTCGTCTTGTGCGGTGGTTCTTGATTTTACAAGTGCGCCGGGTGGAGAAGAAAACATCTAAACGGCAAAATTGTTTGAAAGGAGTTAGAAGGCTTTTGGGGGAGGGGTATGGAGAGGAGATACGTACCTCATTTCTTTCCCTTCAGTGCTTTGGCAGCTGCTGTATAATTTCACCCATCCGTTTTCTCCTCTGCTACTCTGAAATTACAGGAAGCATTTGCAGTAGTGCTGCTGACCTCCATCATTCTACAAGTATTGCCCCTGGGGCACAATCATAGGGAGTTTTGGTTTCAAGTAATATTATTTCTCTTCTAACAAGAAACGTAATTGCAGGCAGCTTTGAAGAATGTGCGAAGCCAGCTTGAATAGACTGACTAGAGAGGGCTGTAGTTCTGTCTATCAGATAGCCTGCTTTTTAGGAGCCAGAAGTACTCTTGAGTTCCCAAATACAGATACTTAGTTGCCCTCTAGGAGTGAGAAGGATCTAAAAGATACAACTTAGTGTAGGTACAGATCTGGATGTGTTTTATTTTGGCTGTTACCCAGGTGCTCCTAGTTAATGTGTCTGGGCTGTTAACAGCCATGTGGGGGATGTCTGATTGTAAAATGCAAGTTTACTAGTAGGTGGTTGTTCCTTGATGTCTCTAGGATGCTTTTTTTTATGGCAGCTTGTTTCTCTTTCAAGTAGTTTTCCCATCAGTGCACTTTTGCGTATCATCTTGTCAGATGACTATAAGTTTATGATTGGATGTGCCAGCTGCTTCCAGAAGTGAATATCCTCTTTCCTCCATCAAAGTATAAGGAAATAAGGACACAATTCCTGAGCAATCTTTTTTCCTATTTGAAGCAAGAAAAAACATGAGGAGATACTAGGATGGAAGTGGCCAAAATTTGTGATGAGTCAGTGTTCCTCCACTTAGCTAGAAAATTTTCAGAGTTGTCCCTTAGAAGTACATGCAGGGGTGGTGTGCAGTTTAACGGTCATAAAGGATCTATGGAAGTTGCCATGCCAAACAAGTAAATTGTTAGAAACAATTGGTCATTTACTGCTGTGCCTCAGTACAGGAGAGTGTAAAACAAACAAGTCTGCAAGACTGACCTTTGACTCTTTTGTAGTGGATAGTGGCAGATCAAACTGGAGAAGTCTGTGCCAAAAAACCTCCAAACCAACAAAAGAGGTCTGCAAGTACCTTGAGCTCTTGGAAAAGTGCATTGCAGGTAAAGACAGGTATAGAGGGGGAATTTAATGCTAATGTCATGCACTGCTGGTGACTGGAGTGAAGAAGGACCTGGTGTTAGGATGCTCTGTGTTAGTATAAATACAGAATGTCACAGAACCTGTCTGGCTGATGTGTTTGCTGTTCTGGCTCCTGGAGCTTTGCCAGAAAAATACATAGCTAATATCAGAGCTTCACTTCTGAAACATCTTGACTACATTTTACAGTTGGAAACATGGATGTGTTACTTATATAGAAATATATTTTGCAATGGGAATCACCATTTCCATTGCCTGTGCTTGACATTGCTGTAAATTCTACAGCTATTAGCCAAGTGTAAAGCACCCATTTTCTTACTGTCAACTTGGAGCTGATAATGTTCCACTTCCTGGGTGTGCTGAGATGCTGGGGCTTGCCAATCATCAATTTGGATGATATTCACAGATCTCTTGATCACCTTGAATTATCTTCAGTTTCTTTTTTCCAAATTGGTGATAGCACTGAGTAGCATTCTGTATATTTCTAAAATGAGAAGCAGCATGCTGCAAGTGGTGTTTTTTTTTGTTTTGCTTTTGACCATTCTGTCTACTAAAACATAGAGGAAAAACATATAGCATAAATCTTCCAGTATGAAGTTAGCATTATTGTTTTATTTAATGTATATAAGCAGTTTTCTTTTATATTATCTTTCTAGAAGCTTTCAGTTGTGTGCTATAGCACTATTTTCTGCAATAGAGAAACTCTTCTTGTATCTTGGGAGTGTGGGTGTATTCAGCAAGAAAATTAATAGGTGCGTAGTTACATAAAGTGCTTGCATTTCCAGAGTGTCTTGTGTTCCTTGAAGAGGGATGTTCTGTTCCTGTGGGACACAAAATGTGATTTCAGAAAACTGGTAGCTATTTTTCTACATTGTATTCCTTGAAGTTACAGAAGTGGTTAGGTATAAACATTATTAAGTTGTTTGTAGTTCAAACCAGAGAGCAGTACTTTCTGTATGTTAACTAGAAAAATAAATTGAAGTGATTTGTATTTTGTTTTTACTTGTAAATGCTCTCCAGACTAGTGAAATTAACATTAAAAAATAGTTAAAACATTAATTCTATGAGAATGATCTGTAGTCTGATAGTGCTCTTGAATCTTCATGCAGTCTTGTGAAATAGGCAAATATTATCCTTGTTTTGTAAATGTGGGAAGTGAAGTAGAAATTGTCTTGCCCAAGGCCAACTCCATTTGCCCTAGAATGCAACTTACCGTCGAACACAATAGAATGTATGCTTCATAACACTTAAAAAGCTGATAAAGAGATATTATCTTATAAACCAGTCAAGGTTTTAAAAATGGGTTTATTTAGTAAGTGCATGTTCTGCAGCTTCATTTGATTCCTTTGCTGCTTGTGACTATTTCTCTTTTTAATATTACTTGCATTTCTTTTGCTGATGGTCAAAAGATCATAAAACCACAGAAATTTTACCGACTCTCTGTTGCAAAGTGTTAGAAGGTGTTACTAAAAGAAAGGTGGATATTTAATTTCTCTTGTCTGCTGTTATTTCTAGCTTAGCTATTTGTGATGTTTTCATAGGTTTTGTATGGGTTTACATAGTCAGATACTATATATGTAGACTTAAACTGACCATCTTTTAAGATGTCTGGTTTTACCTAATAATACATCCAGAGCTGGATCTCTGGCATACAACAAATCTACTCCCTTAAATGGCATACTGTATTTAGCAGCTGTGTTTCACACAGATAATGGCAGAACACACTAAATGTAGTTGTCATCCACTATGAATCTCATGTTCTTGATGGTTAGGCTCTTACTTTGTGTCTGTAGTGCCAATGGTTCTTTGTTATTGCCGTTAGGTTATGTATTACTCTTTTATAGGATTTTTTTTTGTCACTGCTGAGTGAAAACTGGGCAATATATTGCTTCTTGAATCTCTTCTTTCTTCTCTCTGTAGGCTTCCATTTCACTGTACTAAAGATAGTAAGCGTATGGATCCAGGGGCTTGTTATTCTGTAGACTTGTGGTTTATTCATGCTGGATATCTGGTTGCTCTGGGACTGTTACCTGGGAGTATCTGACTGCCCTTCTGTTGTGAGAGAATTCATGTTCAGGTTTTTCAGCTTTCCTGGCATGTTTTTTGCCTCTTATGTAGAACTGTGTTACATGCTGAAGCATTCCAGCCTGTGCTGGGGTACTCTTGAGCTGCAGTCATTCTTTCTGTGAGCAGCAGATCTCCAAGGCTGTTGTGAGCCTTGATGAAAGGAGGCTCACTGTGTAAGGAAAGGAAAACGAGTTTTCATAAAGACTTTATTAACATCAAATGGAGCTGATGTTTGTTGACTTTTGTAGTGCTGAATTGTGAATGACTGAAATTCCTCATATCAGGGAATTACATAATTTAATATGGAAGAGAAAGAAAAAAAGGGAATTGAAGTGTCATGAGCCCGATTCTGATGGTATGAGATGTATTAAGTATTCTGGTATAAGCATGTTAGCACACCTGTGGGTTGAAAAGTAGTAACAGAAGCTTTGTGTGTCATGAGGTTCTTAGGTGATTAGGTTCTTCTGGTATTAGCTGCCAGTTAGCAAATCACAAACCATTAAGATTAACAGACAGTAATGTAGATGCATATTCAATGTTTGTGCTGCCAATTGCAGGTTTGTCAAAAAGTGTATGACCAAAGATGGCACAGATCTTCTTTCTCAAGCTATTGTATGTTGATAGCAACTTTCTGGTGTTGCAATACTCAGATGTAAAAAGCACCAGATTTTTTCCCTGGGTGGGTTAGAGTGGAATTCACCTTCCTATACTATAGTGATGAGGTTGTGTAAAGAAGTGTTGTCCAGCAAAGCTTCCAGTAGATAATATATTTGCCTGAAAACAGTCTCCATGTTCTGTAGTGTCAAGGTTCAGTTTTACTCTTGGAGTTAAATCTACCAGCATATGACCAGCACAATCTACCAGTGAGACGTTATCATGACTCCAGGCAGGAGAGACCCCTCTCCTGGCTACCAGCATGGTGACTTCCTCCGTATGCCCTAGCAGGGCATAGTCTTCTGTGTCTCTTTGTTAGTGCCTGACAGCCCCTCCCAGCTGCTGGAGCTTTCTGTTTCTATTGCATAGCAGCAGTTCTTTAATCAGAAATCTTGTTAGTATTCAAGGATAATTGATCCGACTCTCTGGTAGGGGGTGGGGACCCAGCCTTCCATCCTTCTCCTACTTGCCACCCCCAATTTGACCCCTGTTGTCTCTTTGTTTTCTCCTGTTAAGTTTGTGCCAGTGATATGTGTGTGTGCTGTTTTTCCAAGCAGCCTGAAGTTGGCTGTAACCAAGAGCAGCAGTTAAATAGAGCCCGATTTCCCCGCTTCCTGGCGTTCAGTTGTTCGGCTCCATTTTCTGGTCTTCTGTGTTTTTGATTTGCAGAGAAGGAACTTACTTGGTGCCCCCGGGCATCTCTTAAACCCATTAGAACATACTCCATTATTTCACTGTACTTAGAAATCCTCCTCCTTTAGTCCCAGCATCCATCAAAATAATGTATCCTCTGTAAGGCCCTCTGGAAAATGTTTAATAGGATCTTTTCAAACTCAAGGAGAGTTCCAGTTGGAAAGGGGGAGGGGAGAAGGCTAATGGAAGATCTGACTGTGACTTGCAGTAAGCCTGAACTTGGCCTGTGTCAGCTCTCCCTTCACCTCCATGCTGAGGGAAAGCTGAACAGAGCGGATCCAACACTGGGATCAAAGCTGGAAACAAAAGGCTTTGGGAGAAAAATTTCCCGTCTGGCCAAGAGGCAGCCACACAAAAGTGGTGCATAATTTATCACTCGAGGTTTATTTCTGCTGTGCTCCTTCTGGAGAGAGGAGGAAAAAAGGAGTGACTCTCCTGCTGTTTCAAAGTGGATAAGTAATGGCTTTGGGGATTTGAGGCAGGAAGGAGCTGGAGGTACCATGGAAGAACCTTTTCAGTGCATTCTGTACCCAGCTCCTCTCTTCTCAGACATGGTCAGACATTATTTCTGTTGAGGGGATCCCTATTCTTGAGTTTTGAAGTTTCAAAAAGTGAGGATTTTTAACTTCTCTGGTAATTTCCAAATCACAGTGGAGTGGTATTGTCCTTGGAAAAATCAGGTTCTTAGACTTTCTGAGATGTTTTCTTAACTTAAGGATTGGTCTAGGTGCTGTAGGTCTGTGTAACATGAAGGAGGAGGCTACGTTTGCCCCAAAGGCTTTATAGTCTTAATTGGACATCTAAAATCTGATAAGGATCAGGGGTGTGATAACTCTTCTGGGATAGATAAGGTCAATATTAAAATGGTATTGCTTTCTAATTAAATTTCCTTTAGCTTTGGTTTAATGGGAAAAGCTTCCAAAGTTTTTCATTCCAATCACTTCTTAGAACGAGGATAGAGAGAGGTTTTGGGTAGAAGTTGACATCAAAGACTACTGAAAGCTGGTAACTGTTTAAATAAGGATGAGGAAGCAGATGCAAGAGCAGTGTAAACCATGAGAAGAAGGTAGAGGGATATAGGAATATAGATATTAACAGGAGCAAAGATAGGCATTTTGGAAATGAGAGCCAAGGACTTGAGCTGGCAAAGGAACAGAAGAGTCGTGTAAGGAAATCCAAGTGGAGTAATTATGTGGGATCTGATGGCAGAAAGAGTTGTTAATTAGGTAGGATAAAAGATGGAAATTTTGAAAGTGAAGATGAGCACTGAGCATAATTTAACTGCTGAGACAGGGAAAGACTTATTTTACTAATGCTTTAAAGGAGGATGTGACAGATTTTTAGGAATTTGTGACAGTAGAGTCCCTGACCTAGTGGAGTGATTTTATGAAATACTAGGAGCCTAGCAATAGGGTCAGAGGTGGAAAGGGAGACATTAGCAGAACACTGAGATGGTGAACCCATGAGATAGGTCCATCACCACCTCTGTCTGCAGTGGTGGAATGTGGAATCTGTCAGTCTTGGGAACACATAAGCCAGAAGGATTTTTGAGTGGGATGCCCAGGAAGGTATTTTGGAGGACAGTGTAGTCTGGAAATGTGTGTGGAATGGGAGGGCAAAACTGAAGTGAGAAGCTGGAATTTTGGGGATAATTGCTTAGACAAAAGTGTAAAATGAGAATAGGAGATTACTATGCATTTGGTAAGAAGTCTAGATATAGAAACAAGTGTAAGTCTGGTGGCAGAAAATTGCTCCTTTCCTGGAAAACCAGCCTACTTCTCCTTCCCCATTAAGAATTTCTATGTGAAAGAGTGAGTCACTATTGTGAACAGTTAAAACAAAGACATCTGATGTTCTCAGCCTTCTCTGAAAGGCTGGTAAGAAGCATTCTGGGACCATGTAAGGTTAGAAGGAAATACACACTCTGCTCCTTTAGCCTGAATCTCCAGCTCAGTCAGTTCATTTGACTTGGTGACAGCTGGTGGTGCTGGGAGAGGTTCTTGCTTAAGGTGCAGCCATTTGGTGTATCAGAACTGTCTCGTGGGATCTAGGGTAGAATAAAATAAAAACACACCTTCTTTCTTTTTTTTTCTTTTTTTTCCTCCTTTTTTTTTTCTTTTCTTTGTGCTCCCACCCAATTTTAGTTCTGAATTTCCATAACTGCTGAATAGTCAAATCCTTTCTTTGCAACTCTGAGGGCAGGGGGGAAAAAAGAGAAGTCTTGGGGTTGTAATTTCCTGCTTCTGTTACAAGCTTCTGAGATGAACCAGGAGGTAGGATAATTCTCTGAATTAAAACTGCCTTTGTTAAGAGGAAGCCAGCTTTACTGTTGTCCTTTCTTTGTTATTCAGACTTTGCCACTTCTTCAGGCTTGACAAATTTAAGAAATTAGGTTTTTGAGGCTTTAGAGACTGTATTCTTCTCACTGTGATTTTTCGAAGCCTGCTACTCCTGAAAAGCCTGAGTTGAGTTTCTTGTGGCTGGAGGATATGCCACATATTTGTGCTGCCTTTATAAAAGGGCCTTGATCACCACAGTACCTATTAGCATGAGGAAAAACATAATGAGTCTGTCTGTGAGGGAAAACTAGAGAGTTTGTGGTATGGGAAAGGGGAGATAGATTGGAGGCTACCATTTTGGAGACTTTAATAGGCAAGAAACAGGAGAGAATAATCATTGCTAAATAGGAGTGCTAGCGGATTACCTGCATTTTTGTCATGGATCTCAAATGAAAGTATTCAGTGTCTAAATCTTAGAAAGCATGGTGCAGAAAAGAGAGACTGGGTCAGGAGTCCTTGAAGAGCCATAGCCATTGCCTTGCAAACAGACCTAAGTTAAATACAAGGAAAGAGCAGGTTGAGCTCAGAGCTGTATGCATGCAGAGATGAAGTGTTGAAGGGAGTCTTCTTGGGGATTGTCTTGGTTACAGGGAAGGACTGATTTGTCTGGTTGATGTGATTATGGCCCTTTGCTATCTTAGGGAAGGCTGCCTCTTCATCTGACTTCTTCTCTGATCCAGTGAGAAGCAGCTGCAAGAGGGTGTTGACTCATGAAGAGCTGATTGCCGAGCAGTTATCTCCACCACAAGGGTGGTAACCTCATGTGTTCCAGTTTGAACTGTCACCACTCATGAATCAATACTGTCTGTAAGCCTTTGTTCACTGCATTTTTTACTATGGAAGAATGCAGACCTGCAGTCAGCATTACCTTAAACAACAGAAGACCTTTAGACCTTTCAGGTCTTAGTTGTTGGTTTTAGGGGGTTTGTTTTTTTTGGTTTTTTTACCCCGGGCACAAGGTTCTTTTATCTGGGAAGCAGGTGAATCCCCTGCCTATGTCTCAACTCCTCTAGAAGGGCAGATTTGTCATCTTTGCATCTTTGACAGTTATGCTGAGTAATTCCTATGCTACCAGTACTCAACCGAGAGCAACCTTGGTGTTCCCTGACTTCTGCAACCTTCAGATACAAACTTTGGCTTGAAGCAGCTTGCTTACTAGCAAGAGAAGCCTGTTATTTCTCTGAGGTTTCGCTTGTTTGTGACCTGCCTTCTGTGAACTGGAAGATGAGGAGCTGTAATCTTCTGTTGCTCTTAGTGCAAATTCCAGACTAGAACAAAATAAGCAAATTGCTTAGGTTTAAGTTTTCCAGTCAATTGTCCCTAGAAAACGTTGAGTGTTTTTTTTGGTGCTTCTTTTCTTGCCTTGTTATGGTTATTTCTTCACCCTTAAGTCTTTAGAAGTCTGGGAGCAAACTTTTAAGATTGAAAGGAATGTCTTAAAAGAAAAAAAAAAAAAAAAAGGACAATTCCTGTGATACTCTGTAGTAACTTTTTGTTGGTTGGTTGTGATGGAAAAGCAAACTTGATGATGGTAATGTATATGCTGAAAGAATAAAAGAAACTCAGATGATTATTTTTTAAGAAAGGATCCGTGAGCAATTTTTGTGATGAGATGCTTTAGAACAGACTGGCATGAAAGAGGCGGTGGCAGACACTTGCCTTCTTTAAATGCCTGGCAAAACCCCACTTAGCTTTATTGGGTACACAAGGTGAAAACCAACACAGTTACAATATAGAAATAATGGGAGATACAGGGCAAATTAGACCTATGTACAGTTCATCAATTGTAGGATAAAAATAAACAGTACTCAGACAGAAGCCTTGGAGCAAGGAAGGGAGTGAGGCAGAGATGACATCTTTGGTATGTACATCTTGACTTACCCGCTCAGGCAAAACAGCCTCTGAGCTCAGGCTTCGATTAAGTGACTGGGACAGCTGCCAAAACACCTACGTTTGCTGGCTAATATACTGCAGTGCATTGGTTAATCTGGGAAAGGCATGGAGTGTTATCTGGGTTTGTCTTGGGTTTTTTCTTGAGGAATATCATAACAACATGCTTTGCATCTTGTGTCAAGATCTTAAACTAAATGTGGTGGCAATGCTAAAACTGCTTCTTGAAGTGTTGTGAGGACAGAGAGCTGTTGGAGTTACACCTCAGAAGACTAGGTAATCTAAGGAGCCAGCTTTTCTGACTGTGTAGGCTCCATACCAAAGTCTCTAAGGTATGTGCTTTATGGCTCCATGCCCTTTAGAGACAAGCAGAAGGAATGGCACACAGGAGCAAAATGACAGTAACTCTATAAGGAGAATATTATCTATTGTGGGATGGGACTGAGCTAAGGTGGGTAGACAGCACAGACCCTCTGCAGCCCCACAGTAATCAGCCTCAGGAACCTTTGCATGCTTAAGGCTCTGTGTGGCTGTGTTGGCTGTGTAAGTGGCCCTAGCAAGTAGGACGTGTTTGAACTGTTCAAACCACTAGAACTGAGTACAATGCTGAGATTTTTCTCCTATACTAATCAAGAGTAAATTAAATACTTCGCTCCCACAAGAACAAACTCCAGAGCTCAACTTTTTTATTTTCAGATGTGCAAAGACATGGAATTACTCGGATATAGGCGATCTGTGTGATGATTGCTACAGAGTAAGACTGACAGGATTTCCATTGCTGATCTTAGTAGCACCAAAACTAATTATTTTCATGCAATCTCATCCAAAGCAGCAAAAATTGTCTCCACCTAAAGGCTCAAAAGAAACCAAATGAAAATGCTATCCGTGCCTATGAAAACATTGCTTCTGGGTTTTGACACTCTTTTAAGGCTTGGGAAGCAAATAATTTAATACAAAATTCATATGAGAAACTAGTCAATCTAAACCAGAATGCAAGTTTCTATAGCAGAAAAAAGAAGTCCAAACCTGCTAGGCACCTAGACTGCCACAAGTTATTGTGCAAAGTTATTTTGCTGGCACCTAGTGTCAAGTGAAATGTGCAAAATCAAGTCAGATGCTTACCAAATACTGAGTTGGCATGTGCGATTTAGATTGCAAGTTGGATACATGGAGAATACCATAAATAATAAATGTTGGGATGAGAAGTTAAAGGAGAGGCTTAGAAGAAAATTTCATAGTCTTATGAGTAAATGATAAAATATAATACAGCAAGGAACACTTAACTTACTTGAAATAAAATGTTGTTCTTTGGAACATTTTCATTTTTACCTTTGGACTCCATGCCATGTATCCCTTTCTCTTAAAACCTCTATAGAGACAGGCCCTTCATATGTTGAATCCACTTCTGGAAGAAACTCAAGCGTGCAGCTTTTTACATGTGGGTAACACTTGCAGAGGTTGTTTTGCCAATAAAAGTGTCCTTGAATTGATTGTGGTGGGATGTGGTGTGAGTTCTGATGTAACATGAGGCTCTTTGCAAGTGCAGATTTTGATGAGAGCTCATCTCTAAAATCTCTAGTAATTTTGTTTTCTTGTTGCTGTTGTGAATTGGCTCCTTTCTTTCCATGGTCCATTGTTGTATGGATGATGTTTGGAAATGAAATGTCTTCCATCTGGTTAAGAAATTTGATTTATCCTTAGAGGCCTGAACTGCTGTCTTTGCTAGCAGAAAATAAACAATGTCCCAACTGTCCCCAATTATCACCCACTTGCCTTTCTGCAGATCTATGTCTTTTGCAAGGATCCTAGAAGACATGACTTATGGATCATGAATTGAATTTGCCAATCCTCTGTTCCTTCATATCTATCAATTTAGTCTTCTCCTCGTATTTAAACTTGGTAAATTAAACACACTGCTTAAAACAATTAAACAATGAGCTGGAGCGTGGAGGTCTGGTTTGCCTGGACACAGTTAGCTTGTTTCAGATGGCACTAGGAATGCAACTCCAAATGACTTACAAGGACATGTTACTGATTCAGAGTAGGGTTTAGTATAAGCTTGCTTTATGGGAAATACTGTCATCTAAATACAGTTTTATTTGCTCCTGCTGCCTTTTCTTTTGTTAAACTTGATATCTCTCTGAGAGAATTTTTTTTTTTTGGTGGGGATGCTAGGATGTTGTCACTGCTGAGGACTGTTCTCTGCCCACAGTTTATGTGGCTTGGCCTCCAGCTGCCGGGTTCCTTGGCCCAGGGGTGTGGTTTCTTGTTGGCCCAGTCTGATGTAACTGTGGGTTGCCCCAGAGAACAGTCTTGTCCCTTTGATAGGTCTGTGTAGATGTCTGCTGGATGAATCAGTCCATGTTGGTTTGTCACAGAACTGGCCTGCAGAATGGTGAAACCACAGGTTGTGTGGTATTGGCAAACTGAAATGAATTGCTCTTCAGTGAGCTCATCAGTATAGACCTGATGGAAGGACAGAGGGAGGTAAGACCGACCATATTTTTGGCACTGACTTGCTGCTCCTTCGCTTTGTCTTGATAACAATTTGGAAAGGCTTTCCCTAGAAACAAGGAAAGGTGTGAGTTTAAGCCCAAGACTTAATTTTTGTGGCTCACATAAGCATAGGCCTCCTTTATTGTTACTTGTATGACAGTCTTAATGCTGTATTAGTGTCCAAGTGTGGTGAAAGATCAACCCATAGATGTTGCAACTGGTGCAGTACATTAATTGTGGTGGAAACTTCTATTCATTAGAGTTGGAAGAAAAGACCTACTATCTTATTTTTCTTGGGCTACCACAGACTAATGTGAGTTGTTGCCAGAGAAATGGCCAATCTAAATATGAAAAGCTTTATCGCCTTGCTAGTGCCTTGATTCTTCTTCCTTAATCTTGTCTTTTAAATGACTGATATCTAGCAGAGGGTTGGTTTTTGATCCTTATTCGCAGACTCTGGATCAGAGTTTTGCTTGTTCTCCCCACCACACTCTGCTAATACAGTGTGATGATGTGGTTTGACAAGCCTGGCCTGGGCTTGCACACAAAAGGTGGCACAGTCCACTCTCCTCCCGAGCTGACATCGAAGTGGCAGTGCTGATGCAAAGTGTCTGGTTAGTCACAGGAAGACAGAGCTAGCTGTGGGAAAACATAAACTGTCTAAATGGCCATTCCTGTTCTCCCTGAATGAATCTGTGGCAGGCTGAAGGGAAAGATGTACATAGGATGAATCTTACACATGAATTGTCAATTGGATCATGTAAAGATTCACTCTAATGGAAATCAGAGCTTCACAGTGTTACATGCAGCATGTGCATACAATCAAGACTATCCCTGCTCTGAAGAATTAATAATTTCTACATGTATTAAATTGACAGATGTATAAAATAATGAGAAAAAAAAATCCCACAATGAAATACTGATTAATGTAGTAGATAGAGGCTCCATTTCAGCTTTGCCTTTTAGTCTGAATGGTGACACTTCTTCCTGCTTTTCTGTTGAAGCTGCCTTTCTCTAATTGCTCTTTTCCCTCTCGGATACACTGCACTCAAGATTATTACAATAAGACCTGTTTGTTGTGTCTGAGGTCTGTTACTGGGAGAGTGAAAATTATTCTCAGATGTAATGTCCTTCTAAGAGGATTTAGTTGCTCTTTTTGCCCTGGATAGCGCATGTTTGTGTTATCTGCCAGTATATTCAATAAACGGTTGGCACCAGTCTAATGAGGAGGGTATCTAAACCCAGCTCACATAGATCTGTTCTGTGTCCGCCACTCTTCCCACCCTTTCCCTTATCCTGACTGTAGCATCTCTTAGAATGGATCACAAAATGGTATTTAACCATGTAAACACAAAGGTCAAGGAATTTGAAACCAGAAGCTAAACTTGGACTTGGTTAGAAATCCAAGTTTTAACCCTAGATTCCTGATTTGGGATAGTTTAGCTGTTGCCAATTTTACTTAATTATTAAATGTTCCTTTCTACTGCTTTATAGCAGCAAGCTAGACTGCTGGGTAGAATTCTGTAAATACACTATTGGCTCCAGTGGCTGTATTTACCCAATAGCTCAAGTATTTTTCCTGCACCCCCTGGAGATCAGCTGTATAGAACTTGGGTTGGGAGTGCCATCTTTGCAAGCTGTTACATAAAGATTCCCTGTGGTTGTTGGGCCAGGTGTGCTAATGGCTAAGTCTGGGATTTTTTTATTTTTCTCTCAGGAGGGTTGACAACTTTATTTTGGAGTTTACAGGCTTTTTTCTTTTGAGGGTATAGAAGATAAACCATGGTAACTGGTTACTTAAATAGCTGTTGTTTTTTTTCTGCACCCTAGAGTCAGTGGGTTTTTCCCAGATTAGAATATTACATTTTTAAACATTTACTTACTCAAGTGTAGAATGATCTAATTCACTCTGTTTATCCATTTTCATAAGAATTTTCAGCACAGTAGCATGCCTATCCTACTTCCGAATGTACAAACTCTTGGTAAGCAGACTCTAAGAAGAAAATTACTCAAGACCCAGTGTAGTAAATACATTTGTAAAGCCTTAAACAGGAAATGACCCCATCTACTTCTGTCAGTTTCTGACATTTCACGTTTCGTGCTTCTGCAAGCAGTGAAGCACCAGCAGGAATCAAACTGGGCTGGGTTAGGAGGAGTTGGAATATCCTTCAAGTTTGCATCTTTTTGAAGTTCATTGCCCACTGCACCGCTTTTGCTCATCTGTTTTTTAATCAGGTTGCACAAAGCTATGCCAGTTTATGGGTGTTGTAGGACTGGCAGTAAGAGAAGGAGGGCTAAAGGCTCTTTAGGGTAGCACAACTGATGAATATAAAATCACCATCCTGAAGCTTCTTTCTCATTCTGAGCAAACATCATTGTGTTTCTGGAGAACCTGAGAGTTGTGTTATCACTTAGACATAGTTAAATCAAGACTGCTTTCTGTCATTTGCTTATTGTGCACAGAAGAAGGTTTGTTTCAGGGGGATACCTGGAAAGAAATCAAGAAACTAGATTACAGCATGAAGGGCAGAAAATTTTATATTCTCAATGGAAAAAAGACATATTCCTCAGAGGCCTTGATACCTCAATCATCATTTATGTATTCAGTTTGCCAAGTGTTTGTGGAGTTTTAAGGAAAGGTATGGGAATGATTTCCCAAATGCTGTTGCTATTTGTAATTCCACATTGTTTGATAACGTACAGTAAAAAAATGAAGGGAAGGAAGCTAAGCAAGCTTCTCAGAATCTGGACTTAGTGGACCACATTCAGCCTCAGAATAAAGGACTAGGAAATGGGAAAGCTAACTGAGCTCAGCCTCTGCTGTCATGATTGGAATGCTGTATAGCTTAGTTGGGTACTGTGACTTAAGCTGGCCTGATCTTGACTCATCAAGGCTTGTTGTCTGAAGGTCCAAATGTACCAGATGTTCTTACTTAGAGAATGATCCCTAGGAATAAATGTTATGTTCTTACCATGGCTGGGAATGGTAGCATAAGACACCAGAAAAATTCAGCAAATTTAGTCAAGATACAAACTGCACACTTCAGAAATACTTTTTTCTTTTTTCTTCCTGACTGAAAAAAGGTAATTTTACTGCACAACTATGGAAAATAATAACTGCTCCACTTAGGAGTGGAAAGAGAGGAAAAAAGTCTGTATTCAACTGAAAAAACTCCCAGGAACTTCTCAAGGTAGACTGTAATTACTGGAGATAAAATTCTGCTACAAGTAGACAAGTAGCCCTGTGTTCTGTCACTTCTCTATTGTTATCCAGTCATTTTAGGTAGCATTTATAGCACGGATGGGCTTGGGTTGCTCTTTGATCAGAGGAAGTACTCTATATTTGGCTGAATAATATTATGTCTTCAAATGCCCACAAATTGGCTCAAAAGCCTGATTCAACCTAATTTGTCTGTTGTACCGTACTCCCCAAAGTATGATGGAATAACAGAAGGAAAATTGCTCTTGAGTCACTGTGGTAAATGCATCTGTAAGACAGGAGACATCACACTGTCTATTCATGGTTTTGGCCCTGAGATCATGGTTCTAGCAAAAGGAAGTATGCTTGCATGGGGGACACAGAAGAGTTTAAAAGCCTTTCAAGTATGAAAAATTTTTCTTCCAGGGCTGAATTATGTGTCTGCTTAAATGGTTTCTGAGCTTTATGAGGAATCTTTTATTTAGACAGGCACTTCAAATCCTGGAACTTGGTCCAGGAAGTAGTATCAGAAGCACTTCTTAATAATATTGTTAATACAGACTATTCTCATGAGAAAAATCCACAGGCATCTTTATCCTGCTTTTGTATGGAAGCAGTGGTTATTTCAATATGTGTGCATATATTCTCACCCAAAAAAACTGGTCCCAGGGAATAGAAGTTTCATGAAAACAGGCAGCACATGAAAGGGAAGGGACCATAGAAGCAACTTGGCTGTGGGTAAAGATTTCTCATGAGTTTGCATTTTGTTAGACATGAAAGAATCCCCTCCCTCCATTTGGCAACAGATGCAGCAAAATTGACTGTTAAGAGATGAATCCATCTGAAACTGTCTTTGTGAATCCTGTTTCTCATGTAACTATTGAAATTATTCAGGTGTGCAAGTTGGGGGTCTTACTGGACATAAGCCTATTTCCAGGTCCCCAAGCAGTGGCAGTGGTCTGAGTGGTTCATCAAGCCCAGAAGATGTTTAGCCCTCTCTTGTTAGGAGGCAGAGGTCTTTAATGAGCTTTAATTGGGTTGCACTTTAGGACTGCTCAAAAGCTTTGGTTTAGGATGTGGCTGTTTGGTTAGTAATATTTCTGGAAAGAAGCATGTTAAACTTGTGTTTTGATCTAACTGGTTGATGGCTATTTCCCAAATATGAACGGGGTTTTGGGTGGGGCTTTTTTGTGTATGTTTAATGTTTAAACTCGTGAAGTTTTTGGATTGATTTTATCTGTTAAGGTTCTGATTCTGTGCTCATCCCCAATTTAAGGGTCCATGGAGGCTGTGCTCTCGTGTATACCAAGAAATTTTAAGTAGAATAACTGAAATAATTACTGTTCCCATGATATGCCCTGTGCCTCTGAGTGGCCGAATATGAGGTGAAATATTGCTGAATGTCACAGTTTACAGCCTGGCAACTTCCATTTATTTCAGCATGCTGGGTTATAAACTGGAGCTTTAGGAGCTGTGCACAAGTGTCCTGAGGTAATGTGTTGCCAGATAAGATCCTCTGGATTGCTGGCTCTAGTCTGATTGAACTGGAAGGAAGCTGCAGGCATGACTCTCTTTTCCCTCTGGAGATGTGCCTCTTGCTCTTCAGGCTGTGTTACAAGGCATGTGTGCCTCAGCTGGGGCAGAAGATAGCTGAGGGCTTTTGCTCAGGGCAGGCAGAGGAAGGAAAGGTGTCCTCTTTACTCCTGGACATGCTCAGCGTCTTGAAGCACAAGAGATGTTTTATAATGCAAGTTGAACCAGTTCTGATGGTTTTTCCTAACTAGTTACATCAGAAAGGCCAAGGATCATTACTTCTTTTGCTGATTTTTTTTTTTTTTTTCTTTCAGCCTTCCTCCCCCTCCACCTTTTGTCTTGCTTTGCTTTCAGTTTACCCATCTGCATCTGGTCTTGCCCAGGCAGCTGCTGCTCTATTTGTATGTTCCCTGGGGGAGCTCTGGTGCTCCTTTAAGATCTCCTGTTGCTTTGGGAATTCACCTTTTAGACATGGTGCTTCATTAGCCTCTCTCATTTATTTAGTACTGTGAGAAAAGATTTCCCCTCCCAAAAAGCAGAAGAACGAGTTTCCAGCAGCATGTGCTTGAGAGAAGAGTGTGTCTATGTAAATAGAACAGGTTTAAAAGCTATTGGCAAGGGAGCAGCTGGAGAGGTTTTGAAGGAATATTGTTTGACCGAGTTGGCACTGTGAGGCCCTTAGGAGGCTAAGGCTGAAGAAATCCCCCCTGCTCTTTCTCCCTGGGGAAGGTTTGTCCACTGATGAGTGACTGCACTGCCCCTGTGCACTGTTGCCTCTTGTCCCCCGCCTCGGTCTCAGCACGGTTGCTCCTTTTTGTTGCAGCTCGTTAGAGGAAAAAGAGGCATTTGGGATTTTTTCAACCATTGGGTTCTGCATTTCCTCATTTGCCGCCCCTCTCCCCTGCCGGGCGTTGTGGGAGTCGTCCCCTCTGCAGGCGATGGTGGGAACGACTCCGGCCTCACTTATCATCAGTGACAAATCAATGGCAGCCTTCAGAAAGCTGGCCCCCAGGATCCCCGCTCGGCCCAGCTCTGGAGCAGTGGGAGGCTTCCCTGGTGGATAAAGGACTCCTTGCAGCCCTGACTTGTTGCCTTAAATCTAGCTGAGGAAACCTTTTCAGTCTCTTCATCAGTGGCCCCCTCCCCTCTCATTTTGTCTTGGGGAAGGTGGTGGCTGGTGGAAGGGGGGCACATGGGGAGGTGGGGGGAAATGAGAGTGGGAGAGCATTGGGGCTTGTAACACTTTTTCTGTTTCCCTTTCACAATAGCTTGGCTAGTGCATGCAGAGCTGGGCTCACAAAGCCTCCCCAAAGCGCGCGGAGTCCCGCAGGGCTCCTCACAGTGGAAGTTTGCTGTGTGTATTCCTACCAACAATACAGCTGGGCCCAGCAACAGGCTCCAGCTTTGGGCAAATATTTCTACAGCTTTTCCTTAATCGCTTTTGAGGGGAGGAGGGTGAGATGGGTTTGAGAGGTAGGAGGGTGAAAGGAAATTTCTATGTGCAAAGGAGACAAAAATAGATATGGGTGGACGGATTTATCTCTGGCTTCT
The DNA here is from genome assembly GCF_029582105.1 of Oenanthe melanoleuca. Classification (NCBI taxonomy): domain Eukaryota; kingdom Metazoa; phylum Chordata; class Aves; order Passeriformes; family Muscicapidae; genus Oenanthe; species Oenanthe melanoleuca. The sequence continues at coordinate 23,432,297 of NC_079339.1, forward strand.
GGTCCAGGCTTCTAAAAGGAACCTTTGTCAGCATCCATGCTGAAGCTAGAGAGGGTTTGGGGAGCATTGGTGATGGATCTGAAGGAGAGGGGAGATTAAGGCAGACAACACGTAGTGGTTTCAGCTCTGCCAGTCTAATTTTTTTGTTTTCCTTTAAGAAGGAAGCATAGCTGACAAGCCCCTTCTATGTACTTTTATCCAAACTGTTGGTGTAGACTGCAAGTACAGCCTTTTTTTGAGCTAAGTTATGTCTAGCTTATTTCTGCTTAGCTGTTCTGTAGGGTTTATGCTTGGTTTCCTATTCTCTCTATTACCTGTGAATTATTTCTCAGTTTTGAGTTTATTTGATCTGGGTCGCAGCTCCAGACTGGAAGAAATCAGGGAAGTGATCTCCCTTTAAAGCAAATTATTTACCTTCACTGTCTGATAGATTTTGGCCTTGGATGTTGCATGCACCCGCTGCTATAGCCCTGGGATAGACAGGTAGGCTCATATTGATGTGCTGGTTTTGTCTCCTGTTTCTAAAGCTGCAGTGGAGATACCGAAACAACATGAAATTGCTTGATTGGGTCAAGAGGAGAGCATGTGAGCCCACTTCTCTGTTGCATTATGAGAAAAAATTAGCCAGGTGACCTCCATTGCTTTTCACCTCTGCATGTCTGGCAGCAAGCTTGGCATTCCTACGGTTTGGAGTTAAATTCTTACATTGGTTAAGCTGTGTTGCATGTGTATTAAAGGTTCAAATGTTATCTTAGACCTGATATTTGTGTTATACTAGGAATGATACCAGAAGCATAATTGTTGTTCCAGGTGTGTTATGTCAAATTGAATTTGGGCAGGAGGTGCTTACCATTGTCAATGTTCTCCCAGAAGAGGGAATACTTTTTGCTCTAAGGTCATGGTTCCACAGATGCTTCACACTGAGCATAACTAGGGGCTGCACATATGGAGACTGGGCTTCCTGGACTCTCTGTCCAAGGTCATATGCAGGATGAGTGAGACTACTATGCAATGGTAAAGCTGAGAATAAAGTTCTTAGCATGGATATAACCAATGTTTTTAAATAAGGGATGTCCTTGCCTTTCATTTGGAGATGAGCACAGAATAGGAATCCTTATTTGTAGGAGGAAATTGCTAATAGGCCAAATATAATATCTGTCCTTATGGAGCTGTTCAAGCACCCTTACCCTCGCTAGCATCTGGTGACTGCCCTTTTGTTTTCTATTACTAATGATACCGTATTTGTGGAAGCATTCTAATCATAAAACATCACAATTACTAGTGAGGCAAGGTTTGTAGGAAAAGAGGACTACTTTACTTAGGTCAACTAATGTGGCTGGAAAAACAAACAAGATTTTGGGAGCAGTTTGTCCTGAGAACTAAAATAGAAGCCCAAGTCTTTAAATTAAGTGCAAGCTGAGAACATCTGCTTTGAGTTCAGCTTGACTTGGTTAGTGAATTGGATATTACAAAGAAAGTTTCTGATACTTCGGGAGCAGAAGGGGGATGATATGTAGGAAAGGAGTTGGTGCATTAGGGGCCAAGCCTACTCCAATCCTTGCCTGATTTTCTCTTGCAGTTGATTAAACTTTGCAGGATGAAATTTGAGGGAGAGAGAGAGGAGTTTCTGCTTAAAACTGTCTGTGTATCTTAAGTTAGAAATTATTTGGTGAGTTTGGAGAATACAGATGGGAGAGTTCTTCTCCCCACCATGTTTAAAACCTTGCCATGGTACAGAAAAGTTAGAGAATGTTAGAGAGCCTCTCATACGCTAGGAAAAAAAACCAAAACAAAACTGTCCAAAACTAGAAGAAGCTTAAGGATTCTTTAGTTTGTGGAATTCACCCATGCATGAGGCAGTTGTAAATACTTTGCAAATACTCAAATATTTCTAATATTTTAAAAATTTTCAATCAGTGTTTATATGTGCTGAGGAGTTAAAAACCCTGGCAGCAAAAGCCTCTTTGGTGCTCACTGTGGTGGACATTGATTATCCAGTCACAGGTTTGAGTAACCGGAGCTCTGCTCCAGTTATTTCCCCCAACAAAGGGCTCCAGAACAACCCTGGTCCAGAGAATGTCTTCTAAGAGGCTGCCGTATGGGCTGAGCGCTTCTTTGCTGCCCTACAGGCCATGAGGAGGAGGAGGAGAAGACAGCTGCAGGAGGCTATTTCTGTGTGCCACAAAGCAGCGTTGAAGATTGTGTTGCAATGCACGAAATAGCATGGAGAGCTGAGTCTGTCATCCCACAAGGGATACATGCAAAAACAGTGCAGCTCTGTGATGTCAAATACCAAATAATACAACCTGTCTGCCTGGTTAGATTATTTCAAGTAATTTTAAAGGGTTAAATTTTTGATATCTAAGTGATCCAGATGGAAAAGCGCTATTCTTTTGCCATCAGCTTGCACCTGACTTAAACTAGTATTACTTGTACTCAGAGGGCATAGAGAGAAAAGAGACTATACTGGCATCTGGTTTGAACTGATTTTGAATTTATGGGCATTTTTCAGGGAAGATAATAAAAGTAAAGTTTAGGAGGAAGGAGTAGCAGAAGAGAATTGAAGATTAAAGAAGTAGGGAAGCTTGTTAAGAGACAGAAAGAAATGTGGGCAGGTGAAAGGAGAGTTCTGAGTAGTGGATGTGAGATGGGACACTGCCTTGTACTCTCTTTTCCTCTCTCTAGCTCATACATCTAGCCTGTATCGTTTGCTCTCAAGTCCCACTTTCCTATAGTGGCTCACCCTCAAAGCAACTTTTGTCTTTCACATTCTATTCTGTAGCCTGTCCATATTCTTAGAAAAAGGAGACTTGCTAGTTTGAGAGGCCTGAGGTTGATCTGTTTGACATCTTGTTTTCCTTCCATATCATCTGCATTACTCCCCTTCTGTAGTGTTTTACAAGCATCCAACCCTTGTGCAAACCATTCTTTGGCTTTTCAAATTGGACACTTGGAAACAAGTTGGACACTTGGGTTTCTGTCATGGGACTTTGTCACAGATCTAGAAAACAGAGCTGATGATAGCATTTAAAGAAGTAAGATGTGAAGGTGAATCTGTGTTTATGGATTGCTTGACTGTTCTGGTAATGAATACCATATAATAATTGCACATTGAGTTCAGGAGTTTGTGTTGCAAATAATATGGAGGTTGTGTGGTGCCATAAAAGTGCAGAAGCTGTGCAGGTGAATTTAATTCTAGTATTTCATTAAAGCTTTTTCTAACTTGTTTATAATGGATTTTAAATGTTCTGTGTAATCAATAGCAGCTGGATTTTTCTTCTGAAGCATGCTGCATAAGATGCTGTTGTTCAGTTCTGCGTACCAGGAAGCAACCCTTTTAAATTCACACCTGCGAAACTAAATTTACTAAAATCTTCCAGGCCTTGCCTCCTCATTTCCTTTCAGTAGAGGGAGAGCTGGTGGTGGGGGTGTGTCTCTAGCGTGGTGTTTACTGCTCCCTTTGTGGTTAATCTGTTCCTCATGGACCATTTGATGCATTCAATTACCTTACATATTTCCTCCTCTGTTGAGGAGTGTATTTGTATATAATACAATATTTTTACTTGGAGTTGCCCCATAGCAGTTCTTTTCCCTTTCTGCTCCTGCAGGGAGAGAAGGTCCAGGTCTCCCGTAACAGCCTTTTTTGACCCATTCCCTGTTGAATGAGAAACTTGAGTAAAGGCCACAGGTCTGTAGATGAAAAACACAGGGAACATGAGTTGAGATCCATGTTAATTTCCCTCCGGAAACAGCCTCTCTGTAATTACAGTTCCAACATCCTCCAGAAGAAAAGGGCCCTGTCCCCCCTAGAGCCCCCCTGGCAAATTTGATGTTCCTTGCAGCAGGGAAAGCAGGCGTGGAGCGGAGCAGGTCAGCTGGGGCTTGAGAACGCTCCCTTTTGGTGTCTTCGTTGCTGAAAGGGGGCAGGAGCTCTTGCTGTTCTCAACCCCCTTCTTGCTCCTTCCCTCAAATCTCCCAAGTAAATACAATTTTATTTTATTATATTGCTGGTGATCTGCTGTTGTTTTTGATACAAAAAAGGTGGAAGGGGCAAGAAGGAACGAAAGAGTCTGGCGACAGGAAGAGATGAATTGCTGAAGAATGACACTGGCAGGGACTATTGTTCATTTTAACGCTGGAGCAGGAGCAGAGAGAAACGTTCACACGCCATTCTTGGGCATCCTGCTGGGCAGGCTAGGAAAGGGGCATTCCAGCTGGTCGTGAGATTTGGCTGGACAGATTGAATTGGGCTGAATAGAATGCTCGCCGTTTTTTATTATTATTATTTTTTTTTCTTATAAAGAAACCCACTGATTAATTGCAATGGAACCCGATTAAAGGGAGAGTTTGAAATCCACACAGACATTACAGACATAAAGCTGTCAGCCTACCAGCATGTGATGACTGGGCCTTAACCCTTTACAAGGCTAATGGGGGAGGGGGATCCTCACCGGAGTCGACATTGCTCAGTCTGTGTATATGTGTTTGTGAGAGAGAGGACTTCTGTCATTTGGGGAAGGAGTTGTGTGCACAGCAGGAGACCTGTAAACAGACTGTATCTCATGAAAGAAAAGGAACTGAAGAATGAAAATAGGATTTAGGGTCGTTTTGTTCATGGAGAGGTTGTGTGAGGGTTTGCTCAAATGTTACTGGCTATATTTTAATAGTTTTGCAGAATTCAGTAGCTCTTGTCCACCCATATCTGTCTCTCCTGTGCAATCCTGAGTGTCGCAGTAGGAAAAATTTTGTGAAGAGACCTGTAAAGTTCCACAGACTGCTTGGGGAATGTTGCAAAAGAACTTGGTAGAAACATGAAGAGCATAAAAACCGGGTAAGTGTATAAAGGAATGCTAGAATGTGTGTGAGAACAAAGCTGTAGTTGAGCTCAATTTGGGAACTGGTTTGGAAAGTGGATGGCAGCATGGACATACGTGTTCTCAGCAGGGATGGGATGGAATTTCAGAATGCTTAGAAAACCCTTTCTAGGACTAAAAACTCATTTTTATTATAAATTGATTTAATGTTACAAGCTTTGAAAAAATTCCATGTCATGATATTTGTGGTTTTCTTTAACCTATTTTTTTGCTCATCTGATTTAGTGTTTGGACATGGTTCAATGCTCTCTGCTCATTCTCTTCTTCTTTAATACCCTGTTTGTAGCTTGCTTCTGTTGAGAAGCACAGATGATTTATTCAAATAGACTCTTCAAGCTTTGAAAGGGGTCTCTGTGCTGCAGTGTGAGGAGATTGGTGGGGGGGCAGATGCTCTTGCCCCCCAGCAATGCTCAGCTTCAAGTGTGGCACAGAAAAGGATGGCACATAAGTCCTCTAATGAGTGTGCTCTCCAGTCGTTTTATCTTTTTCTACAGCACCCTGTGCACATGTGTGCCCACTGGCTTGGAAATGTTTCTGTAGAGAAGTGGAAAGAGTGGAGATACGGTTGGAGCAAACAAAGGTCCTTTGTGGGCTCTGGGAAAATGACAGAGGAGTTGCTTTTTGGTCTCTAAAGCTCCTCATTCCTTCCAATTCATCGAATAGTTAAGGTTGGAAAAGGCCTTTAAGATCAATGAGTCCAACTGTTAATCAAGAACTGCCAAGTCCACCCCTAAACTGTGTCACTAAATACAATGTGTACATGCCTTTTGAATACCTCCAGAATGGTAACTCTGCCACTTTCCTGGGCAGCCTGCTTGACAGCCCTTTTTGGTGAAAAAATTTTTCCTAATAAATCCTAACTAAACCTTCCCATGCGTAACTTGAGACTACTTCCTCCTGTCCTATTGCTTATTACTTGGAAGAAGAGACTGACCCTCATTTCACTACTACCTCCCCTCAGGGAATTGTAATGGTCTCCCCAAGCTTCCTTTTCTCCAGAGTAAACACCCCCAGCTCCCTCAGCTTGTGCTCCAGAGCCTTTCTTTGGACATGCTCCAGCCCCTCGCTGTCCTTCTTGTAGTGAGGGGCCCAAAACTGGACACAGGACTTGAGGTGTGGCCTCACCAGTGCTGAGTACAAGGAGACAATCACTGCCTTCTGGGCACACTACTGCTGATACAGGCCAGGATGCCACTGGCCTTCTTGGCCACCTGGACACACACTGGCTCATATTCAGCTGCTGTCAGCCAGCACCCCCAGGTCCTTTTCTGCTGGGCAGCTTTCCAGCCACTCTTCCCCCAGTAGTGCTGCATGGGGTTGTTGTGACCCAAGGGTGGGACCTGACACTGAGCCTTGTTGAACCTCATGCAATTGGCCTTGGCCCTTGATCCAGCCTGTCCAGATCTCTTCCTGCCCTCCAGCAGATCAAATTCCCACCCAACTTTTCTGCAAGTGACTGAGGGTGCACTTGATCTCCTCATCCACACTAATAAATACAATAAACAGGACCAGGCCTGATACTGAGCCCTGGGGGATCACCAGCTGGGTGTAACTCCAGTCACCACCAGTCTTTAGGCCCAGCCATCCAGCTGGTTTTCTATCCACTGAACAGTGCACTCATCTGAGCCGTAAGCAGCCAGTTTCCCTAGGAGAATGCTGTGGGAAACCATGCCAAATGCTTTATTCAAGAGGAGGTAGATAACAGCCAGAGCCTTTCACTAATCCACTAAACAGGTCACATTGTCATAGGAGCTTTCTGAGGTGGAAGTTGCTTATCTTCCTTTTTTTGTCCTGCATCTCTGATCACTTCATTCAGAATGCAAATTGTGCCTTCACTGGCTTGGTGGCTTCATAGGAAGCAGCTGTCAAATGGTGGACTCTTAGTGCTCAATTCTTGTTGCAAAAAGAGAAAAAAAAGTCAAAATGTCATCTTTCAACTCTCTCTATGTAGACATTTTTACTAGATCAAGGGTTTGAGTATTCAAGGAAGATTATTATGCTAAATCCTACAATTCATCAGTAAAATGAAGAACAACATGAACAGACAGGATCTTGCATTATTTTCATTGAATCCTATTCATGAAAAAGAGACTGCTGCAAAAGTTTTTCCTGCTAACAGCTGTGTACCACTCCCTTTGTGAACATGGGATCTCTCAAGATCCTATCAAGGGATACTGGAAATATTCACTCACTCTCAACTGGCCAAGGATGAGAGCCAAATTTCATGGTAACTCAGCATCAGTGTAGCCCAAGGAATCAGAAATGACAGTTTCTTGAGATTCTTATTCAGTATTTGGAACATGGAGAAGGAAGGTAGATGTTAACCACTGTAGTGCAAAAAACCCTGTGAGCAAGTGGCACTTAAAAAGTCTGCTGTTCATGCAGCTACGTGCGGAGGGGAGGGACAGGGGGAGTCATTTCTATACAAAAATCTCCTTACTCTTTGATCACTTCCTATGGCTTCTTGTTTCCCTTTCTGCTGTTCATTTGTGGCTTCCCTTCCTCTTCCCCACCACTACTAGTCCTGCTGTAGTCCTTTCCTGCCGCTCTGTTAACGTTTAACAAATTTCCCTCCAGTTCCTATGTTTCTTTTGGCTGTAGCTCAAGGCAAACTCCCCAGATCCAAAACTAATTTAGGGCTCTGAGCAACAGTAGCATTTAAATGTTGGCTTTGTGCCATCAGGCGGGCAGCCTCTTCACTGAGAAGAAATCTAATTCCAGTGTTTATTAGATTAACAGTGGCCTCAGGACTGGACTTCCTTTTACTGTTGTCCTTTTAAGAATTGTAAGGCTAATACAGGAACTTGGGAACCCCCAGGAGGGTCTTAGGAGCCTGGCTCTGACCTCTTTTTTTGGAAGCAGAACTTGGATCTGACTTAATTTGGGTCAGATGGCATAGGGGAGCAGACTGGTGAGGTGGAGCAGGCGGTGTTGACTTCCCCAGCAGCGTGTGTAAATCCTTCCATGTTTGTGCAATAGTGACTTTGATTTCCTTTGAGTTTGTTTCAATAAGCTCTCTGGGGTAAGAGCCTAGGTGTGGAAGGGCATATTGTGCCCCTGGTTAAGAAGTGGACTGGGACTGGGTAGGATCTGTTTTAATTTCTCAGTTTGGCCACAAGCTCTTTGGGAAGTCACTTAAGGCTCAGGTTTCCAGGCATGAAGATTGCCTGCGGTGGGAGGTATGAGTATTTTGTAATATTCAGAGTCAGGTCTTTTAGCCAGCTGTGTAATGATAGCTAAATGTCTAATTTTCTACTGATTTTAATCGATTTAGGCACCCAAATACTCGTAGTTCTGTGCTGTTTGGCTTCAATCTTTTGCTCCTGTATTGAAGATAATATGAATCAGGTTTTTAAGAGGTCTTAAAGTTGGTCATTAGTAGAAAAAGGCAACTTAACCCTGTAATATTAGAGACCACACACATACCTAGCAAGATATGGTTCCATGACTGAGCCATTTTGCTTTTTGTGTATCTTCCTCTGCCTGCCTCAGTGCTGTTGCTATTATTTAATTGACAGTGAAGCCCAATGTAAACAGTATGAAACTGGCTGTAAGGAATTCTCTGGTGTTTTTCACTATTGTGGTTAATTTTTCTGGGGTGTGAGTATAAATGAACTGTGGAACTTGCAGGTTTGTAGAGGCAGCACCTGAGACTTCCATTTTAAGCAGAGGAAGAGTTTTATGACCATGTTCTAAGTATTGCAAAGGAGTCTGAAGTCCAGATGCTGTGGAAGGTGTAGGTCGGTGCTTCATGGGCTGCCTTGAAAGCAAACAAATGTGGGTGGGCTAAATAGGGGCTGATGTACAGTGTAGCTGCCCTGCAGTAACCCAGCACTGACATTCTTGTTCTTCCTGTTGGCAGTTCTGTTAGAAATAACTTATCCCACCTGAGCCCATAAAGCATATTTGCATTAAGCTTGAGTTTTTGAGTGTGTGTATATATGTGTGCATATATATATATATTAAAAATATTTCTAGTAAAGGTTTCTTTTTTACTTTTAAGTTAATCCAGTTCTCTGGTAGGCAGCACAGTTGCTGTGATGTCTCTGTGGTTGTGTGGTATCTCTCTCTGCCAGACCCAGCTCAGTTTTCCAGTTCAATCTGGCCAGTTAATAATTGCCCCTTTGCCCCTCATCCTCTGAGGGCAACATAATATCATGTGTGGAGTTAATTTTTAGAAAACAACATACAGAACAACTCTCTTTGTCCCAAGATAGCTCCATTTATCTTGTGGTTTGTGCTTTTGAAGTCCTCCTGCCCGTGGGATTGCAAAAACGAGCTACTGCCTCCTTATTGCCACAAAACCACATTGTGTATCCTATCCCTTCCCTGGAGGACTCCTCTGCTAAGCTGAGCTCTTGTGGTTGACTTCCCAATCTCTCGTGTGGCAGAGCTGGAAGGCTACAAAGCTCAGATGCTCTACTGCTAACATGAGGGCCTCTTTGCAGAAGACCAAAATAAACTCCTTAAAACGGTCTCTGTAGGAAAACATTCTCTATCATGTCCAGGAACCTGGTCTTTTTTGTATCATGCTGTAATGATGGGAAGAATCTGAATGTAGTCTGCAAAAGCCAAAATGGGCATTTTTGGATCCAGAGTCGATCTCTTTCCTCTATGTGCCTGGACAACTGCAGTCCCACTAGAACCTTAAGTTCCTTGGAAAGGAGGACTTTTCAATGCTTTCATATTACATTCTGAAAGGAAGCATATGGCTATCAGTATTGTGTGTTCTGGGACTGGTCAAGACAGAATGTATAGCTCTCCTGTATGAAACTGAAAACTGAGTGAGTTTTTCTTTGCTTGTTTTTAGCTCAATTCATATTTACTTAGTGGTGAGATGACAGCTGTGTCTTTGTCAGATGTGAAGCAAGGGATTCAGTGAAATCTCAAGGATGCTTGGAAGAGAACATGACAAGAATGGGAGCAGAAGCAGAATAAATGTGGAAAAGTACTGATTGTCTGCCTTAAAAGTTAATACTTAAATTACTTAAAATAAGAGAAGTAAAGAGGGAGGAATGCATGTATTCAAATTAAATCTTTAATTGCTCATATTGTATTTATGAGTGACAGATGCTAAGCTGGTTTTCATTAGGTCTTGTAGGTTGCTTGCATTCTTCTCCATTCAGTGAAGGGGAAGATTGCAAAACTTCAGAATTTCTGCAATAGCTCTGAGATTCTGATTCTTTTAGGTTGTTTCTCAGAAGTGACAGAGCATATCCTAACTGTGACTATAATAAACCTTTGGTGTTCCTGTGGCTGAAATAATGTAAGGATAACTTTAAGATAATTACTTCAAGGGTGAGAGAAATCTGACTATGAAGTAATGGAAGTGTTAAAGGAAAGCTCACAGAACCTAAAATGCCAGTGCTTTCTGCCACATAACTGGGAAAAGTCCAGTGTTTCACTTCCATGAACTTTGATATAGCAGAAAGTTTTCTGGCTGTTCAGTGACCTTCATTCATAAGTGCTGTCATGCTAGTGAAACTCATAGGTGACTGTACTAGATGAAATACATCAGAAGTACCTTTTTCCTGTGAATTACCTGCTTAAAAAACAGCAGGTTGCTTCTCTAGCTGGAACTTAGCAATTGCTTCTCTAGCTGTCACTTAGTAATTTTGAAAGTCACCTGGTAATGTTTCTGCTGTTGTGCTATTATTTTCTAAATTTTAGTGTACTACATGATTCATGATTAGTGAACAGTAAATTGTTTCCAACATTTATGGAACAGGAAAGGGTAGAGGTTGTTAGTATGTGGGTTTAAAAAAGAAACAACACCACAGTGAAAGAAATGGAAAGTTACGTGTCTCGTTGCTGAGGTGACTAATTCTTGCAAAGCATGATGTAGGCTTAAGTAGTATTTTAAAATGTTTGTCTAGCCTGTGAGTGTATTCTGAAAGGATCTGAGTCCTGTAGCTCTGCCTGTCAGGCCCTTGTGGTCCAGCTAAACATTCCCGCAATGTTTTAGGTTGGATGGTGATGTCCTTGAGTGATGTTATGCTGTAACCTTTTATTATTCTGTCCATTTCTGAGTGGACAGTGGACAGTATTTCATTTGTGTTCTAATGTGCTTGAGTGGAATGATCCTGAATGGCAAGTAATTTAATTTTGGGGTAAGTCCCTTGGATTCTTTGTTGTAGTTCTCTATTGACATGCAGTTGCACAGGAACTTGCAGCTATGTAAAAAAAATGCTGCTTCATGTTAAAATCAGCAAAGCATGTTTCTTGATGGCAGTCTTCAGGTATCACTCAGCACCTCATAATATAAAATGGATGACATGCTCTCTGCTTGAGAGAGAAAATCTACAGGTAATAAAATGCCAAGACTGAAGGGATGCTTTTAACAGTAACATGAAAAAAATTCACATGATGGGAAGCAATGTTCCTGCTCCTTGGAATCCAGGTATAAAGGTAGGGAAAATTATTTAGTCCACATAGAAAATATAAATATATGGGTTAAAAGTATGTAGGAGGCTCAGTCTCTTCCAGTTAGAGCCTTGGAGGTAAGAAGCAGAATGTCAGAGGTAGCATACTGCAGCTCATGGCTTTCTGAGGTCTTTGCACCTTCACAGATTCTTGGTAAAAAACCCAGATGCTCCCATTATCTAATGTTTCTGTACACACTTGTAGAGAGAGTGAGACAACTATCCTACCAGTTCTCATCTTTTGAAAGGCTCAAAGACTTTTTTAAAAGGGCTATTTCTGTTGACATGATGGACATGATGTTTGAAGCAGGTTGATGTGGTGCTTGGTTTCTTGGATGTCAGCAGTGTTTGACAGACATGTGGAGCTACAGAACAAAGCTAGTGTTTTCTACTCTCCTGCCAGTTCCAAATGTTTGAGGGAACATTGTAGTTACAGAAAGGACATTTGCCATTTATTGGCTATTAAATATGCAGAATGTATCACTGTGTGGTCACATTTCAGCAGAAATATCTGGAAATTAGAGTTGAGGTGTTTTACCAGGTCCTTACAAAGTGCTTCTGGTGTTCCCAGGAAAATGCTGCACAGGATTCTTGTAGAGTAGGCTGGGAGAAAAAGTCACAGAATGGTTGAGGTTGGAAGGGACCACAGTAGGTATTCTGCTCAAATCACATAGCACTGGATTCCACCTAGATGGTTTTTGAATATCTCCTGTGAGGGGGACTCCACAACCTCTCTGTGCAACCTGTTGCAGTGCTCAGTCACCTGCGCAGCCAAGAACTTGTACTTGAGTGGAACTTCCTGTGCTTCAGTTTCTGCTCACTGCTTCTTGCCCACTTGGCACCACTGAGCAGAGCCTGGCTCCAACCTCTGACATCCTCCCTTCAGATACTGATAGACATTGATGAGGTCCCCTCTCAGTTGTCTATTCTCAGAGCTGAACAGCCTTTGCTCATGAAAGAGATTCTTCATCCCCTTAATCATCTTCATAACCCTCCACTGGACCTGCTCCAGGAACTCCATGTCTCTTGTGCTGAGGAGCTGAGAGCTGGAGACAGCACTGCAGATGTGGTCACTCAGATACAGCTTTCTCCTGTCCAGCCTTGCTTGTTAAGATTCCTTGGCTCTTTTTAAATAGTTTTTTTTTTTAAATAGTTTTTTTTTTTGTCATTTACCTGATACTTGTTGCCTACTTTTGGACAAGAACTTGAGGTCCAAATTTTGATGTGTTTAACATGCTTTAGTGGTTGAAAGGTTCCTGTTTCTATACTGAGACTTCATGTATTGTCCACGTGAGCTACTTCCATAGGCAAATAAGAAGTTTCTCAGGAAACAGAGGATATTAGACTTCCTATTCAGAAAAAAAGCTTATAGAATCTGTAGTTGTTGCCTTTTGTCTGATTTCAAGAACTAAATAGTCAGCAGGAAATAAAAATATACCATGTTGATTTCAGAATCTTTTTGGAGCCTTGAGGGAACTGTGTGCCATAACACTTTTGATAAATGTTTTGTTACTGTGATTAGAATATGTTGCTTAATTTACCTGTACAAGCCTCAGTATGGACCTTACTCTTACACTCCACTTCTGCAAATGGGGGGAGAATGTTTCTTTGTTCATGATGTGGCATTTATGCATAATTAGCTTAAATTATTTTTTTGGCTGCCATATTGTATCGTAGCAGAAACCAGTGGCTAGTCTTTTATTATTGCTTCTTGATTTTTCCAGGCATTGCTGCATCCCAGCCTTTTCTATTAATTTGTTCAATCTGTTTCAAATTAATTTCCACCAGATGCACTAGTTTAAAAAAATATTTTTTAAAGGCTGAATCTTAATTTCCTGCCCATAATTCTAATCTTCTAAGGTCCCTTCTATATTATTTCTTTTTCCTCTGTTGTGTTTGGAGCAGAATATATCCTATTTTGGTATCATTTGCAGGCTCCTTTAATTTGATACTTATTCTTTTTTCCAGATCATTAATGAAGTTATTTAATGGGACTGGATCTAATGCTGATCCCTGTAATACCTACTAGCTATCTCTACCCCCTGCAGCTTGACTTGCTGCCATTTCTCATTATCTTTTGTTTATGGTCCTTCAGCTGACTTTTTTGATCTGTGTTTGCTGGTAACCCAGCCAATTTGAATAAGATTTTCATGGCAATAATAATGCACCTTCTGTTCAAAGACTCTGTGTATGTAGAAACAGATTAAACGTTAAGCCTCAGTACATTGTGGTGGCATAATAGTAGTGTACCCACTTGTAGAAGGGAAGAAGTAATTTTGTCAAGTTCTGTAGAAGATATAGATTGAGGTAGGACATGTGTCTAGAGACCTCAGTCACATTGATTATTGCAAGGTATTAATTTGTGGCTTCAAAGTTTTGGGAGAAGGAACTGTAACAATTGCTTCTTAATCCTTGAGTCTTTTTATGTTCAAATAGAATACTTCTTCAGTATTTTTTTTTTCAGTAGTTGTTTCTGTAAATGCTTTCCTATTTCCTGGGTGCAGGTAGAGATTTTCAGTGGGATTGCTGGTCTCTAATTCCGTGAGACCAGAATTGGGATCCAGAGACTCAAGCATGTTTTTAAAGGCCTCTTATTTCTCTCCTCATGCAGTGTTTATGAAAATACAGCTCCTGTTCCAGTCTCACTGTAACTGAGTCATACCCATTGCACCAGCACTCAGTCAGTTTGTACTTTGTTGCACCCCTTATTTTCTTCAAGTCCTTATTAGCAGATGCCCTGTGGAATTTCTCTTCTTTATGCTTTCTATTCTTTGTGTTCATATTAAATGTAACATTTTTGAGGTCTCAGGTGTACAGTTGTACAGTTTAATATGGTAACTGAAGGTGATTGTGCTTGATAATGTCCCTCTCCCTAGCACTTTGTTCAGTCACATGTTTAATTGGGAACAAACTGGTTCAGGATTGAGGTATCCCTGCTTTTTCAAACTGAAAGGAGTACTTCTAGGACTAGGAGACTTTCATTCTCGCTTGGAGACTGCATAAGCAGGCACCATATTCCATTATCAAAAAGCGGTAACATCTTCAGTCTCTTCTCTGGTTCATGTGGTTTTGTTGAAGGTTATGTCTTGGTTTGTTTTTTTCTCCTTAACCTTACCATTATTACATACTTCCTCAAACAAAACTGTAACAATTCTGTTTAAAGCTTTGAAAACTTTTGGATTGTTCTTCCTAGTGATGTTAACCTCAGTCTAGGCAGGCTTCAACAACTTGAAGATCATGTAGGTACCCAATCAGAACTGTTTCAGATGGTTCTGTAATGGGAGCAGAAAAGAAGAGAGAACTTGGCTTTTATCAGTGCATGGTGCCCCTTCTGACATCAGGCTGTTGTGCTGTAATGTTGCCTTTGCTGTGTCTGCCAGCAGAGCTCTGAGTTTAAACAATGGTCAGCAAATCCCTCTTCTAAAGCTGGATTAACTGTACTTTTTCCTTCAGTGGAAACTGCTATTTGGGTAAGAGAGGAATCCAGAATTTTAGTTTTCCCTCAAGACAGGCAAGCAAATAAAGCCAAGCTTTTTTGCTGTAGGAATTCAGGGAAGTGCTGGATAAAGAAGGAAAGTATCTGAACTATGCTCAAGACCATCTGACATATCCAACATCTGCCCTCATCAAGGTGTATATGTGATGGGAATGCAAAAGTGGCCTGGCCCGAAAGTGGAGGAAGAGGGATAATTGTTATCTAACACAGACCTTCTAGCAACAGGTGGGCAAGGTGTTAAGAGGGCTATTACAGGCTATGCTACAGAATGCACTAATTTTAACCCCAAGCAAACAATCAGTGCATCCTTTGAAGTCAGGGCAAAATATTCTGATCTTACTGCAGATTTGTTCAAAAATGCATCTGGGGATACCCCTCCATGCTTTCTCTGTAGAAACCCTACAGACTTATGCCCATCACTATTAGGACTCTAGTTCTCTCCTTTCACTTTAATTCCATTAGTTGTATTCAATGTCATTTACACAGTCCTGGATTTCTTTTTCCCTCTCTCTTACTCTAACTGTCAAATGTGTCCTGTATTTTCACACTTTTTTAATATCTACTTATACCTTCTGTCCTCCTATCATTTTTCTGTGGTAGAGTTAAAATTATAAAAGATGGTATTGTCATATTTTTGATTCTGTCTGTTGTACTAATGAGGTTTGCAGAAAGATCTCTGCCTTCCATTGAAGGTCTTCTGTAGGCCAGAATTAGGTGCCTGCCCGTGGAGGGGGAGAAACCCAGATCCATATGTTACTCAGTGCTGGACCAAAAGAATGTTCTTTCCAGAGTCTTCTGATTCTGAGCTGGACAGTCTGCAACTGTAAATAATGCCAAATCTCTTTGTAGTTCCGGCTTTTCTAAAGCTATTTGTACTGTTTTCCTTGCAGTATAGAAGCACTTAAGGGATATTTAGCCATGGTTTTAGCTGTGCTATCCCATTTTACATGTACGTGAAGAGTTGGAGGGTGGTGCAAACAAACCGTTTGGTTTGTTTGGTGGTTGTGAACTTCCTACTGCTGATTTTAAAAATAACAGTAAGAGGTTCTGTATTAGGATCAAAGGGAAAAGATACAATCAACAGGGTGGTGTGGTGTGGGAGTCTCTTTTACTGGTATCTGGTTCTTGATACCTGGATAAAAGAAAATTTGGAAAGGCAGCATGGCATTGACCATTGAAGCTAGGATCTTTTGCAGTTGTTCACTGAGGAAACAACTGATAGAACTCTCATAGTGCTAGAATGCTATCAGAGACTGACAGGAATGTGTTCATCTCAAAAAAAGATGCTTTTTGCAGTGAGCACAATCATGCTACCTGCCCACTACTTCCCCAGAGACATGATAGAGTCCCCATCACTGGGGGTTCTCAAGATGCAACTGTACAGGGTGCTGGATAGTCTCATCCTGCCTCCATTTTCCACAGAAGGATAGAACAGGTGATCCTTTGAGATCCCTTCCAAACTGGGCTGTTGCATGATTCCATATTGAATCCTGTCAAAGGTTGAATTGCTGCAAAATAGTGTTAAGAGCTGCCATGTGCCATTATTTTCACTGAAGAGAGAGTGAGTTAGAATCTTTCTTTTTGGAATAAAGCATGCCATCAGGTCTGTTTTCTCTCTCCACCAGAAATCTGCTGTTTCTATCAAAGCAACAGCTACAGAGCCTAGTTTTTCTAAAGGTAATTACCCTATCTACTTAAGTTTTCTTTGTAATGTCAATATTTTTATGAATCTGTGGCAAATACAGGACTGCTCTGTAATAGCTCTGAGGTTGCAAGGGACCTTATCAGCAAAATGAATCTTTGTGTATTGGGTTTTACTTCATGAGACTATATTGTTTGGCCTGATGAAGAGTTGCTAGGAGGTGAGGGAAGCAGAGTAACAACCTACTGTTTAAGTAGCCCTGTCCTTGCTCCCTTCCCTACTGAAAAAAAAAAAAGGGGGAAAAAATAAAAGGATGATAATTCACTTCTGCTTTTCAGCCAGAAATGACATAACTGCTTTGCCAACTTAGACATAAAACTGCATTTATCCTAACTATTGTTTTAGGAGGGGTAGGGGCAACTCACCCTTCCTAAGGAGACATTTTATTTATCAGAAAAATATGAAGATGTGAAGGATATTTGGAAGAAGCTGAAGAAACTGAATGTACGATGCTAAATTTAAGGTGATGGCAGATGTTAAGTATGAGGCCTGTGTTTAGACTGACTTCCTGTTTTTAAAATCTAGAGGTTGTTTGTATCCTTTGCTGGAAAACTGTTTGGTAACTGGATCCTGCTGCTATGCATCTGGAGGGAACTAAACTACAGACAATGAATATGATTTTTTGGTTGTTTATACTCATGGGTAAATGAGAGCAGGAAATTTTGGTTGTGGTCATATGAGGGATCAGGAGAGGCCATGAAAATTGAGTGATGTCAGCTCAACATGTGGCAATATGTCTGTTTAACTTTTTTGTATTGTTTTGTATATATTGCATTGCTAAAATATGTCAAGGTTTTGCCTCCTGAATAACTGAAAAGATTTTTCAATAGGAGTTAGTGAAATGTCCAAGCCTGCAATGTGATGTAAAGTTTCAGGAAAAATGTTTGTCATTACTAAGCCCAGAGGTGCCTCTTGTTGTTCCTGCTCCAGAATAATGTGTAGAAGTGCAATTAGATATGTTCCCTTTGATTGTTGGTCCAGTTGCCTGAACAGCAAGTGCTGATTTCCATCCTGTCCTGGGCCACTGACTAACTGGGATTGAAATGTGACACTGGAGCTTTATAGGTGTGTTTTGTCAGCCTTCTGTCTCACGCTCCCAGTGTTTAATGAGTTTGAGGTGAGAGAGTAGATCTTCTGCTAAGGCTTCTCACACCAAGTGCACCACTTCCGCTTGGAGCTGGAAAAAAACACAATTCTCATCTTTATCCTTCCTGACCCTCTACTGTTACAGATACAGTTACAGGGTAGTGTCACTGGAGCTCTGATCACTGGGAAATAATCATGGGACACCAAAGGTGAAATACTATCCACGCTGAAATCATTGAGAAAATTCCTGCTGCCTTCAGGTGTGCCAGCTTTCATTCACCTTGTTCTTTTTGCTGGGAAAGACTTGCCATCCAGGATTTGCTTTTGAAACTGTTCATAGGTTGAAATCGGTGTGCTTTCCCAACAATCGTGCATTGCTTGGCAAGTGCAAAAACAGGGTAGATCATGATTTATAATGACTAGAAGGTTAGTTCCCCTAAAGGTCACAAATCACAAACCATTAGAGCTTCAAAGGTTGTAATTCAGAATAGTTAAGTGAAGTGTGCTTACATAACAGCTCTACAGACACCAGCTAGTGCACATGAGAGTGTTGGTATCTGGGTCATAACGTGTCCTTCAGCTTCCAACAGTTTCAGTAGCATGGTAAAGTCACAAAGCAGAGATGATGGAACATAGCAACTTTAATGAGGTGAGAAGAACAGATTTAGTATGTGTGTGCTTATATATAAGCTAATATTAGTAGCAGCTTTGAAGAGAACTGTGTGTTTGACAATACAGCAGATTAAGTTACAGTTTGCAGACTGGGACAGCTGCACTAATTCTTTCTTTGCTGCTGCAGAGCTGTACTGCCATGCTGCTCATGGGGACGGCCAGAAAAGCTGGTGAAAGAATTAAAGAACAAGTCTTCAGAGGTGGGGCTGAAGGAGCTAGGGTTGTTTAGCCTGGAGAGGACGAGGCTCAGGGAGACCCTATCACTCTCCACAACAATCTGAAAGGAGGGTGTAGGGAGGTAGGTGTGTTTTCTCTCAGGTTCAAGTGACAGAATGAGCAGAAGTGGCCTCAAGTTTTGTCAGAGGAGGTTTAGATTGGATATTAGGAAAAATTTCTTCATCAAAAGGGTTGCCAACACTGAAGGACAAGCTACCCAGGGAATGGTAGTCTCCATTCCTGGAGGTATTTAAAAGGTCTGTGGATGTGGCACTTAGAGGTACAGTTTAATGGTGGACCTGGCAGTGCTGAGTTAAAGGTTGGACTTGGTGCCCTTAGAGATCTTTTCCTACCTAGATGATAGCAGTCTTGTGTACTCCAAGAGAAAGGGGTATTGGAGTTTAAAGTAGCTGGGATGAGTGTTTTGGGGTGTTTTTGAGGATAATGGTAGAAAATTGCTTTGGAAAAGGTAGTTTAAAACAGCAGCTACTTTGACTACAATATACAACTAGTTCTGCCTTTTTAAAAGGTTGTAGGTGACAGCAGATGGTTTGTCCTGAATTTTTCATATTGTTGGTTTGAAGAAACCTGTTTGATTTTTGTGGGTAGTTGTTGTTCTGAATTTCCCTTTGTTTATTTCTACTACTGAAATGTCGCATAGATGATTAATTGCTTTTCTTAGGAATGTCTGTTGCTTTTTTTGCCTTCTGGTTACATCACCCACTTGCTGTCCTTTTAAGCCAGCCCTTGCCCTGGCCATATCTGGTAAGTCCTCTGAAGATCTGACCACTCTTCTCTCTTTCATTCCTTATTCACCTCCTGTTCTTTTAGCCTTTATCTCTCATTACACCAGATGATGGCTGCTTTTCTGTTGTATTCAGTAATACCTTGAGATGTGTGTTTTGTTCTAAGCCTTTCAAAGGTAACTTGTAGTGGACATGAGTGAATGAATAAGAGGTTTGTATGCCCAAGATAGACTGAATAGAAATAGGAAGTTTGTAGTTAAGGCCTTGCAACCTGCAGTGTAACATTTGTGAGCAGGCAGCTGAAGCTGGCCGAAAGCTCTTCAACCAGTTTTGTGCAGAAGAAACATAATGTAATCCTTTTTCAAGGAAGTGCATCCCCTCTGAAGTTAAATTTTTGCTTTACTTGTACAAGTGTCTTCACTGTAGAGAATTCCACAGTTGAAAAAGTTGCAGAAATATTGCATTGATTTTGCAGATAATCGCTTTTCTCATTTAGAATGGAAAATGAGGAAATTATGAGGCTTATTTTTTCTTTTTGCTTAGATTGATACAGTTTATAGTTAATCAAAGGAACACTAGATGTATGAGTGAGATCAATGAAACCAGAAAGCCTGAAAATAGTTCAGTATGCATGTGATTACCACATGGGGTAGGTATTTATCTGTAATTCTTTCCTTATTGTTACTGTTTAATTATTATTATTTAATCTAAGAGCTTTAGGTTTGTTTGAATTGCAGAAAGAAGAAGCCATGCAAAAAAATCCAATCAGTATGTAGGAGGATGAATATTTTCCTTTGCAGTCAAGGATGTATTCATACACAGTAGTATATGAATAGAAAAATTGATGTCACTTTGTATTTAATGTTAACCCTAAAATAGATGGAATCTCTTCAAAACATCTTTTTCTTTTTTTCTTTCTTTGCAGGTGTTACTAGTAGTACTGAGTGCTCCTGTGGACGTAATCATTTTACCTGTGCTGTCAGTGCTTTTGGTGAATGCACGTGCATCCCTGCTCAGTGGCAATGTGATGGAGACAATGACTGTGGGGACCACAGTGATGAAGATGGCTGCAGTAAGAACACCATCCTTGACTTGTGTTTGGGAAAACTGAGTATCTTTTTCTCTGTGGGTGCTTCCCTGTTTTACAGGCACATCCTACCATTTGTATGATAAAAGTTTTTTAATTGTATATGACGTACTTTTGACTGACTTGGAGTCTAATAAAGCTACTGTCCACTAATATAAAACACAGTGAAAGCCCAACTTTGGCTTTTTTTGCATTTGGCTTTAGATGGTGGATGGACATGAATATGTCAGAGGGAGAGGAGGAACAGAGAAAAGTACCTCTTATTTTTACACCCTTGCAAAAGTACTATCTCTGAATTAAATTATATGGTTTTGCTGTAAATATTGATGGAAAATAAACAATGTGAAGAGATGTATTGAGGGTGTCTGCCCTTTTAAATAACATTCTAGTTTCTGTCCTGGTTCCTGTGAAGGAAGGGAAAGGCAAACACTGAAATAATATTCATTGGTCTTCGGATCTGCTGAGAGACATTAACTTGCAGGTACTGTCTGTCTGCACAGTGTTGGCATCTGTGTAGCTGAGCCCAGCTAGGTGAGAACTGATGTGAAATGTCACTCTTGAGTGGGTATAGCATGATAGAGATTAATAGAAAAAGCCTCTTTCTGTGGAGACACAAGTAAATTTCTTTATTTACCTCATCTCTCTAGATTCCACAGAGCATGGTAGAATTGAAGAGTGGGAAAAAAGGCCTGGTCTCATGAAATTCATTTCCTAAAAGTTGCCCTAGAGTGGAAAATTTAAAGCTTCTGTCAATGGACTTGAGAGAGAAATTTATCTTCCTCTGCTGGATCTTTCTCTAACCTTCCCTGGTTTCTGCTGTTGATTACTGTATGGAAAGGGGCTTTCCTAATTTTTTAAATATTTTCTTAAAGAATCTCCCTTAAATATGGGAGATGTCAACCCAGCTTTGTGAAAATGTCCTTCTTTCTGAATTCTTATTTCTTAAAATTTTGCAAACATTGAGCAACGTAGAAGACCTTGAGTCTTGGGGAGATAAGGCATAATAGCTACACTGGTTTTACTGGCTTTTTGCTAAGCACAGAAAAATATTCCTTTTTTTTTTGTGGGTTTGGTTTGTTGGTTTTTTTGGGTTTTTTTGCAGGTAGGTGAGGAGATTAGGAGATGCTGGTGGGCTCAGTAACAATTTAGACAAGTGACTTCTTGATATGATTTTCTTTGTAATTCAACAGCTTCCATTTCCAAAAATTTCAAGCTAAGCAGGCATGGTAGGACTTGGGGGTGGAAAAGATAAGATCTTCTACAGGAACTACAGGAGGTGCCAACAAGAGTTACTTCATACAATATATGCTTGAACTGTGAATCTCCTTACCACAAAACATTGATTCTGAAACTTCAAACATTCTCAAACAGCAGTTTGACAAATTTATGAATGTATAATCTACTAAGAGCTGTTAAAGATGAATATGCCACCTCGTCTTTGGCAAGTCTGTGTATTACAAGTAGAGGCGGATTTCGTGTTTCAAGAAAGAACATTTATTTTCATGCTTCTCTCTTCCACTCTTCTCTTGGTGTCTGCTGATGCATTGTGTCTCTGTGGCCTGAAAGAGAGGAACCTTTTGGTCTTGCACAGTAAGATATAATATATTAAGGAGATCTGGCCTGTATCTATTGGAGTGGAAGCTGTGCAAACTAGGAAGCACTACTGAAGTGTGAGCAATCTGCTGATAGTCTCAGGCACTGGAGGTTGGAAAGAATATAAAATAGAGGTAGACAATGTAAGAGACAGAATATAACGTGGTGCAGAGAATGTGGGAACTGGGGTTGACTTCTGCCTTTTTAAATTTACAGCTTCTAAGAAGGTTGGCCACTGCAGTTGAGACAACAACAAAAAATTCTATATATACATTGACAGCAAAAGGAGGACTGAGGAGAATCTTCACCCTTAGCTGAATGTAGAGGGTGGGATAGTGTTAGGGAAATGAGAATAAGGCTGAGTTACTTAATGCCTTCTTTGCCTTAGTCTTTAATGCCAAAAGCAATTGTCCTTGGGATACTTAGTTATTCAAGCTGGAACTTAGTGACAGAGAGCTGAGTGAAGCCCCCATAACCCAGAAGGAGATAGTTAGTGACCTGCTATGCTAATTAGACACCCACAAGTCTAAGTCCAAATGGGATGCACCTAAAAGTAATGAGGGTGAAAGAACTCGCCAACACACTTTCATTCATTTAGTATCAGTGCTGGTTAACCAGAGAAGTTCCAGTTGAATGGAGATTGGCAAATAAAACACCCATCTACAAGAAGAGTTGGAAGGATTGTCCAGAGAACTAAAGGCCTGTCATCCTAACCTTGCTACTAGAGATGGTCATGGAGCAGATCATCCTAGTGCCATCATATAACATGTACAGAACAACCAGTGATCAGGCCCAGACAATATGGTTTTACAAAAAGCAGGTCCTGCTTAACCAACCTCATCTCCTTCTATGACAAGATGACCCACTTAGTGGGTGAGGAAAAGACTGGGTCGATGGGCTGAGACCAATTGTGCAGGGTTCAACAAGGTCAAGTGTCAGGTCCTGCCTGTGGGTCACAATATCCCCAGGCCGCATTACAGGCTGGAAAGCTGCTCAGCAGAAAAGAACCTGGGGATGCTGGCTGACAGCAGCTGAATATGAGCCAATGTGTGTCCAGGTGGCCAAGAAAGCCAATGACATCCTGGCCTGTGTGAGAAATAGTATGGCCAGCAGGACCAGAGCAGTGATTGTCTCCTTGTACTCAGCATTGGTGAGGCCATTCCTCGAGTGCTGTGTCAAGTTTTGGGCCCCTCACTGCAAGAAGGACAGTGAGGGGCTGGAGCCTGTTCAGAGAAGCACAATGGAGCTGGTGAAGGGTCTAGAAAACATGTGTAGAAAACATGTCTTGGGAGAAGCAGCTGAGGGTGCTGGGGGTGTTTAGCCTGGGGAAAAGAAGGCCGGGGAGACCCCATTGCCCTCTACAACTAATTGACTGGAGGTTATAGTAACATGAGGGTTGGTCTCTTCTGCCATGTCTCAAGAGAAAGGATGAGAGCAAATGGCTTTAAGTTGTACCAGGCAAGGTACAGATTGGATATTAACAAAGAACTTTCCAGTGAAGGAGTGGTCAGGCATTGGAATAAGCCACTGAGGGAAGTGGTGAAGTCAGTCTCTGGAAGTGTCTTGGAGGTGTCTGGATGTGGCACTTGGGAATATGTCTCGGGGGTGGTATAAGTTGACTGTTGGACTACATGGTCTTGAGGATCTTTTCCAACTTTGGTGATTCTGTGATGTTATTCAGGATATAAGCTGGGCTGTAGGTCTCTGCAATTTAATGATAAAGGAAAACTAGCATGTACAAAGAAGGACAGTAACTTTGACAAAATGGAAGGGGAGATAAGGAAATTGCATAGAACAGTAAAGTGATTCTAGGGTAAGGACTAGAATAGGAGCTGCCTTTTTACTTATTGCATCCTTGCAGAGTAGATACAAAGAGAACTTTTTGAGCTGACAGCCAGCAATACTTGAAGTTCAATTTAGTGGAAAGAAGAAAGTAAAAATAAAAGTTAACATTTCTATAGCATCCTTCACCCCATTGCTTAAGTGCATGACTTCAGCACACACATGCAAGGTTGCATTGGAGGAGCTTGAGGAACAATTACCCCTTTAAGCTTGTTATATCTTGCTCTGAGTGGCTGCTCATTATGAATCCAAGTATGATACTATTCATAGCCTGTAAGAACTAGATCAACTCTACAGTGTAGGTTTGTGGTAGTTGTCTGTGCTGTTTCATGTCTTGCTTAGTTATTACAGCACTGAACCTTTTTTGCCAGAGGAGGCTGCTTGCTAAATCCCTCCCTTCTGCTTGGCATACAGGAGCCTTTTGAAGGTGCACTCGTTTGTGGGGTTAACCTTCCATTTTCTCTGCTTGCTGGCTGTGCCAAGGATAAGCAGGGCAGCAGGAGTGCAAGAGCAGGGGTGGGGCTTAAGCTTCTCACAAATCAGCAGTGATGCACATAGTACACAAGAACAGTTGGTTCACAAATTTCTTTTCCTTCCCTGGCTATTTGTCTGTGACATGCATAAAGTTTCCTTGTTGGAGTGAAATTTTGAGCTTCTCTGTTTTGAACTTGATTTATGGTTTTATTTATTGACTGAAATTATTACATTTCTTTTAATACAAGTACTGAGCTAAAGATTTGGATTGTTCTGATGAAGTCATCTAGCATCTAGTCATCTACTTAAAAAAATTCCTCAAAAACCATGGGGCTAAGTCTTCATGCTGGAGTGGGCCCTATTGTTTTTCCTGACTTAGGAACTTCAATCTGCAACCACTTTATATGGAGTCTTCTGAGATGCTGAGGCTATTGAGATTCTTTTCCAGCAATTGTATGGATGTGCAGTTCTGAATTTTACAGGCAGGAATTATAATAATCAAGTAGACGTCTCTGATTGGAAGAGTGAACAGATGTGTTTGCAAGGAATCCCACCTTTCCACAGGTCTGCTGCAAGCTGGTTTTAGAGTTACAGGATTTTCTTTTTTCTCCTGTGAATGTCCAAACTTTCCAGAGAAATAAAGCTGCAACCATACCTTTTTAAAGTGTACTTTTCTTCTCTGTGTCATACGCTCGTATGTATATTGTAAGCCAATGCAACGAGAAGAATGGGTTCCTACTTCCTTGGGAAGAGGAGAGGAAAATGGAAGACGTTGGATTACTGGACTCTTAATAAAGCAAGAGAGTAAAACAGGCTGGGGGTAAAGGTAAAAATTACTTTAGCAAGTCAAGATTCAGTCTTGCACCTGTGTCTGTACAGTACTGCATATGTACTTGAGTTTGACTGGAGTTTGCTAAATTCTGTATTATGCAATTTTCTAGCCTTGAATTGATAATTTGTCATTTTGGTTAAGAATAGCAGCTTGAAATGCAGTGTGTGGTGTGAAAAAAAAAAAAGCAATATACTTGGTAGTGAGTGGAGTTACAACTATGAAAAACAGAAGCAGACATGGGAAACACTCCTTTTGAGAGATATTTTCACATTGAGATAAATTCTTAAAAAAGCAGACATGGGAAACACTCCTTTTGAGAGATATTTTCACATTGAGATAAATTCTTAAAAAAGCAGACATGGGAAACACTCCTTTTGAGAGATATTTTCACTTTGAGATAAATTCTTAAAATATGGTGCGTTCTACTTTGGTTTCTTAGTATTGTGTTGCACACTGTAAAACAAGTTACCACTTCTTGAGTTGGTTGCACTGAATTTTCCTCAAGTGTCACTGTTTCTGGAGAGCCCAGACACTTTACATTTCTATTGACGTCCTTGGAACATCTGCTTCTCCATAGGTATTTTCCATTGGTTTTGGGAGAGCCCTGCTTCTACTTACCTGTGACAGAAATTTTCTCTGTGCAAATGTGAAGCCCTGCTGTGATGGAAGCCAATTACTCTGTGACATGTTTGCTTCCTGCTCTGGATCATGTTTACAAGCCAGAGTAATAATAGCAATAAGCAACCTGCCAGCTGTCATGCCAGCTCCATAGACTTGGTCTGGTGTCAGCTCTCTGGCTTGCTGACAGTGTCTGTCTTGGAAGCCCTCGCTGCACAGAGTAGTTCAGCTGCCTTCCTGCCTTGTGCCAGCAGGCTGCTTTGGCCTGTCCCTAACGAAAGCCGCATGCAAGCAGAGGAATGGTTTTCATTCTGCCCTCCTGCATGCCCTTTGAAGTCCTGCCTGGTGTGAATGAGTCTTACTTCCTGTGGCAAGGGTGAAAGGACAACTGAGTAAACTTGGCCTGAAGACTGATAAATAGTTTCTCATAAGATACACCAAATCTCCCCATAACCATCCCCCCAGAACAGCCTTCTTGCTCTGAATTTTGAATCGCTATCATACAACTTGAAAATGTGTTACTGTTCGGGACACAGACTTGCTTGCTTAGCTCCGTGCACTGTTTTACAATACCTCTTCATTTGAAGAGACTGAAGAAAAATTTACTTCTTTTACCTTACTGGTTACTGACAATGATCTGTTATTCCCATCTCGTGGAGAAATCTACACAGTTCCTGTTAAGCTACCGCTTATTCAAGCCCAGTAGAGGGTCTCTTCCTTTCCACCCAGGGCTATCAGTATAACCTGCTCATGATCCCCACAACAAAAATTTTCAAGGTGAGGTTACAATAAAAATCTCACAGGTCTTTCATTGCAATTAATGGAAACTTTGGAAGAATAATTTTCCTTCTGCCATTCAGTTAATTATGAGTCTTGAGCTCAGATGCAATGGCTCAGGTTAAGCTTCACTTCTAAATTTCAAGTTTTAAAAACTCAAGAGTCAGTATTCTGTTGAAAACACAACAGTTCCATATCTGCAACTTTGTCATGTTACTGTGCTTGGAGTATGTATGTTTCCTTTAAAAGGCTCCAGAATTAATGCAATGCTCCCTCAGGCAGAGTGCTTGTGATCAAAGGGCTGTGAAAGATTGGATGCTGATAGTATTTCAATGTTTTTTGGTTGGTTTTTTTTTTCCCCTTTTGACCGGCAACATCCTTAAATACAGTTCAGCAGTGAAATAGCATTTTATGTTATTCTGGAACTCGATTTTCTAAAATGTTTGGTAGTAAAATGCAGTGTTTCCTTTTTCTTCCTGAGAGTGCACTAAGATCCTTTATTTTTGTCCCTGGACTTTTTGCCTGCTGTGCTGCATATCTTAGCAAACAGATCTGTTTGCGGATACATATGTGTTTATACACATACATGAGTATGAACACAGCTGGGGGTCAGGCTGCACTTTTCTAATGTTCGTAGCATTATTTTTTTTGTTGTTGTTGTTGTATTATTTTTAAAATTAACTTCTCATTCTTCACGTGAACGAGAGTTTGTCTAAGCAGTTGGTATTGTTCAAGCCTCTCTGCATTCAGGAATTCTGAACACCAGTTGCTTGCTGTCCTTGGGTACAAAGCAACCTGCTCACCACAGACAACAGGGATAAAGTGTTCAAAGGACAGTGGGACGTGATTCAGTCTGTGTTTCACCTTATAAACTTCCCTTTTCCCTCCCCTTGGAGGCTTGGCAATAAAAGAGTGTCCTGTGTAATAGGAGTTGGGAGAGGGGGAGGAATAGCAGGCTTATGATAGACCTAACTTTGCTGAAACATTGGATGATGTCCAGTGTGACCATGCAGAGGGATGAGCTCAGGGAAATGGTTGGAAGTTCAAAGGCCTTTTTGTTTTGCTCACTGTCAGTTGACAGATGTTCTCTCTTTTGCTGTTGCCGCCCAGCCTACTTCTTCCCACTGGCTCCCCTTCCTTGGGTTTGCTCCCCATCCTGCCTCTGGCTCTGCCTGGGGAGGCAAGTTAGTCTCTGTCTGTCTGGGCATTTGCCTGCCTTCAACTCCATCCTGGGACTTGCCTTTACTCATCTCTTTTAGGAAAATATTGGGTTTTTTGCATTGATGTGGAGAGATCAAGCTGGAATTGAGCAGAGAAGGGGGGTTGAGGCTTAACTGTGTTTACTGTTGGCATAGCCTAATCCTGCTGTGAGTACTGGTGAAAGCATGTTACTACAATCTATGATTGCTTTCTTATCAGTGGAAGCGATGGCTGTGAAGGACTTGCAGCTGTTTCAGAAAATAATAAATATCCTTCATTTTACAGGTTTGAGAAGAGGGTTAAAGAGGCATAACTGTCCCAGGGTCATGCATCAATATCAAACTGGGATGAGAATATGGGGATTCAGTTTCTAGTCTTCTTGATGCTAATCCAGCTTGTCCTCCAGCAAGATGAAGAGATCTTGTTCCATCTCTGTCTGTGAAAAGAGTTCTTGCTGCTTCATTTGTATTTCATGTACCTATCTTCTGACTATGGTTTTTAAAATCAGCTATATGAACACTTACCAGACTGTACAGCTACTCCATTGTGTCAGAACAAGACATAGTAGTGGCTATTTGAGTGTCCTATGTGTGACCTCCTAACTTTTGAATTTCCTCTTAACTTTGAATTTCCAAATACTTCAGATTTATTTACAACTGTACTAAACATTCACTGTGGGCTAGTGATATGGCCTCGGTTTTAACTCTGTAGAAATAAAACTCATCAAAATATGAAGTAATAAATGGCCAGTGGAAGAGCTGATTAGTAACAGCCCTAGAGCAAAGGGTTGTGCAGTGGCACTGGAGCCTAATGTGCTTAGAACAAATACAAGAAAACAGGAATGTTTCTGTGTAAGCAGTGTGCTTTTTAGTGGGAGGGAGGGATTGGGAAGGCAGAGCTAGGAAGAGATTACCCTCATGTGAAAACTGCTCCCAGAATTTCTTGCATTTTCTTTTGAAGCATCTGTTTCTGACCATTATTAGATTCAGGTTACAAGTTTATGTGGATCCTTGTCCTGATCCCATTTGCAGTTCCTCTGCTCTATGAGACATCGGCCCTCATTCATTAGTTTGGGTTTTTTGGTCTCAAATGGCTTTGTGGTTTTTCTTTCTCCTTTATAGGAGAGCTCCTGTAGCTCCCTATTAATTCCACCCTGCCGCCCACCCCAGTGTTGTCTGGGCTAGCACACACTTGCTCTCTGCTGGATTGGGGAATTTGGTCCTCCTTTGTATATGGTACTCTGTGTTTTGCTCGCTTCCCCTGTGCTTAAAGCTTGATTTTTATATCCAGGGGGAGTATGAAATTGGCTGAACTGCTCCCTGTAGGGGTGGAATTTCATTTTACGTTGTTACCTCATGAAGGGATGCGGCAGTTCAGTGGGATAATGGTATCCGCTCTGAACCAGCGCTAATGGCTTAACCTCTGGGAGCCTGAAGAATTCTCCCCTGGAGAGTGAGCATGCAAATTCCCTTCCAGGTGGCTCCTGTGCAGTCCTTTGGTGATTAGTCATGCTAAAGCATATGCTGGGAGGATGGTCTTAGTCCTGAAATTGCAGCTGAGGCCAGGAAAGGTTTTCTCAGTGTGCAGTGTTTGGAAGCAAAAGGAGAGAGGTCTGATCTGTGGGACTGGTCAGCTAAGTCCAAACAGAGGGAAACAGAGTTGAAAAAGTGGAGAGTCTTCTACTTCTGCCTGCCCTGAGGAAGAAAAGGAAACTCCCTCATTTTGCTGCAGCAGCCCAGATAAAGTGCAGTGTAAGGAGAGGGGTCAGCTATTGGAAGACCAGAGTGCTGTCAAACCTGTAGAGATAAAATACAGATTTTTGTGCTTCCCTCTCCTTCATACCCCTCTGGAGTCTAGAAGTAGCTGGATATGAGATGGATAGATACCTGCATGGGGTAGCCTAGACATGATGGGAGGACCTTTTCCCAAGGGCCAATGCCAAATTCTTTGAATGTTGAGAGCAGTTACATCTGCAGTTATGTCCTCAGATACAGAAATGCCTGCCGCACTACAGGAACAGCTGGGAAGATGAACCGAATTTGTGATTATAAAAATGGATGTTAGAGGAAGTCTGAATTTATCTGCCCTAATATATTCTTACAGAGGAGGGCTTTTATGATAGGCCCTTGGTGAGAGATGTTGGAGGACTTGCTGTAGAGAGCAGTGAATGATTTAGTATGTATAATCCATGCTTCTTTAACAGGACACTGGCAGCAGTCCTGGGCCAAGGGGAAACAGAGGGTTGAGAAAGCTGGAAAAACTGAAAATGTGACTATTTGTTCTCCTTACTAAATCATCCTCCTTTTGTGTGTGGCTGCTGTCTTCACCTTCCTTTTTTACCCACCTCCCTCTGCTCTCACTCCCACCTCCAGGATAGTGTTGGCAGGAAAGGGAGTAGCAGCATAGCAGAAAAGGGCTGGCCTGCCTGGTGACAGATGGGAGCTGCTGTCGGCAAGCTGGGCTGGGATGAAAGGGTTTCAGGCAGTAGCCTTTCTAGCCCTCGCCCCGCCACAGCAACGAGCAAAAGCTGTTCTTTGGAGAGCACACCTGTCAGGAACAGTCTTGTGCAGCCCCTTGCCTACCACAGCTGGCAGCACTTAAAAGCATGAACCTCTCGGGGTTGAGTGTTCCTCTCATCTGTGGGGGAAAGAACAAGGCTGATGCTCCCCTTTGAATTCCAGCTTTGTGGCTCCAGGCCCCTTCAGACACTGTGGATTTGTGATTCCACTCCATTTCAAACAGACTCCTGTGTAGGGAAGCATCATCCCATGTCTGTCCCCTTCTTCCATTCTTTCTGGATGGAAACCTCAAGCAAGGTTTGGACTCTGATGTCCACCCCTGAGGTACAGGAAATTATCCCCAGCAGTGGATTCCTGCCTCTTAGCTTCTCCTTCCAAATTTCTTAGACAAAAAACCTGACAGAGTCCCCATGCTGAAACACACGGTAGCATGTTACTTTGTAAAGTCAAAACATTGCTTCTGATATTCTCACTCTAAGGAACTTACTGTGTAATAGAAACAGGATGGGCTGCCCTGGGAAGCATGCAGGAAAGATGTTGATAGTTTAATTTTGCTTGTTATAAAACAAATGCAGTTATGGGAAGACAGCAGGCTCAAGGATGAAAGAGGAAAAAGAAACTCGGTGGGGGAATTGTGACAGCTACTTTATTGTGGAAAGGTCAGTATTTCTTTTGGGAAGAGAGACTGCCAAGCTACAGACTTACCCTGACCCCCCTTTAAGGAATAGCTCTTCCTGATGACTTGAAATTTTTTCTTTTTCTAAGAGGTTTAACTCTGCACCCTCAGGAGGGAATGAACTTTGTTTTGAGGAAAGAAGCTGGCTACAGCTCCATGAGATGTTTCTTTGCTCTTTCAGTGTTGCCCACTTGCTCCCCTTTGGACTTCCACTGTGACAATGGAAAGTGTATCCGCCGGTCATGGGTCTGCGATGGAGACAATGACTGCGAGGATGACTCTGATGAGCAGGACTGCCGTAAGTCACCTGTCTGAGGGAAGAGGGTGGGTGCCGTGCCTGCCTGCTGTGACTGGGCAAAGTAGACCCTTTTTATTATGGGAATGTAAGAGTCTATCCACTGAATTGGGCCTCTGGCTTGTAATAAGCTGATTCTGCCTGTGAGAGAGGAGTGTACCTGTAAACCCTGCTGCCTTGGCACCTGGCTTGCTGTTCAGCTGCCTGTCTTGGGGGAGGGGATGCTTCTCCATTCAGCTTTAGAGCCGTTTATGCCCTGAAGTCTTGCTAGTTAATGTCCCATGAAGCACTTGCCTGAGCTGGGCTCTTCATGCCCTCCCCTGTTAGTGGAAACACCTAACCCCTGCCAAATCCTACTGAACTGCCTGTCTGGCTGACTTCCTGTGGCCTCAGGTTCCACTGTCTGACTTTTCTGCAGTGCTGGCCTGTCACCAGCATCCTATCCCTTCAAATAGGGCTCCTTGAGGAGAGGGAGGAGCTGTAGGGATACTGCATACACAAAGTTGCGTGCATGGGTACTCCAGAGTGAGTCTGATGGAGGAACCCCATCTGAAAAAATGTGGAAATAAAGCTCTTGACTGTAAAGTATTGCATGTCCACTGCATGCACGGAAATGACTTCATTTTCTGATCATCAGTACATCTCTAATCTTTGCCTGCCTTTTTGGGCACAGAAGTGGGAAGCAAAGTTCAGGGGTTGACATCCTGTGTGATGCTTTGGAATGCAGGACTAAGCCAAATTTTCCAGTCTATTCAAATATATGAATGAAGGAAAATATATGTAGGTCTGGGTTTCTTTGGTTTTCTGTTTTTCATAAAAGGTTGAAGTGCCCTCATATCTAAGACAACAGTGGAGAAAGATGTGATCAAAAGGTTTGGAGACTAATGAAAGGAGAAAGACAAGGTTCTGTGCATAAGAGATTCCTGCAGAGTTATTCAGACTAGCAGTAACCATAGGAGGGTTTCTGTTGGACTGAAGTCCTTAGGTGCTAAATTTGCAATCCCTCTCCTTTCCTTGCTGGTCTGCAGACAAGCTTCCTTAGGAGACTGGCAAGGAGAGTGTAATGAGGCTGCAAATACTGAGGTGTTCAGAAGAGGAAGTTCAGATTTTCTCTCTCCCTCTTCAGTGAACATGTCCTTTGCTTTGAAGACGTCTTTGACATTGTTGTGAAAAGAAGGTGGAAATGCAACACTACTAGCAGTTATTTGTTAGATAATGTTAGGGACTGTTAACTCATTTAAAAAGAGGCATGGATTACCTTTTTTCTGTGCAGGGTTATCTTGAGTCTGGCTTGAGACTGTGCTAGAATACATACCTACATAGGGTGGGTGGCTTCATCTCTCTGTTCCAGCTACTTCTTTCAACCTATGTTCTCAGTTTTAGAGCCTGCTCTCCTGTGTGAATGGAGTGGAAAAGAGACACTTAAGAAATCTCCCAGTGGCTCTCCTGGTATTTGTTAGGAGAATCAGCTCTCCAGCATCACTGTCCCTGGAGGATGATGTTGCTTGACTTGTAACGTCACACATTTGGTGCTCTGCAAGCTAAATCTTTTTTGCCTTACCTTCACTTTATCCCTGTTGTGTCCTTGCAGCTCCAAGGGAATGTGAGGAAGATGAGTTCTCATGTCAGAATGGATACTGCATTCGCAGCTTGTGGCACTGCGATGGTGACAATGACTGTGGGGACAACAGTGATGAGCAGTGTGGTGAGTAATGTAAATACTGCCCTCACAGAACTTTTAAGGGAGTTGTGCAGAATCCAGCCTGTGCAGTTCTAGGATTCCCTGAACATGGCTAAGGCTCCTAGCTGGCTTTTCTGAGCTGAACTTGTGAGATATACCATTCCAAGGGCTGGCTGCTTAGATCTTGGGCTATGTGGCTTACCTGCAAGGCAAAAAAAACCAAACAGTTGAGGCCTTTAATTCCTTGACATAGCATTGTGAAGTCCCCTTGGGTTCCTGTTGAATCCAGCACTCTGTGTCAGTTCAGAGAACAGTGATGGTTTTGCTCAGGCACTGCCTGACATGGGTATGTATGGTTTGATGAGCAGTTCTGTTTGTGGGTGCCCTAGGAGCTTCAGGAGGATGGTGTGGTGTTTTCCTGGGTACTCTGAAAAAAGCCAAGGCTTTGTTTGCATTGCTGTCCCTGCAGATATGAGAAAGTGCTCAGAGAAGGAGTTCCGTTGCAGCGATGGCAGCTGCATAGCTGAGCACTGGTTCTGTGATGGGGACACAGACTGCAAGGATGGCTCAGATGAAGAGAATTGCCGTAAGTGCTTCGCTTTGTAATCACAGGAAGTAGCCCTTTGGACCTGCTCTTGCCTTGGGTTTTGGCATGTTTTCTGCAGCAGAGATCAAAAGCGAGTTAGTTCTGCCTGTACTGGCAGCCATGGTACCTTCTGCTGTCTACCCCAGAGGACACAAAAGAATGGTGTCTCTTGTGTTGCCTCACAGGCATACTTGATCTGTGCTTTGCTGTTTCTCTTCCTTCTCATAACTGTGACCTTGAGTTAGAGCAGGAGATTTTACTGAATATAGCACTCTGTAAAACTGGAGGAGTTGAAAGGCAGCTGGAAGGCGAGAATATTATTCTCTTCTTTTTCCTCTTGTCTGATTCTGGACTGAAATTTTGGAAGTCGAGGGGTACTCTGCTTATTGAAAGCACCCTCAGGTACTGCACACTGAAGACACCTCCTACCTTCCCAGTCTCTTTTCATTTAAATGCTTTTTGCAGAATGTTGCCCAACAAGTGACCGATGCTGAAGGAGGGGGATGCTTTTGGGGCATGAGAACCCACAGCAGTTGTTTCCTTCTTCACCTTCACAGGCTTGTAGCAAGTGGGACAGGAGTCCGTGCCCCTTTATAACACACACTGCCTCTCCTGAATCTGTGAGCACTGTCCATATCTCTGGAACTTGCAGTGGTCCCTTCCCCCTCCCTGCTCTCAAAGGCATTTTGCAGAATTTGTTCTAGATAGCAGGAAACTTCAAAAGGCTCTGGGAGGGGGATGAGGGCCGCCAGCTCCTGAAGGGCAGGGGGAGTGGATGCGTGGGGGAGTTGTCTTTTATCTTTCCAGATAATGAGAGTTGGCAGAAAGCCAGGGGCTGCAAACATTTCTAAGCCAGGAAAGGACTCTCAGAGAAAACCAGCCTCTCTCCCTCTCCTTTTGCTCTCTGCCTTTCTTGCTCCCTTGTTTGTCACTACACTGAAGGCCATGAATAGACGCTCAGGAAGGGAAGAGAGATGTTCCAATGTTGCCTCCTGTGGGAGTGGGGGGGCACCCAGAAGTGGTGCCCCTGTTTCTCTGAGCTGAAATGTTGTTTCAGTCCTGGCTGGCAGTTGACTCTATGACATTTTTAAGTAACTTGCTAAGAAGTTCAGTTTGGCTACCTCCTGTGCTTTTATCTTCATTCATGTGGTTGTCATCTTTTCCTTATCTACAGTCATGTTTGTCATTCATCTGGGAAGAGGTGGGATTACAGTCTTCTTATTTTGTCTGGATTTTTTTCTTTTCTTTTTGTTTCTTTTTGGGCATGTGTGTGTCATCATGTCACAGAACATGATGATTTAAGTCACTGACTTCATTTTCTCAAGGAAACCGAAACACTCAGGCTCCTGTGGTGAGGGACACTAATACACATTTTCATGTCTAGCCACTGACACTCACTGAATTAAAGCTCTTAGTTCATGCCTTCAGGCTGTGCCCATTTCTTCAGGTTGGAGAGACAGGTGTAGTTCACTTCCTAGACTACTCTTTCTTTTCAGTCTTTCTTTTCCTTTTTGTTTGACAGATTTATATTCAGAACTTCTCAACTGGGAGATTTGTATATCTGAAACATACAGTGCACTCTCTAGATGAATCTGACACCAGTAGCGGGTGTCAGATTCTGTTGTGTGGGACTCAAAATATTTTTCATGTCTTCCCACTTCGTGTACTGTTGAACAGAGAGCAATAGGCAAATCCTTGACCATTAGTTTGTTTGGCCTTGCCCAGGGTCATCTTTCTGGCAGTGCTCCTTACTGAATAGGCATGGTTGTTTTGGCCAGAGCTTGAGAGAAAAGGGAGGGGGAAGTCCTCAGAGGTCAGGTGCTGGCCTGGACACCCTGCTGCTGTTTTGGTTCCTTTGATGTTCAAGTGCTTATTTTTGTTACCATTTTAAAGGAATCATTCCCTAGTTTAACCTTGCATTCTGATACACCTAAGTCCTTAATATGGAGCTATCCCTAAGATTTCTTTATTTTTCTGTTTTTCTGTCTACCTTTTTTCAGACATATTAAAGAATTTAAACACTTTCTTGGCC
Source organism: Oenanthe melanoleuca (assembly GCF_029582105.1). Lineage (NCBI taxonomy): Eukaryota > Metazoa > Chordata > Aves > Passeriformes > Muscicapidae > Oenanthe > Oenanthe melanoleuca. Next base: position 23,467,723 of record NC_079339.1, read on the forward strand.
CTAAGACATAGTATTTCAAGCCTAAGATGGAAGGTGCCTCTCTTGGATCCTTTTTGAGGCTTTCCCATCAATTCTTCCTTCAAATCTTTTTGCTTCTCTAGAATTTAATGGTTCTTGAAAAGTTCTATCTTTATAGCCTAATATCCTATGTAACTTTTTAAAAATTGTATTTACTGAGTTGTCTGCATGAGTGTCTTTATATATATGTTTTTCAGTGAAGAAAAACCAGCATTCCTCTCTGTAATACAAATCATGCAGAGATAAGCAGCAATGAATACTTGCCAATCCATTATGGGACTGAGAAGATTGCCTCTAAACTGGACTGTACCTTGTCACCTCACATGTTTTTTCTTTGTTTCCCATGTTAGCATCAGATGTTCCAGCTGCCACCTGCAGCTTGGAGGAGTTCCAGTGTGCATATGGACGCTGCATCTTGGACATCTACCACTGTGATGGTGATGATGACTGTGGGGACTGGTCAGATGAATCTGACTGCTGTAAGTTAGCACAGGGTGATGTCCTTGTTCAAGAATGAGTTGCACACCTAAATGCATTTTGTGTTGGCTGGAGAAGGGATTACAGTATAGATGGCAATCTAATTGTTCATACATAAGCTGGATACTTCATTATTAGGGGTTTTGTTTAACTCTGAAAAGTGAGAATAGTGATGAGAACTGTGTAGTCAGTGCACTTCTCCTTACAAAAATTACTGCAGTTCCCAGAAGAAATCTACTCAGGACCAAATCCCTTAATAATGGAGGGTAAGGGTAGTACTGAGGAACTTTGGGGATTGTTATACTAGTCTGAGTTTTCTCTTTTTGTTTTCTATCATCTTTGCAGCCTCTCACCAGCCTTGTCGCTCTGGAGAGTTCATGTGCAACAGTGGCTTGTGCATTAATGCTGGCTGGAGGTGTGATGGCGACTTCGACTGTGATGACCAGTCAGATGAGAGGAACTGCAGTGAGTGCTGGGAACTGGTGGAAACATTTTGTTTCTGTGGATGCAAAAGAGTGGGATGATTAGCTTGGGAATTGTGTCTCTTCTGGTCCTTCTTGCTCATCTAACATTCCTTTTTTGGACCCTCAGCTACATCTATGTGCACAGCTGATCAGTTCCGCTGCAAGTCGGGCCGCTGTGTCCGTCTGTCCTGGCGTTGTGATGGGGAAGATGACTGCTCTGACAACAGTGATGAGGAGAACTGTGAGAACACAGGTCTGACCTGCCACCTTGCTGCTTAACAGCTAATTAAGTCTCCATCCTGATGGTAGTAGGTAGTGAAGTCTCTTTAGCATTGCTTCAGGGAGTTCAGCCTAGAGTTTCTGTCCTTCCTAGAGAATGGGATCTGTAGGCTGTTTTGTATGATTACCAACTTGTGCAAGTCTGTGTGCTTAAACTAACTTGGGTGAAGGTGTTTTCTGGTCAAGTATCCTCCTGTCTTGTCCCTACATTGTGAATTACCACAGAGCTCTGGGACAATTCCATTCAGACTTGGAAACATCAATAATGTGCCAAGTTACTACCTTTGTCGCATGGGCTGTACTAACTTATGCCTTCTAGGTAGTTCTGGATAGCTTTCCTGTTGCATTGTGAAGTTGCTGAACAATTCTAGCAATCAGTGGAATCAAACAGGATGTTTACTGGAAGAGAAGAATAATGCCTTTGTTTTAGAGGATTAAGGGTGTCAGCTTCCCCCTTAGATACTTGCTCAGGAGTTACTCTTTCTAGTATTCATTCCACATATTGCTATTCCTTTGTATGATTGTGGTTATGGGGAGGAAGAGGGTTTCAGCATACCCTACTGTTATGGTAGGATTCAAGGAATGTCTAGAATCTTCTCTTTTCCTTAAAGCCTTCAGGATGCCTATAGGCTTTGCTGAGGAGTAGAGTGTACTGGTTCATGAATTCATCCTAGTGAGTGGAGCCCAGCTATTTGTACTGATCCTTCTAGATCAGTGTATTGTGAACAGTGGTTTAAGGGGTGACAAAATGGATTTGTGAAACTCTACCTGTTGTTTTGGGGCAGTTGGGGAGTGGAGAGTTGTTCTATGAGGACAGCTGAGCTCAGAGGGCCTAGAGAGGCACACTTCATAGTCATTTGGGAGCAGCTGCTCTCAACTGGTCAGCTGTTATGAGCATCAGTGTGGTGATCCTGGAAAAAGTAATTGTATTAAAGACAAGCTGGTAACCCTGTTTCCTCATCCTGATAACAAAGGTATTTAGAGGTATTGAAAGAAGCCAAATCTTCCAGAGACACTGAAATTCACTATCTCCATGTCAAACCAAACACAAGGTATAGTTACTGTAATGTTAGTTGTGCAGTTCTGCGTTCAGTCCATGGTGACAGTGAAAGGTCGATGGTGAAAATTAAACTGGTTTTTCCAGGACATGTACTGGCTCATCTAAGCAATACAGTGTCATGTCCCAATGTCTGTAGCAAGAGTTAAAATCCACTTGTTTTTAGAGCAGATTTTTATTGGCCACAGAGAAGATTCCTAAAATACAAGGGAGTCAACTGGTGTAAGGATCTTTATGTTCAATATGACAAATTAAGTCCAAGTTTCAGAATCCTTCATGTACAGTATTCCTGTGCTCTGAAAAGTGAATCTGCATGTGGTCTGGTTTCACGTTCACACTTGGTGTGTCTGTAATTCTTAACTGTACTTGTTAATCTCACAACTACTCTTTTCCACACTGTTTACAGGCAGTCTGCCAATCTGATTGTTTCTGTATTGTCCTATTATCTTTGTAAGATTACCAGAGGGTGATGATTTAGGGACTGCTAATCAAGTCAGCTCAAAAGGCACAAGACGTAAGAGGCAACAGGACAGTGCAGTTATTGCTGAAGAAACAATCAGATTGGCAATGTCCCTACAAACAGTATTGCTTTGCTTATAAGAATTCTGTATACTCTCCTTGCCAGCAGCAGAAGTTGAAGCATGTAGGTCATGTGAAATCCTGTTGCCCAAGCTCAGATTTCAGGGATGCATGTAAATCTCATTCCAAGTCCATCAAAGTACAGTTAGGGCTAGACAAGATGTTCCTTCCTAGGCAGGCTTAAGATGCATAGCTGTGCTGGTGTGACAGATCAGATTATTAAAATGAGGAGCTGACTTCTCCTTTGCACATGCTGAGTAGGGTTGTGGATTCTGGAACCAAAGGGAGGTAAGCCAGGACCATCCAGTCATTCTAAGAGAAACTAGTCAGATGAACTTTACAGTAAAGCAACAGTGGACTCAGACTGGCAGAGTTTGCAGACCTCCAAATCAGCATAAAAATACGCAGAGCAGTAAGGAGTGCGAGATGAGCTGAATTCAAGGGAAGAGGAAGTTACAGATTTGTGCTCATATGAAGTTTCTATTAAATCTTAGAAAATGTTCCATATTTATTCTTCCCTTCACTGTGACTATTGTTCCATTGGTAAGCTATGATGTGCTACTTCTCCTTTCTTCTATTGCAGGCACCCCTCAGTGTGCCCCAGACCAGTTCTTGTGTGGGAATGGGCGTTGTATCGGCCAGAGGAAGCTGTGCAATGGAGCAAATGATTGTGGAGATGGCAGCGATGAGAGCCCACATCAAAACTGCCGTAAGTCCTCCCAAGCTCAGTCTTAGACATAAATGGAGGCCCATTAATGTGTGGGAGTCTATCTGGTGTTACTGAAGGATTTGTATAGGAAAGTCTGAGCTGTGATAATGGGAGCGAGTTAAAGACTGAGGAAAAAAACCTTGCTGGTTTTGCCAATTAAAGACTGGACACGAGGAATGATGGGGAAAAGATTATCTCAGGTATCAGCATTTGTCTGCAGAGACACTGAATCCTAAAAACACATTAATCCAAACTCTGTTGTCATGTTCAGTTGTGGCCTGCAGAGGAGAGCTCTGGCTGGAAAGAGGAAGCTTCCAGCACAGCTTGTGTCCTCCCCCTCTTGTTCAGCCTGCTTTGAAGGGTAACTGCTGCTTAACAGCTGAAGGCAAGAGCAGCTGCCTTGTGGTTTCAGCTCAGTTATCTTCATATGTTTCTTCCGCAGGTCCACGAACAGGGGAGGAGAATTGCAATGTCAACAATGGTGGCTGTGCTCAGAAGTGCCAGATGGTACGAGGGATGGTACAGTGCACTTGCCACACTGGTTACAGGCTCCTGGAAGATGGCCGATCATGCCAAGGTGGGTTTTTGGAGAAGTAGCTTCCTCTCTGCTGCTTTGGTATGTTTGAAGTGGTGGCTATGATAGGGTGAAAATCAGAGTATGGAAGCAGATGCAATCTCTCTGTGAGATTGTCGAGTTTGTTGATGATCTATCTAATGGTAACTTTCTCTGTAACATGCAGATGTGAATGAGTGTGCTGAGGAAGGCTACTGCAGCCAAGGCTGTACCAACAGTGAAGGAGGCTTCCAGTGCTGGTGTGAGCAAGGCTATGAGCTGCGACCTGACAAACGTAGCTGCAAAGCTCTAGGTAAAAGGGAGCTCAACCTAGCAACACAACTGGTGTGTGTCTGTTGATCCAGTTCTCGTAATTATATCTCTAGTGCTTCACTGGCAGCATCGTGCTATTCACCAAACAAACATGTAAAGGAAAGGAAGTACCTAGATCTGTGCTACATATACCCACGCTGTTGAAAAATGCTTGTGAAAATTTTGTGTGATTTTGACCATGGAGAGAGGTACTACACTGTTTCCTTTCCCTGCCAGGGAAACAGTGCTTGCCTTCTCTTCCTAGTCCTTTGTCATTCCTTGTGACTCAAAACCTGGGACAAAAGAAGCTTTCTGTCTCTGTTCAGGAAGTGTCTTAGCCTTTCCAATGAGTAAGGTTGTATCACACCTCCTTGTGGTTTGACCCTTGATGCTGGTCACCAATTCTGAATGCTGTGAGTGGCTACTGTATGGAGATCTACTGGGTTTTTTAAAGATATCTATACACTTCTTTAACTTTATTCCTCTTCTAATATAGAAGCTGAGGAATTAGAAATTCCACTTAAAGACTTTAGATTTGATTAGGAATTCCCCTAGTGAAATCCATAAAGCATGTTGGTTTTTTGGGGAGGGTTTTTTGCAGTGAAGTACCTGCTGAGTTTGTATCTGGCTGAAGCAGATTTCAACTGTGTCCTGTCTGTGGTAGACAGTGTAGTAGAGCATGTGTGTTTGCATGGCTAGGAAATGCATATAGGAAAAAGAAACTTTAGTCCAGCTGCCAAGTGGCTGTCTAGTGACATGATTTCAGAGGCTGAGGTCAGGCAGGCTTAGGTAGGACCTGGAATGATCACTTCTTGCTGAGTTAATGTTTGCCAGAAGGTTTAAAACTGCACTGTTAGGACAGTGTATAGAGGATGTAAAAGCAGCTCTCTGAAGTGTTTTGCACTTCGGGGTTGATTGCTGCTGCCAGTACTGCAAAACTCTGTTCTGGGACTTAGTGCAGAGGGAATGGTAGGCAGGATCGAGTCAAATGCTGTCAAATACTCCAATGCTGTCTCCTGTATATTCTTAGGGCCAGAGCCCGTGCTGCTCTTTGCCAATCGAATTGATATCCGACAAGTGTTGCCTCATCGCTCTGAGTATACACTGCTTCTGAACAACCTGGAAAATGCCATTGCCCTTGACTTCCACCACAGCAAGGAGCTGGTGTTCTGGTCTGATGTCACGCTTGATCGCATCATGAGGGCCAATCTGAATGGGAGCAATGTGGAAGAGGTGGTTTCCACAGGGCTGGAAAGCCCAGGTGCGTCCTCACAAAATAGACAGCAGTATAGGGTGGGTGGCTGAGTGAGTGAGTGGAGAAAAGTGAGGACCCAGCATTCAGAACAAAGTGCATCTCCCTGGGGAAGGGTATGGGTTGGATGGAATGGATGTGAGGTGATTGTCCCCCTGGAGTTAATCTTGGCTGACAGAAGAAGAAATTGGGCCTTTTGTGAGGTGGACAGAGAAAGACAACTATTTTTCTGTGCAAATCCATGCTGTGCCTAATTCTGTCTTTTACATAGGTGGACTTGCTATTGATTGGATCCATGACAAATTATACTGGACTGACTCTGGAACATCTCGTATTGAAGTGGCAAACTTGGATGGCACTCACAGGAAAGTGCTTTTGTGGCAGAACCTGGAGAAGCCCCGAGCAATTGCTCTACATCCTATGGAGGGGTGAGTGAAAACATGGGAAACCAGGGGGAAATCCAGTGAGCCCTCCATGTATGTGCTTTTTGTTGAACATTGAAAACCCCATTCTTGGTTGCAAAATATACCTCTGGGCTCAAGACTGACAGTTTGGCACATGGCTGGCAATGGTGGGACCCTTCAGAGCATTAATCCTGCTCTGGGCCCTTCAACTTCCAGCAGGCTGGGTGTTACTTTTCACTTCTCCTATGGCTGTGGCCCAGTCTCATGCTCGATATCACAGGACTGATATTGTTTTGCCCTGCTAGGGAGTGATGTTGGGTGCAATAGGTGGGCCACAAGTTTTCTAGCTGTCTCTCCCTGCTTCCTCCAGTACTATCTACTGGACTGACTGGGGCAACACTCCCCGCATTGAGTATTCCAACATGGATGGCTCTAATCGGCGCATCATTGCGGATACGCACCTCTTCTGGCCCAATGGACTGACCATTGATTATGCAGGACATCGAATGTACTGGGTGGATGCCAAACATCATGTCATTGAGAGGGCTGACCTTGATGGACGCAATAGGAAGGCTGTTATTAGCCAAGGTAAGTAACAGGCTTTCTCCAGGGAGTGCTTTCTGCAATAAAGACCATAGAGTAGCACAGTGCTGATCTGACTTTGAGTCACTGGGTCCTGCATCTGTGCTTGTCTTCTGTTCTTTCACTGTGGAATGAATTCTGCCACCACTGAGGGATGGAATTTGCTACCATGTCGTCAGTGGCTGCATCAAAAGTAGGTTGAGGTGATTGTGCTCTTGTGAGACTCCGCTTAGAATGCTGAATGCATCTCTGGGCTTTCAACATAAGAACATGGTACTATTGGAGGAAGTCTAGAGGAAGGCCACAAAGTTGATAAGAAGACTGGTGCACTCCCTTAAAAAGGCTGGAAGGAAAGATGGGGCTGTTCAGCCTGGAGAGGAGAATGTCGTGTGGAGACCTCATTGCAACCTTCTGGTACCTGAAGGGAATCTACCAGGAAGCAGGAACTTCATCAGGAGGTGTTAGGACAGGGAATACTGGATACAAAATAAAATTAATTTAAATTAGATTTAAATTAAAAGAGGGGAAATTCAGGTTAGGTATTAGGAAGAAATTTTTACTGTGAGGGTGTTGAAGTGGTGGAACAGGTTGCTCATGGAGGTTGCAAATGCCCCAGTCTTGTCGTTGTTCCAAGCCAGGTTGGATAAGGTCTTGAGCAGCCTGGTCTAGTGGGAGGTGTCCCTGCCTTTGGTGGGGGGACTGGGACTAGATGATCTTTAAGGTCCATTCCAGCCCCCTAACGTTATAGCTGTGATTATAGGACAGCAGAGTGGAATTGTCTGTTAAATTAATGTAAAGTGTGTTTGAGCAGGTTGTGTGTGGTGAAGGGGCAATGAAGAGAGCATTCCCATGTCTCCCTGCTAGCCTGAGTCATGATTATATTCCTATATTGGCTGTCTATTACAGGGCTACCACACCCATTTGCTATCACTGTGTTTGAGGACAGTCTGTACTGGACAGACTGGCACACCAAGAGCATCAACAGTGCCAACAAATTCACAGGCAAGAACCAGGAGATCATCCGCAACAAACTCCACTTCCCTATGGACATCCACACACTGCATCCTCAGCGTCAGCCAGCAGGTAACTGCAAAGCGGGTAGAGACTCATTTGGGCCAGCAGAAGACACGGAGCCACGCACAGCCTGAACCTAGCGTGTGGACACACCCCCGCCTGTGTCCGGGGCTGTGGCAGAACTTGCGCCACCGCCCTCGTGTTGAGGTCTCTCTGCCAGGTGTTCGAGTTGGGTGTTACCGCAGCTCCCCCTGCTGGCACTGGGGATGGAGACCTTTCAGGAGGAAATACTTGGGGTTTGTTTATGCAAGAGATGTTTTGGGACAGGGGAAAAATCGTAAGTGGGCATCGTAATGACTGACACCTCCCTTACTCCTCTTCAGTTGCCGTTATCTGCTCTTGAAGTGGATTGTGTTAATTGTTAATTTTAAAATTGAGCCCTAAAAATGGAGTTAGTGCTTTAGTTTATATGTTTTCTTATTTTCAATTAACTTATTGGGAAGTTATATCCATGTAATCTTGACACTTCAACTAGTGTTTTTCCTCCTTTCTTTACTCTTTGCTTTATGTGTGGTTGCTTTTGTCTTTGGCTACTTGAGCAGGGAGAAACCGTTGTGGGGACAACAATGGAGGCTGCACTCACCTGTGCCTGCCGAGCAGCAAGGGTTACACCTGCGCCTGCCCCACGGGCTTCCGCAAGACCAGCAGCCATGCCTGTGCCCAGAGTAAGTGAGGTGTGACCATGTGCTCAGATGTTTAGGGGGTGGCAGAGGGCTGGCAGTGGGACTAAGCATCACCAGCACTTGCTTCCGAGGAAATGCAGCTGGATAGACTGAGTTAGAAGTACTAAGGGTCCTGCCAGAGGATGCTTCACCTTTTTGATGCATTCCCCTGTTGCATATCTCACTGCCTTCACTAAGCTTCATGGGTGGGGATGCAGACAAATTGCACCCTTAGTCCTTCTTTCAGGGCTGCTGTTGGTGCCATGCTACCTGGTACAGCTGATTGTCTCCCTGAAATTCCCATAATTGCTATGCCAGTGATGAGTAAAAAACTCAGTCCTCATCATTGCCACATTTCTCTTAGTTTGCAACTATGTGAAAGAATTAGACCAACTATCTCCTAGATTCTAAGAGCTATTTTTAAATAGCTATTTGATTTGGAGGGACCTCTATGACATCCTTTGAAGAATATGGTTGCCCTTGTTCCCTCAGCATAGGTTACACCCCAGGAGAGAGCTCACAACCACTCTGACCCCCCCTTGCCCATCCTCTCCCAGTGTTATTTTGCTTCCAGTAAAAAAAAAAAAAAAAAAAAAGATGAAAGACCTGCCAGTGAGAGATGATGTAGGTGGTTAAGGTTGTGGATATAGCAGGGAATTGTCTGTCTATCACTGTATTGTTGAACTTAGAGAAATTAAAAGAAGACCTTTCGACCTTTGATCAGGTCTTGACAAGTTCCTGCTTTTTGCCCGAAGGATGGACATCCGTCGGATCAGCTTTGACACAGATGACCTGTCAGATGATGTCATCCCCCTTGCTGATGTTCGCAGTGCTGTGGCTCTAGACTGGGACTCAAAGGATGACTATGTCTACTGGACAGATGTTAGCACTGACTCAATCAGCCGAGCAAAATGGGATGGATCGAACCAGGAGGTACAGTGTTCACTGTGTGTGGAGGTCATCTGGCCAGGAGACTCCTTGAGCATCAGATTTGAAGCCATTGGGGTACACTGGCTTTTTAGGGTGCTGCAGTTCATGGTGGATATTTTGGAACAAAAGTCATGCTCTTTGGGAATGCTTTTTGCACACACTCCTAGACTGATGGTACTATAAATTAGGCAGAGTTCAAAGTTTGGATTTGCAGTTTGAAGAGGCACAAAAAATTAGATGTTTCTCCAAGTAAAAGCCTTATTTGGACTTCTAAGTCCTTCATGCTCTCTCTTGTGTGGCACTGCTCTGCTCAGGTTTTTGCCTTTTGAAAGTTAACGTTGTTTGTGTATGAGTAGTGCATTGGACAGGTACTTTCTCTCTAAGGTCTAATTTCACTAAGCATTTTTTTCTTTTTGTTTTCATGTAGGTTGTGGTGGACACCAGCCTGGAAAGTCCAGCTGGACTTGCAATTGACTGGGTCACCAACAAACTGTACTGGACTGATGCAGGTACTAGGATCCTCTGCTTGACATAGACTTCTATCTTCCCTACTAGACATGAAAACTGATAATCCACTGGGTAGTTCTGACTGTTTCATTCCAAATTTGTCTTATTTCTGTGTAGCAAAAAGATGGAGTTTCATGTTATGTGCTTCTAAATGAGCGTGAATTGAGGCACAACCCTTAGTTTCATTCTCTTTGCAGTATCACCATTACTAATTCTGTAAAAATATTCATCACTGTTTTCTTGCTGCAGAGCTTGTGTTTGTGTGTGTTTGTGTATCTTCCAAAAGTGTATCTTGAGGTGCACCAGGTAATACTTGCAGCATGCTCCCTGCTGGAGAGTCATAGTTGCGAGAGATATAAGGAAGATTATTTTTTCCTAGCTGTTCTCTTGTGGCATGGGGGCTTAGTTAAGAGGTGGATTTTATACAGGACTCCACATCAGTGACAGCCACAGAGGTGACTTGAGAGAATGGACAGTGACATATTAAGCCTGATTTCTTACCTATCTCCCAGCTAAGAACATAGATGGATATAGGGGAAGAAGTCATTGTTGTATGGAGGTTTTTTGCCTTAGCTCTTGCAATTTCAGTTTGATCTTTGTTATTTTTTCTCTAAATTTTTGCAGGAACAGATCGGATAGAGGTCTCCAATACAGATGGGACCATGAGAACTGTTCTAATTTGGGAGAACCTAGACAGACCTAGAGATATTGTGGTGGACCCTGTTGGAGGGTAAGAGATTCTTTCTTCTGGGATGACAACATAACAATTCTTGCATGTCTGAAGATTTTCTGATTCTTTGGTTTTGTACAATTTTCTTTCTCTCTGGTACTATTGTTCTACAACCTCCTAATGACTGAAACTAGAGACATGATTTTAGATGCTAATGGAACAAGATAAGCAGAGGTGATTTCCTGTTTTGCTGTAGAGCTTGCAGGGGCTGGCTGGTGTTTTCATTTGTTTATCCTGGGGATGTTATAACTAATGATATGGTACAAAAATATTGAGAATTGGGCCATCTAGATATTTTCTATGTCTCTCTTTCATATGCCTTTGTGAAAATTTGTGAAATTTCTATTCAAGCTCCCTGCTTATTAACTAGAATTTCAGTCAGAAGGATGTTCTCAGACCTTGTGGAGGTGGGAATAGGGTGGATAGGAAAAAGCTTGTCAGCCATTGCTGTAGAGGTTGAATTCCTTGAATGAAAGAGTGCTATTCTTTCCTTGAGCGGATCACTGGAAGACAAATGCAGCAAGAGTGCAAAGGGCTAGTGGTGTACATTGGTAAATAATCAGTTAATTTTTAGACCTTGACCTATTTTCTTGAACTTTTTTGTCCACATTGTAAATAGGCCAGCCATGAGCAGTGGAAGGTATATAAATTTGAGTATGATCTTAAGTACATTACAAGAAGCCAAGGCTGGACAAGAGTACAGTAATACTTTAATGCTTCTTCCTGCTGGGGCCTGAAGGCACCAGGCTCCCTTGTTTCTCTGGCAGTGAAAAAGTGTGGGCATTCACATCTGTGCGGGCTTCTTCTTAGGTTCATGTACTGGACTGACTGGGGTGCTAACCCAAAAATTGAACGTGCTGGGATGGATGCCTCAAACCGCTTGGTGATCATTTCCTCCAACCTGACGTGGCCCAATGGCTTGGCCATTGACTACGAGTCACAGCGCTTGTACTGGGCAGATGCAGGCATGAAGACCATCGAGTATGCCAGTCTGGATGGAAGCCACAGGAAGGTAAGGAAGCTGTCTTTGAGGAGCAGGTCTGGGAGCCTGAACACAAACTGATGATGGCTCCTGCCTCTTTTTTCCAATGGAAGGGGAACTTTACAAATGAAAGTACACAGCAGCTTTCACTGGGAGAAAAGAACTCCTTTCAGTTTGAAGCTGTGTGTGAGGGAAGTTGGAGGGCTAAGGTTGCCTCATCATTCTCCTTTTGCTGTGATTGTATGTTATGATGTTGAGAGGGAGCAAGAGAAGCCTCTTCTCCTTAGTGACTTCATAGTCACTGACGTACATATTATATACATATATATATATATATATATATATATATATATATATATAAAATAAATTTTAAAACTATTTTAATATGTATAATATAATACTTTTCTTGGGGCTGTGGGGGTAATCTGAGCAGGTGCTGATTGGGAACAATCTGCCTCACCCCTTTGGACTTACTCTTTATGGCGAGAGAATCTACTGGACAGACTGGCAGGCCAAAAGCATCCAGAGTGCAGATAGGAGGACTGGGCAGTCTCGGGAAACACTGCAGGACAATCTGGAGAATCTTATGGATATTCATGTTTTCCACCGGCACAGGCCACCAGGTACAGAGCTCACACCCAGGCCCCGCTGAGCTGAGAGCTTGCTCAGGCTCTGCTGTGTGGCACTTCTTCTCTGCAAGGAGCTGACCTGTCAGCCCTCATTGTCTTAAATGTCTGTGTGGAGTATGAGAGCATGAGAATTAGCTCTTGACTTGGTATTTGAAGGCATTCTAGAATACATTTCTCTAGCTGCTACATCTCTTTTTTGTGCCAGTGCTACTGGCTCATGGATTTCTCATCCTCTTTTCCACAGTACATACAGCATGTGAAGTTAACAATGGAGGCTGCAGTCACCTGTGCCTTTTGGCACCTCTTCCAAAAGGTTACAGCTGTACTTGCCCTACAGGGGTCAACCTGCTATCTGATGGCAAGACCTGCTCCTCTGGTAAGTGTTCTCTGTAGAATCCTCATTGCAGTTTTGTATCAGAGCTACATTTTGCCTCTGCCTTGTTAGAGAACAAATTTCACTTTTATGTACTTACCTGCTTTACACCTTGAAAGACCCATTTGGTGCCTGTACCTTCAATATGAGTGGGAATTACTATGAAGAAACTTACTGATAAATGTATTGATGAAAGAGACATTTTTCTTGAAATTAAGTTGGACAAGTAAACCAAATGTCACATTTTTTCCCATACTTTAGCCCTAATATCGAGGTGAATTATTAAACTAAAAGGTGATATATCCTTTAATGGGTCTGTATACACTCATCCTGTGGACACTCTTTTGAGCATGCTGGAAGGCACTTGGCTTCAGGCCATAGTGATCCACTTTTCCTCCCTAGCAGGAAAAAAGTGACTCCTAATTTCCATTTCCCACATATAAGCAGAAGTAACTCTTCTATGAGTGTAATACTTTTCAATTTGGATGTAAAGAAGCATTAAGTGATGCTCAATGAAGTGATTCTTTTGTACAACTGTCCATAAGCCGAGATCTGCCTGAGACACTTTTCCACTGAAGTGGATGTAACCTCTAGGACATTTCATAAATGGCGCCTACAGTTGAGTGAGTTGTTCCTCACTAACATCTGTCCATTGTCCACTCTGCAGGAATGACCAGCTTTCTGATCTTTGCTAGAAGGACTGACATCCGGATGGTCTCTCTAGATATCCCCTACTTTGCAGATGTTGTTGTCTCAGTCAATGTCACCATGAAGAACACCATTGCAATTGGAGTGGATCCTCATGAAGGTCTGAACTTCTTACTGTATGTGACTGTGTTTGAGAGCCAACAAGTAACTTCCTATCTAAATATATGAGTAAAGACCCAGGCATAGATCTTACTGTAGGCTGTGGATTTGGGTATGTGCTGCAAATAATTTGTTTCCATTGAGGAAAGGAATATCCTTACAGGAAAGCAGAGAAACCAAACTATATGGAAAAAACCTCCCTGCAATATTGAGTGAGGTTTTGGATTTAAGGAAGTTCCTCTTGCTGAGGCCTTTTACAACAGTAGAGTTAAGACTTAACATTTCACAGGTTGTTCATGTGTAGTAAACATCCTGTGCTGGATGTAAACTGCGTTGCACTGTAAGGCAGATGATCTCATTTTGAGAAGTCAGGTGTGGAACTATACTACTCGCTGATGGTATTAGGTATTCTCTGTCCCTGTGTGAAGGTTGGACCTTGTGTAAAGGTTAAAGGTCCTACATACTTTGGGGAGAATTGGAACAAGAAAATTCGCCGTGTTTTATCACTCTAGCTTAATAATCTTGTGCTATTATTACTCTTGTACAATCAGATCCATTTTGAATGGTGTAGTGGGTGGTCAGAGACCTGGATCTGTTTTTTAAGGATTTTGCTGTTTGGTTGTTGGGATTTGGTTTTGTTTTGTGCTTTCTCAAGTTTCTCTTTCTTCTTCAACTCAGGAAAGGTTTACTGGTCAGACAGCACATTGCGGAAAATCAGTCGTGCTGCCCTTGATGGCTCACAGTTTGAGGACATCATCACTACAGGTGAGGGAGATTTTGATCTGAGAGCCTCTTGCTTCTATGCAGTATGAAAAGACAGGGCCTCTGATACCCCAGTAGAATACATTTTTTGATGGAAAGGCAAGCAAAGCCTAAAGTATTTGCCTATAAGATGGACAAGAGAAATACTAGAAGTTCCTTATTAAATTGGGAGAATAAGCAGTGACCAAAATGTTTTTCTATTTTCTCAGGTCTGTTGACTACAGATGGGCTGGCTGTGGATGCTGTTGGCAGGAAGATATATTGGACAGATACAGGAACAAACCGGATTGAAGTGGGCAACCTCGATGGCTCCATGAGGAAAGTCTTGGTCTGGCAGAACCTGGACAGCCCTCGGGCAATAGCTTTATACCATGAAATGGGGTTAGTGTTATCAAGAGTTTGTCCAGGAGTTACACAGGACTTCTGACCTCCTTTTCCATAATACTTGCTGACTTTTCCCCAGGTATATGTACTGGACAGACTGGGGTGAGAATGCCAAGCTGGAACGCTCTGGGATGGATGGCTCTGGACGTGTGGTGTTGATCAGCAACAACTTGGGCTGGCCTAATGGACTGGCAGTGGATAAGGCTGGGTCCCAGCTGCTCTGGGCCGATGCACACACTGAGGTCTGATTCTGTTCTTCAGTGTTATTTGTCATTGGGTATTTGGTAGCCTGGAGTCTGCTTTGAAGCTCTTAAGCAAACTGTCCAAAGAGCAAGGGGAATGTAAGCTTTTCTGAGAGTATGGGCTATGGAGGGAGGGTGAACCTGAATAACGTCACTCGCCAAGACTGTTTCCCCCTTGCCACAGTAAGTGCTAGCAAGAGGAGAAATGTTTTGAGTATGAGGTGATGTTCTATTCTTCCTGTAGCGGATCGAGGCTGCGGATCTCAATGGCGCGAACCGCCGCACCCTGCTGTCTCCAGTGCAACATCCCTATGGCCTCACTTTGCTGGACTCTTACATCTACTGGACTGACTGGCAAACTCGCAGCATTCACAGGGCTGACAAGGACACTGGTGCTAATGTCATCTTGGTGAGAGCAAACCTGCCTGGCCTCATGGATATCCAAGCTGTTGACAGGGCACGGCCCCTGGGTAAGCTGCTCCCCAATTGGCAGGTGTCAGTGGTGGCAAGGGGCAGGGTCCTTTAGAGCTGTCATTGGAAACAGTCCTTGGTGTAAAGCAGGAGTGATAGAGTGGCTTCTCAAAAATCAGCTTTTCTTCTGATGCCTTCTTTAAGGCATCACTTCTTCCCTCTTTAACTAAATTTTTTTGCACTCCTCCCTGTTTACCCAGATCTATAGGACTAGCTTTGATTACTGCATTCTTTTTGACCCCATTGTCCCATTTCCTTCATTGGATTGCACTGACAACCTCATTCTCGCACACACCAGAGCCACTTTCTTAGGAGAACTGAATAAGTCATGCCTTATTAAACTTCACCAGACTGTACTGACATTGGACAATTTCCCTTTTATAACTCCAAAATACTCTAATTCTTCTTGAACCAGTTGCTTTGAAATATTATTTTCAAAGCATTCTAAAAAAATTCTAGTATTATTTCCCAATCATTGCAGGCTTCATCTTCCTGTCTGCCTCTTTGCTCTGCAAAATTTCTGCTGCTTTAGTTGCTTTCAATAGATCATGTTGTCCAACTATTCTCTGCCAGAGTCAATTCTTTATTACTCTTTGGGGATTCTATAACACCCCATCTTGCTTTCTTGCTTTTCAGTGGAAGTTGTTGCTTTGTGCTGTAGCTTTATTTTGGTAGAATTTCCCCAATACATACTTCTACAGAAAACTGTGCTGTTTTTCCTGTGGTTACTAACAGCAGAGCATCGCTCTTGACTGTGTAACTTGGCAACATAACTTAAGGCTGACCAAAAGTCTAGCCATCGTATCCACATTGTTTTCTTCCTACTCCTGCACCTGTCTCCTGGGCTTATTCCCTCCTAGTAAATGTATGCTGGGTTCTTCACAATTAAAAAAAAATTATATGACCCTAATATGTCAGGCACTTCCAACAGGCTTCTCTGATGTCTTTGTTTACTTGCCACTGTGTGCAGCTAAGTTGAAACAGAAGCTTCTTTGTGAGCCTGGCCTCTGGTGCATTGTCACACTATTTCCCCGCAGGGTTGGATCTTTCTCAGCATTACCATTTGTAGCAGTAATAAAGTTAAACTGCAGTTGCATAAATCTGTGGACATTTGGCTGTTTCTTTTTCTGTGGGAAAACTATGATTAGCAAGGAATGCAGGTTAAGATTTTTTACTCTAATGATCCTTCTTCTTCTGGACCCTCCTGTTCTCCTTGCCAATCATGCCCATAACTACCATGAATCTTGGAGAGAAGGGAGAGTGTCTCTGTATGAACGGCTGTAGATTCCCAGCAAGACTGGGGATAGTAAGGATTACCTCAGCTGCTAGCAAGTTATGCATGTATGTAACGTTTAAAATAAAGTTCTGGTCTGTGAGATCCTAAAACTATTCTTTCCCTTTTCTAAAGGCTTCAATAAATGTGGAGTTCGTAATGGTGGCTGCTCCCACCTTTGCTTGCCTCACCCCACTGGTTTCTCCTGTGCCTGCCCCACTGGCATCCAGCTGAAGAGAGATGAGCAGACATGTGACTCTTCTCCAGAGACCTACCTGCTTTTCTCTAGCCGTGCTTCCATCCGTCGTATCTCACTGGACACCAGTGACCACACAGATGTGCACATACCTGTCCCTGAGCTGAACAATGTAATTTCTCTGGACTATGATAGTGTGGATGGCAAGATTTACTACACAGATGTATTTCTTGATGTTATCAGGTAGGTGCCAGTCAACGGCTAGGCTGGTGCCCAGGTCACCCAATGACTTGTGCTGAGTGTGCCAGTAAATTGGGGAGATTGAGCACTACAGCACTACTTACACTTTGTGTTACATCATGTGTATCAGTGAACTCATGCTGAAGGTGTGTTTAACTTGCTGGAGACTGGGGGGAAAAGTATTAGAGAGGTAGTAGTATGCAGTGGGCCTGTGATCGTTGTAGATCCAGTTTTCCAGGAGCTACCTGTTCCTCACTACTGTTTGTAATTGATTTCTATCCAGGCGGGCTGATCTAAATGGCAGCAACATGGAAACTGTTATTGGTCAGGGTTTGAAGACTACAGATGGCCTGGCAGTGGACTGGGTTGCCAGGAACCTCTACTGGACAGACACAGGACGCAATACCATCGAAGTGGCTAGACTGGATGGAAGCTCCAGGAAAGTGCTGATCAATAACAGCCTGGATGAACCTCGAGCCATTGCTGTCTTTCCCAAGAAGGGGTAGGTATGGGGTTATTGGTGGGGCAGGAGGAAGAGCTGCATAGGGGCAGGCTGGAAGAGGAGGTCGTAGGAGGAAAAGGAGATGTGTCGTGTGCATCTGCAGGTATCAGCAAGGGGGTGACTCTGAGTGACTTAGAGTAGTCAGGCAGACAGTGAATTTGATGGTTGGGTAGATAGCTGTGAGAAGGCTACAGACTATATTATCTTCTTTGAACCTGAACAATTTGGCACTTTCTTTCATAACTAAAACTTTCCTTAGGCCAAATGAATTGGTCTTTTCTTCTTACACTTGCCTTTTGTCTCTTCAGGTATCTCTTCTGGACAGATTGGGGTCACATTGCTAAAATTGAACGGGCAAACTTGGATGGCTCTGAACGTAAAATCCTGATTAACACTGACCTAGGGTGGCCCAATGGATTGACTTTGGATTATGACACCAGGAGGTCAGTGAAAGATTTTCCTATACTTGTACAGGGTTGAGGGATGAAATGCATTTTTTAGCCCTCTTAGCTTCATTTATTGGAGTAGAGCTGTGGGTTTGGATTTGGTTTTGGTTTTGAGGTGTTTTGGGACTTTCTTCTTTAGGTGAAAAACTTTCTTTAGTTTTTATTTCCTGGTCCATCTGATGATTCCACAGTCTTGGCCAATAATTGACTAGAAAGTAAAGTGACTTTGTGTAGATGGAAGCTCACCTCTTTCCCTGTGCCTTCAGGATATACTGGGTGGATGCGCACCTTGATCGCATAGAGAGTTGTGACCTCAATGGGAAGCTACGGCAAGTGTTGGTCAGCCAGGTGTCACATCCCTTTGCTCTGACACAGGTGAGAAGGTTCTCCTGCTGCCACCATTCTCCTTAGTATGCTGATGAATTTGTACAGTGGAGTTTGGAAACAGGGAAGTGTTACAGTCCAAGGAAACCGAAAAGGCTGAGGGGATAATACTTCAATCTTCTCTGGAGTTAACAAAGGAAGTTTGTCTGAACTGTGGGGTGTAGAGAGTCATCTTTTTTATAGAAAGAGGGTAAGGGTTTGAAAAGGCCTTTGTTTTGGGCCTTCTGCCACTGGGATATGTTTTTTATGGGCATCCTGTGTCTGCATGACTAAACATGCTAATAATTTTTCTTTGCTGTCTCCCTGAGCAGCAGGACAGATGGATATACTGGACTGACTGGCAAACAAAATCTATCCAGAGAGTGGACAAATACTCTGGGCGGAACAAAGAGACAGTCCTAGCCAATGTTGAGGGATTGATGGATATCATTGTGGTTTCTCCTCAGAGACAGACAGGTAAATAGAAGGACCTTGATTCAGGCAAATGCTAATTGTGGAGCAAAAGAGCTCTGGAACCACTGCACTACTGTGGATGTCAAGTAAGGATGACATCCTTTCTTATGCTCAAACTATTCACACATCTTCCCTTAGCACATTCCTTGTCTGCCTTTTCAGTCAGGTAGATCTTAATGTGTTCTATTAAAGCTTTGATTAGCAAATGTTACTTTGTTGTTGTTCACTCAACATTGTGTTAAAACAGAAGAATGTGAGCTTTTTATTATTTTTATCTCTGCAACTGTGTTGTCTGGGCTTCTGTCTAAAGATTTTCAGTACCTTCCTTTCAAGACTGCCCTAATCCAATTCAGTGTCTGGGTATTGTCATCACTTTCTTAGTAATCGGATGACGGGCATATGCCAAACCCATAATAACTTGCCCGATTTCTAAGAAGTATTTCTGGCTGAGCAGGAAAGAGACTCTGAGCTCCTTTTTGTTCAGATGTAACATATTTAGAAAATTGTTTGTTCCTTCCAGGTAGTAATGCTTGTGGAGTGAACAATGGAGGCTGCACTCACCTCTGCTTTGCCAGGGCTTCTGACTTTGTCTGTGCATGTCCGGATGAACCAGATGGGCGGCCCTGTTCTACGAGTGAGTTTACTGAGTGTCACTTGTTAGTAGCTTCCATAAGTGAGCCACTGCTCCTGCTTATGCAGTGGCAACCAGAGCAGCTGAGGCTCTCCAGTGTATACAGAGTTGTATGTTGAAACTAAGGCCACTGATTTTGTGCAGTAGAGCCTTCTTCTGTCCTTTCTGCTGACAGGCTGGGTTTGAGATGGGAAGGCTGCTCATATAAGCTATAGAGAGTTTTGGAAATGGCCTATCAGACTTGTCCCACAAAGTTGGAGTCCTGCTTATTTTTCTCTGTTGTTCTAGTTCCTGGTGTGGTGCCCCTTGGTCCGGAACCAACCAGTGTAAATGAGAGAAGCCAAACACCACCTGGCAGACTAGGTACTTCAACAATCAAACCTCTCACATCTCTGGAAACAGTGGAAGGAAAGTAAGTGTTCTTGTTCTCTTGGGATTGGGGTGTGAAATTGCAAACTTTTGCAAGGTGTCACATGCAAGCCCCCTCTGCTTGCCATCATCCAAATATACCTATCCCTAGCCAAAAGAGGATATTCTAGCTCCAGATTTCACTTTCTTAATTGATTAAACTGTCATGACAAAAGTGCAGGTCATTGCTGAGATGGCAAGAAACAGCTGCAGACTCTGTCTGTTTTGTTGAAAAGTGTGTGTAGGCTAACTGTACTGAAGTGTTAAACTTTAACCCATATGTCATTGATTAATTTTTGAATCTCCTAATCTTGAGAGCCTATTTCTGAGACAAGGACAGAGGAGTATGTTGCTTCAATTCACTGAAACATCTCAGACTAGACCCACACAGCTGAGGAAATGGTTCTACCCTGGGAACGGGATAGTTTACTTGGGGCAGAACAGAACCTTTGCAGCTCTAACATTTAAGTTACAATGCAGGTAGTTAAGGGACTCTTTTCTTCTAATTCCCTGCATCCTGCTATTTATACTGCTTAGCAAAAGAGAGGTATTATAGTATATGGTTGAGTTATTTACAGAGCAAAATTTGCACTTTGTTGATTATGATTTATTGGACAGAAATGTCTTCATGCAGACTCCAAGACATTTTGATTTTTGCTTCAGCACTGATGGCGAAATTTTCCTGAAAGATATGAGTACACCTGTGTACCTGAGAGGCGAATCTAAAATGAATTGGATATAAAGATACTGCAGATAATTGATAGAATCATGCACACCTCTTCTCTGGATGGAGAATACTAAGGAAGAGAAAGGAAGACCTGTGTTTTTTAATTGGAAAGGGAAGGGATATAAGTGCTAGCCCATTTCATCTTTTTTTTAATACATTTGGTACTGTTTATTCTACTTTCAGTAAATAACTGTCTTTCTGTCATTCAGCTGCTCTGACAAAGATGCTAGGCAAGGCTTGTGTACTCGTGCCAACGAGGCAGTGTTGGCCACCATGGGTGAGTTGCTTTTCTTTAACTCTTCTCCACCAGGGTTGTTCCTCCAGATGTGCACAGGGCATTCCAGTCCGTAGTGTCTGAAACTGAGATTTCTGAAACTCATTCTTGAATTACTCAAATGCCATCTGAGTAGAGCTAAATGCCTCTTAGACATTCTTTAACCTAGATGGGGACTTCTCCAAATAACTCTTTGGTCTGAAGAATAGTTCTGTTTTCTATCATCCATTTGGCTCTTCCCATTAATAATACTCTTTTTCACTGTCCCTTTGTGTTTAGTTGAAAGTGGTTGACTGTGGTAGTTGCTTCCCACTGCAGGAGTAACCTGTCCACAAGGGAGTCTAACTCCTCCATTACAGCCCCATTGCAAAGATCTTGATGCTCCTTGGTTTGAGGCCTAGGTGGGAAGAAAGTTTACCATGTGTTTGTTTCATATGAAGCCAAACAAAATCCTCTGCTAAACCTTAATGTGCTGACATTTTAGTTTATCTAATTATGTATGGGTAAAGCCCCACCCAAAGTCAGTATTATCCAGTGAAATATAAAATGATTGCATAAATTACCCTTGGTATTCACTTTCAGGAGAAGGACTGCACGTCAGCTACATTATTGGAGGTCTTCTCAGCATCTTGTTTATTTTGTTGCTTATTGCTGCTTTAATTATATATAGGTAAGTGATCTATTTTCCCTCTCCTAGCCAATTGTAAATTCTTGGGTTGTAGGAGAAGAAAGTCCCTGAAAGCACTAAATCTTTCTTTATTGTCATTTATGTCCTTTTTTCCTCCATTGGAAGGAGTGCTTGATGATTTTATTTGCAAGGTTTGAGTCCTGTGCCTCTAAAGTGTTGGTCATGCGGTTCTACTATTTGAAACCTTATTGGCTAAATTTTCTGCAGAAAGCTTATGAGTTATGGACAGGGATATGAGATAATTTGCATCTCAGTAAGTGTGTGAGCTCATATGCTTTCTGACAGGTAACTTCACCAATTACTGCCATGATAGCTTTTGTGGTTACATGATAGTGCCTTGTTGTACTGGTAGCTAGTAAATGGACTTGTAGCTGAAGAGCCAGGTGAAGCCAGGATTCTCTCTTTGAGGGACAGTAGAGATGACTGGAGCCATCCATTTGCTGAGCACAGGAACTTTGGGTCCTGGCAGTAGATTTCTGTGACTTTTCTGACAGCTCTCTCCCTCTAGGCATAATAAGTCCAAGTTTACGGACCCTGGCTTGGGGAACCTAACCTACAGTAATCCTTCATATCGAACGTCTACCCAGGAGGTGAAGATTGAATCGATTCCCAAACCAACCATGTACAACCAGCTGTGCTACAAGAAAGAGGTAAGAGCTGCTGCTAAGGACATGGGAGCACAATTCAAGCTGCTGTTGAGTATTACAGACCTCACTATGTGGAAAGATTGCAGCTTTTGAGCATTTACTTCTAGGACGTAGGAGGGATAGCTTCAGTGAGCTGTTCAGACTGCTATGGTGATCAGCATCAGTGATCTTCCTCAGTGAGCTGTAGTGAATTTGACCTGTCTTTAGTTCTCTGCTTCTTACCCACTCCCACAATGTTTTGTATTTCATTTGCATTGGGTACTGGCCCTCAAAAGTGCATGAGCCAATTGGAATTGTCTTCCTTGGATACATGTCCCGCTTGGTGACTGTTGCACCAAGGTTGCTTTGGACAGTGATCAGGGGAATCAGGCAGCCAGAAAGGGTTTAGTAACAAGAATGTGGCTCCTGGCTGTGCACGACCTGGGAGGGGTGGGATAAGGAAAAAAAATAGAGCCCTTATTAAATACAGCATTTTAAAGGCTCTTCAGAGGTCCATACTTTGTGCCACATGGAGAGAGTTTAAAAGATACCTTGCAGTGCTTAGTTTCTCCTCTCTTTTCTCCTCAGAAGCTTTCTTATCACTCAGATAGCTTCTCATCTTCCCTCTTCTGATTTCCGTCCACATCCTCATGTCAGGTATCACTGCTCTGTGTGTTTGATCCTGCCTCCCTCACTCAAACTCTGTTGTGTGGCTCAAGCTGTCAATACTAATTGCTCTTTCTTGGTTTTCCCCACCCCGCTTTTATGTCCTTAAACTAGCTCTAGTCTGTCAAGAACGTGTAAGTAATTTTCTGTGGCAGATTCTTTGGTCTGGGCTTTGGCTACTCATACTCAGTTATATTTTAAAAAGGCAATTTCTGTTAGGACTATTTGTGATTATCTGTTAGATCACCTAGTTCCTCTGGCAGAGATCACAGACTTACACAGGGGAGAGTTTTCCCTTACTGATTTCCAAAGGTACTATCCAATAGATTCCCCAAATCTTCCAGCCATTTTAGCCTCATCTGTTAAGGATAAATCAGGATTATTTATCTGGGAATCTAAATCCTTTCCACTTTTCTCTTAATTCTGGTGCTCTTTTATATACACAGATGTATATTTCCCTACCCTCTGCACTTTCTCCTCAGGGGTAGATCAGATGCTCCTTATTTGTCAGTAAGCCAAGTTAGATTTCACTACTTTAATCTCAGTGTGGTCCCTTTAGCCTCTGATCATTTTCATTGTTTCCCTATAATCTCCTTGCCCTGTGTCACTGTGAGGCTTGGACTCAACAGTGGTATTACAGCTGTGTTTTGCTGAAAGGTGAATCTAGAATGACTCTAAATGTAAAGATATGCAAACCTAGAATTGATCTCCTGCCTACTTTTACCATGAGGTTTTCTGTCTGTTTCTGCTTTCCATTTTGTTTGGTGGGGTTTTTTTTTTCCTTCATTTTAAAGACTTAGAGCTCTTACTCTCTTCTGTCAGGGAATATGGTATAGTTGAATGAGAGGAGCAGCCTTATCCTCATTCCCCTTCCACTGAAGAATCATGGAGTTTGGAATGAGAGCCCCTGCAGGGAGGACTCACTGGGAGTGTTAAAGAACTAAAGGAAGCTTAAAATGGGTTCTGTCATTGTGGTAGTTAAAGCCAGTGGCTGTTTACATGGAGGTCCAGCTTTTTGTCTGCTTCACTGTCTTCATTCCAGCTCTGCACTGCTCTTTGCCATATTTTTCCGTGGACATATTTTTTAATTCATCTGTCTTCTCCCTAGACTGGTCCTGACCACAGCTACACTAAGGAGAAGATCAAGATTGTGGAGGGAATATGCCTTTTATCCAGTGATGATTCCGAATGGGATGACCTGAAGCAGATTCGGAGCTCCCGTGGAGGGATCCTGCGGGACCACGTCTGCATGAAGACAGATACGGTCTCTATCCAGGCTAGCTCTGGTTCACTGGATGACACCGAAACTGAGCAGCTGCTACAGGAAGAACAGTCTGAATGCAGCAGTGTTAACACAGCAGCAGCCACTCCTGAGCGGCGGGGCTCACTGCCGGACACAGGCTGGAAACACCAACGCAAGCCCTCCACAGAGAGCGAGGTCTAAAGTACACGTGACTTTGGAAACAGTCGTACCCTCCCTACCCTCTGCTCTGCACAAAAAAGACAGGACTGCCTGCCTGGCATGGAAGGGCACAGAGACCAGCCTCTCTTGCAAGGGGCCTGAGACTTGGACTGCCTTTTAGCGTGGAGCTTGGGCAACTGTGTTGTTGTGGTTGGAGAAGGAGGATGGGTGGGTTGGTTGGAACCCAGAGACCCTTTTGACTCATTTTCACTGTCTGTGGTTTATTTATATGTTCCCTTTTCCTGGAAGCTGCCACATTAACTACTGCAGTGACTCGTCTGGCCTGAATCTGGTTCGGAGTCTCTGTTCCCTGGCAACCTGCAAGTCCTGTGCCATCCAGCTCACGGTCAATGCCCATGAAGAGAGCAGAGCTGCCTCATTGCTGGCTCCTGGTCACAGAAGTACCCCGTGTCATTCCAGCACTAGCAGCACTCTTTGAGGCTTTGTGTTGAGGGGTCTCTGACATGAGAGAGATGGGTGTAGATGGGATATACTTTGGGGCTCAAGAGGACACTGACACAGCATCAGGTCATCTTGTGAGGGCATAAAGAGGGTAACGACAGTTGCCAAGACTCACTTCATGAGACTATCACTGCTTACTTTCTTATCTGCTACTAAAAACTTTAAGAAATGCTCAGATTGGAGCACTGTGTCTGTTGCTGGCAGTGGACACTGTTCCTGTTCTCCCCTTTCCTTTTAAAATATGTTTCTACTCTGGAAAAACAAGAGTCAGCAAATGGCCCTTTCAGAACCGTTCAGTACCCTGTGGGTACTGGAGTCTGAGTGCTGAACTTGAGACAAGAAGAGATTGGTATTTTACTTAGTTCTACAGAGCTAATGGGAGCAAATGGATCTCAGCAAGACCTAAATTTTACTGATCTTTGCATAACTGATATATAAAAAAAGAAAAGAAAAATTTGCTAGGTCCCCACTAGTCCCAATTCTGCAAGGTCCCAATTATTTTGGCCTTTAGGACCTTTGATTACCATAATAAGGGAAAAGAGAGAATTCCTAGGTCAACTCTTTCCCATGGGAGTGCTCAGTGCTGACAGTTAGGAACTGCTTTATTCCTAGGCTGAGCCCATTTGACCTAGAATGAGAGACAATAATCAGAGAGCTGCAAGGGCCATTTTAAGTAGTTGTTTATCAGATAGAATTGCACTTTAAGTTCTTCTGTTACTACTAAATAGCTCTCCTTGCCAAATAATTTTTCCCATCAGCTGCATGAGCTTCAGTTGTTCTCTGGCCTCCAAGACTCCTACCCTTTAGGGAATGTCATCCCACCCTTGCAGCCAAAACCCAGCAGCATTTGGATCTGGGTCCAAGGACTCCCAAGGACTATTGCCACCTCTTCATATTCTCTTGTCATCTGTTTGTTCAAAAAGAAAAAGGAGAAAATATTGCTTGACACTTCAAAAATGAAATTTATATTAACCCCTCAAATCACATGGTAAAATATTAAGCATTAAGCCAGATCCTCGGAAGCAGAACCTCCCATTGAAAAATTTCTCACTGCAAACTTTGTAACCTCTTTTATCACCTGGAAAGAGGTCAAGTACATTCCCACCCATGGTGTAAAGAGAGCAAATTATACACTGGGGTATGGTTCAGAGGTAGGGGGAGGGTCCATCTCCCATGCAGTATTTTTTTCAGCTGATTAAAAAGGAGAATCGTCCTACTCTGCTCAAACCTTGTTTATATACTAACAGGCCTGCCCAATACCCCTGAAAAACACAACAGTTGCTAGTGGTTTGCCTGTACTTTTCACAGCAGAAATAGCTTTGTAGATAGGGGAAGATTGCAGCTTTGACCTGGCTAGGTGGCTTGAGACTCTGTCCCTAACTGCACCATTGGGCTGACTGGTGTATATTCCTGTGGAAAATGAACTGGAGCTAAGGCTTGGATTTCCCTGTGTAAATGTGGGACTCTTCCCTACTCCCAGAGGGATTTATTTTTATCCTTTTTTTTTTTTATTAGATTTTTATTTAATTATTTATTTGTTTGACTCCAGCCTTGGAAGCATTGATTTTTTTGGGCAGAGGCACTTTTGAATTGAGGTGTGGACTCGACTGGGAGCTGAGAAAGGGGTGCATATCACTGACATGGATCATGCCCATCTAAGCCATTTCATGCAGGGACAGCACCAGAGGGCTCAAGTGTAGGCAGAAGAATCAATTTATTCAGAAACCATGTGTAGGGGCAGGGGCATCAAGGCTGGGATTGGGGAAGTTGGGGAGGAAGGCTCTGACTTGTAGGAGAGCAGGATTTCTTTGGGTTTTGGAATGGATTGTTGGTTTTTTTTTCCCAATAGCTTATGTGACCATGCACCAAAATCCTGAGGTGGGACAGGGGTGAAGGGAAACATCTGCCCAGACCTGTCACTTAAGATTAAGTCAGCCTGTCAGAGTACTTGCTGTCCAAGTCTGGAGTGTCTGCAAGTGTGGAGTGGAAAGGAAAAACAGAGTCAGTCTTTTCAACAACTCATGGTGTCTGTGATCTCCACCTTGATCAATATTCTCTGCTGCTTCTTAGGAGAGGCCCTGCGCACTCCAGCCTAACAACCATTCATAACTGCTCTCTGCTCCCTCCCTCAAATGATTATGGTGAAAAGGAGCAATAAAATGTCACACAGCCTCCTCCACCAGTGAGGTGGGCAGAAATTTATGTCTTTTTCCTAGAGACAGCCCCAGTGAGATGCTTGCCTGGGGATGCATCATGGTTCCCCATTCTGGGGAAGAGAAGACCCTCGTTGCACTTAGGATGTTAAGAATGTAGAAAGGCTACTGGAGGATGATCTCTTGAGCACTGATTTACTATGTAAAAAGCAAACCTCTCTCCTGTCTGTCCTGAGCTAACGTCAGTGATTTCCGTGTGTTCCTGTGTAATGGTTTTAACGTTACTCACTGGAGACATTGGATTTTCTGGAGTTATTTAACCACTGTGTTCAATATTTTAGGGGTTGATGATAATTTAATATAAATTTAGCTTTTCTTAACCACTCTGCCTGGCTTTTGGTTGTGAATCATGCATGTTATTTGGACTCTCCTTTGAATGGGGAACTCCCAAACCTGTACAGACAGAACCTCAACTTTGCTTCATTTGAGAGGAGCAAGAATGTAGGAACAGATATGGGTTCTTAGAAATCTGATGGTAGCACACACTATACCCCTATGATTTTGACTCAAGGGCTCAATATCTACCCTCACTTTTGCAGATTCCTTCACACACGTAATATCTCTCACTCTGCCCCACCTTACTTTTTTTCCCCCTCTTAAACATGGCAACAGCAGAAAGGGCTGTTCATTTTGGCATGTATTAGGACTGTAGAGATATCAAGCCCCTGCCAAGTGGAAAATAAAGCTCTGAAGAAGAGCTGCTTTTTCTTTCTGTAGGGGGTTTTGTTTAAGTTTCTGTCGCCTTTTTATATAACCAAGAATTTAAATAGTGCAAAAGGCTGAGTAATGAATGAAACATCCACTAATAACACATTGCAGTACTGGTGCCAATCTTGTAACACATTCTGTCCCTTTCTGATGAAAGAACTACCTAAAACATTTAAAATAACTATCTCTGCTCATTTCACAATTGAAACGCAGTGCGGAAGCCATTTCAGTCAGGTCATGAAAAAATGTCCTGACTTTAAAAAAACTGATGATGCTTGCATGGTGTGGTGAGGAGGGCAGTGTAGATTAATTGCAGTTGAGTGTATGGCACTCTGCTGTCCCTTGTCTTCTATTCTGATTACCCACAAATTTTTTTCCTTCAATTTTTAAAGCTGTAGTGAAGAAACAAAGGAGGGAAAAACACACTGTGCTCCAAAAACAATTCACAGAACAGGTCAGAGTGGAGAGGACACTGTGGGTCACCTGAGCCAACCTCCCTGAACAAGCAGGGTCACCCCAGAGCATATGGCACAGGACTGTGTCCAGGTGGATCCCGTCATTTCCAGGGAGGAAGATTCCACAAGTTCTCTGGGTGCGCAGTATAGAGGTTCTTCCTATTCATGTGGAATTTCCTGTGCATCAGTTTCTGCCCGTTTCCTCTTGTCCTATTGCTTGGCACCACCGAGCAGAGCCTGGCTCCATCCTCAGACACCTTCCCTTCAGATACTGATAGGCATTGAAGAGGTCCCCTCTCAGTCGTTTCTTGAGTTGCTGCTTTTGCAAACTCGCTGACGATAGGCAAGAGAAGGCCCGTTCCTCTGTAACGGGATCTTCCCCAAAGCCGAATCCATCAGCTCTGAGAGGCTTTAGCCCTTTGCCAAAGGCTCCGCGGCCTGCCTTAGCACCAGCACCCCTCGCCAGGCGCTGCTCCGGCCGCAGAGTTCCGTCCCGCACCGTCCCCGGGGTCCCGGTGGCGGCCGGGAGCGGACGGGCACGGCTCGCTGCTTCCCGAGCGGGGGCGCGCTCCCGCGGCCGTGCCGCCGTCTCGGGAGCGCGCGCAGAGCACGCGCCGCGCCTGCCGGATTCAAACGGGCCAATAAGGGGCGCGGGCGCTTGCGCGGGCGGGGCCGGCGGCGGCCAATGGGCGCGGCGGACACTGGGAGGTGCGGGCGGTGCTGGCGATTTCAAACCCCGCCGAGCAGCCGCCGGACCGTCCCCGGCCCGACCCACCGGGCCCAGGTGAGACCCTCTGTCCTTGTCCCTTCTCCGTGGGCCCCGCTCGCTTTCCCGTCCGCGCCCGTGGGAGGGTGGCTAGGCCTTCCTCCGTCTCTAGGCCCGAGCCGCCCCGTTTCTCCCGGGGACCGTGTGGAGGCGCAGTCCCAGCGGCGCGACATCTCCCTGCGGGGATGGCCGGGCCCACGGGCTGCGCCGGCATCCATTCGCAGAGCCCGGCGGCGTGAGGATTGCGGCTGGGAGCGGCGAGAGGCCGCGGCCTGTGCCGCGCCGCGCTGCGGAGGTGCCGCTCGCTCAGGCCGCCCGCCAAGCGGGGCGCGATGCGGCCGGTGGGGGCCGCGGGCTCGGCGGCTCCGCTGCGGCCGCCTCCGTCCGTTGTGGGGCCGGGGCCGCTGCTGCTGCTGCTGCTGGGGGCGTTCCGTGGGAGGCGGCCGGGAAACTGCGGCCGGCGGGGGAACCGGGCAGCCCTTAAGGGAAATGCGGACCGAGCGCCTTCTGTCTGCCCCCTGAGGCTGCGTTCAGG
This sequence comes from Oenanthe melanoleuca, assembly GCF_029582105.1. Classification (NCBI taxonomy): domain Eukaryota; kingdom Metazoa; phylum Chordata; class Aves; order Passeriformes; family Muscicapidae; genus Oenanthe; species Oenanthe melanoleuca. Next base: position 23,497,077 of record NC_079339.1, read on the forward strand.
ATCGGTTCCCCCTCTAGAATGCCCTAAGGAAAATGGGCTGATTGTAGCCTTAAAACCAAAGGCGCGAGCTCATCTATTGTAGCTCTGTTGTTGGGTGCAAATGGTTACCAGAGTCCCTCACCAGGAGATGTTTCCTGTTGAATCCCCTCTAGTATATGCGAGGAAGGGCTGGATAGACGTGTGTGTCCCATGTTTCTGCGCATACACTTTTCCCGCATTTCATTTGATTATGTTTCTGAATCAGACAGTCTTATGATTCTTGCAAAGACAATAGTTTTCAGGTTGGTGTGCATAGGATTTTCCTCCAGGATTTCCCTCTGTCAGTGGGAGACCCGAAGTTTTTGGATCAGATGACAGAGGCTGAGGAATGATACTTCTGTTTGCCTTAAGCAAACTAGGATTCTGTTCTAACAATAAAATTTTTTAAAAAATCATATGTGTTACAGTTTTCTAACTGCTCTATATTTGTTGTATATCATCTATCTGATTATTCTGAGGTTTTTGCTGATTTTAGTGTTTGCTTTTTCTGCTGAACAGCAGTGCAGTTCAAGCTGCCTTTTGCAGGTGAGATGAGTAGTTATTGGGATGTTGAGCTACCAGCAATGGGAGCTGTTCCTAATGTGTTACTTGTGTATTAAAGAAAGTGTTGCTATAGGCTTTCAATTAATCTATTAGTTTGAAACTCTGAAGCTGCTTACTTCAGAATCCATGGAGTCTCGAATATTAGAGTATTCTAAAAGTCTTTTCATGGAAGTCTGTTATTAAAACTTTGAGAAAGGTTCACCTCTGAAGGTAGAATGATTGAGTTCAAATTGCCTGTACAGTTTTGACTCCTTGGTGTCCAACATGAGATCAGCTGATTGTGCAATATTTAGAATTTGGTTTGATTTTCTTGCCATAGGCTTGGCTTTCTTTAAACTTTGCTGTTTTGGTAGCTTCCCCCCATATTGAGCTTACAGATTCACCATTTGGGTTTTTTTCTACTTCAAAAATTGTGATAGGGTTAAGCCTTATGCACAACATTGAGAGAGTGATTTATCAAAGCAGAATCACTGGCAAATGGCATTTAGGTACAGCAGACTGTTTCTGAACAAATGGTTGCAGATGTATTGAAAGTAATTCTCAAAAAGACAAAGTTGTGCACATTAACTATGGGACCTGCTATAGGAAAAGATTGTGACATCTTGAAAAGAAATTTGAATTTTAGAAGTATGGGAGTTATTCAGTCTGTTTTAGATCTGTATTGATGGAAGGTTTCTCCCTTGATATTCTAATGGGAAAAAGGGAATGCATGGTGATAGAACATGATTCTTGGTTCTTGTACACAGAGGACTTGTATTTTGTTGGACTTAACTTTCATGCTGGCTATTGTCCTTCCTCTTGTACGGGCCAGTTATGTAAGCTGGGCCTCTGCCACAGTGGGTCTGTTCTCTCATACCAGTGTCTGCAAAAATGGGGAGATCTTGTTTCTATTTAATAGTCAATGCAGAAAACCTGAATTTCAGTAGAATGTTATAAGTTGTTTCACTGTGTGATAAATTTATAGCTGAAAAGTATTTAGCATGTTGTACGTTCCTTCAGTCAATCCTTTTTTTATATTTTTCTTTTGCTACCTGTCATCTGCAGCACTTCTGTTTGCCCCTTCTTATGCATCACTTATACATACCTTGAATAGTACATCCAATTAGAAACTGCTCTGCATGTTTTGTGGAATAGAGATAACTATCTTAATTATCTTATTTGGAGGATTTTGTTGTGTAGGATGCATGACTGGAAGGACGCTTGAGAGATGTAAATGCTTGCAAACCTTTAATTAAGGTTTTCAAAATCATGGTCAGTGTTCATCTGTTTCCCTTTTTCCCCGTTCCTGTCTTTCCTCTGTTCCACGCTACTAGCAGCTGTCCTTATATGGCTTATAAAAGAAATGTATAAACTTGTATTGCTAATTTGTTTGTAAACTAGTTAATGTAAATGGTTTGTCAAGTCTCTGCTAGAGAAGGATGGCATTAAAGCCATTTGCATCTGCAGCAGAGTGGTTGGTTCAGGACAACATAGTCCAAGTCTAATACGGTGTTGCTTTGCTGATTCTTTGTTGTAGACTGTTCCCAGTGGTTCATGTTATATGGGTGGAGTCCTGAAGTGACATTGAAAAGCCTTGTACCCTTTTGTTTAGACTAAGTATTGCCTTGCGCCAGGCAGTGTTGCTCTGGCTTGTTTGAATAAAAGAGTCTCTTGACCTGAGCACTTGTGCATTGTCTGGGGTTGACTGTGATAGCTCGATTGCTGTAAATGTCAGAAGTTGAAAAGCAGAAGCTGCTGTGTGTGTTCGTGCCTTCCTGTTGCACGGGGTAGAGTGAGGTGGAAGGAAAAGTAACTTGGACAGTTATTCAATGGAAAGCGTGGTTGGTGCTGGCGGTGCCTGGAAGAGGCTTCTTTCTTCAGCTAGCTAAAAAGATGGCTGGAGAAATACAGCTTTACATCACATGGCTTGATGCTCTTCTGAGGAGGAAGCAAATGATACCAGCTTCTTCAGTTGCTATTGTCACCAGAGAAAAGGCATCTCAAAATGTCAGACGATGGGCTAGAGAGATTGCTGATGAATCAGCTCCACCAGAATGCTGTCATTACACATCTCGCAGCAGCATGAAATGCGGGGATGGTATGGTGCCAGGCTCTTCGTTCGTAGCTCCATTGGAAGGCACTGTTTCTCCTTCCCCACGGCTGGCCTTGTTCCTCCTGTCGGGTTTGAGAACCGCTCCCTCCTTCAATTAGGGATTGCTGGATGATTGGTGGCCTGGGTTAATGTCTGCTGCATGCTCGGCTATGAGCGCAGCTCCCTCTGTTAGAGTAGTAATTGTTCTGACGGCTATGGGCGTTCGAGGTATGAGTCATGAAGACAGCAGGCCTGGCGGGCCAAGCTGGTCACTGTTCGCCGGCCCGGCGGCCCCTTCCTTGCCGAGAGGCGGCACCGCAGCCGCCGGCAGGGCCGGGCAGCGCCGCTGCCGCTCGCCCGGCCCCGCGGGGGCTGCTCGGCGTCGGCGGGAAGGGAGCGCGATGCGCCCGGGGCTGCTGCGGGGTCAGCGCGGCGCGGCGGGCGCTGCCCTGCCCTGCCCTGCCCGCCTTTGTCTGGCCCCGGCGTGGGCCGGCTCCCGCCCAGGTGCGGCCGCGGCGCCCCGAGCCCCGCCCGCGGCGGGGAGGGGCTGGTCCCGGCCCGCCCGCGGTGCCCGCCCGCTGCCGCCGGGAGCCGGCCCGGAGCTGTCAGGGTGAGTGTCTGGCCGGGCCCAGCCGAGCCGCGGGCGGTGCGAGGCGGCGGTGGCAGGGCCGGGCCTGGCCCGGCCGTGGGGCGGGGGCGGCGTGCGCAGACAATGCCGGGCGGGCGGGCGGGCGGCCTGCTCGCTGTGCCCGGCCGCGGCCTGCCGCCAGACGGAACGGGAAACGTCGCCGGGCTGCGGGGACGCATCTGGGGCTGCGGGCAGAAGTGGAGGGGGTGCACTTCTGGAAGGTGTTGGGGATGGCGGGGGCGCCGCTAGTTGCAGAAGGGAAGCCGTGCTGGAGGGAGCTTCCCTTGGAGAAGGAGGGAGCTAGTGATGTCTCCGCGGGAGCTTTCCTTCATCAGCAGTTCAGGCCGTCCTTTTAAAGAACATCACATGAGCCTTTTCATGCCTGAGCTTTGTAAAACCTCTTGAGGGATGGGGGGCTTTCCAACTTACAAGCAGTGTCCCACTGACACCTTTCACTCTCAACTGTCCACCCTTAGAATTATGTCAGTGCATGCCAGTGCACTTGCCTGTGTGTTACCCTTTTCCCTTTTGCCCTTCTCGACTCTCTAAGACTGGCTTCACTCCAGGCTTACCCATGCAGTCACAAATTGCTTTTCATCTTAAGCTGTAACAGAAGGTCAGTTTATTTTGCATTGTCTCTCACTTTCAGATGAATGGAAAAGAATGGCCCTGGTCACTTTCATAGGCCACGTATTAAAATGTTTTTTCCCAGAGAAATTAAGTATTTATGTATCTTACCAATAGCTTGTCACTTGTGCTCTTAAAATTTCACTGAGGTGAGTTAGGACATACAAGTTAGAGCAAGCAAGAGAGAATTTAATGCTGTTTGTTCTTGAATGCCGTTTCATTACTGCTGAAGCAGTAGCTTCCCTTTAGCATGCTTTTCTCCTTTTTCTTTTTATTATTCTGAAGTATTTCTATTTTTTTCATCAAGAGTCTGTGTATCTTGCAACTCCGTCTATCAATTGAAAATGCCAGCCTTTAAAATTCCATAAAATTTTTGTTGTCTGCTGTGTTATGATTACTTGAGTTTTCAACTTTCTTTCTGAGCTATTTAATGTTGTTTCTACTGGGAAGGTTTGGCTGGCCAATACAAAAAAACCCGTGTTGCGCTAAACTTCTAAGAGAGTGAAACATTGTCATTTCAGAGCCAAAGAGCAAATTTGACCCAAAACTGCCATTAAAGAAATAAACAAACAAACAAATAATTACTTCTGCTGGGAAAACTGTGGCTGCACTAAAGGAGATCTGCCAAGAAGTATAGTTTTATCTGAAATGTGACATCCAACTACATACTCTCCAAATTTGTGCCCCACTGTATAGGAACATTTAAAATTGATTTTTCCTTTAGAAAGACCTGTCTTAATTTCTCAGAACTTATTCTTGAGTAATGTTTTTGAGAATATTTCAAAATATGAAAATATTTGATTATGTTCTTGTGGAACAGTAATATTCAGTAGGTGTGAGTGAGTAGGGAGAAAGACAATCAGTATCAATAAACAGCTGGTTTTGTTTAGCATAAAATGGCTTCCTAGTTTGCCATTGTACATCTTCTGAAGAAAATGGTCTGAAAGCTGACACTTCACAATAAAATACAGTGATAGGTGATGAATGTATGCTTCAAAAGAAATCCCATTTTAGGATGTTAATGATGTAAAGACTTCCTTAGCAGTACCCAATACTATAAGCTATGTGATTAATGCAGTTCAGCTCTCCAAATTGTAGCTGGATAAGCATTTATTTAGAAGTTGAGTAGGAGCTGTTCAGAGTAGTGCATGGTGAATCCAAACTTTGATGTTTTCATGCTTTCTCATGATCTTTTAATGTGTTTTATGTGTTAATGGTCTTTTAATTTGTTTCCCAAACTTATGTATATTCATTTGGGAATTCTCACTTTTACGTTTTAAATTCTTGCATTTGTGCTGCCTTGTAAATAAATGCTTTACACTCCTGCTGCATTTGTGTTATCTCCCTTCAGAAGGTCCTGTTCTTTCCTTGATGGTCTTCATTTTCTTGCTGTTCCGTAATATAAACTTGCCCCGCCAAGAACTGTCAGGAAAGGTTTGTTATTCATCTCCACTACAGATTTCTCGGGTGACTTGCCTTTGGAAATGATGCATTGACCACTTTTATGACAAATGTCTCTCTCAAAACTTACTTTGACAGTTCAGTTGCTTCATAGATCTTGTTTTCTGGATTTTACCAAAATGGATGTTGTTACTAAAAGACTTAATTCTGTTTGTTCCAAGTTGTAGCAACAAAAAAATGTATGTAGGTCAGACACTTCATTGCTGCAAATTCACTAGTAATAACAGAATTTAGCTGTGCTATCGTATAATGAGGCCACTTGCTATTTGGATATTGAAAAGTAATGACTTGAGTCTTAAATGTCTTTGCAAAGAAGCTTTTAAGGAAAACATTTTTGTCAAATGTGGGATACTCTATGATCACAGAGAACCCAGTGACTTAATTGAAAAGAGAAACAACCGTCTTCTATTCTGGTAAATGCAAGATGTAGACAGTACGAAATCTTTGCATTAGGACAGACATGAGCAGTGATAAAGCTAGAAAAACTGGGTGTTTTTTCCCTCTGGGACCATGGAATACTTTCTGAGAAATTCTGTTCTAAAGGGATTTGTAAATTACTGGGGGGAGTATAATTTTATTACTATTTTTAGATGCTGGATTCAGTGCAGAAGGCAACTTAACCCATTTTGTAATTGAAGTATTGATTGTAGATGTTAATGACAAAATAGTGGGGGAACTGAGTTGTCCAGACTGAAAAAAATAGGTGAAACACTGTTTCATGGTCATTCAGCTCCCTTTGCTGTCTCTCTTATGTGTGATCTCCCCAAGTTAAGTACATTGTGATCTGGGAAGGGAAGTTCTAGATTCTGTCATGTGTTGCTAGTGTGGAAGCAAGAGGCTGTACTTTGTGGCAGTGAGCTATTGTATATGTATAAGGATAAAAATAATTGTAAATCAGTATCAGTCTGGTAATAGACAAGCGTTTATAATAGAGTTGCTGTCAACTTTACGGTTTGAACTAAATCGAGGTTTGTAGTACTCGATTGAAGATTCTTAGAGTAAGGCTTTTTTCCTTGGCAGAACAAATCTCTGGAGAGAAATAAATGTTTCTTTTTATTGTTGAAGTAGGAAGTTCATACTTTTGTCAGTTTCCTTAAAAAAACCATGTAGATGTCTACTACAGGTGCCAAAATTTTATCCTGGCATTTCTGTTGCTGGCAGGTGTGTTCATGCTTTCTTCCCATTTGTTCAGAATAACTATTGTCCTTGTATTGGTTCCTTATGTGTCCTTCAGCAAAAAACTACACAGTGGCAATAGCTTGAATTAGTTTCAAGTTTTGGATTAAGAATCAGAGCTGCCTAATTTTCTATGAAGTTCACTCTGCTTGTTCTTTGCAAAGCTGTATGTGACTTTGGGAAGAGACCACTGCATCTATTTATGTTGTCTGCATCCACACTGAGGAAGTACTCCTTTATTTCTATATTGGTTCATTCAGAGGAAGATATTCCTAATGCAAGCTCAGTTTATACTGGCAAAGCTGTCTTTGCTGATGGCACTTGGCTGGAGAACTATCTTGAGGGATGGGGAATTTTACTGCTGGAAATTGTGTTCACTATAGGGCATGCCTGCATCCATTGCTAGGTGGGTCGTTTGGAAAGCTTTTCATGTGAATCCAGTCTCATTTCTTGCTTTTGGAGAGAAGTAATCTTCATAGAGTTAGGTATGTTTAACCCCACACTTCTGTATTTGCCATGTGCCACTTGCTTTTGGGTGTGGGGTGTGCTTTTTGTGTTGTTTTGGAGTTCATGTTTGGTTTTTGGTTTTTAGTGGGTTTGGAGTTTTTTGTTTGGTTGATTTTTTTTTTTTTTTTTTTTTTTTTTTTTTTTTTAATAGGTAAAATGCATTGGGTTTGAGTTAGGAGCCTGTTGATTTCTATTTCATTATCTCAGTAGGCTGAAGGAGGGTTAAGAGAGCAAATGAGAGGTTGGGACAGAGAAAACATAAGCAGGAGTTTTAAACAGATGAAAGCACATGGGGTTTGGATACAGTAACTCACTTGCCCTTTTGACCTTGTATGATTGTTTGGGATTGGAATGGCCTTTGAGTTCGATTGTCATTGTGAATTTTAATTCAGAGTATTCTTTTGTCGATTACTGACATGGAGGCATGCTGTGACTGAGGGGGTTTGTTTTGTTTTTTTGTAAGTTGAACATTAAAAAAGATAGTGAAGCAGAATTAACAGTAGAATGCATTTTAGGTAACCTCACTTCTGAGTACTTTGAGTCTTACATAAAGAACAGATCTTTTCATTCTCAGTGGTTTACAGTTCTTTGGCCCTCCCTAATTTTTTTTTTTCTTTAGAAGCACACTTGGTACCACTGTGCTAGCGTCAAGAGAAAATAGCCATATTGTTATTTGTTTTGATGAGAAAGGAAATGAGAAGGACAAACCATTTGGATACACTTTTTTATGTATGTAGTCAGTTTGTGTTCTGACATTGACTCTTGTTTTATTGCCATTGGGCAAATTAATGGTTTATGCAATTGTAATGAGAACAGTATTAACATCCATAGGAACTTGTAAATATTTAAGGCAAGCTTAGTGTAAGTTGCTGTGGGGCTTTGTATTGGTGACAGGGCTTTTGGAGTTGTTTCTTATGGTTTTTCTTTTTAAATTATTGGGAGGTTGTGTTGTTGCTTAAGTATCTTCCAACTAATCCAGGAAGGAATAAAAAATGTTTTTTACTGTATGCTGTTGCTAGCCTAGTTTTGCTATTGAGTTAGCTGTTTGTGTTAGTGTTGTGTGGCTGACAGAAGGCTTTGAAGAACTTGCTTATATTAATTTATGTGAATGAAAATACACCCCTAGATTCAAGGGATTAATTTTCTGCAAAGAACCTCTGAGTATTAGGTGAAATACCTTGTAGGGTAGAGTATACAGCTTTGCTGGTATAGGCTGAATTTCTGTTAGAAGCATTCTGCTAGTGTGTGCACTTATGTGCCCATAAATTGTTGTGTATGGCTGGGTTATAGAGTTTTTGGCTTGGTCTGTGAATTCAGACTGCTGTGTTGAAATGTGTTACTCCCTCTCTGGTTTGATTTTTGTGCTTATAAATAACACTGGGAGCCCTTTCTACGACTGCTGCTATTTTCATTTTGCTGACCTCTCTGCATCAGACATGTTCTCTCATTATTTTCTGAGCGGTCAGGTTAGTTGTACAGTAAGTCTGAAATGGGCATTGAGCCTGAGATCTCATCTGTCATATCATAATAGTCAGTGTTCCTATTTTAATCTGAAGGAAAGGGAGAAGGGGGAAACCATTAAAACTTGAATGACTAAGGATTTAAGCTGTACACATGGCAAGAAATTGATCTCTTGTTGACAGTTGCTGACGCTGGCTACATTAGAATTAGGGCAAAAATGGGTTTTGTTCTTCTCAGTAACTTCATTTTAGTTGTGCTGTTTGTAAAGTTGTTAAAATGACTGTCCTTACATTTGCATCTGATTATTTTTGACACTGATTCATGACACCTGTTGCTAAAAGCATGTGTCAGTAAGAGTCAGTTTTTAGTGTTGATGGGAACTCGCTTTGGTTTTGTGCCGTAGCTGTAGTACATTCTTCAAGCTTAGGTGAGGTTATATTCAACATGCCTTTTCAGCTTACTAAAAGTTTCACTGATCGAGACTTGTAGTGTCAGAAATACTGCAAATTGCATGTTCTCTAATCTTTAATGGCCTCTGGTAATTTTCTAGAGCTAAAAAACCAGTGGTCTGGTCTTTAAAGTGTGCATCTAAGTATAATTGCAACCTTGGATTGCAATGAGATTTGCTACAGAACTGGGGGATTGAGGGTTGATTGATTGGTATTTTTGTTTTTGTTTGAGGGGGATTTTTGATTTGGTTTTATGTTTTTGTATTTTTAGGTATAAGTATGTATACACCCAATATGTATTTTTCTGTTTTCTAACTTGTCCTTATCTCCACAGAAATTACCATAGTTCTAGAAAGAGCCTGATTTACAATGGGGGATGACAGTGAGTGGATGAAACTGCCCATTGATCAGAAATGTGAACATAAGGTAGGCAATCTTTCATTTGGCTTGCTGTGTGTCTCTGCTCATAGTGATTTTGTAGTGCTTCTGTGCCTAAATACGCTGTAATTGGGTAATCTTGACAGCTGCACGGTGTGAGTATTAACAGATCTGAAACTTCATCAGCTCTATCCAACCTAGAGGCTGAATAACCTCTATTAAGCAGATTTTAGTAGCGTTACATGGCGTAAGCTTGTGCACTGAAAGATCAGTACACTCATTCACATGGAGAAATTACTCATCTGTAGCTGAAACTATTGTTGGGCTCCCACCTCCTCATTAGTGGTTGCTAGAACTTATGAAGAGCAGGGGAGAAGACTGACATCTCTGTATACCAGATCATTCTTGGCAGGAGAAAAACAAGTATTTTGTCCTGTTGCATGTTATTCATATAGACACTGAAGAGAAATCTGCAGGTGCCAGCTTGCTCAGCATACTTTCAAATATGATTGAAGAGATTTGTGAGATTGGTGAGTTAAGATTGTAATAGCACAACATTTAAATGTCCGATTTCTGCTTCCAGCTATGGAAGGCCAGATTAAACGGTTATGAAGAAGCCCTCAAGCTCTTCCAGAAGATAGATGATGAAAAGAGTCCTGAATGGTCCAAATATCTTGGATTGATAAAGAAATTTGTGACTGACTCCAATGCAGTGGCTCAGCTGAAAGGACTGGAAGCAGCACTTGCTTATGTTGAAAATGCTCATGTAGCTGGGAAGTAAGTAGCCTTTGCTTGCTGCTCTTAGGCTGTTAGGACAGTTTAATGTGCCTCTCCCTGAGAAAGGCTGCAGCTGCACGTAAATTGTGCAGGGGCCACAAACAGTTCTGATATCTATTGTTAAGAGCAGAACTTGGTTTCTAATCCAGAGAACTTGCTGAATGGCAGGCTTTCCTTCTGGATGGCCTCCATGCATGTATTAACTTACCACAAATTGCTTGCAGTGTTCTAAAAAACTATTGAAGGCACTAGTAAAAATTTTTGCAAAGGCAAAAAAAGTGAATCACTAATGTGGTGGTATAAGTGCTGTGAACTGGAATCTCTGCTGTCATTTGATTGAAACAGTCTTATCTGTATAGGTGGAAGCCTTTTTTCAGGGGGATATTTGTGTAATTAATGCATGAAATACAATATAGTTATGTTTATGTGACATTGCATCCAGCATAAGTAGTACGAGTCTTCATACCTGCCAATTTCTTCAGTGGATGCATTTCAGTACTTCTGTGTTGTCTAGCCCATGAAATAGGTCATACTCCTGAGGGTGAAATAAAAGCACACAACAGGCCAGGTTAGTGCTTTGGTCCACTGACTTTATGACCTGATGAAATGAATAAAAGTCTTACTTAAAGCTTTGGGTTTGTTTATTTGTTTTTGTTTGAAAATCTAACAACCTTGCATGCTCCTTGATTTAAAAATGGTGCCAGTGATTTACTTTATTTGAAGCTTGGAAGTATATGGGAAATAGTGTGCTGTGATTATGTACTGATACAGTTAACATATTGCAACATATATAATTCCAGGACATGACGTTTATTTGTAAGCCTCAACTAGAGAATGTTAATACACTCTTGAGAATGCCTGCTCTTCACTGGTGTAGTCTGGTATTAGAATCATATTAATAATGATCTGAGTTTTTTTTATAAAACTAGATGATGAAGTTGTCCCTTAGAAAAGATTATCTTAGGATGTAGTCCCTTGTATGTGAAGACTTGTTAGGTTTTAATCTGGCTTTGGTGCTGTGTGTGTTTTTTTTTTCCCTGTGGATAATGATGTAGAACACTTAATTCATAAGGATGTTCCAAAAGTAATACTCTCTCATCTTTTAGGACAACAGGAGAAGTAGCATCGGGAGTTGTAAATAAAGTGTTCAATCAGCCAAAGGCCAGAGCAAAAGAGCTGGGTGAAGATATATGTCTAATGTATATAGAAATTGAGAAAGGAGAGGCAATACAAGAAGAATTATTAAAGGGTCTGGACAACAAAAACCCAAAAATCATAGTAGCATGTATAGAGACACTGAGGAAAGCACTAAGGTAAGATTTTAGTTCATGGTGTTTTTTGTGATTCTTTACTTTTTCCTCACCCCAGTAATACGTGGAGTCTGATTTTATTGCTGAAGTCTTTAGCAGGCCCTTGTTATTGTTGAGTAGAATGTGTCTCCCCTGAACTTGTATTTTTTGACAGCAACAGTTGACAGCATCACTGGATTTGTTAGGTGTGATGGTTTTCTGTGTTGTATGAGCCTCATCTGGATCTCTTTCATGTTAACTGTTTACCAGACTTCCATTTTCCCAGCCTCTGAGAGAAGGTCAAGATTAGTGTGTCTTGTTCCAGGCTGTGAATCTTCTTTTCTGAATGTCTATAATAAAGTCACTGATGTGAAAACTAAAATGTAGTTTGGTATTTTTAAACTACTGTTTTCCTCATGATGTGAGCATGTTTAATTTGGTACACAGTGTGTGTTTTTAGAAGAAAGAAAGGAAAAAAAAAAGCAGCTCATTGCACAGTAAGCTTCTGTTGTCCATATAATAATTCCTTTATTGAAAATGGGAGTTGCTAGTGCTCTCTAAAAATCAAATAAAATTTAAGATGATGTAGTAGGCTTCATTATTAGATTGTTTTTTAGTTCCACATCAAGTTTTTGTTTGCTGCCTTTGAGTGAAAAATACTGGGCTTTATGACATTCTTATATTTGATGTGTATATATAATTTACTGACCATTAGGGTTTTTTCTTTTTAAAGGAAGCAAAAAAATTTTGGGATTAATGTTAAACACTTTGGGATTACTTCTTTCTAAGTAGCTCATGTGAAAACTGTAAAATGTATGTGGAAAGTGCTTTGTTATATATGTTTTAGAGAACTTGCTGAGGCATACATAGAGAGAATACTTTTTAAACTGATTGTTTTAGGCTTCAGTAATGTCAAAATAAAGCTTTGGGCTTAATACATTGCCTGTGCATCTGTTAAGTGAAACTACTGTCCTATATTTAAGAATATATTTTAGCTATTTTAAATTGCTTATCTGGTTAAATGTCCTTTTAACAGTGCAGTGTAATTAGAAACCTGCATAATCTCCTTCCTCAGTATCTTTCAACTAACTACTTCTGTAAAATGTGCCACGTGGTTTTTTTTCTTACATGCAGTATTTTATTATCTTTGTGATGATAAAATCAAGTACACTCCTACAGCCCACTTGGCTTAAACTCCATCTTCTGCAACTGAGCTGTGTTGCTACTTAAATTTTTCTTATGCTTTGGTAGGCTTTCTGCATTGATAACAAAATTTGTCTGTGTTGTACCTAGGTGGGTAGCTTGAATGCATAACTAGTTTAATTTCAGGTATTTTCTATCTTGTGCTGAGGTTTCTATTCTTTCTTGTTAGATTAGATTATATGAATTACATACAAGTAAGTTTGCATAGGCATTTTCCCCAATATTCTCTCTTCTAGAGTCATGATAGAAAAATTGAATTCTTGAGTAACTCATTTGTTCACATGTTTAAATCATGTTACTTCCAAGACCTCTTTTGAAGGTTTTGTACTTAGTGTTTTTAAAAGCTGATATGGAAATAAAATGGTGTGCACTAGAATTTCTAAAAAGTGAGACATGTAGATTTTAGTTCTTGAGCAGCCTTTTTTGGTAGCTTTTTATGTGGAACTTGAATGGGAGGGAACCATAAGGAAAGGTGATTGGTAGGAAGGTTAATTTGGAATTAAGAAGAAATGTTTCTGAATAAAAAAAATATTGCTTTTGAGGTGATTTATATATGATGCCTTAGTAACTACAGCAGTTTACTATGAGTTTGAAAAGAAAGTTCTTGTGTCCTCATTCATCAGTGATTGAAATAGGAAGTTTTGTGTATAAGTGCAACAGCATGTAGAATCTTCTGTCATGGAAGGGTGATTAGGTGGGAAATGTGTTTTATGTGTTCCTTCAGTGGCACATATTTCAGCACATGTTTTCTGTGAAGATGACCCAAGCTCACTATAATTATCTGGTCCAGCAAGTGAAAAAGTGACTAATGCTTTTACTGCAGTTTGCTTCCAAGGATAGACAAAGGAGATTCTATTCTGATTTTAAAAAAAAGAAAAAAAAGTAGGTCGTACAAATTTTGTTCTAAGGACAACTTCTTTCTTTCTTCTCTCTTGTCTTTTCTTCCCCCCTGGCAAGAGAGCTGATTTAAGCACTGTATTGGATTAAGTGCTTTGAAGTAATTTGAGAGGCCTGATTTTGTAATTCCAAGCTGGGTGTGGAGGTTAATTTTGATAGGGCATATATTTCTTAAATTCTACAGTAGCATCTCAAAAATAATACCTAGCATAATGGTTTGAGTAAATGACAAAATCAGTAAATGGGCACTGAAGGACTTTCATAGACTGTTTTTGAAAAACTGAGTTATTTGTGGATCACTCCCTGTTCATGGACACTGATGCTATTCTGTGTGTTTAACTTTCAGTGAATTTGGTTCAAAGATAATCTCACTGAAGCCAATCATCAAAGTACTGCCAAAACTGTTTGAATCTCGGGAAAAGGCTGTTCGAGACGAAGCCAAGCTCCTTGCTGTGGAGATCTACCGTTGGATAAGGGATGCTTTGAGACCTCCGTTGCAGAACATAAATTCTGTTCAGGTAGGAGGAAGTATTTCTGTATCCAGACATTTGATGCTTATCCTCCCTGATTCTGTGATGTTGGGCATTCTTAAAGCCAAAACTGGAATGGTTTTTTTAGCTCCATTTAACTTTACCCAAAATGTTGGTCACTCTTAGCCATTTGAAAGGAAATCATAACAATGTTTGGTTGCTCTGAAGATACATGAAGTTGTGGAGTGAAGCCTCATATTGAACTGAGGATGGCAATTGAGCAGTAGAATGTAGCAAAATGGTTGCCCTTATGGTTGCACTGAAAGTCTTCAAGTCAGTAGTATTCTTTCTTGGTTTTCTTTTTTCCTGAAGTTTTCTCCTCTCGTTCTGATGATGCTCAGGATGTGACAGTTTCCCTTCAGGAAGTGGCATTGCATTATGATAGGTAGATAGACTATTTCATCATTTAGAACTTTATAAATTATGCATCCTTTCTTTCTACCCACTTGAGTTAATTATGTTCAGGTGGAAAGCAGTGGCTTGCTTTAAAAGGGCATGGTTAAAAAAAACCCAAACTGTTTCATCAAATGTAGCTCAGCATGTTTGTTTCATCTTAGTTTTAGTATGTAATAATAGCATGGCTGTAAAGGAAAGCTTCCTTCATTCTCAGCCATTTTTATTTCACAGTGCCTACAGAGGGGCCATACCATTCTCACTGTTCTGTTATTTTTTCTTACATAAATGCTTTGCAATAATATTCTCTTCTGTGGATATACTTAGTTAAAGACTTCTGAACAGTGAATGTGAAGTCACTCCTTTAGTGGCAGAAAAAAAGATAGTAGTGAAAGGTAGTGCCATCTTGGCTTTGAAATGGGAAAACTATAATGACTTGCTGACGTGGAATATGTCCATAATGTCTCTGATATGATGATTCTTTTCCCTTTTGACAGCTAAAAGAACTGGAAGAAGAATGGATCAAAGTGTCATCAGCTGCTCCTAAGCAGACCAGGTTCCTGCGTTCCCAACAGGAACTGAAAGCAAAATTTGAGCAGCAGCAGGGACTTGGAGGAGATGCAGATGGAGGTAAATTATTTAATCTCTGAACTCTGTTGCCAAGTATGTTGTATATAGTTTGTGAAGGGATGTATTAAGTTGTGAAGGAGAGCACTACACAAGAAAAAGTGTCTGAGGCAGAAACTTTGTGAAAGAGTATCTGTCTTTTGAAATAACAAAATTACAACTGCTGATAGCACTTTGTAAACAATGAGCCTTAGGTGGTGCTCTAGTCAAAATTTTGTGTCACTCTGCTTATATTTCTCTTTCCTGGTTGCAGGAGATGATGATGAGGAAGAGGCGGTACCACAAGTAGATGCATATGAGTTGCTTGAAGCTGTAGAAATTCTCTCCAAGCTTCCCAAAGACTTCTATGAGAAAATAGTAAGCATAAACTTAAGTACTCCTGTTAATTCTTTGTATAGCTGATGAGTCTAAAGACTTATGGGCAGTTCTGCAATATGTGCTTTAGTGCCCCATGGATAATAACAGGCTAATGTTAATGACATATGGGCTATCATAAATAAATTTTAAAGTTGGATTTAGTAGCAAGAAAGCTGTAATTTTACCGTGCTGAAGTATGTCCTGGGAAAGGACTGTTTTTCATATTTCATTGCAATTACTGATATTGAGCTGTAGGAAGACCTTGGTTTTCCCAGGATGGAATAAAGGTTTTTAATCTAAGGTTTGTGGCAAGTATGCTTCTCTAGAACTGTTTATATTTATAGAGTAATGTAAATAATCTGCTCTGCAGGAAGCAAAAAAGTGGCAAGAAAGAAAAGAAGCTCTAGAGGCTGTTGAACTGCTGGTGAAAAATCCCAAGCTGGAATCAGGAGACTATGCAGACTTAGTGAAAGCTCTCAAAAAGGTAGTAAATAAAATTCAGAGTGCACATATAGTTTAATTTTTTTTTGTAATTTCTTTGTATGATAGCTTAAAAGTGACAGTTGATATGATACTCATGAGTAGAAAATTACTAGCTGGAAGAGTTGTGTAAATAACCCAATCTGTGGCCCACTGATTATTTTAAGAAGTTCTTCCATGTCTCTGACACTCGGATTTTCTCTGCAGGTTGTTGGAAAGGATACAAATGTTATGTTAGTTGCTTTGGCTGCCAAATGCCTCGCTGGACTAGCTACAGGCCTCCGAAAGAAATTTGGACAGTATGCAGGGCATGTAAGTAAGAGTATGTGCTTTTTTTCCTGATTTTATTCATGCTGGACACCTTTTTTCCATTTCCCTTTTCCTTGTCAAGCCTTGGTATTTTTCAAAGGTATTCTTCATACAATTAGGAATGCTTACAAAGCCCTTAAAAAAGTAATCATTTAAATACTTTCCTAGATCTTTGTAGCTTAAGTTTGAAAGTACCTTCTTCATTCATATTCAGCAACATGAAACTTTCTGTTGCAATTTAAGTCTTCTGTACTAAGAAAATGGAATTGTTCTGCCATTAAATGAACTTTATTTACATTACCTCATCCTAGAGATACCTCGACAGGAATGCATTTGTAGGCCAGAGTGGAAAAAACAGCTTCTAAATCGGAGTTCTACCTAACACCTCCATGGTGTATGTTTTATGTTGGCTGGGTTTTTTGAATGTTGGGGGATGGTAGGTGGTGGGTGTTCTGTTTCCTTGTTGCCTGGGTTTTGTGGGGGTTTATGTTGCTTTAAATAGCAAAATATTCTGAAATTCTTGGTACCAAAATGTTCTGGTACTCCAGTTTAGTGCTGTTTGTGCTCTCCTTTGCTGCTCTTCTCTTATTAATAAATAATATCAGAGAATACAGGGAAACTTAACTAGTATGTGGAAATCGAGAGAGCTTTTAGTAAGTTGCAGTTCTCACTTGTTTTTCAAACCTGTGCCACTGTGTTCTTTAAGCCACTCAATCAAATTTTTCATGTGATAAGCAAGAGTAATGGGTTTAGAGAATTGATGTGCCTGGCTGCTGGTAGTGCTGTTTCTGAATTGGGAAGTTGCTGAATCTCACTGCTTCAGAAACATTCAAATCTCCTGAACTCTGAACAGCAGTTTCGACAGTCACTTTCATTCTGAAAGCTGTCTGTAGTTATAAAGATCGTTCTTGCATCTGTTTTACAGTTGGTTTCTGAAGGTTAACCCTTATAGTTACAGAGTTAGTGTTGAAAAAGCCAAGGTTCTAAAATAAGGGTGTAGCTCTGTGGTTGCCAAGCAAATAGCATTGAGCACATGACTTTTTCAATGCTGTAATGGCAGCTCTGAATTGCATAACCTCAGTACTCATTTTAGCAGGTGACTTGATTTGTTTGCTGGATTTATTTACTTGTGAGGAAGATGTAGACTTCTTCTGAGAGTGGGCATTGAAGTGTTATAAAACAGAATTGTTGCTAGATTTGTATGATTATAAACTCTATTACTTAAATATAGGACTGCAATGCTAGTCTGTTCTGAAGAGACTAGTGAAATCATGCATAGAATCGTACGCTCCTCACTGTAATTGAGTATATGTGTGCCAGCTTTAACTGCATTTGTATTCCTGGACAAATTTTTCTTCTTTCCCTCTCTCATGGGCTATGGCTTCTAATTTCCACATCAAAAAATGCTCATTTTGCCCATCAGCATTTTCTAAAACAGAGGCTAAATGATTTTAAATATCTTCTCCTTATGACTTTGTTCTCTGTAGGGTGTAGGGGTGTCTAGTACCTGCTATGGTCTTTGTGGTGCTATCTGTATTATCTGAAGGTTTTTTGAGTGTTGAAGTCTGTGAACTGGGAATTTGGAGGTTGTGACCCAAAAAAGGATACCACCTGAGCCAAGGTCACAGTGTGTCACAAGGGATTGAAATCCCATAGTCAGCTTCTGGGTAGAAAGGAAATTATTTTCTGTTGTGCAGGAGCATATAACTTCTGTAAGGCATCTGACTTCTTCCAAACTATGAACTATTAAGTTTATGAAATCTTGAAAACAGCCTGCTCTCCACAGTTAAGATCTGCATGGTTCTGGCTCAATGACAGAAGGCTTTACTGCTACAGAGCCCATACTAAAATTTACCTATTCATATTACTGGCGGCACATGAGAATATCTGCAGTGTAGTTATTTTTACTTTTTTTTCCCCTTGAATGTTTTATTTAGTTTTTTTCAGCAGTGACTCTCTGAGCACCTAGACTAGGTAGAAATTGCTGTCAAATTCCAGTATGGCATATTTTACTGTCAGATGTGCTTTTTCAAGGGGATAGATCTGAAAAATATTGCCACAAAGAGGATTCAGATTGCTTTAGAGTCATGGTCTTGTCAGCTGTGAATTAGTGGAGGGCTTTTTAATGAGCCATGCTTAGTGCTGTCAGAAAGCTGGGAAAGAGGAGAGAGATTAAATGCCTTCTTGGATTCTTAGAATACAAGACCACAGCACCTTTTATGTTGTAAAATGGTTAATTTCTGTTCTGTTGCTCTGTATTTCAGCATAATTCCATAATTTATAATTCTATTAACTTGTATGTCTGCCTTTTGTTATGAAGTTGTTTAAAAATCTGTATTTGTTAGAGTGACTGGAATGAGTTTTGTATTGGAGAAGAATTGTGTGTACTTCTGGTGGGTATATATGAATTACTGGCTTCTCTGCAAAGTACCAGGGCACAGACTATAAGGCTTTCCAGTTATAGTAATGAAGAGGGGTTTGACATTTTTGTTCCTTTTTCCATAGGTTGTTCCAACAATCCTGGAGAAATTCAAAGAGAAGAAGCCCCAGGTAGTGCAGGCGCTGCAGGAGGCCATTGATGCAATCTTTCTTACAGTAAGTAAGAGTGAAAATCTCTCCAGTGTCTGAGAATTGGTCTCTAATTTTGATTTGCTTTTCTCTTTACTGAAATAATGACTGTATTTTTTTCAATACTGTAGACCACATTGCAGAACATAAGTGAAGATATTTTGGCAGTAATGGACAACAAAAACCCAACAATTAAGCAACAAACATCCCTTTTCATTGCAAGAAGCTTCCGACACTGCACACCTTCTACTCTGCCAAAAAGCCTGTTAAAACCTTTCTGTGCTGCACTTCTCAAGGTAAGTAAAACAGAAGGAGTTGATACTTTCTCTGGCCTTGACTTGAGCACTGTTGTGAAACCTTGGATTGTCTGGGGAGAAAGACCTGAAGGTAGCGATGAGACCCGAGAGTTCTTGTGTGCTATGTAGCCCACAGAGTCAGTTTTGGCTGATGTCAAACACGAAGATGACTCTCAGTCAGGGGAACAATTTAGTTTCCATTATCCTAGCTTTTTTGAAGCTGTAGACTCAGACTAAGTTTCTAATAGATTAAGACAGTGATTTACAACTGTTATCCCAGACACTGCCACTTGCTTCTTGCACACATCTCTAACAAGTTTTTGTTGGAGTGTTATTGTTTGCTATGAATAAAAACAACCATCATTGATTCTTGCATGGCAGTGATACTAGAGCATTTATCAGTGTAAATGATAATGATGTATTACTTTTTTCTTATTGCAAATAGCCCTTGCCTTAGTATAGGCAGTATCCCTGGCTTAAAAAATGGATATTTGTGCAAATTGCAGAACTTTAAACTCTTTATGAACTTTTGTGATGTTTAAAGCATGAATATTCAACCTCTTCTAGTGAAAAAAAAAACAAAATATGCGAAAATGGCTGTATCTGAGAGAGTAGATTTGGTCAGTACATAGGAATACAGAAGTGAAAAACAACCTTTTTCTTTCTGCAGTGGAATGTCAAGGATTAGTCTGTAGTAGATATAGATTTTATATAAGGGGAGGGAATTTATCTGGAAGATGTTTAGATATGAGCTACAAGTCACATGACATGAATTGTTTTTCTTCAGCATATCAATGATTCTGCTCCTGAAGTAAGAGATGCTGGATTTGAAGCATTAGGCACTGCCTTGAAAGTAGCTGGAGAGAAAGCTGTGAATCCATTTCTAGCAGATGTAGACAAACTGAAGCTTGATCGGGTGAGTATTGTTATAAATATTGTAAAAAAAGCTCAGTTTGTCGATTTAAGATGCATCTTTTGGCTAGAGAAGAAGGAAGACGAAGCTTTAGCCTAGTTAATGTCAGCACAGATTTTTGAAAATGTATTTTTACTTAAATGTTAGTGATGTTGCAGGGAATTGGAAAATTTCTTTATTCTTACATAAGGTATCTGGCTGTATTATCTGTGAGGTGAGTTGTGATATTTAGTTTTGGTTGGTGGTATATGGAGTTGTTTATTTTTTAATACTTCAGTGTCTGAAATGAGCTTTTAGGTCACAACCATGTGGTCTAATTTTTTATTACTAGATAGGATTTGTATTAAAGACTTACTTCCCAACAGCGAAGTTGTTATACTTTTGCATAAGCTGACAGCTGTGTTGACTGAATGAAGATTTTATAATTTAAGGTGCTCAGACTTAGTCTTAGAGCATCTAGGAGTATTGTAGGATGTCAGTGTTTTCTTTGTATATAAATGCACTTCATTTTGAAGTAGGAGAATTATTTTGGCAATACAGTGGCTGATGCCACTGATTCATTAATGTTACTATTGAAGGAACACCAGATAACAAAATTTTGTGAAGTAAACAACTTAAAACTCTTCACATTTTTTCCACAATAGTCAAGTTTAAGGCACTGCTGGTAAAGGGACTCTGTGCATCCAATTGTGGTAGCTAAATAGCTTCTTTCCACCCCTACCTTTTTTTTTCCCCCACTGCTTGGCAGATTAAAGAGTGTGCTGAAAAGGTAGAATTGGTTTATGGTAAAAAACCAGGAGGAGCAGCTGAGAAAAAAGAAGGCAAGCCTATTGCTGGAAAGGCGGCTGCTCTTCCAGGGCCTGCAGGAGATAAAGAAACAAAAGATGCAGCGACCAAACCAGGACCACTGAAAAAAGCATCTGCAGTGAAGGTAAGACTGTCTGAAAATCAGTTGTCTGTGATTGCATCAATAGTTACTTACTGCAGATTGAAGGTGGCCTGTTGAACATCTGCCTCCACTGAGCTATCACTGTCCTTTTGCAGGAGTAGGTGAGCCTAAAAGCAAAAGGAATCTGTGATTTTCTGGGAATGTAATGAAATCTCAATTTTTAAGTGACAATTATTGTCTTAATATTAGATTTTGAAATAGTGATAAAAGACTGGAGGCATTCAGAGGAGCTTCAGATGTTGGAACAGTGATGTGCTTTGTGATAGAGTAATACTTGGCTGAAGTCAACATTTCTTGTAACTAGTAAGGTTACTTAAGTATTGGGTATTTTTTCAGCTTTGTTTTTTTGTTTGTTCCATTGGATATTTTGAAGCAATTTAAACTATTAGCCTGTATTTCTTTAATATTATTGTTTGGATTTTAGAAATTGACTTTAGTAGATGGTCTTAGTAATATGCTACTTAATTCTTCAGGTGGTATACCCGGAAGTGAATAGAAGAACAGATAAAATTTTTGAAATCTATTGATACTCAGATAACCTGAGAAAGAGATACCAATCACAAGTTTAGTATCTAACCAGTATCCATAGGAAAACATGCAGATCAAGTCATTATTTCCTGTACTTTCACAAATACATCATTTTTCACCTTTTTCATCTTTGATTGTCGTTATGTTTTGTAAAGCCTGTAGTCTGAAAGCAATGTATTAATTAAATAAGCTCTAGCTTATCTCTGCCTACAGTTGTTACGCTATCAGAGATATGTATTTTTTGACATTAGAAAAGTGGAAGTGTAGTATAAGGAAAACAGCACTTCTTTTGATATCTGAGCTAGAGACCTATTTGATCTATGCTAACTTGTCCATTTACTTTCTAGCCTGGGGTCCCACCGAAAAAAGGCAAACCAGCTACAGCTGCAGGTACAGGAGGTGCTGGGGCTAAAGGCAAGAAGGGTCCCGAGACAAAAGAAATCTTTGAGTCCGAGCTCTCTGTGAGTATTCTGCTATTCTTGGAAAGACAAAGGCCTCTGTAACCAAAGATTGCAGCTTTGGTTAATCAGTTCTTCACATACTACAGAGTTTTTCACAGAGGTTTGTTTTTGTTAGGAGAAGGGAAAGCAGTGTGTATACATTTATAACTCGTGAAATGGGTCTTTGGTAAATACACCTGTTCTTCAGGCTGCTGTTGGCACCAGGCCATATAAGACAGTAAGCAATAAATTATGCTTATATTTTTATAACAGGGTATATTGTTGTCCCTGAAGTAGGAAGAGATGAAAAAGCAGTGATACTTCATATGTAATTTAGAACACATGATTTGCTGAAGGAGTCTGGTATTAAAAGCCTGAGAATACATTATTCTGGAGTTTACATTGAAATCTGAAGTGAAATCAAATAATAATTAAATGAGCTAATAATATATGCATAATAATATGAAGTTACGTTACAAAAAAATTACTGAATTCTGCATGTTAGCTGAGCATCTACCTACTTTCCTGATAGGGAACCAGATGAACTCAGGTATCTGTGGGTCATAAAGTTACAAAAAAAACTATTAAAGCTTTGCTAAATGCATCTGCAAGTTTTTTGGACTGTCAATCCAAACCATAGTTATATTTGGAGTGTTGCTTAGAGTGAAAAATTTCTATTGTGTATCATGTTTATTTTGCTAGTTATACAGTAGAAAATGAGCATACAGTTCCTGAAGGTGATGCAGACACCAGTGAAACAAGGGAAGTTTTTATCACTAAATAACTTTCATTTTCTGTTTTGATAAAATGGAGACAGCAGATAGGTCTTCTCCTGTTTTGTTGTAGTACTCATTATTTAGACTTAATCCAAAATTACCTTGCAAATTTCAGATTATCTCTGCTTGATTCTTTAAATGGATAGTTGGTATTGAAGCTTATTTTTGACTGTCTGCAGTTTCTCATACTTTCCAGAGATCACTTCTCTTACAGTGCAATTTTAGCAGATTTCTAAACCTGTAAGACCCCTAAACTACAATTCATACTGAAATCTTTCAGTTGACAACAGAACCCTTTTCCTGTTTCATAAATGCACCACCATACAATGGTCAGTCCAGTATTTTACCTCTCCTTAAGATTGCAGCCCTCCTCTGAAGGGTTACAGTGGAGTGTTAACCTTGTTGTGATCTGTTTGCAGATAGAAGTATGTGAAGAGAAAGCTGCTGCTGTCCTTCCAGCTTCTTGTATCCAACAGTTGGACAGTGGTAACTGGAAAGAGAGGCTTGCCTGCATGGAGGAGTTTCAAAAGGTATGTTTGGAACAGATGATGAGAGGCAGTAGGGAAAGAAAAAAAGTAATAATTTCTTCAGCTCTTTAGGCCTGTTAAGTCTCCTGAAATACTTACTAGTGATAGTTGAATGTCAGCATTTCAGATGGATTAAACAATAATTGTTAAAGCCAAATGGCTTACATTGTTTCAATTCCATAACAATAGTGGAGTAAGTATTTTACCTTTATGTAGAGAGTTATGCTTTTGTCAAAATACTTGTATTTTGATTGAGGGGTACTTAAGGTCTTTTTACAACTCCAAATAATTGTAAAGCGTGACCTCAAAGATAGCTAGATTTAAACAAAAGATTTTGCAAGGACTAGGCCAAATCTATTGCAAATTGGTTCCTGCTGTTTGTGTGTTAGGCAGCAATTTATTATCGTCAACTACTTGCCAGTTGAAATTTTTATGTTTAGAGGTTTATACAATACTAGCAGTCTTCACAGTGCTTCATGTAGTCACAAAAAAAAAAATCAAATGTCCCTCATGGTATCCATCCATAGCCAGATGGTATCCATCAGAAGACCTTTGAGACTTCGCATTCAAAAAAGCTTCAGCTGTAGATGTACAAGTAGTTCATACCAACGCACCAGTACATTCATGACTGAGTTTTTAATATTTTAGTCAGAAAAGTGACTAACTTGAGTTAGAAAATGGTGACTGGATGCTTTGAAATGCTGCTGCAGAAGCCTTCTTTATTAAAATGCCATTTTAGTTGAGTGAATAAGCCTAACAGCAGCTAAACCCCAGTAATTAAATCATATTCAGGCTCAATCTCTGCTGTGTAGTCAACATTCCAATATGAAAGCTGCATAATATACTTCATGTTAAAAACAAATGCAGCTTTTTGAGGGGCAGGTGGGTTGTTTGGGCATTTTATTTGTTTGTTTTTAATTAGGTGTTAAATTCCTGGGGTTGGAACAGCCAATAGTGATTGTTACGGACATTTGTTTAAGGAGTAATTAAAGGAGTAGTGATGTGAATGCTGTAGATTTAAATGTTGGTTCAGTACCTCAGACTCCTTGTAAAAGTGGCTCTTCTGGTAAATTATTATGCTGAGAATTTTTGTAATTTAATTCAGTATTAAGAAAATACTTTTGAGAATTTCTGTTTGAGTTTTGTATAATTTGTGACTCACTGGGTAACTTAATGTTTATCCTTTAGGCTGTTGAGCTTATGGAAAGAAGTGAAATGCCTTGCCAAGCCCTAGTAAGAATGCTGGCCAAGAAACCTGGTTGGAAGGAAACAAATTTTCAGGTAATACATTATCCTTCAATAACTAACTAGTCTATTTTTGTTAACGTAAAGTAGTTTCCAGCTAAAAGGCTGTAAGTGCATATGTCACTGTGACCACAGTTCTATCTCTAATCAATGAGAATATAAGCTCTCAAATTGGATTTTATTTCTGTTGAGAATTGAGACTCTAGATGTCATGTAAGGTATCTAAAGATGGTCTTTAGATGTATATGTCTACATGGGCATATATATGTGTGTGTGTATAAGTTCTAAAAGTACATAGTGACAGCCCAGTATTATTGGTTGTGTGTATATATATAATAGTGTGTGTGTACACAGCTTTTGTGTATAATCACAAAAAACACCTATATGTATGTGTGTACAAAATACCTGTGTACATAAATATTTTTTCATATTAAAACTTTTGTGTATATATCCAAATAGAAATTCTGTGCATACATTAGTACTTACCCACAGATCTGTATAATTCTTATATGCATCTATAGATATATAGAATGAAAAAAATTAGTCTAAAATACTTGAAGACATGAGTAACTTTCTTCCTGTTTTGGGCATTGCAGGTGATGCAGATGAAACTGCATATAGTTGCATTGATTGCACAGAAAGGAAACTTCTCCAAAACTTCAGCACAGGTTGTGCTGGATGGTCTTGTAGACAAGGTTGGTGATGTGAAATGTGGAACTAATGCAAAAGAGGCCATGACAGCAATAGCAGAAGCATGTCAGTTGCCATGGACTGCTGAGCAGGTGAGTGAGTGAGCGGCAAAGGTATTCTTTCAGTAAGTAAAACCAGAAATAATACGTAGGGTGTCCTTTCAGTGTAAGGAGTAAATCTCAAATCCTCGATTTTTCTCTATTGCGTGAAAGTGATTTGTTTGCTCTTGAGATGCTTCCTGAGGCAGCAATTATATATATTCCTCTAAAACTGAAAATGGAATTATAGGGTGGTTTGAGTTGGAAGGGACCTTAGAGATCATCTAAGTCACCTCCCCACACAGTAGGCAAGGATTCTTCTACTAGACCAGGTTGCTCAAAGCCCCATCCAACCTGGCCTTGAACATTTCCAGGGATGGGACAACTCCTCTTTCAGTTCAGACCCATTCCTCTTTGTCCAACTGCTTTTCAGAAGTTTTGTTGGAGGCCCCCTTCAGGTTCTGAAGGGCCATGAGAAGATTACCCTGGAGCCTTACTTGGAGCCTTACTGAGGCTGAAAATTTCCAATTCTGTCAGCCTTTCCTCAAAGGAGAAGTGCTCCATCCTTTTCATCATGATGGCCCTGCTCTGTACTCATTCCAGCAGATCCTTGTCCTTCCTGTGCTGAATGCCCCAGAACTGGATGCAGCGCTGCTGGCAGGGTCTCACAAGACCAGAGCAGAGTAGAAGAGCAGTTTTCCCTCCCTCACCCTGCTGGCCACACTGTTTTTGGTGCAGCCCAGAACACAGTTGGCTTTCTGGGCTGTGAGTGCACATTACTGGTTGTGTCCAGCCTCCTTGGAGGGGCTGGATGCTCTTTCTTGTGCATGCTCTCTCTCCATTCGTTCCCCAGTCTGTGTTGATACCAGGAGTTGCCCTGACCCAGGTGCAACACCTTGGCTTGTTGAACCTCTTCACATTTCCACGGGCTCACTTCTCAAGCTTGTTCATGTCCCTCTGGATGGCATCCAATCCTTCAGGTGTGTTAAGTCCACCACTCAACTTGTTTCATCTCAGACTTGCCCTCAGGAAGCCTTCAATCTTTTTCTCTGTCGTTTGACATTAAATGACACTGGTCCTAATATGGATCCCTGAGGAGCACTGTGTGTCACTGATTTCCATCAGGCCTCTGAGCCATGGACCACTACCCTCTGGATGTGATTATTCCACCAGTTTCTTATCCACAAGAGTCCACTCATGAAATCCACATCTCTCCAATTTAGAGAGAAGGATGTTGTGGGGGACCTTGTCAAAGGCCTGACAGAAGTCCAGATATATGGTATCTGTAACTGCACTGATGTAATTGCTTTACCATAAAAGGCAATGAGGTTGGTCGGGGAGGACTTGCCCTTGCTGAAGCCATGCTGGCAGTCTCAATCACCTCCCTGTCCTCCATGTGGTTCAGCACAGCTTCTAGGAAGATCTCTTTCATGATGTTCAGAGATACAGTCATAATTTTTTTTTTTTTTTAATACTGCTGAAGCAGGTACAAATCTGTAATAAAGGTGTCTCTGGCTGCCTTTAACTACTGCAGGAATTTCTGGTTCACTTCAGTTCCAGTTGTACTCAGCTGCAGTGACAGAGTTGCTTTTTCCTCTTCCATTACCCCAGCTTTTTCTGTTCATTTGCACTGTGGTTTTTCTGGGTGTTTTCACTTACTTATTTACAGGGCTTTGTCACCTGGTTTGCCAGTGAAAGTTTACACTTAATTCTCTTCTATTCCAGCTTGTGGCTATGGCTTTCTCTCAGAAGAATCCTAAAAATCAGTCAGAAACTTTGAACTGGCTTGCAAATGCAATTAAAGAATTTGGTTTTTCTGGGTAAGTCTTTACTTAAGTAAATTGCAAAGAGCAACTTGAATGAAAATGTTTCTAATCTGGAATTAGTTCCTTAAATTCTGATGCTAGCCATGTTCTTGTAGCTCTCAAGTATATAACTGAAAGTACCTGGCATTACTAGTATAATAGGATGTGATTGCATTACTAGCTACTTTACTCCTCTCTTGATCTTCTCTGAAGAGTATTTGTCTTAAGGTCCTTACAGGTGTGGGCTGGTCAGAGCTGTGGAATTGATTGTCTGTTATACTCCTAGTTGGATACACCTGCAACCAGGTGGACCACTATATTTTATAGTTCAAAAGAAAAAACCTCAACTGAATCTGACAACCTACAGAAGAGTACATACCAGTATGCTTGTTAAGTCTCCTTGGGAGGCATTTTGAGGTTGATTCCAGGTGGATGAAGTTCTAGCCAATAAAATAGCTGTTCTTATATCTGGCATTGTGAGAGTAAGAGATTAATTTTCTATCAGAATCAGGAATAGCATGCCTTAATTTTTATTTGCTATTCTTTTAACTGAATGTGGTCAATCATATGTAATAGTTTAGTCCTGAGGAAAAAATCTCTTAGCAGGGAAAACTTCAAATACTACTTTGACTACTTGGGCAGTTACTATGCCTGTCTTAAGATATTTTGTGGCTTTTAAATGGATAGTGACATTGATTAAGTCTGGGAAATAAACTCTTCTTTAGTAATTCCCCCCAAAAATATATATTTGCAGCATGGTAATATGTATAGATATGTTACTAGGACAGCAGTGTTTGAGGCTGCACAGATAACATAGAAGATAGAGGAATTTAAACCTTCCTTTGTGTACCTGTGATGATGATATTTTGAGTATACATGTCTTGTGCATCTAAGCTAGTTGTATAAATCTGTCTAGGGATATCTTTTTTTATTTAATATAATGTGATGATTTTGTTTGTTGGTGCTGTTTCCTGTGTTGTGTTTTATTTATGGGCGACATCTTTTTTTCCACAGATTGAATGTCAAAGCTTTCATCAGTAATGTGAAGACAGCTCTTGCTGCAACTAACCCAGTGAGTAAATTTAGAATCTTATTTTATTATGAATTATTATCAGTCCTTGATTTGAAGACTGAGTGCTTTTTCCTCTTTCTGGTAGGCTGTGAGGACTTCTGCCATTACGTTGCTGGGAGTAATGTATCTTTATGTGGGACCTTCTCTGCGAATGTTTTTTGAAGATGAGAAGCCAGCCCTTCTGTCCCAGATAGATGCAGAATTTGAAAAGGTATGAAGTGAAGCTCTCTTGCTACCTACCGAATGTCATTAAAGCTACTTTGAAACTTTGGTAGATGGAATTTGTAGTGATAACTCTTGGGCTTGTATTTGAACCAGATTCTTTAAGGTGGTGCACGGAGGCTGCAAATTCATTTTGTGTAGCTACTATCTCAATAGTCACTTATTTCATTATGAACTTTAAAAATTCCAGGGGTTTTTTGAGTAGTATAATGGTTTAGAAGTCTGTTGTCCTGAGCCAGTTCATTCATATCATATGAGTGGTTTTATTTTTAATGTCAAATGAAAAATTGTAAAATTGTTTTTTCTGATTTTGTGTTGCTTGCAGATGCAAGGACAGACAGCACCAGCTCCAACTCGTGGCATTTCCAGGCACAGTGTGGGAGGTGTGGATGATGGTGAAGAAGAAGAACAGGAGGAGGTTGGGAATGATGTTGTGGATCTCTTGCCAAGAACAGATATTGGGTAGGTTTGGATTCTAGCACCTGAAGATACACTTACACTGCAATTCAAAACTTTGCATTTTTAAATGCTTTCTGAGCAGAAATCTATGGTGTTAAAGCACTTAAATACTAGTAGAGATACTAAGTAAACGGGCACTTTACCTGTTTCTCTCTTGCAGCGATAAGATCACAGCAGAACTAGTGTCTAAGATTGGGGATAAAAATTGGAAGATCAGAAAGGAAGGTCTAGATGAAGTGACAAGCATAATAAATGAAGCAAAGTTCATACAGCCAAACATAGGAGAACTTCCAGCTGCTCTGAAGGGTCGTCTCAATGACTCCAATAAAATCTTGGTATGTTTTTCAAAATCCAGTTTCAGTTGTTTCCACCTTAAAACTTAAGGTAGTTATGATTTCTGAAACTTGTTTATTACTGTGTGGTCTCTTTCAGTGTCATTAAATCAGCAGTTTGAAAACAGTGAACTGTGTTTCCAAATCATATATTTGCCTACTTTAATGAATATTTGCCCTCTTTTTAGTTTAAAAATTCTTCAGAAGGAAGGAAAATCTGCTTTTACTCTGAATGTAATGTTAGGAAATCTTAAAAGAATTTGACTAATTGCTTCATTTGCGACAAAAGTGAATTTTTCATTGTTTGAAAGTATTTTTAGTTAAAATTTATTTCACTCAGAATATGGAAGCTTTTTTGTTTTTCAGTGTGATGAACTTGAAGGCCTGGAATAGATGTTATTGAGCAGGCATTCTAAAGTAAAAATGTCTCTTTTCCTTGTATAACTGGCAGGTTTTGCACAAATGCTTGTAACACTGTATTGTTTAAAATCTTTTTCTTTCTTTACGTGCAGGTGCAACAAACACTGAGTATCCTTCAGCAACTAGCAACAGCAATGGGCCCCAATATCAAACAGTATGTGAAAAATTTGGGGATTCCTGTCATCACAGTCCTAGGAGATAGTAAGGTAGGACAGACATAAAGATCTCTTTGCTTTTTGTATATCTAAGATATGCCTGAAAGATAGATGGTAGTTAAAACTTCCTTAAAAGTTTTTGCCTGAAAGTATAAATACGTGCCTGAATGTATGTATATTCAGATGTATTCCCGTCCTTGTAACTAAACCCAGTGAAACAATCTGCCTTCTGAATGGTTGTGTTGACTATATGCATATTTCTGCTGCTGCAAGTACACTACTTTAAACACTGAACAGGTTATTTTGGTAAGGTTTCTTGTAGAATTTTTAGTGTATCACTGTGGATTCCAGTATACATTGTTGTCTTTGTCACTGTGTACAAGACCTTTGAACTGTAGGTAGACATAGGACATTCACAAGTGACACTGAAGTTTGCATAAATAACATCAGCATTGAGTTTGCCAGGATACTGTCAAAGTCAAACTTAAGGCCATAGGGAAGAGCTATTTGAATATATATTCAATATATATATATATATTTGAAGTAATGGGTAAAGAGGCTTGGGAATGTGCCAGTATCTTGTGCCAGAAGTCATGGGCAGTTATCAAAGATGGCATACTTCAGCTATCTCTGCTTGGAATGTGAGTAAGAAAAAGAGCAGAAGCTGGATCTACCTGTCCCAAACAGTGGAAGGACTTTGACAGATTTTAGGGCTAGATAAGAGTGTCTCATGGTTCAAGTTATTTTCTTTTAAAATCTCAGTCCTTGAAGATTCTTTATGTGACTTTAAATTCTACTTTTAATTCACCAATTATTCTGAGATAACAGAAGCTCCTTTTGTAGAGTCATAGAACTTTTTAGTTTGGAAGACCATCTAGTTCTAACCCCGCTGCCATAGGCAGGGATGCTTTCCAGTAGACCAGGTTGCTCAGAGCCCCAGACTGGTAGGAGAGTTGTGACAACGTGGTTTAAGAATAACACCAACTGTGATTAACTTACACTGTTACTAAAAAGCATAATACTAACATAACTTGTAAGCACTATAATGCTGACAGAAGATTGTATGCTTGTTTAAACACTCTTACAGTGGTGATTTTTTTCAAGTACTACAAGTACAAGATTTATCAAATTTGTCAAGTTTTTGAAGATAAGGGTCGTCCATTTTGGGTCCTGCTTCAATATGCTTATAGTGGACCCACTGAATAGTTGAGGAAAATAATGAAGCATGAGTGAAGATAAATTTGGGTGATGGGAATTAAAGCCTTGTCAGAGAGGTTGATGAGCATGTGTTTATCTGCAGCACATGATTTGTTTCTTTTCCTCAATGAAATAGAAGATAGGAGAAGTTGGTAAAGCAAGGATGCTGACTTCTTGTTTACATATATGCCTGGATATTACTTCTGCATTTAATATGGTTCATACTTAACTAAATGAGTCTGCTACATTATTAGCTTTCCTCAGAAATTCAGCTTACAGGAGAAGATTGTACATATAGAGTTGTGTCTAGACTGATAACGCTTTAAAGAACCATGGTTGTTAAATATTCCATCTGGCTTCTCATAACTTCATATAGCTGCTTTAAAAAAGGGTGCAGGTCTAAATTTTGCTTGGAAAAAAAACTAAAGATGGAAATTGGTAGGTGTTAGAGGGCTCTCTCATTCCTGATTTGACTTTTGCTCATGTGTATCCTAAATGAGAGTGTTCTAATAGCAGGCTCCATAATCCACTTACCTTGTTTTATGAAAGTACAGTCTCTTTTAAGCACTATATAATTCACTAACATTACTTTTTAGCATCTTTGAGAGTTAGACTCGTAGAATTGTTGTCAGTGAATGGTAGCATATAAAAGTAATTTTAGAGATACCCTTTCACTCTCTTTATTAAACTTATTTTTAAAAAATTACAATAGATAAGTTTCATGTTTGATTTGGAGGTGGCTGCAGCTGATATCGCCACTGGAACTAAATTCTTCTGAATCTTAGATTTCTCAAGTTGCAAATAAAAACAGATTTCAAAGCTTTTTGCTTTCATAGGAAGGATGACTATTGCTTCTTCTGTTGTAATCTTCTGACCTCTCTTTAGGTTTATTCTTCTTAAATCTTTTTCTTGCTGCAGAATAATGTTCGTGCTGCTGCACTGGCAACTGTGAATGCCTGGGCTGAACAAACTGGCATGAAGGAGTGGTTGGAAGGGGAAGACCTGTCTGAAGAGCTCAAAAAAGAAAATCCTTTCCTAAGACAAGAGGTAGGCTTCTGTCAAGTAAACTTAAGTGTGTCAAATCAAAATTGCCTTATGTGCTATGGACTCTGAAATGACACAGTGCTGCCATTATATGGGAAAACAAGTAGCTGTGTATTTGTACTGTCATGAAATTGTTAAACTTCAAAAGGCTAAACTCTCTTCCTGCATGATAGCTGTCCTTTAGACTTCAGTGCCTCTAAAATTAAACTTCTGTCCGTTTTGATTAGTGTTTTAAGAGCTAGTGTGTGTTCTATTCCATGGTGAATTTCAGGGAACTTGAGACATTAAAAAGTGCAGCTGGAATTCTGTTCCTTTTAAAAGGAAGAAACAGCCTGCAGAGACCAGGCTTAAAGTTTTAAGATAGTTGTGTGTTACCATGCTATAATTAACTTTTAATTTTTGTAATTGCTGATATGAAAATTGATTTTGTTCAAGAATATTTGTCTGAAAAAAGTTTGGGTAGGTTTTTCCTACTTATATTGTAGAATCTAATGGTATGTGAAGGACTACTATTCAGATCTCGTGGTCTGACACAGCACTATGAGCAGTTCTTTAAAAGCTTTTATTTTAAAACTTTCTTTCAGCTTCTTGGTTGGTTGGCTGAGAAGTTGCCCGCCCTCCGTTCTGTTCCTTCTGACCTACTCTTGTGTGTGCCTCACCTGTACTCCTGCCTTGAAGATCGAAATGGGGATGTGCGCAAAAAGGCACAGGATGCCCTGCCATTCTTCATGATGCATCTTGGCTTTGAGAAGATGGCAAAAGCCACTGGCAAGCTGAAGGTACTTCTGCTACAGAAATTAGATCATGTGACCTTGAATGAGTGAATATTAAGTCCTATTCACAGTCTCATGACATGCTGTCTTGAGTCATGTAAGCTTGTCTGCATTGAGTATTTTCAAGGGGACTGAAAATAGGATCAGGAGCTGTGGGCTAGAGCGTTCTCTGCTTCGAAAATGATTACTGCCATTACAGGCTTATTACTTCAAGAGTTTGATATTTATTCACTCTGCTTTTCTTCTGAAAAAAAAAATCTACTTGCAGATAGCTTCCATACCAGTTCCTGTCCCACTCTATGCCTTTTGTACTCCTACTTTAACATCATTTCTAGTAGTTTGGTTTGGCTTTTGGACCCCTGAGTGATGAGTAGACACTCCATTGATATCTGAAGATCACTCACCTAGAACACATTGCTGGTTTACATATTTCCCATAGACCTTGCAGAAGAAACTTTAACAAAATGTTTTAACTCAGAACAAAAGTATCTGAGAACAATGATGTTTTAAGATGACCATCCTTCAAGATGTTTAACAGAGCATGGATTATTTCTAACTACTTTTGTTTTTACTGTCTGTAGCATGTATTGGAAAGATTAATGATAGACATTATTAAATTTATCACTTCTTTTTTGCACTTTTTGTTCTCTAGCCAACTTCCAAAGACCAGGTACTGGCCATGCTTGAGAAAGCCAAAGCCAACATGCCAGCCAAACCAGCTCCTCCTGCTAAAGCATCTTCCAGAGTGGTAGGAGGAGCAGCTCCAGCCAAATTCCAACCTACATCAGGTAATCTCTCTGACATTTTGGGAAATGACTGAGAAAATGGTGGATTTTGAAGCTTTTTTACATGCCAGAGGAATAAACATACATAGCTGGAAAAGAAGTATTCAGCATAGTTAAAGTTCTGGTCTTTCTTGCATTTGAATCAGCTTCCAGTGTAGGAGGGTGTTTCCTTTCCACACAAACCATCTGTCAGCTGCTATTTGAAAACTTGAAAATATCTACTTGGTATTGAAGCTAAAACCAAGCTGGGCTAAATGGGAAGGTTTTTTCTAACACTAATCTGTTTTTTAATATAATATTTTTTTAAAATGTGTTCATGTTATTTTTCTATCTGGACTATTTTCTCAGTGTAGTTCCCTGTGGAACTGCCAGAATGCTTGTGTGATGGGATTAGGGGACAATTGATTTGAAGAAGTAGTCCTGTCTGCTGGTGCTAGCTTGCCTGCTCAAGACAAGAGCAACTGCAGGTCTAGACAACAGCCTGCACAGTATATATGTCAATTTTTAAATTGTTTTGAAAAATTATGTTGGCTGACATACCATGATCTTAATTAGGAAAACTTTGTATGATAACATGGAATTTAAGGGACTTCTTTAGTGGGTCTAAAATCTCAGACGTGTGTGATTAAGCATATTGTATCCACAAACAGTTTTTCTGATGTCCTAAGAACAGAAATCTGATAAACTAAAATGGGCTTCTAGATAACTTTAAATCATCTATTGTTTCTCCAGCATTTGCTGATGATTTGGGGTCTAATACCATGGAATCCAAGCCTGATCTCAAAAAAGCCAAAGCAGGAGGACTCTCCTCTAAAACTAAGGTATGTTGATTGCCTTTTGTGTAAAATCAGTTTCATGAAGTTAGTAGCTGTGGTTTGTTAATGTATTATAGGTAGAAGAATGTAGTTCTTGCTAGGGACAGCTTTTACTAAAAATCTTCGTACTTGTCTGAACTCTGAAATGACAGATGTTCCCATACCACTTACCTGATTACTGGCTTTGTCATTGCCTGTTTATTTCCTAAAGTCCATATTGTCAAAAATCAGTCTTCTGAGCAGCTCAGTCTGTTTTAAGTTTTCTTGGCCTCTTTGTGTGCTATTGAGAGTTCATTCTTACCATTCCAGGTCCGATGTTACACTTGAATGTGAATTTTGAACCCTTATATCAAAATAAATTAAACTCTGCCTTACAGTATGAAGGGAAAAAAGTTCTCAATCAAAAACGCAAAAAGGGAAGGAGTATGCTTAAAAACATAATCTCATCTGATTACAGTCAATTTTTGATGAGCTTTTATATTTTGTGTTGTAGTACTTTTTTTGCTGTTAATGATGAAGTTTGTCCTATGGATATAACTAAAAATAACCCAAATTTTTCTACAGTCTCACTGTTTCCATTGTCTGAAGCATTGCTGTAACAAGCACATTTGATGTAGGTCCATGTTCATGGCAAGAATGAACAGAACAAACCTTGAAGGATGTTTTAGGTTTGCTGAAGTCAAAGCAGTGTTCTGTCAGAACTTTGCTGGTAGAGTTGAGACATTTGTTGTCAGACAGCTGTTTACTCTTAGGAGTTGGTTTCAAACCTTCACAGCAAAGACTTTTCTGTGCCTTACTTACAGCAGTCAGATGTTAATATCAGTATGTCCAAGGGTAATGCCCGCCTGTCCAAAGCTAATGCAAGCCTCAGCAAGGGTGGTTCAAGTCTGACAAAGAGCCAGTCTATCAAACAGGTACCACGTTGGGTTTTAGGGATGTGTGTGGCTGACTAGCACACTGGTTGAGAGTGATGTGTCATAATTCACAGGGATACTACTGTGCACACTGTCATGGGTATTGCTTCCACAGCAGCTGAGCACCTACTTTTAAACTTCTAATCAACATTTTTCTTTCAGCTTCTCTCTGGCTCTTGTAAACATAAGCAGCATGAGGGGGGCAAGGATCTAATGCTTGCAGTTGGTGGGACTGAGGCATATATATGGCTTGTGATGCCTGCTAATACCTTGCATCTTTCAGGGTGTACAGGGAAAGAAGCTGCCAAGTAAGCCTAATCTGAAGGAAGACGATGATAAATCAGGGCCCATTTTTATCATTGTTCCAAATGGGAAGGAACAGAGGATGAAAGAAGAGAAAGCTCTGAAGGTGAGAAAAATCAGGATGTGTTCTCAAGGTTTGAAGTGGAGGCTTTTAACGCATTCTGTAGTTTTTAATTTAGCGTTAAACATACTGTATCATGTGTTAGCCGCTGTCCATCTCTTGGAGTCTGACTCTTGAGTTGAATTTCATACATCAGTAGTGGGCTTACTGTGGTGTTTCTTTTCTGATTTTCAAATTTTGTGCATTTATACACTGTCATAAAAGCCAAAGACCTTTTTATATTTTTCAAGTTGTGAAGTATCATTAAGCTTAGTTGATTGTTTTCAGGTACAATGTCAAAGTTCTAGGGTATATTGCAAATGTTTTAATATACTTATTTTGAGCTGCCCCACTTTGCAATTTGTAGGGAAATTCTATTGCTGAAAATATCCACATTATTTCTAACTTGCTAGTAGGTATGCCTGTCTGGTGCTTAAAAATGACAACTTTAAGTGATAATTATTAAGATAGTGACATAAGGATAACCAGTCCATATGAAGAAAACTTGTCATGTAAAAAAGAGGCGAGCAAAAACACTGCTGATTTTTCATTACTTATTGACAATAAGGAGGCTCTGAAAATGGATTCTAAAACTGAATTAAAATACGCTTTAATCAGCAGCATCTGTCAGGAAGAAAAGGTATTGTTTGTTGTGAGTTCTAAATGCTGCCTTTTACAGGTGTTAAAGTGGAATTTCACTACTCCCCGTGACGAATATATTGAACAGCTAAAAACTCAGATGTCCACTTGTGTGGCCAAATGGCTACAGGATGAGATGTTTCATGCAGACTTCCAGCAC
Source organism: Oenanthe melanoleuca (assembly GCF_029582105.1). Classification (NCBI taxonomy): domain Eukaryota; kingdom Metazoa; phylum Chordata; class Aves; order Passeriformes; family Muscicapidae; genus Oenanthe; species Oenanthe melanoleuca. Next base: position 23,533,444 of record NC_079339.1, read on the forward strand.
CACAACAAAGCACTGGCTGTTATGATTGAGGTGAGTTTGGATCTGTGGTAGAAGATGAGGCTGATGAAATTACTCTCTGCTGTGAAAGGTACTGCTCAAATTAAAATTGAATAGGAGTTCTCTGAGGAGCCAGGGGTCATTGTTCTGTGTAGTTGAAACCTAAACATACCTCTGAAAATTACTTCTATGTATGATGAAGTTAATACTGTTTCTTGGGAGAAGGGAAATTTCCTCACCAGAGACTTCTCTTAGCATTTCAGAAAGTTGTGTGAATTAAAAGTTATTATGTATAGTTCTAATAAATATCAATTATCTTACCAGACATAGTTTAGCTTATTTTCTTGTTGAACAGTGTATATATGTTTGTTCCATTAACAACTTTTTTTTTTAACTTTCTTCAAGCACTTGGAGAGTGAAAAAGATGGAGTCATCAGCTGCCTGGATTTGATCCTAAAATGGCTTACCCTACGTTTCTTTGATACCAACACAAGTGTTTTGATGAAAGCACTTGAATACCTTAAATTGCTTTTCAATTTGCTGAGTCAAGAAGAATATCACCTCACCGAAAATGAAGCATCCTCTTTCATACCATATCTTATCCTAAAGGTACTGTTTGTTTTACAGAAACTAACATTTTTCATTATGAATACGGCAGAATACCATCACAGTTGGTTGCTGGTGTGAGATTTAACAGGCTGCGGTTTTTTAACCTGGAGAAAAGGAGACTGAGGGGAAATTGTAGTGCTCTTTATAACTACCTGAAAGGAGGTTGTAGTGAAGGGGGTGTTGGTATTCTTTTGTCAAATAACAAGTGTACAGAATGAGAGCAAAAGGCCACAAGTTGTACTAGGGGAGGCTTACATTGGATATTTGGAAAAATATTTTCACTGAATGGATTGTCAATCACTGAAACAGGGTGTACAGGGAAGAGGTTGAGTCTCCATCACCGGAAGTATTTAGAAGACATGTAGATGTGACACTTGAGGACATGATTTAGTGGTAGACTTGGCAGTGTTTAACAGTTTGATCTTAAGGTTGTAATTTCTCACATTTATGATCCTATATTGCGTATTTCCCTTTAAAAACCATTGAAAAAAAAGGAATTTTGCTTTGAGAATGATTCTGGCTTTTTAAAGACTATTTAGAATAGTCAAAAGTATTATGAGAGTGTATAAAATAATTCTGTATTTCCTCCCCTCTTTTTAATTTTTTTTTTAAATATTAATTCTCCACTAGGTAGGAGAACCGAAAGATGTCATCCGTAAGGATGTACGTGCCATTCTGAACAGAATGTGTTTCATCTATCCAGCCAGCAAGATGTTCCCTTTTATTATGGAGGGGACAAAATCAAAAAACTCCAAACAGCGTGCAGGTGGGAAATGGCCTGTTGAACTGCACATGTGCAAAGTACTTGAAATTGCTTTGGTTTGCATCTTGAAAAACTCAGCATAAGAATGTTGGATGGGATGTGAGATTTGCGTACACGTGGCATTTTATGCAGATGCTTGCAAGGGTTTTAAGGATCAGATTTTCAAGTGGTGTCATATTGCTTTATATTTTTTGGTGTCTTTGTACCTTCTAAAGACAAGTAATCTTGTAAGTTGCTATCAGTATTATGAGTCCCTTGAGCAGGCTTGTTTTCTTAGTGAAACAGTGCTGGAGAGAACAGTGACAATACTATTTTTCTGCTCACCAAGGGAATCAGGAAATTAATCTAATCAGGAAATGTCTCTACACTCTACATCTGTCTCACCATGAGTAATGCCTATAATAAAGTTGTGGTGTTGTAGTTTGAACAAGTCCCTGGTCAGTTTGAGAATAGCTTATCCTGGTATAAGCAGAAAGTTACGTTCTATACATAATACAGTATTACAAGCTCACAACTGTTTACTGAATGTGATATTAACTGTAACATTGCTCATACATATTATGGGAAATACTTGAAGTGTAGAGGGATGACTGACAGCTTTTAGATACTGTCTGTGAAGTAGTCTGCTGTAGCTTACTATTGATCCCATAAATCACCTAGAGTTATCTATAATCAGCTTTGTGATTAGCTATTCTCTAACAGTGAATGTTCAAGTTGTGCAAGCAACACAGGAATTGGGAGGGCTCTCTTCCCAGCAGCTTTAAAGCTGAATGTGCATATGTTATTTTCTTCTTTTAGAATGCTTGGAAGAGCTTGGATGTCTGGTTGAATCGTATGGCATGAATGTGTGCCAGCCAACTCCAGGGAAAGCCTTAAAAGAAATGGCAACTCACATTGGTGACCGGGACAACACTGTGCGCAATGCTGCGCTGAACACCATCGTGACTGTCTACAACGTCCATGGCGACCAAGTGTTCAAGCTGATTGGAAATGTCAGTATAACTACAAATAAGTTTATGGGGGGTTAGGGTGCTATGCTTACTTTGGTTTGTGAGATTGTTTGTGATTTTTTTTTTTTTTTTTTGTTTTTGTTTTTTGTTTTGTTTTGTTTTGTTTGGAGTGTGGTGGTTTGGTTTCTTTAAGTCCTTACACTTTTGTAGGGGATTAGCACTGTGTTGCTTGTGATTGGTCATGGTACATCTTGATGTTGGCATCAAGAGCATTTTGTAAATTTGAAAATAACTTGATAATTCGTAGATCCTCTTATGGCTATTTGGTTAATCCCACATTGTAGAATATATAAAATCATAGAACAGTTTGGGAAGGGACCTTAAAAACAATTTAGGTCCAAACATCCTGCCATGGGCAGAGACACTTGAACACTTCCACAGATTGGGTATCCTGTTTTATTGCCTCAGCCACTCACAGTCAAGAGTTTCTAATCCAATCTAATCAAATTTAGCTTCTTTCGTTTTAAAGTAATTGCCACTTTTCTGTCACTGCATGCTCCTTTTAGAAGTCCCTCTTCAGCTTCCTTGTAGGCCCCTTCTAGGTACTGGAAGAATGCAGCGAGGTCTCCCTAGAGCCTTCTCTTCAGCATGCTCCCAACCCCAACTCTCAGCCTGTCTCCAATAAGAAATGTGTATATAATCTGAATGTGCATGAATAAAAAAGAAAACTGGGGAAAAAATGAGAAACACTGAGCTTCATGGGAATTAAATTGTTTATAAAGAGTAACATGCGTTGCGGTCAACTGTACAAGTAGCACATCTGATTCAGAATATTTGGATGACTTACTTGGCCAAAAAACACTAGTTGTTGGGGCTCCATTAAGTCCTCAGCTTTTATTTTTATGCCAAACTTATCCAAGAGCTTTGCAGATGCAGTCTGGTAAGTTGGGCTTACTTGCTTTATCTTGTTGCATTTCATTTTTCAAGTGTCAGTACTATGTTGCTTTGTATTGCTGCTGTTTTGCTGTTTTAGCCATTATAATCTAAATTGCAGTAAAAGGTGGAAAAACTCAGTTTCCAGTTTCCAGCAGTGGAAAGCTAGATTCACTGTGTTTATAATTACTGTGCATATCAGATCAAGTTCACTGAATTCCAGTCTGAATCAAGATCACTTAGATCACTTTTTACAGTTCTGTTCTCTAGACTTGGTAATGTTTCTAGCAGCACTAAAACTCATTGGAATGTGATAAATATTTTAATGCCTCTGCAGCTTTGTTGTGTTGTGTTGTATGCCATAGGGCATACAAGCTATTGAATGGGTATTTTATGGAATATGACAAGTAGGGGAAGCAAGACTGCCCCTCTTTTTTTTAAACTTCCAGCATCTTTTAAAGTTGAAATTTAATGTGACTCTTATTTTCTCTGGTAACTGTTTCTGTGAGAGTTAATGCTACATTTTCATTAACATTTTAGATTTCCATCCTATTTAACTGTTGTTCAGAGTACAGTCTGCTTCTGCCTCAGATTTACACAGCTTTTGAATTTTCAAGCTAAATAAAAAACTTTAGCACCTGAACAATTCAGCCCTTTCTAACCATGATTTTCTGAGCTTCAGTATAGTTCATCTATGGGTTCTCAGGAAGGTTTCTAAGTCATAGGGGTACTGGGGAGTACTTCTCATGAAATTGTAATGCCTACTTGTGGTCAGATCGAGTTATTGGTAGTCTTGGTCTGGTAGATAAGCAGGTAAATATGAATCTTTTCACTGCCCGAGTTGGAGCATTAAGTTGCCTGATAATTCATATTGAATTATGAGTACATTGAACAGAACAAATGTCAGAAGAACTCTGGCTTCTGTGGCAGGATCAAGAGTGTTAAAGCACTGCCTGGTCTGCTAATAGGGAATGTAGAAAGGTGGATGAGGTTTTTTTTGTTTGCGGTTTTTGCAGCACCACATGTAACAATTACAAACATGGGATAGTACTATAGTTTGAAATATTTCTTGAAAGTTATGTGGGCTAGAAATAGGTGTATTCTGTATTACAGATTGTCAGCATGGGTTAATTAGCTCTTGAAGTAGCACCTGACAGTCCAGACTGTCCTGATGAGTTTGCTCCTAGAAGGTAGCATTGACAGTTCTCACCTTCGTATTAGAGAACTTCAGTCTGCACTAAGTATGGTGTGAATCCTGTAGGTGACTGAGATTTCTAAAGCCCACACAACTCAGGTTGAGCAAAAGCATTGTGTGTTACAGCTTTCAGAGAAAGACATGAGCATGCTGGAGGAAAGAATAAAGCGGTCAGCCAAGAGACCCTCTTCTGCTCCAGTGAGACAGGCAGAGGAGAAACCTCAGCGCATTCAGAGCATCAGCGCCAACACCAGCATGATGCGCAAGGGACAAGCTGAGGACATGTCCTCCAAACTCAAGTATGTAATATTACATCATGGTCTCTAGCCTGCATAGTGTATGTGCTACTATGTCTGACAATGTCATTTTAATTCTTGTATCATCATATTTGCATGTTGTGAAAAATGGCCAAATAATATAAATATAAATATCTGAAATGTTTTTGTCTTGTCTGTCTTGAAATCTTTCTAAATGGTCTTGTGCCTTTTTTCACTGCTTCTCCTGGACAGAATTATGTATCGCACTTATAGGATGTAAGTACTGCCCACTAACTCCTTGGTAGCAAGGCTCTTATGACTTTAAATTTCTATCCTAGCCATCCCTTCCTGAGGATGGCAGGTTTGCCATGGCTAGTTCTAGGTTATTTATAGGTCTCTGAATTAAAGAAAAGAAAGAAAACAAATACAGATTTCTGCCAAGGTGACTGTAGATCAAGTTGCAGACAGATACGGCACTTCCGCATTAAGCAACTGTTCAAAATATTGGGAGAACTTTCAATGTGTTGCATTAAACCTGGTATTTGAACCCGGTTCTAGATGTATTAGACATAAAGCATAGAAATGGATAAGCATGTGTGAATTGTAGAGCCTGGGACAACAGTACCCAAACCAGAAAGCTTAGAAACTATTCCTTGCCACCTGCTCAGTATTTTGGAATAAAAGTCTGTGCTGAGAACTATGTATTAAAATATTTCCTTGAAAAATCTGATATGCATCATAGGTCATGTGGGGATGAGGGGAGTCTTAGATTCAGAGGAGTTTGTGAGGTTGCTCTGTACATGTGCATCCTCGCCATTATTTAAAAAACCAAAAGCAAAAAAAAGCAACTCAAACTTTAAAATTGTATTCATTTATTAGTACTGTAAACTCTGCTCGTTACCTGAAACCATGCATACCTAGCACAGGTACAGGGCATCTTGTGGTTTTTGAGAGAAACTAGCAGGGCAAGTAAGTAGCAGTTGCTCTTCTGGCCTACAGAGTTTTGTTTTACTAAGGACAAGAGGAAAGGCAGAGGGAGTTAAGGGACTTGAATATAATCCAAACTGCAAAACTTTTTTTGAGCTTTTGTATGAGAACTTTAGGACTACAAGTGAATGCTAGTGCTAATATTCTTGCCTGTTGCGTATGTATAATACACTAAAACTCTCGTGATTTCTGTAGCCAAAATCGCAATGTGGGCAGCCACTCTGAGACAGCACATTCAGTTCCACGGGAATTTCAGCTGGACCTTGAAGAAATCGAAAATGACAATGGAACCGTCAGATGTGAGATGCCAGCACTTGTACAGCACAAACTGGATGACATCTTTGAGCCAGTCTTGATTCCTGAGCCCAAGTGAGTTGAGTTTTAACTTGTAAGTGAAATCAGCAGGGTTGCCTAAAAAGTATTTTGAGAAGGTGAATTGATAGTGCTAGTTTCTACATTCAGCTCATTTGAAGAGATGGCAAAACAAAGTTCTGTTGTACTCTTCTGAAATCTGGAGAGCAGTTATTTATAGTGAGAAACAGGAGTTCTACTTAGGCATTTTTACAGTTGCAGGATTTTGAGTCTGTAAATGCATCGTCAATGTCTTTACAAATAGTGCAATAGATATGGTAAAAGGAGTGATTACTTCCTTGAGAATCCTCAGGGAAAAATTAAATCCTTTTCCCTTGTCTCTAAATCATCACTGAAATATACCATTTAAGTGTATATTAAAGTAGCTCTCCAAAAAGTAATGAATCCTTTTTTCAACCCTTCAGAATCCGTGCTGTCTCCCCACACTTCGATGACATGCACAGTAACACAGCTTCTACTATCAATTTTGTCATTTCCCAAGTAGCCAGTGGTGATATAAATACGAGCATCCAGGCTCTGACACAGGTAAGTAAACTAAGGTAGCAACTAATCACTCTCTACCAGAACTTTGCCTGCGAGGGTGATGAGTTGCACTGTGGTGGAGCAATCATGTCAGGTGACGTGGGCTCTGCTCAGAATCTCCCTGATGACAAAACTAAGTGCACAGGGGCCATCTGACTCGCTTTAGCAATAGAAATTCCACTTGGAAGATGTAGAATAAACTTAATGCTTTTTTCGTTAGTGCCTCTGCGTTATATTTTTGATTTTTGTCAAATTATTTGTGCTATGATTTTGTAAAAGGCAGTTAGTCAGACTTAACTTCTAAAATTAAACAGTTTTAGAGATCCTTAGCAAAAGGATTGTCTTGCGCCATAGTTTTTGCATGGGTTTAGTGTGGCTTTAACTACTTAGAAGTTTTTTTTTTTTGTCCAGATTTCATAAAGCTGTAAATTTCAGAATCTATAATGCAGCTGTTGATGTTTTCATTTTTGTACAGGATAGGATTGCAGTTCTCTAAAATACCAGTAATTGGTTGTGTTTGGATTAGCAATACAAGTCTCTAGCTGCTGATTCTGGGTGAAAGCTTAGAATACAACTGCCTTGGCAAATTGATTGGTCAGGGCAAAACCTTTCCTATAGAAAACTATTTAAATTATTGTTATTTTGCACTGTTTGTATTATGTTGACTTTACTAGAGCGTTTTGTTTTTAAATCTTAGATTGATGAGGTGCTCAAACAGGAGGACAAAGCAGAAGCTATGTCTGGCCACATCGACCAATTCCTAATAGCCACATTTATGCAGCTCCGCTTAATCTACAATACACACATGGCAGATGAGAAGCTGGACAAAGATGAGATTGTCAGACTCTACAGCTGTATTATTGGGAGCATGATCACGGTAAGGCTTTGCTGTAAAAGGCAAGGTGAGGAGCAAATAACTTCTGTGCACAAGTTGTGGGAGAATGGAATGTCTGTTCTGTATCTAGGTTAGCTCACTATTGAGTTTTTCTTACAAAGGTTTGTTGCCAACTGCTCATCAGTGCACCTTTTGAGAGAGACAGGGAATTAGAAGTTGGGGAAGGGAAGAGGGTCTGCTTCTGCAAAATGCAGACTTCTGTTAAGCTCTGTTTTTATATTCTTTACTTTTTGAGTGCTGAGTTGGTAGCCTGAGTATCTTCAGAAGTCAGTAGAAATCACTTTCTTCATAGTTTTGGCTGTTTTTACTGTTGTGGGAAACAGGGAGATGTCATGGTTGACAGTGTAGTCTAGAGAAGTCCCTATACTAAAGAATCCATGTGCAGGGGAAACTTAACACTTTGTTCAATCTCTAGCTATTTCAGATAGAGAGTCTGGCTCGAGAGGCATCCACTGGTGTGCTTAAAGACCTAATGCATGGTCTTATTACATTAATGCTGGATTCTCGGGTTGAAGATCTTGAGGAGGGTGAGCAGGTCATCCGATCAGTCAACCTCTTGGTAGTGAAAGTTCTGGAGAAGTCTGACCAGACCAACATCTTGAGGTATATAATGAAAATTGCACAATTACTGCTCTTTTTTATCTGTTCTCGTGTGTTCCTTGAACAGCTGAGTTTTAGTCATTTTGTAAACAAAGACCAATGTCTGTAGAGTCATTCAGCTAGCTAATAAAGAATTATCACTGATTGTGATCAGAATTTGACTGCACAGCTGGAGGCAGGCTAAACAAACCAGCTTAGTATGATTCTTTGTCCTTTGAAGTTCAGCAAACTGTCTCTTAAATTCTTGTAATATACAAGAAAGAAAGGAAAGAGCTGTTGCACAACTGCTGGACTAACCCCAGTCTCTGGTGTGGTATTCTGAGTTGGCACCTTTTTTCTTGTATATAGTACTTTTTCTGTGTAACCTTTATAAATTTATCCCTTCTAGTGCTCTGATTGTTTTGCTCCAAGACAGTCTTCTAGCAACAGCCAACTTAGAAGTTGCTCCTAAATTTTCAGAACTTGTCATGAAGGTGAGCCTGTAGTAGAGATTTTGAACTTAGGTGGTTTATCTGAATCATCTTACCTGAAAGAACAGGTAGAGAATTAGTATCCATAACTTGAAATATTTATTACAACTTCTATAATGCTGGTTTTATTAGATGTCACATATAGGGACTTTGAGGGAGCTTTACACCTGTTAATAGTTTACAGAAACTTATGTACACTAGTACAAACTCCATACAGAGGTGTACAGTCACCTGCTGGGTTTGTTTGCTTGGGCACCGCACTGTGCAATGGATTCAAACAGTGCCAGGCTGGAGCTGACTTGTATCCTGTCATCTGTATTGACAGGCAGAGTGAATAAGGCAAATGTCTGCATTTGAAGCATGAGCATGACCTTTTCTTGCCATAGAACACCATTTTGTAACTGTCATGATTTAAAACAGCTCAGGCATTCTTAATGAGGTTATACCTAAAGAACTTGTGCTGTGTGTAGGTGTACATGGCCTATGTATATTATCTGCTGAAATTTCATCACACAAAGCATTCAGTCTCCTGTTACAGGTACAGAAGTCAGCACCTCACTTATGCATCAGCTCTAAAGAAAGATGTGGGTACTGTACTGCCAGTTACAAAGAGAAAGTACTTACCAGTGCAAATATAGCTTGAGCAGCAGACACAGTACGTGCCTGTATGATGTGCTAGCAGAGTGAAGTGGCTTAGCAATAGTGTTGTGTAACTTCTCATTATATAAGCAACTGCTTCTTTCTTGAGTTGTCTTGCTTTAATTAAACCTCTCGTTCCAGTGTCTGTGGAGAATGGTGCGTCTTCTTCCGGAAACCATTAATAGCATCAATCTGGATCGGATTCTGCTAGATATCCACATTTTCATGAAGGTCTTTCCCAAAGAGAAGCTGAAGCAATGTAAGAGTGAGTTCCCTATTAGGACCTTGAAGACTCTGCTTCACACACTGTGCAAGTTGAAAGGGCCCAAGGTCAGAGCAATCACTAGTAATGTATTTTTAATCTGGATGTTCATGCAGTCTCTAGAGTCTTCTTTTTTTTTTTTTTTTTTTTAATTTTTTTTTTTTTAATTCCCCTTTTTCTCATTTTAGATCTTAGATCATTTAACAATGATAGACAACAAAAATGAGTCTGAGCTAGAAGCTCACCTCTGTAGAGTAGTCAAACACTCCATGGATCAGACTGGAAAAGCTGATAAGGATACAGAAAAAGGAGCTTCTCGCATAGTAAGTAAAAGGAAATATGTTGGAAGGGGAAGGGAGTGTAAAGAAATTTCTTTAAGAAACAAACTTAATTTTGTATTTGTGGAATATCAAGTAGTAATTCCCTTTTCAACATCCAACTAATGTTGGAAATACTCATCTAAAATGAAATTGTCATTTATGGCTGTTTTGGAAATGCATTGTGTGTTTACCCAGCTATTCTGTGCATATCCCAGGATGAAGTACTTTCCAGGAAATTCAAATGTGCAGCAACATTTTTATGCTGTGTGGTACTGCATCTGATCTACTAAAAGCTAGCCATATCCAAAACAGGTTTTAAACACTTAAGGTCTCAGCAGTAGTCCTACAGCTTCATTATGTCCTTGCTCACATTCTCTGTATAAAATGGCTGTGTAGAACCCCAATCTCTTCAAGGTTTTCTTCATCTTGGAAGCTCTGTATCCAGCTATCAGGTCTGAGGGTGTCATGGGTTTGTCTGATTTCTGTTTAGTTTTATTCACTTTGTTTTTAAAATCTTCTTTTGTTTATTTATTTAGGAGGAAAAGGCTTCGAAAGCCAAAGTCAATGATATTTTGGCAGAAATATTTAAGAAGATTGGCTCAAAGGAGAACACCAAGGAGGTGAGTGTCCCCTTCCTTGCAAGAAAGAGAGCATGATACACTGGAATGGTGTATGCAGCAGTTGTAGTAATACATAACAACTCTTCCCTCCCAGGGTCTGGCAGAACTGTACGAATACAAAAAGAAATATTCTGATGCAGACATTGAGCCCTTCCTGAAAAATTCCTCACAGTTCTTCCAAAGCTATGTGGAAAGAGGCCTCCGACTGATAGAAACAGAACGGGAAGGGAAAGGACGCATTGCTACTTCTACAGGTACGTGTTATAGCAAAACTGGTTTATGAGAGCAGAGATAGAACAATTAGTTACATGTCTCCTGCTAGAAATTAATATTTGCATACATTTATGGATTTCTGAAGGAAGCCATTTTCTTGCTGGTTTTGTTGCTTCACAAGGCACCATTTGTAGGGAGTATGCATTCTTTGTTTACAAAACCAGAAGTTATAACCACACTAAATGTAGAAAACATCTGAAAGGCTTGCAAACATGTGATTCTAATCCATATCCTGTAGTGTGGGTTGAACATTAGGCATGTTTCATGTGTCTGGCATCAAGAATTGGTTCTGCAATGTATAAAGCTGGTTTAAAACAACAGCAGCTGTCAAATTCTCCTTTTACCTTTTTACCAAAGTCATATAGGAGGCTTTATAATAGTATTCTTTTATGCAGACTTGGAAAACTTATTTTAAATATTATGAACTGTTTCAGCTGAATTTGTGGTGATCCCTTTCCAATAAATTAGCTTTTTAATTGGACGAATTATTCTAAAACTCTTTGTTGCCGAGTCTTTTCATTGCCGATAAATACAAAGGAGTATTTAATGAAATATTAGGGAAGGAATGTGACCAATTATTTGCTGACAGTAAAAGGTAATACAGAGTCTAGCAAAACTACCTCTAAGTTTTATTTCTTACTTGTTTCATAGTGTCCTATGAAACTTTAACCTTTTTTCTACAATTGCTCCTTCTCCTATCCATGTATTGTAGATTCCTTTAGGAAGATGGATAATATGAGGTTCTTTCAGAACTTCCTAAATGTGTTCTACTATGTAGGACAGAAAATTCTGCTTTTCATCATGAAAGTCTGTATGACTGAGAAATACTAGTTCAAGAGTTGGGAAAATCAAATTTACATGCCACAGTTGTCTTTTTTTTTTTTTTCTGTCCATAACTTTAAGCGTGGTATAATAAAACATGCTGTTCCATATTGCAACAATGCTTTATTTAGAGTAAGGTATAAATGCTTAACATTATCCTTTTATGTATTTTAAACACCCTTGTAGTAAATTAGTGAGAACAAATCCTTGTTCATGCTAAGTCTTGGAATTTACAATTCTTTTAATAATGGAAATTTTTTTTTTTTCATCATGTAAATTCCTTTTCTAGTCTCTTGGTAGGGAAGCTTTAAAAACCTTGTTATATGCATTCCAGAAATCACTCTTTGAGACTTGAGTTGGAATAAAAAGCTTCAAGTTGCACAGATGAGAGATAAAGAAGGGTTAGAGTCAGTGGTAAACTAGGAAAAGATGGACAACTCCAAGTATTTCCCACCTTGCCAATTGCTCAGTTCTCCCACTGGACATTTTATGCTGATGCACATCATCATCTTCCTCTCCCCACACTGTTCTCTTCAGCTATTGGCATCAGCACTTCTAGAGCTGCTCTGCAGCCACTTCTTAAATTTCTCCATTTCTTTTCTTGGTTTTCAGTTGTCACTTCTGCGAGGAAATTAAAAGCCAGATACGTCTATATTAGCAAATGCAAATAACTAGCAAGTAGTAGATTGTTTAATTCTTCATCCATTGCATCTTAAATTTTTTTAACTTTCCTTCCTTCCTTCCCCTCATCCTCCAGGAATTTCTCCTCAGATGGAAGGTACATGTGTTCCTGCGTCTACCCACACTGTATCTTCATCTATAGGAAACACAAATGGGGAGGAAGTGGGGCCTTCAGTTTACTTGGAAAGATTAAAAATCCTCAGGCAGCGTTGTGGCCTTGACAACGCAAAGGTATTGTACTTGACAACACTTGTGAATCCCCTGGGGAGGCACTTGATTTGCATCTTTCTTTTCTTTTCTTTTTTTTTTTAAGAATCCAAATGCTAGGAGGCAGATTCCAATCAGAATTTATGATCTTTCATTTATAATGCATGTCCTAGCTACTCACTGCATGTCGCTATGCCTAACAAAAATGGCTTTAAACTCATTACTTGGCCAAGTAGGCTTACATTTCAATCTACTCTGTCTACATCGCTGATGTTATGTGCAGGTTGTTCCTACAGGCCTGTAGCTTATCTTCCTTTGCTGAGAAGGTGAGTCTCAGGTTCAAACAACAACGGTTCTCTAAATGTTAACACCTCAGAGATCAATGATGTAGAAATTCTAGATCTTTTTGCTCTGAAACAACCATGAGAGTTGAATGAAAACTTTGAATTTTTATATATTTTGGATGTATGGTTACTGAGGTACAGGAATGCTGAATGAGCTTATTATTGGAAACCTGTGGACCAGAATTTCTTACAGTTCAATGATCTGTGTTAGGAATCTAGTGACAATTCCTGAGATTTGAATTCAGCCACATGAGAAGTGATGTTCTCCCTAGGAACAGTCATCCAGATGAATCACTGTTTTAACGTTTGACACAAATTTGAGTATCAGCTTAGAGCTCTGAGGGGGGGAAATGTTTTCTAGATGATAGTAGCAAGGTAAGTAATTCAGATGGGAATATCAGTTGGTAAAAGAACAATTAATTGACACTAAGTCTTTGACAGGTTCAGTCTTGCCAGTCAGTTAAAGTTTCCTCTTCTCATTCTTCCAGAAAATTCATTGTCTGCTGATGTTGCATGTAGGCAGGAATTTTTCTCTTGTGTTAGAATTTAGGCTGTGTAAGACTGGCAGTCTGTCTCAGTAAAACTCTGGTCTGCTGGGAATTTTTTGATCTTGAAAGACTATTTTCGTTGTGTCCCTGTTGACATATGATAAGAATTGAGTATTGTAATTTGCTTTGCATGGTTCTGACTTTGACAGCAACTGACTTTATTGCTCCAGATCCACTCGTATTGTAGTGCTCCTTCCCTTTCCTCTGTTTTTATTGCTTCCTGCAGAGATGAAAAGCCATTGATTATGATTTGTACTTTTTATATGGCCTTCACCACTATATGTCTTAACACTTTACTTTCTTCTCTCATAGCAGGAAGACAGACCCCCTCTGACATCTCTGCTCTCTAAACCAACACTCCCTACAGTTGCATCCTCTACAGATATGCTTCACAGTAAGCTCTCCCAGCTGCGTGAGTCCCGGGAGCAGTACCAACATCTGGACCTGGACTCCAATCAGACTCACTCCTCTGGCATTGGAACTACCCTGGCTTCACCCTCTTCTGCAGCAGCCAATATTGATGACTTGAAAAAAAGATTGGAGAGAATAAAAAGCAGTCGCAAATAGAGATGCAAAGAGACGGTATTGCTGTTGCTTGGGGCTGTCTTCAGCTTTAGTTTACTAAACTAGAAGTCTTCATAGTTAAATGGCCTCGTTTAGGCCTAATGTATACAAACTGGTTTATGTATAATACAGTGGATTTTGGGGGGGTTGAGTCATTGTGGCACAAGTATTTGTACATAATCTGCTTCTCAGTGAGCATCTCTGACAATAGAAGGCTGTCTGTGTATTAGTTTTAGTGTACAGACCTGTAAACAACCATCTTCTTGCTCAGACTAGTTTCTCATGACTTGGGGTTTTTATTTGTAAAGTTGTCTTTAAAATCTTTTCCTAGTTCTTAACTCTTAGAAGACCTTTAGTGATTTCACTTTTAATTTTGTGAATTCTTCTCCATGTAATCCTTGAACTGTTGATTCTGTATGGACACATGGCATGAAGTAACTAATTTAAGTGTCTTTTGTAAATAAAGTTTGCATTAACTATATCAGCCTCTATAGGAACAGCAGCAACTGCTGGTTAGAGGTCACTTTCTATTCCCAAATGTTAGTGACTGGGCATCTAGAAACTGAACTAAGCTGACATGAACCTTGGGGTTTGGATACACTCTAAGGAAGATAAGTGGAAATACGCTGTCTGTGGGTGCAATCCTGAGACTTTGCACTCTTACTTCTATAAGCAGTAGTACATTTTTCATATAGTTGCTTTTTTTAGTTCTAGAATAAGTTTCTGTAACTTGAAAATATTTAGTTTGCTGAAATACTTATTTTGAAATATCTAATCCTTGTGATGCCTTTACCCAGATTGTGTGGTCCTATCTGAGGGAGCTTTCTTTGAGGGAGCCTGCTGCTGTTGATATGGAATAGAGTAGCAGTGGTGCACGGTCAGTGGACTCATTTATCCTGAATTCATCTGGTTAAGCAGTGTTCCTCATGCAGGTGAACCTCACTCACTACATTCTTTTTGCTCTTAAACATCAGATGTTACCATATTGCAACTGAGACACACAATAGAACTAGTCTGCAAAAGCTGTAGCCACTTTTTTTAATGAGTGATTAGCCTTTTTCAGAAGCTTCAAATAATGGAAGATTAAGGTGATGTATCCTTTCTAGCCCTTTCATTTCTGTGGAGGTGATGTATTTTCACCTTGCTACTGCACTTCCATGTGAAAACTGGTTGTGAAGCATAAATTGCACATCTGTTCCATAGGTAGAACAGAGTTATTGAAGAGTTGGGCAGGCAGGCTTAAAATAACACACTTCTGTGCTAGCCTTTAGTCTGTTCCATGTAACTGCTGCTTTTGTTGTTTGCTAGGTATGGACCAGCAGCCTCTGCATAAGAATAACTACTGAAACTGTCTTGCCTGATTACAGTAAAAACATGGCTTTAAATTAGTAATTGTACAACAGATCTATGCCAGAGCTTCTGCAGATATCTGAAATCTTCCTTTCACAGGACCCCTAGGCAGGGGTTGCAGTTGACATAATGCTGCTTGGTGCTTATGGTGAGTTTGCACACTGTGATAGCAGGTGATCGCAAGTGTTCTCCATCCTGTGTTAACTGATATGATGCCATTCATTGCTCCACTGCCTCAATTTAGTAGTCACAGTCTCTTCTCATAACCTGAAATGGGCATGCACTTGTGGAAGTGGAAGTTTGGCCCTTATTGGTAAGTGCTGTGGTTTTGTGCACTTAAACTGGGGAAGTTTGAGTAGTTTGTGTTGGCTGACACTAGAGTTACTGCCACTACCTCTCAATTACTAGCTGCTCTCTGAAAGAAATTTAGTGACATTTAAATTAATCCATATGTTCCTTTACCATATTCAGCAGACATTCTGAAGAACTATTTGTTAATTATCTCAGGATGTTACAACAGCAATGCCTGCAAACCTGCATAAACTATTTTAAATTTGAAGCTGAATCAGAAGTGAAATACGGGAATAATTGAGTAGCAGAAGATATAGTTGTTTTTCTGAATGAGTTTTTGCCCTGTGTCTTTGTAGTGTTTGGTTGGACTCAATATCCTGGGAGTTCTGAACTAAAACTTGTGCACATAAATTAATAAAGCCTAATCTTTAGCCCAGACAATATTTAAATAACATTAAACTGAATTTTAAAAATGATTCCTCTGTATTGTTTGTAACAAGTCAATATGAACAGTGACTTTCTTCAGAAACGGTATGGTCCTGGTTCCCCTCTTTTGTCACAGATTATTTGATAGTAGTAAAGGGGTGAGGATTAAAATGTAAACATTAGGAGGGCTAAACATTTTCGGTGTTTAATGTCTGTAGTTATCAATGACTAAACAGTCATGAAACCTAAGCTGTTGAGGTTTTGCTCTTCAGATTTGAGAGGTTGGTTTTTATGCTTTATTTGGCCAATCAAATTGCACTACTTCAACTTGGTTCCCAAATGAGCCATCTAAAAGGAGATGGCCAGATACTAATTGATCAATAACTCTTTAGTTTAACTAATCTCACTGTTACCTGTTTCTGTGACTTTATGGCACTATGAGTAAGAAGTCTAGAAATGTGGTGCCATAGGGAGCAAGGAGAATTTTCAAGTCTCGTGGTTGTCTTAGTAGGAAATTAGGCCGAACAAAATTGGGTGGTCAAGAATTTGTGTTTACTGCTGTACTTCTTGGTCCTCAGTGGTTCACAAGTTCCTGCTAAACAGGATTTTATGAAAGCCTGAAGCTTGTTTTTGGAGGGATCCCTAAACAGCTTTTATAACACAAACAAACAGGTATAGTGTAGGATGCTTCCATGGCAGGTTTTGACAATGACTGCATGAATTGCTTCCTTCAGAACCTTGAAGTCAATGAGAACAATGAGGACCCAGCACCACCTGCTGTGTAGGAACTTACTGGAAGTGCTGCTTAATGTATTCAAGCTGCTATTCCTTTTTAGGATGAATTACACACAGCTGTTGTAGGTGAGAACAATATTTGATTGATCAAAACAGCTTCTAATTGCTCTACCTTTGACATCAGTGTTTTGTGTAATGCCACAGGTGCTGTAGGGTAGTTATCTCTGGTACCTATGTGGGTCAAAAACTAGAACAGAAAATTACTTGTCTTGAAGGGAGGAAAGGGATAGTGCATAAGGGCGTGATCTTGCTTGCTGTGACTGACAAGGCCATTATGTGAAGTCCAAAACCTGTTGATTATAGCTGATGGAAGGCAGGAGTATTTGTTTGAAGCACAACAGGTAACTACCAGTATATCTAGTGCAGCGGCACTCCTGGCTGCTGTCATGACTTAGATCCAACTGCAACTAAACTCAGCATGAATAAAAGGAAGATGGGTTTCAGAGCTTTTATTTTCATGGGATAAGACTTTCCTTCGTCAGGTTGTAAGGATATAATTTGTTTTACTTCAGGGTCTTCTATGCTTATGTTTTAAAGTGGAGCATTATAGCAAAACTGAGAGCAGGCAAGGTAAATACTTCATCTATCGCCCATGATTTTCGACGACTTTTCGTATCCACTTTTTCAGGCGGAATACATGAGTGTAAAATCCATATTTGCCATCTCGGTCACAGCCTTCTCCCCATGAAACTATTCCCACTTGATACCAACGGTTGTCATCTGGGTTCTGAAATAAAGAAAAAAATGGGATTGGCACAGGGAGCAAGAGACTTTGGTAGAATCAGAGGATCATTAAGGTTGGAAAAGACTTCCAAGATCAAGTCCAACCTTTGACCAAACACCACTATGTTAACTAAACCACAGAACTGAGTGTACTCTTTCAGTGAAGAAACTCCTTCTGATGTCCAACTTGAACCTCCCTTGGCACAGTATGAGGCTATTTTTCCCTTGTCCTTTGCTTGTCAGGAAGAAGAGGCTGAGTGCTACCTAGGTGGTCTGCCCTAAGCTTTCTTTTGTCCAGGCTAAACAAGCCCAGCTCCCTTAGCCACGCCTCAAAAGATTTGTGCTCTGAATTGTTTAGCAGCTTGGTTGCCCTCTCAAATCTAAACCTAGGATGTGCCCCAGCCTGTTTAATGATGGGTGCTACTTTGGAAGTCAGACTGGCATTCCAACAGAGTTTGTTGGAGTAATTTTATCTCTACTCTTAAATCTCTAAGAATTGGCCATCATTCATGCATTCTGCCAGGTGATCTCCCAGTATGCCGAGAGCTCAATATAGAAATGGGGCCGGATGACTGCAGGATTTGTCTCCATTGCTCATCTTGGCCATGAGCTGGGTTTGCTTCAGCCACTCCACAATGGCTCAACTCTGCTGCTGTTTTTTGGACTATGAAGTTCGCCATAGAACAAACCTATCTCTGTATGTCTTATAAGCTTTAACTTGTTGAACATACCTTCATTACGAAAGGTCCTCCGCTGTCCCCTTCACAGGCATCTCCTCTCTTTAACGCATCAGGACTGTAACCTACAGGCAAGAAAAATGGACATTTAACTATAGGGGGAGTGGTTGGTGTTGGCCATGTTTTCTTTAAAGTTTTGGGATAAATGGCATAAATGTTTTGGGACCCGTGAGATTGCTGATTCTGTCAACTCTTGGAATTCTGTTTTATGTAAGAATTCTAACTCTGCATCTGTCTTTGCAGCATTCTTGAATCTACCCTCTGTGCTCTCATTCCTGTTTTTTCATCAGAATTGCTGTTAGTGTCAGTTGCAGTGACGCTACAACAGCTGTAGCTTGAGCTACTGTGCTTGTCTTAGAAACTTATTTGTAATAATCTTTGTTTCCTGTTCTTCTATTTACTGTAGAGATATACTGGTGTCACCACTTTGACCTTCCTTTCACTGTACGTTCTGCTTTTCCCAGCTCTCTTCCTAATGTCTCGCTATGAAGAGAAAGAGGAATTTGTTCATTCCTCATGAACTTGATAGTATCTCTGCATTTTCCTATTACCTGTGTCTCCATTTTTTCTGTATGTCTGCATCTAAGCTAGTTCAAAAAATGTTGTCTAGAAAAAGAATCCATAAGAGCTCTGTATTTTCAGCACACTCGTAATTGGCTTCTGTCCTGATTCAAGCAATCACATGTGTTTAGATGCAAGCAGCACAAATTTAGTCAAAAATCACAAGGCTTGCTTGTAGGAACTGATAAAGTCTGCATAAATGAAGAATACAGCAGAAACTATCAAACTGGTACCTATATCTCTTGGTAACCTGAATTTTGTGTTCACTTCCCTTCTCACTCAAAAAGGTTATGATGCTAGAAGAGATTTAGGAAGCCTTCAAAATTTGTGGACATAAGTACAAACGGGCTCCAAAAGATAGAGACAAGCTAGTAGATAGGACATTAGTGGTACAGCCTTTAATTTAGGAAGTCACTGAACTGCTCTGTGAACTAGTAAAAAGATAATTTTATTTTGCTTAGTTCTCCTGCTGCTGCTGCTACATAGTAGAATTAGACTAGTGCCTGACACAGGTTGGTGTTTATTCCTAGCTTCAAGTTCTCCAGCTTTCATGTTTTCTGAGAGCTGTGAAATTTCTTATCATAGGGAAGTTATTCTTTGTGGAGGGCACTTACAAATTTATCAGAAAGTAATCTTGCTGCACTAGTCACATCAGGAGCTCAGAGCTCTTGACTTCTGTGGCAAGTTGTGCCTGTGACTCCAGTGTTACTTACCTGCACAGAACATGTTGTCAGTTACTTTAACTTTGGTGGATGCCTTGCAGGTACTTTGATCTACAATGGGCAAATTGACCTGCTGCAGAACTGTGGGCAGGTTGGAGGGGCTAGTGGCCCATGTTTCTTTCAAGTTTCCCCAACCAGTTACCCTCCCTTTATAACCTGCCAGCATCAGCCTGTGGAAGGAAGCACAAGTATAAATATATTGTAACAGCTTTCTCCTGCTTGGCACTCTTACTACAAATTGCCCTGAAAAGTCATCTCTCTCTCTCTCTCTCCTCACCTCTGCACAACCTCTTTGGTAGGCAGGCAGACAGGATGGATGTAGTCACTGAAGCTGATGGGTCTCTTTAAGTGCATGAGTGCAATGTCTCGGTCCATGTTCTCTTTCCAGTTGTACTTGGGATGGATGATGATTTTATCCAAGAGAGCAATCTTCTCTTTATTCTTTTCATATCTGAAATAGTTACGAAGGAAAGAACTTGCTGTACAGTAGCAGCTGAGAGTCTTCTGAAGTTTGATACTCTCAGCTTTGTACCCTCTGAGACAATGCTGTCTTTGCATAGGAGCACCCTTTTAGATTTACCAGGCTTCCTTGCTCTTTCACTTTTAACCTTCAGGATCAGTAAGAGCAGCAAATGATAGCCCCATTAGATCCTGTTCTTGAGAGGCAGGTAACATCAGCTATAATATGCTCCCTTGGATACTGAATGACAGCACAACTCCAAAATATTTCATTACTTCAAGAGGAAACCTACTTCCTTCTCACTTCATTCACACTCTTACTTTGCTCTTATGTGCTTGCCAATCCGCACCAATATGTCACTTGTACTTAAGTTCTTGTCCCAGGGTGGATAAAAAAGACAATGAGCAGCAGTCAGGATCCATCTGTCACTGATGAGGCTGGCACCACACAGCAGCTCCTGGGGAGACTTTTTGTAGAGCATCACCTGCCTGAGAGATGAGGAGGAAGGAAGCCCTTAGTAGGACTAAATGGGTCCTGATGTCTTGCAAAAAATGCAGAATTGGCAGTAAGAAGGAAAACAGCACTTTGCTATATTGACAAGACAATCTAAGTAGTTCTCTAGCAAAAGTCTTCCCTGGACATGTATATCCTATGTAGTAGGCCATTTACCCTATTTTTTTCACCTGAAGAAGTTTCTCATCCTTTTTTGTTCTAGCAGAGCTGGAAAGAGGAAGACATGAAGGTGAAATGCACCAACATGCTTTCTCCAGTGGTTGCATACTTGATTCAAGAGGTGATTTTCTTTCCAGCTATTTTAGTACTGCTCTGTCAACCACTTGGAGAAGCTTTGATTAGAATCTGTAATTTGTGCATGCTGCCTAAGATAGGAAAGCCCTTTTATTTCTGCCTGCTTGCTGAAGAGAAGGAAGACACATTTCCCAAAGACTATACAAAGACAATGCTTACCAGGGGGAACTGCCAACTTCTGCCTCATCCCCACCGACAATTCTTCCTGTGTAGGAATCTAGGAGCTCCCTCTCACTTTTGTCTGTTATCTTTTTCTTCTCAAATAAAGGACGAGTGCCACAATCTGAAAAAACAAGCAATCTGGCATTGTTACTCATTTCACAGTGCAGAACTGTTGTCTGTAGTCAGCATGCAGAGCTGGAAGATCTTAGAAAGGAAGTGCTTACTAGCTATATCATAGGAACTGGATATTGACTTCTAAGAGTTCTTCAAGGAATTTATCTTCCCCTGTTTTTGGCTAGCTGCTGTTTCTGAGGAACAGTGAATAGGAAGAAGCTACAGCCCTTCTGCAAACATGCTGTATCTAGAGTGTTTGCTCACCTGCTTCACCTGAACCAAAAGTTTTTTCATCAAAGAAGGTTTTGAACTCTTTAGGAGAAGTAGAACGTCCTGATAGTCCCTCAGACTCTTGGTTCTCATCCTCTAGCGAGCTGTCTGAGAAACAGAAAGACAAACGTGGTAAAAGGCTTAAGTGTATGTAATGTTCGTTTCTCTACACAGTGGGTCTGTGATGAAGGAATGATGTTTTAAAATACCAGCACTCTTTTTAATGTGTCTTGTCCACCAGTGTGAGTTTTCAGGGAGAACACCTGAGAGAGGTAGTAGTGCTATGCATCTAAGGCAGGTTAGTACATGTGATATATAGACAAACAGGACTCCCATGTGCATGGTGCACATAGATCCAGGCCATGTACTTCATTCTACTCCTCTTGTTACTTACCACTGCTTCAAATCTGTGCCTACCCAAACCTATGCAGACTTCTTACCGCAGTAGTGCAGATCACAGTAGTCAAAGTAGGGTGGTTGATCTGTGACACACCAGACACCCTCCTCATCTCGGTCTGGATTCCGACAGTAATTCTCCAGCAGCTGCACTTCTGGGTCAATGTGTTTTCCATGGAGTGCCTCTTTGGCTTTCTCAGAGTTCCATGGCAGACACTTAGCTCCAGACACAGTGACTGATAGAGTCCCTGTGTAAAGCGTGCCTTTCTCTGGTTCACAAGGCTCCATTGGTGCAGGTTCTGTGGCTTGTGGAGTAAATGGAACTGTTGTTCTATCTTCGCCTGGAAAGACAAGAGAGTTGTGATTTAAGCCATAGCTGTGCACTCAGAAGTGCTGTTAGCAAATAGCACCAGAGCCCCTTTACTAAAGCCTAGAGTTCCATGGGGCCTCCTGTTACGTTTGGGAGCTCCTACTGTGTGTCCATGCATGTGGCGGCCCTCTAAAATAATGCAGTGTCAGAGGTAGTCCAGCAGTCTGTGAAGTGAGGCTGGCACTATTCATCACACTTCTCATTGTCACTAAGATATGAGGAATAATATTGTGCTCCCTTCTGGGGTATCTTTGAGAACCAGCTTAAGGGATGGATAGGTGTCTCAGGCATCATCGTTCTGCTATATTAGGTCCTCCAAGACCTTATTCTAAAATGCTTAACTAGGCCATATTTGGGAGAGCCTTTTACTGTGGTGTTCTATTAAAATGGCAAATTTAACTTTTGCCAATGTTTCTAAATCTAATGATAAGGGAAAAATTTCCCTGCAAGATTTTCACTCTTTTTCTTGCAAGTGTCCTAATGACTGCAAGTTTTAAGCAGCATTTCCTGCAGGAGTGGGCTTCCCAATAATCCATTCTTGCGTGGCCTCAAGGTACCTTCTCCATGTGCACGAGGGAATCCTCATGTGAAGAGCAACCCCATTTGACTATTCACTCTGTTGCACAACAGCCACTCAGCAAGTAGCATTCATCTCAATAAGTGGGGCTGCTTCTGTTTTTGACTTATGTCAACATGATTATAAAAAAACTGCACAAAACCTAGGCTTTTCTAATCCTGCTATATCCATGCACATGGAAGTGTAACAGTAAGAGACTGCAGGTCAGAAATTAACTGGTGAACAGAGGTAGTACAGATGCCTGATGGCCTCAAAGCAGAGCAGTATTTGTTCTCAGTTTGTTAGATTCTGCAGACCAGAGCAATGGTAATGGCTTTTAAAATTTCTATATACCCCATGTCAAAATGATTGCTGACCTCTAACTTTTGCTTATGAGTTGTTGCTTCTAGTCTCTGTTTTTGAAAGAGAAACTTGTGCTGTGTGAGAAGGTTCTCGCTACCCCTTCTTCTGAGACAAAGGCCACGCCCCAGGGGAAATAATCTCGCTCCATAGGGAATGGGTAAGTGTAGGGGGATCGTCCTCCATGTCCAGTGCAATAATGAGAGAAAGGAATCTTCTCAAGTTTACTTGAGATTGTGAATATTAAACTGCGCATCTCCACAGGAGAGAATACTAAAGCTGGCAGTCAAGCACCAACTGTATTTAGTCCTAAAGGCAGGAATTCAGACAAAAAAACATTATGACTCATGGCTGTCACAAATTAGAGACAATTGAGCCAGGACTTTGGGGTGACTGATTAGAAAATACTGTAGTACATTCCAGGGACTGCTGACACTGGTTTTAATTTACATCTAGATTAACATAATCTAGAGAAAACAGTTAATTATGTATGGGCAATTCAGTGACTTTTCTTCCTCAGCTCCTTTAGCCTTTTAAGATGTAGTTTCCCTACTCCTACTGATCTCTGTTCATGTAAGCATTCCCCCTCTCTTAACCCTTTCCTTGACTGCTTTAGTATGAGTCTCAGTGCAGTGTTCTGCTGTGAGTGAAGGGCTCTCTGGAGTGCTGGGGCATACCACACACAGGGATGGGACACGCCTCCCGTTCCACCGTTGGGTCTCGAGTATAGCACCATGGGCCTTCTGAGTTGTTGTCTGGGTTCCTGCAGTAGTTCTCAATGAGGCTGGGATAAATGGTGGCATTAAATCTATGAGAGACAAGGCTGGTTAGGCTAGGAAGGAAGGACACCCCAGGGAACTCTTAAGAGGCATGCAGGAGATTAACTTACTTAGGAATATGTGGATATTTGCTTGTCCACACTTGACATTCAGTCCCAGACTTGGTGTGGCTAATTGTTCCCCGATAGTTCTGGCCCAGCCCAAGAGCGCAGTTACCTGTCAAAATCCCAACACAGTGTAAGCCAGAGTCAGTGGAACTGGATGTTGCATTTTTCAAGGTCAGAAGTACCATCTCACATATCCATTTAACTTTTGCTGGGTGCATGAGCCTGCAGAGCAGAGGAATCCTCTTCCTGTGAGAAGAGCAAACAGCCTAAGCTTTCTCTGCCTCATCAGAGGAAGCTCTGTGCTTTGCTTTGGCTCGGAGCCTTTCTGAGAGGCTGCTCACACCTGACTGTGTTACAAGGATATGGATATTACCCCATGCTATTTCAGTGCACAAGCCAGATGATTTGTTTAAATGGTTAGTGGGGAAATAGAGTAAGAAATAATTTCAAATTCCTCCTCTGGTATTTTTCTTTATAATTAGATGGCTTCTCCAACATCAGTTTATTTTTTTTCTGTACAATCTCTGCAGGAAGCAAATTCCTGGCACTCACTGTATCTAGGAGATTGAGGTCAGCATGAAGTTCATACCTTCTAGACAAGCATCCAGAAGTGTCCTGGAATTTCCCAGGCCCTGACATGCTAGCAAAATAAGAAGAAAGAGACACATTATATGAAAACAATCCAAATCAGCATCATCATTTGAACCAGCTTATCATCTAGAGACAAAACACAAGTGCTTAGCCCTAGAAAGTGAGCTGTTAAAAGAGGGAGCCATCTCTCCAGGATGAGACAGTGCATGCTAAGGGATAAGAGTACCTGCAGGACTCAAAACAACTTACCTTGGTATTTTGACCAAAATATGTCCTGTAAAAAAGAAAAAAAAAAAAAAAAAAGAAAAATATATATTTAGGGACACAGAACATCAAACTTTTCTTGGCTACTGCAATTCAAACCAGTAAGAGAACTTCCCATCACAACAAAAGGAAAGACTAACTTAGCTCTGTTTATTACCAATTACTATGGAGTCAAAGAAGAAAATCTGATACAAAAGCACATTCTCGCACATCAGACTCAGGAATCTAGACAGTGCTGTTGTTTCTAAAGAGACCAAAGATGTTTACAACCTTCATCAACCTGCAGAGCAAGCAGAGCTTTCCATAGTGCAGTGGGCTACAGTGCAGAAGTCCAAGCAGCTGCACCTGGAACTTCTAAGGCCACAGATCACATACAGCTATTGCTCAGCTCTTTGGATCTACATCTCTACCATGCAGCCTGACGCTGATTGCTTTTGAAGTGATCCATAGAGGTAGTGTCTTGCTGGCTTAGGGTCCTAACTGTTTATCTGTTGCATTTTTTGGTGTGAAATTCTGCAGGGGCACCAGCCTTGGGGCTAGGAGTAAATCCCGAAAGGACGCAGCACGAATTTGGCAGAGTAGGTGAGTCTGGAAACTGGAAAAAGGAACAAGGTGTGCAAAAGCTTCAGCTCAAAGGAGTTTGAGGCACCTGCACTCAGTGTTTGGCTGCTATGCCAGTGCTTCTGTGAGTGTCTGTGACAGCAGCTCACATGGGTAAGGTACCATGCTGAGCTGGTGGAAGATGCTACTCAGGACCAATGGCACATTGTCACTTCATGCATAGGGAGGAATAGAAAAGAACTTGAGCTTTCAGATGTATTCCCTGCAGTGTCTCAAGGAGGGAAGCTCCCTAAGGAAGCCTGAGCTTGCTGTGGGGCATGCACACATCAGTCTCCTCTTTGGTTCACAGAATTGAGTATTATAACCCTGGCTCCTGGCTGTGTGTGCAGCCTGCTGGTGTCTCCCTACAGAGGTTAGCTGGGGGAATGTTTCCTGGTACATACCGTCTGATCAATGGATTCAAGGGCTTCAAAAGCCTCCTCGTAATTGCACGTCTCCTCCAGGCACTCTCGCTCCAGGTTTCCTTTAAGCATCTCTTCTAGAAATCCCTTGTTGGCACGTCGGTGGCGCTTGAGCAGTGATAATGCCTGCCCCTTTTCCAGGAAAACTATCGGGTCAGAACACTGCCAGTCAAAGGGCTGCTCACAGCCAGAGGGCACCTTTGTCTCTCCTTGCAGTTTCCCAAAATCACATGCAGTTGATGTGGTGATCCCACGACCCCGCCTCCCCCAGTGCACCATACAGAGAAGAGAAGCCCTGCCAGGTCTACACTTGATCAGAGCAGGCTCTCTGGAATTCATTCTGTGACAGCTCCCATCACTTAGGGAACAGAAGTGACTGGAACTTTGCTTCCTCAGCAAAGCTGCTGTGCTCATTTGTAGTTAGATAGAGGCTTGTTTGCTTTGAGCCTGCTGCTGTCCCTGTCTCCAGCCTCTGTATTTCTATCTTGCCAGCCTCAGAACACTGTGATAAGCAAAGCTGGGTTCCATTTCATGTTCAGAGCCCCTGATTTGGGACCTAGAGACAGATCTTCCCCTACACAATAGTGGGTCTGAGAGGCCTTAATCTCATGTTAAGAAAAGACAGAGGCTCTAAGAAAAGGAGCAGTGAGCAGGAAGGTGGCATATTTTGGATAATCTAAAGTTTCAGTACGGGACAGCTGTGAAGTCAATGGAGAACTGAAGTCACTAGTCAGCTGAGGAACTCTAAAAAGCCCCATAGTTGTGTTACACTGGATCCTGGACTGAGCTACAATCCCCTTCCCTGCCATTTCCCAGGTGGCCCATAAAATCCACTGAGTTGCTGTCACCAGCTGAGATGCAGTTACATGCTCCTATGTTCACTCCATTCTCTGCACCCTTTTACTCCCAGCTACAAGCTTTTAGCCTGTCCTCCTGACTTAAGGAAGAAAACTTGCCACCTGTGTACCCCTGGAAAGAACTAACCCCATCTTCTTCCTCCTGTCATCTGGGACTTCTGCCCTTGAGTCTTACCTTCAGCATGGCTCAAGGTGAGGTGCAGAAGGCTGGAGAAGAGCAGGCCTCTCAGTATGCTGGTTTTGGTGTGCGCCATGCTGTACAGCCCTGGCCGCAGGGGAATTGCAAAGAAGCAGAATAAGTGGAGTCACAGCCCTGCTGGGTTAATATTGAACCAGAATGAAGAAACAGGGCTTCAGGTCATGGTGTGTCAGGGACAGTGGGACTCTTATCCTTCCTCTCTTGGCATCTCTCCCTCCCATCAGAGCATCTTTTCCTTACTTAACATCCTATTCCACATCTAGGAATATGGCATGAGTAGCAAGATGACAAGTGTGTCCTAGGGCACAGGGAGAACTCGGGCTGGAGAGAGGTACCTCTGCCAGCTCACAGCCATTCCAGTCAGAGAGCTTGCTCCTTTTCCCTGGCTTTGTTCCTGTGCAGCCCCTGGCACCATCACTGCTTCCTCACCATGCTGGTTCAGATTCCTGCCTCTGACTCTTCTCAGAGGCTGTATTCTAGTGGCCTGGAACACAAGGAAGACTTTGAGATCTCCTTAGCCATTCCCAGACCTTCCCTTTTTAGCTGCAAGGCCCCCTGATTCTCCCTAGTGATCAGTTGTCTTTCCTTCCTGCGGTTATCAGCAATCTCAGCCTCAGCTATTTTGGGACCACAATACAGAGTTTCAGTGCTCTCCCTTGCCCATGACAAGGAGCAGAAAGGGTGCCTTTGACAACCCACTGGGAATTTAAATTTTCTTCCCAGTTAGGTCAGCATTCTTCCCAATGCCTTATAATTCCTAGCAGAGTGGAGGAGGATGAAGCAGCATGAAGGCTGGGCTCCCCCTTTTCTTCCCCCTATAGTGGAATGTACTAAAGTCCATCCAAAAGGAAACAGAAACTCTGACAAGCAGGGCGCTAGCACACCCAAAACCAGCCAGGAACACAAGGGTTTCCAGGAACAGGGAGACAGGAATGGTCTGGATGACATCAGCTATTAAGAACTGGACTACCAGAGCTGGGAAGGCTCTAATGATTGCTACAGCAAGCAGACTATTGGCAAGAGTTGAAAAACAGCAGAAAGCAGGGCAGTATGGGAGTAGTCTCAGGAATTGCCACATGGAACAAAAGTGCCTCCTGCCAGCAGGGAGCATATTTTGTGCTGTACCTCTGTGCAGCTGATACATCTGTAATGTTTATCTCCATAGAAGGAGTGCAAATATTAGCATTAGGGTGGCTGAGGAATGACTCTGGACACTGGTACAAAGAGCAGTTGCAGAGGCTTCCTTCCTCACATAAGAGTATCTCTGTTCTCATCCACACATATCTCTACTCCCTGCTCCGGATTTTGGAGAGACACCTTTAGGAATGGCTGGGATTCCTTGGGTGGAAATGACCCGAGTGGAGAGTGTGTGCAAGGGATTACACACAACCCTAGAAATACCCATGTTACTTAGCAGGGTAAGCAGCATTTATGTAGAGAGCACAGGTTGGGACAGGAAAGAGCACAAAGAAGAGTGGTGAAGTCAGAGCTGTTGCTTTGTCCCACACAGCCACCTCCACTTCTTACTGGAGGAGGAGGCACAAGCAGCTTTCAATACCTTCAATCACTTTCTTTTTCATTTCTGCATCTCTGTCTCTTCTTTATAATAACCAGGCAGCCTTTACACTGCAGCTTAAGTCAACGTCGTTATACTTTGGCATAGATTTTTACCCTCTTCTTGTTTTTCCTTCAAAGCAAAGATCTTACCATCTCCCATGGGATCATGCAGTATAAAAGGCTAACTTTTATACTACAATACAGCTACAATACAGCAGTGAAGCTTGGTTATTAGACAGGTATTAATATCTTCTAATACTTACCTATACCATCTTCCCTTAACATTACTTCTGTTCTAGTTTGTACATTCATTTTGTTGCTTAAGCATTTGTTTGAAAAACCCTTACTGAAATTAATGATGATTCCTTCACTATGTCTGGCTGCTTCTTTTCAGCTGTTGTTGTTCTTTCCCCAGTGATACAAGACAAACTCACCTATCAGGGCAACTTGGTTGTTAACTGTAACTGCTGAAACCTTTTATCTCTAGATTAGTCAAGGCTACATCTATTACTTAGGTTTTCTTCTATTTTTTACTTTGGTTTTGCTTTGTAATTGGAGATTTTGACTAAATCCTGGGACACTTTCCAGCCCTTTCTGATGTCTCACAACAATGCTAGTAATTAAAGATGCTGATTCTTCACATTGTGGCCTTTCTCATTCCATAATGTGCTTTTAGGGCTCCTCTCTGTTTCTCCCATTCCTGTGGTTAGCTTCTGCAGCAGCAGAGCACGTATCAGCTACCAACTCTCCAGCGGTGACTTCCACCCCTCCAACATTTAACTCTTCCATTCCTGTAAGCAAATTTTTATAATTTCATTTTCTTTCTGCCTTTACTCACCCATTAATGTCTTTCTTAAGACAAGAGAGTTAAGATACCTTTACCATCCAGAGTTATGGCTTGTAACACAGCTGGGAGTTTTGATCTCTTTCCTTCTCTGTGTTGATTCCTCTTTTTATGTAAAGAAAGCCTTCAGCTTTTTTTTTCCCTATGTAGCTACTTTTTCAACTTCCAGGGAACAGAATATAGGGGGTTTGGCCTAGGCCCATTTTCCTGGATCTTAATCTGCTCTGTGATGGATACAGTTTGCTGGTTCAATAGTTAGGGCATTTATCAATTTATCCATGTAACTCCTAAAGTGAGTTATAGAGTTTGAACAAAGCAACATCTTGGATACAATTAGAAAGATGAAACCCTCATCCCTTCACACAGGGATTCCCCTGGCCCTGAGGGCCAGGGAGCTGCCAGGTGGGAGGGAATTCAGGACCCAGAGAATTGTCTCCTTCCCTTGCAGCCTACTCCTTTTCATTCAACCACCTTAGTCAGGTTTAAACTAGTTTACAAGTTGGCCAGGGGCTGAACCCTGACCATGGTGTGAGCTTTAAATGTAACACCTGTGTGCATGTCTGACACCTGGTGTGGCCCTGCCAGCACGAAGGACCCAAATCATCCAAAAGACCTTGGCACTTGTCACCCCGGAGTGTTTCAGCAGCACCCCGGAGCTTTGGAGAAGCCCTGCCAGCATGGTGGACCTCACCATCCAGGAGAGCTGTGTGCTTGCTGCCTAACCAGTAATGGTAATGGATGCACAGGATCTCCAGCTAGCTGGATAATGCACATGTCTGCTGTCACTAGCACTGAAAGGCACAACGCTGTGTAACTGCTCCCCATGCCAGCATATGGCACCAGGCAGGCACACATCTTTTTCCTTGCTATCCTTCTTCCCTTCTCACCAGGATCCTGACAACTACACCAAATGTAATGCACTGGCATGAGGGCATATTATGGATCCCAATAAAAAAGGGCACTCAGAGCCCACAATGCAGTCATTAAAATACCATTATGAGAAAGGGTATAGCAGATGCTGCAAACACCAAGCTATATAGCACTGCACAGCTATCTAGTCAGGCCATGGCACCCTGTACAGATCCTATCCATCTTGAGGTTCACCAGCACCATGGTCTTCAGGGTTTTATAGGAATTTCCTAGAAGTAAACAACTCTATGCATCATTTTGTCAAGCAAAAGGTTGTTCACATGAGAACATGCTGTTTCTAAGACAAAGATACCAGGTGCCCATGGGAGTGACCTATAGGCTCTTCAGAATAAGCCAGCTAAGTTTATCTTGCAGCCAAGTGATACGTGCAGCATGGCACAGACATGTTCCCAACCTACTCAGATCAACTGTCAGGTGAACAGTTTTTCTGTGAAGGCTTCCTAATTCATAATTGCTCCTTCTATTTCTCTCCTGTTACCTTAGAATAAAGAAGCAGGTCAGCTATTTAGGCAATAGGGGTCTGGGCTCTCCCCACCCTTTCCCCCCATCGCTCCCCTTTCTCTCCCAGTTTTGGTGTGACAGAGGGCACATGCTTCTAACACAGCACATGAGCCCAGCTCCAGTGAGAACATTCTGCAGCTGTGTCAATATTTGAGTTTGGATAGGCACCAAAGAGAGAACAGTAGGAAGCACTGCAGTTTCAAATACAAGCCCCCTCGCACGCCTGTGTTCCAAACACTCAGGGAAGACTTAGCTCACATGCCCCTAAAGAGAAAATAATTTAAAATTAGGACACACAAATGTTTATCAGCTGAATTCACCTTCCATCTTTACATCACATCCAAGCGTCATGGATCTCATTCTAGTATCTTGTTTGCAAACAGGTCATAAAAGTTCATGAAAAAAAAATTAATGTAGAAACGGCAAAGAGCAGCTTTTAGGAGTGTCACATAACTGCTTTCATCACACCCCAAAAGGGAACTGTGCTACTTATGATTCCCTGGTGCCTCTATATTTTCCTCTTGTACAGTGGGCATAAAAAACTTCAGAGAATTTAGTAAAGCCGCTAAACAAGACTAAACAAAAAAAATTTGGGGAATTGTTAGAGAGGCTTAAGAGAGCAAGAATAGCTAAAACTGAGAATTCAGCAAATGAAAGTTGTGTTCCAATAACACGTGAAAAGAGTGCAGAGCAGGCAAGTCTGAAAGACCTGTTAGGTCTAATATTATCAGCCCTTTCTAGGAGGTCAAGTTCACATAGCTGTGCACTTCCTTCCTGCAACAGGACTAATTTACATCAGCATGCCTCAGTTGGCAAACAGGCACTGAAGAAAATGGAGCAGAGAGGATATTGGGATGTAATTGTGGCAGTGCTGTCTTTTAATGTTTTGGTGCTGGAGTAGGAAAAAAGAGGAAAAGAGGAAGCAAGAATGTGTGAAGAGAAATAAGGGAAAAAATTATTGACCCCAACTTGAATGTGTAGAGGAAATGGAAAATATTCTGAGCAGGGATGAACTCCTTTATGTGGAGAGGTGAGGAGCCTTTCAGCTGGGGATGCTGAAAATTGTACAGTGAGACACAAACCTTTCCTTTTCATGTCCTCAAAAGACTATCTGGTCACTGTAAGTTGAAGGAAACAGACAGCAAGCAAACCAGATGACATCAGAGAAGGAACACTCAGCCCTCGCTCCAAGGCAGGACTTTGCTTCTGCTAATTGTGAAAATGCTCTTCATATTACAAGGTACCTTGTAAACACTTGGGAAGCTGCTTACCAGTAATGTCTGGCAGCAGCATGAGTTTCAAATGAACAGAAGTGTTGCTTAGCTCCAAGAGTAAAAGCCCAGGAAAGTGCTTGAATAGCAACAAGTAATTAAAAAACTTGAAAGGAAGGCACTGTTCAAAGTCTCTGCTTTGAGACTTTTGCTGCCTTCCCTGCAGTGCACTGTCACTGACTGACAATGTAACACAGGCAGAACTGAAGCACTGCTCATTAACGCTGTGTCTTCTCTAGGAAGTTATCCCCATCAGCAGCCAATGGTTTCCCTGTGCCAGGCCCAGCATGTGGCATGTGTAGGCTCATAGCTTCAACGAGCAGCTACAGCAAAGACCCACATTTATGTAGGCAGTTACCTCCAAGATTGCTAATTCTGCCTGGGGCTGAGCCACAGGGCCTTGTTGCTAACAGAGAGATGAGAGAGCTAGGTTTTATTTTAGTTTTTTACCTCATTTTAGTAAGTGCAGAAGAAGATCAGCCAGGGCATTTTGGGATAGCCCAGTATCAGTTCTGACCTCTACCACTTCTGCCAGGCTCCTGAAGCCCATCCCATCCTGGATGATGTCCACTCAGTGAGGCTTCATCCTGCATCATTTGTCCTCATGCTCAGAGAGTATGATTTTGATTACATCCTTTGCTAATGGACACATGGCCTTTGTCCCATGTGGCCCAGGCTCTGGGATCTGTCTTAAGACTGGTAAGTAGCAATGTAGTGACCACTGGCTGTGATCAGCAGCTCAGCCTCACTCACTGGCCTCAGCTCCTACACCATGAGCAGGGTGGGCTCTGCCACAAGCCCCCCTGCTGGCCCTTCCTCTGTGGCTTCTTTCTTGCTGCCTGAGGTAGGTCCACAGCAAGTGAGGCCACTGTAGTGGCGAGTTCCTCAGAGTCCTTTCCCACTTTGTGGGTGAGCACATGGTGCACAAGGCTCTGGGGAAGGGTGTAGCCCATGCCACAGAGCTCGCATTTGCAGAGCTTTCCAGCCAGGTGGGATTTCTGATGGCACCACAGTTTAGTGGCCAAGGACTTAGTGGCCAGGGTGTAGGACTTGCTGCACTGCTTGCAGGTGAAAGTGCACTCCCCCATGTGCAGGCACAAGTGGTTGCACAAGGAGCTGGGGCTGGCCAGGTGACACCCACATATGGCACACTGGCACCTCTTGGGACCAGCTGGGCCAGGCCCAGCAGCCAAATGGATCTTCCTGTGCATGCAGAGGGAGAGCCAATGTGCAAAGGCCTTGCCACACTGCTGTCAGGACAAGGAGTGCTAGCCAGTGTACAGCACCTGGTGCTTCTCTAAGTCTCACTTGGGGCAGCAAACCTTGTTACACTGGGTGCACTGGAATGGCCACACACTCCCTGGGCCAATGCGTGGACCTTGAAGCTCCCCTCTGAACTATAGCTCTTGCCACACTGTGCAGGAGGGGCCTGTGGCAAGGGTGGACAAAGCAGTGCTTCTTGGGGTGGCAGAGCCACAGGAAGGCTTCATCATACACTCTTGATCATCCCGTTTTGGAAGAGCGATCTTAGAGGGGGGCCTGGAGTGCCAGAAAAATCCTCTACCAGTTCTGTATACTCCTCCTGCCACTCAGGCTCCTCCAGTGAGCCCTTCCCTCCATGCTCTGGGGATGCCAGTCTGAAGTTTTTGGAAGCTTTGCTCTCCTTCTCACAAATCTCTACAGTCTCTCCTTTTGCAGGACTGAGCTTCTGGGGTTCCTCCTCAGTTGTCCTGCCACCAGAGTCCTGCAGGCACTTCTGGAGCGTACTGGCCAGAGCATGCAATTTGCATGGCTTGCCAACCAAGGGAGCACGGAATCAAACCCTATTTGAGGGAGATAACAGATCCAGGTCTCCACGACTTGCTGCCTGCTGTCCCGTTTCCACTTTTTTGTGCTGCAGACCTGGGTTCCACACCCTTACCCAGTTCTTCTTTGCACCTGCCACTGGTCTCAATGGTTGAGATGGGCTCAACACGCTGATTCTCAGTCCCGAGCACCCTGGTTTGCCATGGCTCATGTTTGGAAGCTTCTTGCAGCCTGTGGAAATACTTGGTGGACAGTCTGCTAAGAGGGTCATTGAGGACTGTGGTTTCATCAGCTACCGCCGTGGAGACCTCGGGATCCTCTGCACTGACACAAAGGCATGGTGGGTGAATTAACGCTGGCTGTTATGTGACATGATTGCTGCTGGCTAAGAGGAGGATGAACCACAGACAGTACCCGTGCAGCATTCCTACTGTTTCACGAGCAGTATTTCTAGGACGTATTGTCACGATTGGCATAAAACAGGGCGACACGCTCTTTTCTCGGCTGGAAGCTCCTAAAAGCGACGCAAGGTCCGTGCCGCAGGGCGCACACGTGCCGGGGACAGCTGCAGGCGCAAACCCGAGGCTCGGGAAGGCCGGGCCGCTCATCCCACCCACTCCGGGCCTGGGCACGCATCTACGAGGGGCTCCGCCTGCCGGGCTGGCCCGGGCCCCCCGCGCCTCCGCAGCCGCCCCTCGGCCTGGGGCGCTCCGTGCCAGCGGAACGCTGCGAGGGAGCGGCGGGCGCGCCCGGACGGGGCCGGCAGCGGGCGGGGCGGGGCGGGTTCCCCCGGCGGCGAGGCCCCGCTTCCGGCGGGCCGCGGTGACGGGCGGGCGGCGGCGGCGGCGGCAGGTACCGGCACCGGCGGGGCGGCGTGTGGGGCGCGGGGAGCGCGGCCGGGCCCTGCCTGCAGCAGCGGGGCCCGCCGGCCTGTCCGGGCGCTGCTGGGGCGGGGGAGCGGCCCGGCGGCGGGGCTGGGGCTGGGGCTGGGGCTGGGGCTGAGCGGGCCGGGGCTGGGCCCGGAGCCCCGAGCGCTCCGTCCGGGTGTTGCCGGGCTTGCCCTGCGTGAGAGAGCGGCTCGGTTCGCCCGCGGGAAGAGCGCGGCTGGCGGGGCGCCGCGGGCACCTGGGCGGGGAGAGCAGGGCCGGCAGCCCGCGGTGTCCCGGTCACCGCCGGTCAGGGCTGGCGGTGCAGGTACCGCCGGAGCGGCGCCGCTGGGCCTGCTGCTGGTTGCTCCCGGCCTCAGCGGCTGCGGCGGGGCTGGCGCTGGCTGCCATTCACCCCGGTGCCCAGCAGCAGGGGCTGGTGCTTGTTCTGCCTTCGGGCAGTTGGCGCGTACTAGGGCACCTTTGTTTCTGCAGCGTAAACAGCAGATCTGTGAGTTTCGTAAGCAATCTTGATGTTCGCTCAGGGGGTCTCATAGGAGATGAGTCGAAGGGAACGGGAGAGAACAGATGTGTGGTGAAGGGGATGATGATGAGGAGGAGGGGTGCAGCCCGCGCAGGGCTGTGTGTGCCCCACTGCCTCCCTCACGTGTGAGTCCTGGGTGCTTCTTGCACAGCCCGGAGAGCAGCCTCTGTACCTCTGTACTCTGTGCAGCAGCTCCGGAGAGGACACTGGGAGAGTTCAGCACTTTTGCCCTCAGACCCTGCAGAGAACCAATAAGGGGAGGCTGAGTGCTTGCTGGGGTGGATTTCCAGCGGGCACGGAGGTGGCCTTCAGCAAACGGATTGAGATGACTAGGGAATGAAGGCTGCTTAATTAAAAAGCTGTTGGAATAATGAAGGACCAAAGATCTTCCCTGGGCAATAGTGTGTCTGTCCTGAGTTTAATGGTCATGGTGAGCTATGGCGAGGTCTGGCCCTTGACCTCTAGGTTCTTTCAGGGTAGTACCAGGGTAGCTCTCGGTGGTATCAGTCTTGATGTGAGGGAAGGTTTGGAGTGGCTTTGTGGGTGAATCTTGGTTCTGGAACTCATTAATGCACTTGAGTACTCTGAAGGCCTGCTGCTGAGTAATTGCTCCCTTTTTTTGCAACGTGCTTGTTTTTAACACTATAGCAAAGTGTAGGGTCTTGACTGATGTGTACAGAGAAAGGGACATTTGTGCAAGTAAGCTGAAACTGGGAGGAGGAGTGGGTGGCAGCAGAGTCAGAAAAATAATCCCGGAACTGGGACTGTGTTGCATCTGACCATTGCTTGTTCATCCTGCACAGAAGAGAGGCCACTTTGCTTCTGTAATTCTTTATTGTTTGTACAGCTCCAGGGTGTGGTAATATATGCATGGACATATTTTGAAGTGTAATTCACTTCTGAACTAATAGCACATCTGGAAGAAAAACAGGAAGAGGAAACTACCAAGCAGGTGTAGCTTAGAAATAAATGGTAGAGAAGTAGTGAAACTAAAATTGCAGTAAAAAATAGTTTGCATGAACAGCAGCTACCAAGATTTCCTGGATATAAGTGAATGGTCTTCTCTGGGTAAATTCTGGATCTTATATAAGGAATCTTCAGATCAGAATTTGTGTGAAAATTGTATTTTAATGGTCTGAGTTCTCTCCTTTAGCAGAATGTGCTGTTCTCCATCATATCTCTCTTATCTAGGAAAATTAATTTTTATTGCACAGCAAATGTTCAGGTGCAGTGTAGCTGCAGAAAACATACTTAAGTACTTGGAGAAAAGGTAACAGTTGGCTCTTTAGAGCCTGGCAGCAAGTAAATGCTTCCGCTGCTATGTGTGATTCTTTAATTATTAAATGTTTGGCTAGAATTTTTGGTTTTTAAATCTAGGTATGCAATTTTTCTTATTATTTGCTATATGGAATGTGCCATGTGCATCTTGTCATGACACTTATGTGAAACAGGTGCAGTTTTTAAATTGAGTTAAATCTGTTGAAATGCTCTTTTATTGTTAAAAAAACCTGAAATGTTTTTAACAAACACTTTACCCATTTTAACAACTATATCACCATGATACATATGGACTTTCCATTTAATGACAGATTCCTAGGGATCATTTTTGAGTACACAGGGTAGCATCTCATGCAGCTGCACTATTGGAAAGTGAAATGTGTATCCTTATATAAAAACCCTTAATTTGTGTCTTACATTGTAACTCCAGTTCTTTCCTTCTCAGAGCATTCTAGTTCCCAAACATTTAGAGAATTATGTGTCCTAAACTGCTGTATGGTTATCTGATGTGAGACCCTGTACTTTTCCTTTTGCATGTTGGGAAAGGGCTGGAGAAAATTCTGCAAAACCTTCTGGGGCTCTCTGGGTACTACAGTCTAGTTCACAAGAAGGACCTGAAATCTAAGAGGTCTTCTGCTCTGGATCCTGCTTCCATTAACACCATGGAGCAGTAACCTATAGCCAAGGAATGGAGCTGGCTGTGAAAAGCACATGAAGGTATCTGGAGAGCCTTGTCTGTCCAAGGGGTGAGGCCAGAGCACTATCCATTGGGCTCTTTTTGCAGTGTGGATCCTACTAACAACTTCCTTCTTCCACATGGTGCCACACTAAGATTAATTTTATGCCTCAGGGGAAATCCCCCGGTGCTATCTAAGAACTTGCTCTTCTGTCTCTACACAAGTGCTGCAGTTGGCTGTGAAGACAAGTGGTGATCTGTGTAGGGTCAAGTGAGGACACTTGGTGACTTGCTGGCCCTATGGCAGTACCGTCACTGCTCTGTGGGGGTTTTGGATCTGGTCCCCAAGTGTTTCAGGACTGGATTTGGGGAAGTGGTTGCTACCGGGCATCCCCAAGAATCTCCCATGAGAAGCATCTCAGTGATGGCAGCAGTCAAGTGTGGGTCCGTTGTCCCCACTAGGGCTGGGAAGTCCCTGAGAGCTGTGAATGCTGAGAGGCTGCTCTGGAGAGCCATGGATACTTCCTCAGCACGGAGAACTGGCTTTTGGGGCTGCTGAGCTCCTGTGGGAAATGCTTTAAGCTCGCTGAGTCATAGGAGTCAGTGCCTGCTGTTACCATAGAAATCAGATCAGCTGCTAGGGGTGGGGAGTCCTTGTCCCTTGGCTCCACTGCTTCGTGGTTCCAGCATGAGCTCACGGTGCTAGGGAACCTGAATTCTTGCTCCTTGCCCTGTCAAGATCAGAGGTCAGGCAGCCCTCACCTGCAGGGTGAGGGAATAATTTTGCTTGGATCTTTGCATGGCTGCAGTGGTGGGACCCTGTGTGACTGATGTGCTGTCTTGATGACCTATGGCCTGTATATGTCATGCTCTTTCATTTTGGGAAACATTGCATTTGATTAACAATAGCTTCCAGTCCTTTGGGAGCCCAGAAAGGTGAAAACTGTTCATAAACTGGTGAATAGGAGATAAGGGAGGACAGGAAGTAAGTAATAAGCTTGGAATGGTTCAAAGGGAGAGGAAAACCACTGAATATCCAATTTTCTGTGCTCTCAAAATGCATCTCCAAGCTTGGTGGCAAGTATAGACCTAAGCATGGATGTGACACCTTCCAGAGCTCAATCTCTCATGGGTTTTGTCCTCTGTGCTCAGTCTGAGTAACTGTTTCATTGTTTGCCCTGGATGAATATACACATTCAAGCTCTCAGGGTGGAAGATGTGAAACATCATTGCCCCCTCTCCATTCTGCTAAAGGAAATAGCTTACTGTGAATATACTTTTCACACTAAGGTGTTGTGCCTCCTCAGATCATCTTTGAACCCTTTTCTCTCCTCATAAAGCAAAATAAGCACAAGCATCTCTGTGAAACAGTGTTATAGAGACTCTTGCTGATGCAAGGTGTCACTTTGTTTTTCCACAGTTCCTCTTGGCTTGCTGCCTGCTGACCACTGAATTGCTGTCCATGTGGTCTGTGTGAGCAGTCCAGATCTACATAGCTATTCTTTTTAATGCTTCTTTGCTTACTTCCAGGAGACTGAATTCAGAGGATAACAGCTGCTTTCCAAGGATTGTCCCTAAGAGTTAGTACTCATAGGAGGTCCTGTATGCTGTGCTAGCTCAGACCCAGCTTTAATGTACCTTCTGTTTCGAATGAGAGTGAGAAATATTTGCAAACAACAAAAATGCACAAACAAACAGCAAATGCACTGAGCTGTCTGTTTCTTGGACCCTCTTAACTCTTTGGTCTCCTTATGGCATGCTTGGTGAAAAATACTCATTCAGGCAGTATGGCTTCAAATGAAATAGATGATTCCTTGCTTCTAGCTATTATGTAGCAGAAAGGATTTACTGGGTGATGCTGAAAGGAGATGAGGATCATATGTGTATTGTTCTCCCTGTTTTACTAGCTCAGCCTAAAAAATTCCTGTTTTAAGGAGCTTTTCACTTCTCTGTTCAGATCCCAGCACACTGAAGCACCCACTTCAGTGTTGTTGAGAGCTCTAGTTCTCCATTATGGGGAGAGGGAAGGGGGGTTGATTCTTGGGAAAGCTTCCAGCACTGGTCCAACTGTGGAAACAGCTGGGCTTTGTGCCAGCCGTTCAGAGGGAGGGGGAGCTCAGAGCCATACAGGGAGTGTATCAGGCAGGGGCTGGTGCAGCCTGTCGCCTTCCTCAGAGTCCTGGTGCTGCTTCTGTTTCAGGAGAGAAAAACTATTCTGTCCAGAGCTGTGATCAAGCAGAGACTCCTTGAGAGGGTTGGTACAGCTCTTGATGGCCTTTGATAGCAATTGGCATGAAAGAATCTGACATGTCGTGCCTCTGGCAAGGAGGAGGAGGAGTTCTGCTTGTATTAAGGGGGAGGGGAAACAGTATCTGGATAAGTAAAGATAAGGGAGTATTGGGGGGAAATCAGTGAGAAGAGGAAGCACCTGTGTGGGGAGGTAGATTTGTGATCTCTGTGTCTCACCTAACAATCTCTGCAGTCCATGTTCTAGACACTGCAAAATAAACGGCGATATTTGGGGACCATGGCTACAGACCCACTCTCGGAACTTCAGGATGACCTGAACTTGGATGATACCAACCAGTCCCTTAGCCAGCTCAAACTGGCCTCCATAGATGATAAGAACTGGCCATCAGATGAAGACCCTGCTTTTCCCAAATCAGGTAAGTATCCTGCTTGTTTGGGATCTGGGTTTCGGCCAAAAAGCAGTTGTTTGTCCTGCAACATTGTGGTCATATCTACATATGCAGAGAGCCCCAGCTCAATTTAAAAGCTTTATAGACACATTAAACTTGCACCACACCCGAGTGAATCATCCTCAGTATTGAACAGCACTAAAAAGTGTAGAGCCAGCTGTCGTAAATATGCTCTTCTCAGTCCTGTGCCTTGCTGCATTTTGGTGCTGACAGTATAGATGTGCTGCAAATCCTTGAGTGTCCTTCATTATGGTCTCTTGCAGGAGAGTTTGGCCTCCTGGGCTGGAATGGTCTCCATTCCATATGGAAGGTGGGGCTGGAGATCTGAGTTGTTGCTCTGAAATCCTGTTCTATGAACTATGAATAAACAGGTCAGGAAAATTAGCTAAAGGGTATACAGGATGACCATCTGTCAAGGCACTGTGTTAAGATTCTCCTTTCCTAGAAAGCCACAATGGTGCCCTTGGGTTTTGTCTTTGTGAATATTTGTGACATATCTGAACAGTTGTTTGAGAAAGTGTACATTCTGAGGGACACATGGATCTCGTAGGACTGACAGGACTCTCTTGAAGTCATTGCTGCTCTTGCCCACTCAGAATTTCGAAAGTGGGTTTTCAAGGTGTACAGTTGCATACTTTACTCCCTCCCATGCAGAAGTGCCGTTTTTTGTCCTATGTCTATCTCTTTGTACTTGCCAATGTACTTCAGATCCCAACTTCTGATTGTTTGTTTTTTGTACTCTATTGCAGATGACTCCAAAGGCTCCCCTGAGCCTGTCACTCACCTGCAGTGGGATGATCCCTACTATGATATTGCCAGGCACCACATTGTGGAGGTAGCAGGTAGGAACCTTTCTGTTTTCTCCTTTGATGTCTTTGCAGCTGGGCTGAGGAAGGGCTTTTCTAATGGGGCTCTGGGGACATCTGCTGAGTGCCAAGCCCAAGTGGCAATGACAGGTGGCACAAAAGGAACACCACACTTCTTGAATGTTTGTGATATGTGTAATTTTTCCATTAACTTCAGCTAAACTTGGGTTACTTCTTGGCTCTTGCTGCCTTGATTATATTATTATCAGGACTCAGTTGCTTTTGCTAAACTGTTTTAGATATGGCCCTGTACTACATCCTGAGCACGAAAGTGGTTTTTGTTTGATAATGCCTCAGAAATTACCTAGTTAAGCAGTGCAGCTGTAAGGTCCTTAGCTGACTGAGTTATCCACAGTAGGTGACATCACTCCTATCTGAGTGTCCAGAGTTTGCCATCCTGTACGGAAATAACACATACAGAAATCTGAAATGCAGGGAATAGGCCTGCAAGGAAAGACCTGTTCATTCAGGGTTACAAGCATTTGGATTTTCTTTGTATTTTCTTGTCCATATTATTTTGTTTACACTAACCTTTGGTGATATACTGCTGGGACCTCCATAAGAAAGTGGTTTGGGTGTATTCTTCAGGTTGCTATGGTGAGCCTGAGTGAAAGGTAAGGCCAGTTTGTCTTGTGTTCCTTGTTTAAAAAAAAAAAAGAAGCACTTCAACTTGTGACTTGATTCATACTGCCAGCTTGACTATAGCCACCTCTTACCTCTCCTGCTGCCACCTCCTACCCTTCCCACTGCCATCTCTCTGTACCTTGGTTCCTGCCCCACATGTGAATTTTCAAGGAAGCAGAGGCACAAGCTGGAGTCCTCCTGATTCAGGATTGTTCTGCAGCAGAGTTTGATCACAATGGAAAGAGTCTCAGGCACTTACTTTGGTAAGAGTTGTCTTGATATCATTCTTTTCTGGGCAGTTTTCTCAAATGAGCTTTCTTTTTCCTGATCTCTCATGTTCCATCTTTTGTGGAACAAAATTATGATGGCAGACTCACAGTCTTGTTGTTTATTGGCTCCTGCCCAGTTTGACAGGCCAAGTGTTGACATTTGGACCATTATGCCTTACAGATTTGCCAGCAGTGTTTTCATTAATGAGTGTGTTACTAAGCTTCTTTTCCGTGGTGCTGGAGTTTCAGGACTGAGATTTGTAGAAGTCTGCACCCTGGTCTCTGCTGCTGAAACTGGAAAGGGACAGATGTATGGACTCTGCCATTTCAGTGGTAATAGCCATAATATTTGGTATATGAATGGCAGAGGTAACTGGTGTTTGAGGACTCTGGGAAAGGGTGAGTTAAATGATACAGTTGTTTGCTTTAGACTAAGCTTCAGACAAAGTGCTTAGCAGAGTTCAGATCAGAGACATTGATAAGACTGGAATGTCAGTCCAAACCAAGTATAAACTTCGTGTGCTGCCTCCTGACATAAACACCGCTCTTTCTGTGGGATTTCTGTTCTGAGGTAACATGACTTTTTCTTTGACAAGCTCTCTGAATGGGCTATCACTGCAGTGGAGGTATGTGTCAGTGGCTGTTGGAATGTAGCCATTTGACATGGTCTAGGGTAGCAAATGAAGAATCAGTCAGCTTCCTGAAAAGATTCTGGAGTGAGATGATGGCTGACTGGGAGCCATGCCTGCATTCTGAACTCTTCCCTGTTGTGGTTTAAATTTGTATTCCTAGTGAGCTGTGTGTCCCTGCAGTGTCTCTGTGTAGTGCAGAAACAGCTCAGAGAAGCTTCTGTTCTTGGCTCTTGCTGGCCAATTTTCACTGGTAGCTGATGTGTCTGAAAGCATGTGATGGTCCCACACACGATGTGATACCTTTCTTGGCATTGGGAGAGCTTAGAGCACAGCTCCAGATAGAGGATTTGCTGCCATGTAGGTTTGAGACTTGCTGGTTTCTCATGGCCTGAAAGGAGAATTTATGGAGTTGATCAAAGTGGTCTGACTGATAGTCTTGGTTCCAGGGTGAAGCTGTTAAATTTTTTTGGTCAGGAATTGATAATTTTAACTGTTCAGAGTATCAGACTGGGTAGTGTTCTCTGGATTGTTGTTGGAGACGAACTATCTGGGAAAGTCTGGAAAAATCCTATTAGAGGTAGCCTGGAGAATAAAAATCTCACTGGAGTATTAATATGAAACTGTTCAGATCTGGCTCTGCTGACAAATAATGTTTGTCAGCAGCTTCAGGTGCAATGAACACTGGTTATGCTGAGCCTGAAACAAAATTACCTTAGTTCTCTTGTAAATATTAGCAAGCGGCAGCAGATCAAGGATAGTTTTATCCATTCTATTGATTAATTAGCTTTCTCTCCCATGTCCTTCCCTGTTTTGCACTTCAGAGCAGAAAGCTTGTGGCTAATTCTGTTCCTGCCTGCCCTGAAATATGTTCTGGGGTGATGATGCTATTTTGAGTCAAAAGAAGAAGGCTGGTTCCCATCCTCAGGCTGAACTCCATGATCCCAGTGTTATCCTGTGTGGTCAGAAAAGTAATTGCTTCTTGCTGGATGTGTGCATAGCTTAATATGTGGTGTTAATAGCTTAATAAAACCCAGTTTTGATGATAAAAAGTTAGCACACTCATTTTCTAGCTGACTTTAATTTCTGATTCAGTTCAAGGAATGCTGGATTTGAAAAGCCTGGCTATCTGATATAAGAGGGGAAAGTACTGAAAAACATTTTGCAGAATTTGTTAGGAAAATTAAGTTTTTGGTGTTTGTTTTTCACTTAAAAGTAGTGCAGAAGTTTCCTGGAGGCTCTCCTTTGTGCCCTATGCTCCTGTCTCTTCTGGGGACTGGGAGCTTGCAGGAAGAGGCTGTCCACGGGAAAGGAGCAGGCATGTCACTGCTGTCCCATGTGGTG
Source organism: Oenanthe melanoleuca (assembly GCF_029582105.1). Lineage (NCBI taxonomy): Eukaryota > Metazoa > Chordata > Aves > Passeriformes > Muscicapidae > Oenanthe > Oenanthe melanoleuca. The sequence continues at coordinate 23,576,897 of NC_079339.1, forward strand.
GTGTGTTACACAAAGATGACAGCAAAAGGCATCTGGGCCACAGTCCTGAGGGAGTACTCAGAACTGGAGTATTGTTAGGAATCATAGCATTTTTGTATGAGGAAACATTCTTTTGGTTCTGGGACTCGGTGCTTTTCTGAAGGAAGATGTTGGTGCTCTGCTGGTTCTTTCAGACCTGCCTTAAAGTATGTGTTTATGGAGTGTTTTATGCAGACTCTGGAGAGGTCTCTGTGTAGTTTTATTCTTCTTGACTCTGAGTGCCTCTTTTTGTGAGCACTGTAGCAGTGAAATTCTTCTTTACATGTGCCCAGAAGATGAAAGAGAGGAGGTTTGATGTCATTGCACAATCCACTTCTGCAAAGTATGTTTTTTTCCTTGCTCACGTCACATAGCATTCAGAGGAAACACGAGCTCCTGGTTGAGGGCTATTAAGGAGCTATCCCAGGTTTCTGTTATGTTGAGAGTTTCTGTGTTCTCCTGCCAGTTCTTACATGGCAAAGGTGCTGCTTGCATCCTCTTGGGGGTTGAGGCAGACTAGATGTGACCTAGTCTTGGCCTTGAATTTTAGCACAGGCTGAATTTCAAAACTAAGGCAGGTAGTTAATAATAATCTAAAGGAAGTCTCTGGAGATGGCACTTTGTACTGGAGACCTGTGGGAAGAGCAGGGTTCTTGTCAGCTGTGGCAAGGTGTTACTTCCTCATTTTGCTGCCCCATCTGAAATACTGATCTCTTCGTTATGGTCAATATGCAAAACTATGGCTATGAGGTTCATCAGTATTTCCATTTTACACAATAACTGCCTTGCTTTCTTTTGGGATAAGGAAATGGGGGCCTAACATATATTGGCATGTGAATGTCTCCCTGCCATGGAGGGTTGAAGGTATGTATCAGTGGTCAGGAAAGTGGCTGTCACTATGTACTCCAGCTACACAATCCCTGCCCTGTGATTTCAAAACTCTGTTGGAGCTCAGAGCATGTTTCTGCTAGTTCGTGTGGGAAATCTGCTACCTCACACCATTAATTGTCAGTCTGTGGGGCTGCCCTCCCAGAAAAGCTGTGATGGTGATATGTGTAAGACCTGTAAGTCAAGTGGGAAAACAAGGTGGAGAGCTATGAGTGTGTCTTCTTTTGTGTTACTGGATTGAAGCTGCAATTTCAGCAGTAAACCTGTTTTAATTGGTGAATCTGGTATCAAACCTCCTCAACAAATGTGGCTGCAGGTGCCACAGCTGTGACTAGAGCTGATGATTTGCTGTAAGTGTTGGTGATTTGGCATGGGGAAGTAAAATCTATCTTGGAGCACCAGTAGCTATTGTTTCTCTAGGCAGGCAAATGTAGAAATGGCAGAAAAAACTTGTGTTGAAGGTGTGTTGCAGAGTGTCTTTGGTAGCTAATGAACTCAGCAAAGGCCCATTTCCCTTCAGGCATGGTACATTGTTTCTGGCTCCATTAAAACAGACTGTCTGCATTTCTGCTGCTTTTGGATATGGTTTCTGGCTTTTAACTTTTTTGTTTGTTCGTTTGTGTAAGAATATTTTGTATGATAAAAGATGATGAATTGCCTCTCTAAAATTGAGTCCATCCAAAGCAAGCCCAGCCTGTGCACCATATTTTGATATACAAGGTAAAGGGAAGGGAGAGTATTTAAGAAATTTTAAGTTTCTAAGGGACGCTAAGAGAATGGAGAATTTCTTCCTAGATCCCTGCTCTGCAAAGGTTTCTGTCTTGATAGGCTCATGTGGGTCTGTTGAGTGTATAGCTGTGAGAGTGATGGAAAGGGGCTGGGTGTCATAGTAAATGCCTTCATAAACTAGAGGAACCTTTTTTTTTGTTGCTCTAATTGCAGTTCATTTTTTTAAATTCAGAATCTACTAATCATGAAAAAACATTATAGGTGTGGGATGTGTTATTCATATGGTATGATACTATTCTCTGTACACTTCTGAAGTTGTTCAGAGGACTTCATAATTAATTGCAATTGACCCTTTTAAAAGTGGCAGTACAGCAGTTGCCATTTTGGTGGCAGAGGAAATGTAACAGTAATGGCAAGAAATTTGATTATATAGAATTAGTTGCAAATGTAAAAAAGAGAATTGGGAATCAAGCATTGCTGTTATTGCCTCTAATTGTTAGATAAGGCTGCTTTGGAGAGGAGCAGGGGAAATGGAAGGAGGTTGAATGCTGTAAGACAGCAGTTAAATGCATCCTGGTGGCAATCTGGCAAGGCTCTCAGACTTTACCCTCATGATTACTTTCTGGGAAAGGATGCAAAGCTTGGCTTGCTATAACTTTTTTTCTGTTCCTCCAGACCAGGGTGCACTTGATGGGGCCCAACCAGGTAGGTAGACTTTTTGTGGCACTAACACTTGGTTCTGTAGATCATGGTATTCCTTTAGCATGACCATGGCCTGTAGCTGGACTGTCTCAGGGGAGCCCAAACTTTGCTCAGCCTTAGGCTGCACTGGCAATTTTTCAGGAGTCCAAAGGCTGCACAAAATTGTTGTCTGAGGGCTGCACCTCTGCCTCAGGCACAGCAGAATCATCTGAGCCAAATTTGGCATGTGGGCTTTACTTTGGGCACTTTGGGGCTCATGGGTCTCAGTGTAAATCTTACTCTGTCCTGTCATGGTGGTGGCCTGCTTGGACAAGTTCAGTTTGAACTCCAGTTTATCCTGTTATCATATGTGCTTTGGAAGTTCATTCTAGGATTGCTTCCTATTCTTCACATGATCTGCTGCTGCACTCATGTGCTAAGCAGCTGGCACTTAAACTGATTCTTCATCTGAAAGCAGCTGTTATCTGTTTCTTCTTCATTTGGCTGCAGAGATGTTGTGTTCTGGTAACTTGTTTGCCCGAAGCTGTGCTTGACTGCCCTGGGCTTGCTGAGCATTTGTTAATACTCTCCGGACTTCAGTCCTACGTCTCAATAATTTGGCTGCTGGTGCTTTCATGCTTCTCAATGTACATGAAAACTTCTACTGGTGTGAAATTCTTACTGCTAAGACCTTCACACAATTCATGGAAATGCTTATTCTCATTTCCTCATTATGTGGAGTCTTCTTGCCCTTTTTCTATGCCCTCAGACATCCTCCCATTCTGCATTCTTTAATCTGACCCTCTAGTATGTTTTTGAATCAGTTAAAGCTATATTTACTTCATAAGGCTTTCTGATTCTGGCAGTGTTTGGATATTGGGAATATTGAGATGGACAAAATCATGGATTAAAATAATTCTGCTTTGAGATCCTTACCTTCTTTTCCTTCAGGGCTAAATACAGTCTGAATTCAATAGGCAGCTAAAATCATCTATACTTAAATGTTTCCCAGCTATGCCGTAAGCTTAGCACGATTAACTGAAATGAAATTACATTTTACATGTTTTTTACTGACAGTGTCTCTGATTAAACATGCTAAGCTTTGTGAAACTTGTGTAGTAATGGTCCAATATTCTGTTTTGGTGCCTTTTCCTTCACCCTGAACTCTATTAACTTTGCTGTTTTAGCAGTAACACTAGCTTTTGGTGGCAAGTTTTATCCATCTGTGTTCTCTCAGTATCAAAGTACTAGGATATTCTCATTTGAATCTTTAAACAAGGTGGGCCCTTAACTGAGGTGACCTGATGAAGGTAGGAATGAGTAGTCTCTAGACTGCAGTTGGGCTGCCTCAAATCGTGACAAATGCTAAACTATATATATATATTTCAGGATATTTAATGGATATATTTCTATTTACCTAGAAATAGTAAATAACAGGATTTGCATGCCAAGGATGTATTTTCCATGTTGGCTGTGCAGATTCATTTAATGCCCTGTCTTGGGACATTATTGCCATCTTGATGTGAATTTCTACTGTGATACCTTTGTATTGCTGCAGGTTTCAATCTGAAACATCAATCTCAGTATTTCAATTTCAGCCCTTTTAGAAGTTTGGACTTGCACTCATGGCTTGGAAACACAGCAGTGATTTTCCTTGCTCCTTGTCTTAGAAATGCCCTGGAAATGCTGCTTTTCAAGCGAGAGGAAAAGTGCAGTTCGGGTCTTCGTGCCATAAAAATGTTCAGGAGCTTTTGTCCGTCAGTGCTACAAGTTCATATCTCTTTAGATGAACAGATGTCTTGACTGGAGAGGCTTTAGTTATTGGCTACTGTCTTGCTCTTCATTGTTAGAAGCAAAATAATCTGAATCATATTCATTGTACATTTTCATGTACATTGAAAATATTTTTAATGTATGAACTTTCAAAGTTGGGCACTGTGTGAGTACTGATGGTATATAATTGGTTATTGGTTTGTTGTTAACTACTGAGCATTCCTCATCTGGGAGAGGTAGGAGGCAGCCTGCGAAGCCAAGTGCTCTGTAGTTGTGTTCAGTGGAAACTTCAGCTATTTGCAATTGCAAACAAGGGGTGAAAACCTAGATGCATAAGATTAATGCTGCAAACAGGAAAGCAAAGTACAAGGGATAGAGCATCTGGGAAAGATCAAACCTGATAAGAATCTGTTCTATAGGAGGTAGAGGGGCCACCTGAAGGTAGTTTCCTCCAACAAGAATGCATGGAATGGACTTTAGGTTCTTGTTTACAAATTGGAGCAATTGACTGTTCAGCTTTGATGCTGAATTTTTGATTTTGTCATGTCTGGAGCAAGGAGACTGATCAGATATATGTCAGGTAGAAATAAGATTGGCAGTTGATGGTTTTGAATGTTTCTGTATTGACAGGCTGAGCTCAGTGTGATGAAACTGGATCAAAACACAGAACTCAGAAAAGGGAATGCTGGTTCCTTTGTAGGCCTCATGCATAAATTCATTCTGATTTGGAAGGCAAAACAGGCCACTCCTTTTTCAGGCATCCAGGCCGCTGTAGATTATCTTTTGATGTACTTGCCCTGGAAATTGTCCAGGGGATACATGCCATCTCGCCTTTGGCAGAATCATGGATTGTCTGTTTATTCTTTACCAGCGTTTTCACCGAGGCTATATAAGGAACAAGACTGTAGACTTTGCATAGGTCTTGCTGTAGGCTTTTGTGTCATTTCAGAGAAAGCTATTTAAGGTATGTCGTTCTTGGATTGTGACTTGTCAGGTCTGATAATCCATGCCCGGAAGCCTGAGCTGAGTGTATGGCCACCCACAACATGGCATGAACGTGGTGCTGTACTGCACACCACAAAGGCCTGCCTTGATTAAGCTTGCAGTCTGCCCTCAGACCGTCCACTCTGGTGCGAAATGCAGCCTCTCAGGTAACTGAAGATATCACCTAAATTTAGCATAGAGCTATGTATGATCTGTAAAGATTTGTCTTTCTGATTTTTCTCTTTCATGACTATAAAACTCAACACATTCTCAAATGCTGCATCTTCTTGGTTCATTATACAGGCAGGACTATTTTTCCTTCAGATAGAGACATATGAGTTACTCAAGATCAACGGGAAAGGTCACAACATGCCGTGTTCCTTGCCCAGGACTTTGTAACCTCCACTTAGTCTTTTAGACAACTCTGTTACATTAGACCTGGCCCTAAAGCTCATAGCAAGCTACCAAGAAACTCTGGGCTAGGCAGAGAGTGGGCTACCATGGGATATACAATGTGATGTTGGTCTTGTCGCCTGGCTGTGACTGTATCCGGTTGTTCCAGATGAGCCTTGCATCACTCTCTCCTAGTCCTGCGTTCCAGGTCATGCGTCCTCCCCAGCTGCCCCGTATCTCCGCATGTGTATGTCAGTGTGATGGCCTGTGCCGCCCCTTTCCTGGTCCTTATCTAGTGCTGCCACGGTGTCCTTAGCTTTGGTAGAATTTCTGGCTTGTGTGTATCAGTAAATTCTGTGTTGTCTGGTGACTGACTTAAAATGGGACTTGGAAGGTGAAAATAAAAATGAACAAGTAGCAAGAGAATCTCTTCTGGCTAGATGAGGGCAAAAGAGGGCTGGTAGCATGTTAATATCATGGCTGGTGTGTATGACTTCTCTGGCTGCCATTTGCAGCACCAAGTGGTCATCTGGTACTAACAGGCAGTGTTCCCAGACATATCAGGTTTACTACTCTGAGACCTCAGTTGCTGCATGGCAAGTGTAGCCAAGTGATAGTTGAGGACCAGAGCCTGTGTAATGGTAAGAGAATGGCTGCATGAATATTGTAAATCCATGCTGGGAAAAGGATTTATTTCAAGAGGAATGATGTTTTGCAGGTCTGTCCTGCGTAAGTAGTCATCCTTGCTGCTTTTTCTGCTGTGGTCTGTGTGAAATGGTTTACCATATAGGAGTAAGGAAGGTGTTGTTTGGTATAACCTCAACAGTCCATTCGCCATTGCTTGACAAGAAAACACAGATTTCAGAGCAGGATGAGTAGCTAAAAAGGTGGGAAGACATTCATACTAAAGAAACCATTTCATCTCCACTACTGCTAAAAAGACATCACCTTTGTGAACATGGATTGGGTGTTGCGTCTGGGAGAGAATCAGACTTTCCCTCAGACTCTGTATGTCCACAAGATTTGTGACCTGGTTCTTACTTATCCAAACCTCTATTCCCCAGCATGTCTGCTAAGCTTGGCCGTGCCTGTCTGCTTGGGCTTTGTTCATGGGGCTGAGATCTCTGCTGGCAGAAGTCCACTGACGGTTGAAGACTTGCTCTGGGGAAAACTTGGCTTGTTGTCTCTGAAGCCTCAAGTGGTGGCTGGGAGTGTCCTCCATGACATGACGGTGCTTTATGGGTTATTTGGCTCCAGTGTGATGGGGACTGTTTTCTGCATGGCTTTTACAAAGAACGCTTTGTTGCACTGCACTTTGCAGCTCCTTCCGTCTCAGGCTGGAAAATTCTCTTTGTGGATGGAAAATCTAGGAAGCAGTGAAGAGCTTACTCTACAATCCCCCTGGAGAATCCAACATCCCTGCTTGGCCCATCTGTAGAAGAGACTTATGATGATGCTTTTTTCTCATCTTTGGGATGCAACTGGAACTGCTCTTTTTCTAGGAATTTCTTGGTTTCCAGGGTATGAAATGGCCTGTGTTCCGTGTGCAGGATTAAGCTTCAGGTGAAGCAAGAAACAGATGCAGCACACTATTAGAAGTTAGTCTGGGACTGTGTGCAGGGTGGAAGGAGTTATTGTGCCAGTGAGGGGGGCAGTTTTCCCTGTGCCTCCCTGGACACGTGTGCATCAGGAGCAGTGCCAGGGACAGCTTTTTAGGATTAATGCTCTGAGCACTCTGCTCTGTACTTGCCTCCATCCCTGTGTGCCCCAAAGTATCCTGGCTTCCAGTCCTTCCTCTCCTTCCAGGGCTGGAACAGGGAATGTGTTCTTCATTCTCATTGTTGACTTGCCAGGCCCTTGGTGTTCAGGTTTCTGCTTCTACACTAGGCCCATGATAACTGCTGAAAATCAGATTTGGCTTTGCTGGCAGCTGTGTCTTGTTATGGTGGTTTCTCATTCTTTCTTTAGCCCTTGCTGCCAAGACCACAATGAAGTCCTTAACTCCCTGTAATCTCTGGCATTTTATCTGCAGGTGATGACAAATATGGAAGAAAAGTAATTTTGTTCAGTGCCTGCCGGATGCCCCCAAGTCATCAACTAGATCATGTGAAACTGCTGGGGTAAGTAGAGCCTTAGTAGGCTGCTGTTAATTTCTTAAATCTGACCGAATTCTCAGCTGCTGGATTCCTGGGGACAGATCCATCTGCAGTAGCTTCTTTGGCTGGTCATGTCCTCCCAAGTGCTTACCACCATTGCTGGAGATGCAAATCCTCTGTTACGGCACAAAAAGAGCCTCTCTGTAGCAGAACACAAAGTGAGTTCATCAGTTGTTTCTTCTCAGGTACCTGAAATTCACACTGGACCAATATGTGGAGAGTGATTACACTCTGGTGTACCTGCACCATGGCCTGACCAGTGAGAACAAGCCATCCCTGAGCTGGTTGAGGGATGCCTACAGGGAATTTGATCGCAAGTGAGTAAAGCTGCAGCAAGCAAGTTATGTGCTGTTCTGTAGCCTGACGTAGAGTCTTCCCCAGGCTCCTTGTGTAGCTTAGTGATCATAATTTGCTGTCACTTCTTCTCCTGCTTAAGGAGATGGATTGTTGTTTAATGCAGACTGAATCACAGGATAAACAGCTCCTTCTGTAGTTACATCCTTTAAGCGAACAAGCAAGCAGCAAACACAGGACCTGGTGCAAGTGTGTCAGCCCCTTGGTATAAGTGTAGGTTCCTGGGGAGGCTGCTCACTGCGTTTAGATGAATCTTGGAGTACAGGGTGGTATGCCCTTAGGCTGCCAAATGGCCTGACACAGCTAATGAGCATGGGAGAGCAGAGGCCATGGGTGCTGGGGTGTGGTGAGGCTCAGTGCAAAAGGGTTGAAGCAACCAGGGTGCCTTAATGTTGTGGAAAGGTTGGTTCCTCTGCTTAAAGTGCACCTTGTCATTACCGGACTTCTCTTGACAGGTACAAGAAGAACATCAAAGCCTTGTATATTGTGCACCCAACCATGTTCATCAAGACCCTGCTGATACTTTTCAAACCTCTGATCAGGTAGGAAGGAAGCTATTGGATGCTCACCTACACATACTCACGCTGCAGGGAAGCAATGGGGCATTCTCAGAGGGGCACAAGCTGAGACTAGGCTGCCAAGCCTGGAGTCTTTCACCTTTTTTCTATCTCTTCCCACTTCTGAGCTCAGAAATACTCACACACCAGAAATATGTCTTTAGGAACCTACAGAGTTTGCAGCTCTGTGCTACTCCTTTTCTCTCTAGCCAAGTACAAGTTGCAGGATCTGCAGCTCAAATATTTAATTTATTGTGAAACTGAAATCTATGAAATAATTGGGAGTAAAATCTTCTCAAGCCTACTGCTGAACATAGGAAGAAGAAATCCAGCATTTCAGGGAGCCTGCTGCTGCTGGGGCTTCTAATGTATCTTGGAAAGTTTTTGCATCTCCTGGTAAAATAGATGGAGTGGGAGAGTGATGTGGGTGACATCTCTGCTGCTCAGCCATACCTACCTTTTATCCCACTGATGTTTCTTGCAGCCCCCTGCTCTCCTTTTCTATAAGAAGTCAGTTCTGTTACTGTAATTTTCTCAATTACTCACGGATCTACCTTTCTCTTGTTTTTCAGCTTTAAATTTGGACGAAAGATTTTTTATGTGAATTACCTTAGTGAGCTGGAGGAGTATGTGAAGCTGGAACAGTTGGGGATCCCAAGCCAAGTGCTGAAGTGAGAATACTGCCTGTCTCCCCCTTGCTTAGGGCTCTGTGAGAGGGGATTTTTTGTAAAGATTGGCAAGAGAAGGAAGAGATTGTTCTACTCCGGCAGTGGTTTTGCAGGGTGTGGTGACAAATTGCCTTTAAGACTGGTTTCTCTCTATAGGCCTTTATGTATGTCCTTGGCCCCTGTTCTATCTTTGAGTTAAAAATCTTCCCCCAGTAGAGCACCCAATCCTGCATCTCCCGCTCACCCCCTGGGGTCTTTCTGCAAGATACTGACCTTATCACTGACCTGGAGCTGATGGTGTGCATCTGCTGTTGTCTGGGCACCTGCTTAGCTCATTCTGCACTCCTCTGCTTGTCTTTGGGGCTTCCCAAAGTTGCCATAATCTCAGTCCTACCAGATTGCTTCACTGTTCCACACCCACATATGCATCTGTCTCATCACAAGCAGTGCTGTCTTGGCCTCCTGCCCATGCTGTTACTCAACTACTCCAACTCTTGATTACAGATAGATACTCCTTTTCATCCTGGTGACCAGATGTTTGTTCTCATGCTCCAGAGCTGCCTGTTTTGCATAGGTGTAATCAACCATACTAGTCTGGTGCTGTTACCAGTGGGTGTGCAGTGCTGGGTTCATGCACTTTCTGGAAGGTGGAATTGCTTTTTACTGGTCTGCGTTTTGTTGCAGGTATGATGAATACCTGAGATCCCTGCAGAAACCTTTGCAAGCATCCCAGAAGCCAACACCCCCACGCCCACCACTGCCAAACCAGCAGTTTGGAGTCTCCCTACAGCAGTGAGTATTTCTAGACTGTGTTGCTTTTGCCGTGACTTGCTTGAATGAGGTCACTGTATTTATTACTGAACAACAGCAGAAAATGGCTGCGAAGTTTCTTGCAGTTCAGACTTCCTATGAAACTTTAACTATATTCCTGAGGAACTCTGTGCTCATGTCCAGATCCTGACTAACTCAGTTTAGTTCCACCCTCTTGATCCCTAGGTCAGATTGTTTTTGCTACTTAGGGTCACTAAGGGAGGAGCAAAGTAAGGGCCATGGGAACAGTGATTATGGCACTAGAAAATTCCTTTTAAGCAGAAGAAGTCTGTAGGAGGCTGAGAGACATATCTTTAGGACTACACTACTTTGAGCAGTGCTGCAGATTTCTTTCTTAGTTGTTTTCCACATCATAAATTTTATTTCAAAAGCACCTCTATTCACCCTTGTAGTGAATCCCACTCCCCATTCCTGCACAGTTACAAAGGCAAGCACAGACACTGGCAAGGGCTGATGATACTGAGTAAGTGTTTAAGGTATTTTTAACTCTGAGTGTGGTTTTGCCTCTCCAGGGAATGAGGAGGAGCCAGTACTGTGTAACTAGACACATCCTCTGAGACAGTCTGGGAACACATTCCCCAGCTTCAGTGTAACATTTCCAGATGGTGTTTGCCATGGTGCCGTGGTGCCCGAGCTTGTTAGCAGCCTGGGAGGGGTGAACACTGATAGCTCCAAGCTATCAGTGGTCTGGACAATTGAATGTGGGGATGGCAGCAAGCACCTTGGTGTCACGAGGTTTTCCCTGACAGCCATTTTGTTAACAAATCTTTTGTCACAGGAATGTGGAGGCCAATTTTTTTTTTTTTTTTGTCTTACGTGTCAGCTTCTCTCTCCCCTTGCTCCTGTGGGAAAGGAAAAAGAAAGCCTAACCCTTTTCACCTGATTCATAACTAGCATCCTTGCCTTCTGGGAAACCCTTTGCTCTGGCATATACAGGCAGAGATTTTTACAGAAGATGGAAAAACGTCCCAGTGGTCTAGTAATGAGCTCATAGTTGCTGCAGTGAATAATGTAACATGATGGGTGAAGAGTATAGAAGGCTGGAATAATGGCTGAACCAGGGATGGGGATAGCAAGGTCATACGTAGTACGGCTTGTGTGGGCAAATTCAAGAGTTGGAGGCTTCATGTAGGGCAGGACCAGTCCTGTGTAGCAGTCATGTGTAACCTGTTGTTTCTTGCTGCAGTCTCCGGGAGAAGAGCCCTGATCAGTCTCCTGTTCCTCTGGTGGTCAGAGATACCATTGCTCACTTGCAGGAGCATGGTAAGTGTTTGGGGAAGCTGCAATCTTGTATCAGTGACCTCTGTTCTGTCCAAGCACCCATCAAGACTGTGGTAAGATAAAGAAGAACAGCAGTCTAGAATAGGGTGTAAATCCTGAACTAGGTGAGTTAGCCTTCAAGTGAGATTGTGGAAGGCTTAGGAAACCTTCTTTCAGGAGTCCATGTTTCCACTTGTATAAAAGAAGCCAAATGCTTCTTGTATCCTTTGTCTAATAGTGGAAGCAGAAAGAATTGTGGTACTGTAAAAAAGGGGTTTGTTGGTATCTGTCTGAATGCCCCACGGCATGGATTTAAAATTGTTAAGGCCAGCATTTTTAAAGATTCTTCTCATGGCTGATTTTTTTCTTCTCCATCTGCTGTCACTTCACAGCTCTTAATACAGAAGGGATTTTCCGGAGATCAGCAAATACGCAGGTTGTCAGAGAAGTCCAGCAAAAATACAATATGGGTAAGTACCCAAACACATCAGAGCCCCTCTCATTCCCTAATTACTACTGTCCAACTGCAACTGTGTTGGAACTAGTCCATCATAGATCCTCTCCTTCTCTGATAGGTGTGTAGGTGAGCCCTCATCTTGGGGTATTGCAAGGGAGAAGTATCTGGTACTTCTGCTGTGTGGAAAGGATATTCCTTCCCACTCATATTCTCCTTACTGTCCTTTTTTTCCTGAAAGTGTCCATTCCTTGGGGTGGGGTATACCATCTTACTCTGAAGGGACTTAAGGTGACCAGGATGAAACTTAGTCATGTTTTATTTGATGATTTCTAAAGAGGTAGTGCTGGATTCAGCACTGCTTTGTGTATGATTTTGGGACATATTTTCCCACTCTGTTAGAAGATGTGGTACTTCAGGATTTTGTGTTATTTAAAATACCCCTTCCTTAGTTTTGGGCTCTGACCATCATGTCCTGTCCTTTGTCTGGAGGAGGTGCTGCTTTGGCCAGTGAGCACTGAGTTTCTGCTCTACTTTCTCAGGTGTGCCTGTAGATTTCCAGGAGTATGAAGATGTCCACCTCCCTGCTGTGATTCTCAAGACCTTCTTGAGGGAGCTACCTGAGCCCCTCCTCACTTTTGGCCTCTATAGCCATGTTGTCAGCTTCCAGAGTGAGTTGTAACAAGTGTGCTACTCCCTGAATATTGCACTGACTAACGGAAAAAGATGTCCTAGTGGGGACATGCATGGCATACCTTGAGACTGCCAACAGGTCCTTCATGAGGATGGGTGCTGAGGATTGTTCCATCTTTCTTGATTCTTAGGTGTGGAGGAGGTGAAACGTGTGGATATTGTTCGCAAAACACTCCAGGATTTGCCAGAAGAAAACTACCAAGTGCTCCGTTTACTAACAGCCTTTCTGGTGCAGGTGAGCACTAATCTAAACATTTGCTTGTCATAATGCTGAGAGGTGCAGGCAGGCCTCAGCCTAAAAGGTGCAGGCATACAGCCTGTGTGGTCTGTACCAGGGAGGCTGAAAGCTCCCCAGGGTGGAGGTAGAACTACGAAGCAGCTGAGTAAAAAAGGGGTCTCAGTGCTTTACAGTTCTTCCTGCTGCCAGGAAAGCCTCTACAAGGCCATTCAAGCAGGAGGGATGATTGTGAGTGGTGATCTAGACTTGTAGAGATACTGACAGTGCTCTTGGTCCTGTTGTTATGATACGGCCTGGCCAGCTTTTCTCCTCTCATTTTCTCTTTGGGTCTGTCAGCTCTGGCTTTGGGGAGGGTAGAGGGCAGCTGTTGTGCTGTTCTGTAGGATTCACAATGGTCTCTTTCCTTCCCACATAGGTCTCTGCTCACAGTGACAGAAACAAGATGACAAACACCAACCTGGCAGTTGTGTTTGGCCCAAATCTTCTCTGGGCCAAAGATGTGGCCATCACTCTGAAAGCCATCAATCCCATCAATACCTTTACCAAATTCCTGCTGGACCACCAGAAGGAGCTGTTTGAGGCTGCAGAGGCCTGAATCCAGGCCAGCGCACACCTGCACACTGTGCCCACCTTCCCCCTTCTTTGTCTTGGAGCTGTGACCAAACTGTCTCCAGTACAAAGGGACCATTGATCTTCTGAGTGATGAGCAGAGTGAGGGCTGTGGAGATGATGGTGAAAGTGTGCAAATAAGTGAGCAGGAGACCTGCAGCTCTGGATGGGCAGGGGAGCTGGTCTCCCAGATGCTGAGACCTACCAGCGCAGCTCCTCCAAGGCTCATCACCAGTCTTCTGCCCTATCAGATGACCTGCCTTCCTTTCCTCCTTCCCTTATGTGCAGTTTTTCTGCCCTCCTGGTTCCTTCCTCAGCACAGATCTTTTTGTTCAAGCTCCCAACAGTCCCAGCTCACCTCTCCTTGCCTCAGCTGGGCTATCTGGGTTAGGGCAGGCTTGCTGGGTTTTGTGATGGAGACATTCTTACTGTGAGTGCCATTTCTCAGCACTGAACATGCATCCTGCCTTTCCCCAGGGGCAGCTAAAGCAGGGAAGGGAGCAGCAGCCTTTGTTCTTCAGGTAGCAGCATGTCCTGCACTTGCAAACACCACTCTAGACCCCCTGCTTTTAGCAGGCCGGTGAAGGACAGGCTCACAGCAATGGACTGTGTTACCTGTCAGACTCCAAAACAATGAAGATGAATTTGGCCTGAAGCCCAGTTCCTCTGGGGTCACCCACTCCAGGTACTATTCAGTGTTTGCTGGACTGTAGTGGGTGACTGGCCTCCCGTAATTAAGCAGCTCAGGTGTGTTTGTCCCTCCAGCAGCACTTCCAGGCTGGCAGGGAAGGTTCATGCCAGGCTTGGCTGTGCATGCATGCCAGCTCTGACCCTTTGACAGCTGGTGAGTCTGAATGGCAAGAGTAAGTGCCCTGGTGGCACTGAGCTGCTGAACACCATGAGGATCACCATCTATCATAGCGGCAGCACAAGGCCTCCTCTTCAGGCATATGTATCTGTGCTTACTGGCACAGACCGCCTTGACTAGTTAGTTGTCTCTTTGAGCACAATTTCCCCAGGGAAACAGAGAGCATGGCCTTGAGGGAAGGTCTGGGGACTGGGGCTGACCCTCACCATGGAATGCACCAGGCCTGGATTACAAATTCCTGCCCAGGTGCTGAGCATTCGTGCCAAAACTGTGAGGGAACAGCTATTCCATGCCAAGGGCCTTTGCCATGTCTCCTCCTGGGTTCATACCTTCCACCCTGCCATCCGGCCAGATGCATCCTGCATGTCCTGGGTACAGTTGGAGAGATCATGTTCTTTGCAAGGCAGGCTTAGAGTGGGGTGGTCCTGGCAGCTCCCTGGAGCATCTGTGATACTGTTACAGCATCTCTGTTGGCTTTGGTTTGTCTCATTCCCATTACCTGACCTTAGAGAGCCTTCTCCTCAGCCTGGGCCTGTCAGGGTTTTAGGAGGGAGCCTCTAGCCTTACTTCATTGGTGTGATTTATCTTTGTATCTTGTGCCCTGTGTGCCTGGGCCAGACCTCCCTGCTGCATCTGGCTTCAGATGCAAATCTTTTGGACCAAGCAGAACTGTTTTGTGTTTTTTTGATTTTTTTTTTAATCTACTGGATGCTAAATAGAATTTGCTTTTTCATAATATTTTAGCCTGCCTTTAAACACTGACCATAGGTCAGTGCCCTGGTGTAATCAAAGTAAGTGGCATCTCCTGCAGGAATTAAGGAGATTGCTCTTTTTCCTAAACCCTGGAATGAGGATAGGTGCAAATGTAGGCAGCTCTGCAAGACAGCACAGGTCCAGCCAGCTGGCTTGGAGGAGTCACACCCACACATGGGTGGGAGCAGTGAACAAGAAAGTGAGCATTACTAAGACTGGAGCAAGAGATGTTCTAAGATAGGACTTGATCTGATATTTTCTAATACCAGGAGATTTTACCCTACGGAGGCTACCATGCTGCTGACTTGAAGTCTCCCTCTTCCAAGAGTAGGATCCTTTCCTTCCCTGTTTGGCCAGGATACAAATTGTTTCATCCTGAACAATTCACAGCAGGAACTAAGTAAATGTTTTGGAGGGAGAAATAATCTGCTCCTAATTAATTTGTGATATCTTTTAGAGTGAGTTAGCAGGACTGATGTGCTGTAGAGGAGTAATTGGGGTGGACTAGTGTAGAGAGAGGTGTATTTGCCCCATGTTTAAGGGGCAAGGCTGTGGAGGCTGAGGGAGCCCAGTGCAGCCCTCTTTCCCTGCAGGCGTCCTGCTCTGTGGAGGCTTTGGTAGGGAGAGAAGGAGACTTGGTACTCTGATTGTATCTGCAGCTGACACTGACTTCACCTTCATCTCCCTAGAGGAAAGGCAAGCCCAGCTCACTTCTGGGACAAACTCCCAAGCTCGGCAACCTGGAGTCCAAGTGCCTGAGTGCATGAGGCCTGGCCCTATGCACTATCTGAGGAAAGTGGCATGCTCTGGGCTTGCAGAGCAGCAAAGACTGTTCCCTGCCCAGTAGCCCAAGGAGCAGTGCTGGAGTAGCTCCTGTCCAGGGGAAAGTGGGGAATACTGCAAGTGTCTGAGTTCTGACTGGAGTTTGGTGGTTTATTTTAGGGGGTTATTTTTGGGATTTAGTTTTGTGGGGTTTTGGGTTTTTTTTAGTGAATTCTTGAAATGACATTTCCTTTTTTAGTAAAATAGAGGATGGTTCACCCCCTGCAGGCAGGGATAAAAGCCTGCTCCAGTTCAGTGCCTGCAGGGAGCAGATTCGGAGAGCGTTCAGGGAACTACTGCTGGTCATGGTGGGAAAGTGCTTGCAAATCCTGGAAGGGACCCACTGTAAATATCCCCTTTCCTCTGCTGCTCCTTGTGCTGGAGCTGCTGAGAGCCCTGGAGCAGGCACAGTAACCAGGGTTGCTTTTGCAGTCTGTTTTCCTGAATGCCTTGTATTGAAATATTCCTCTTGTGATCTGAGCAAGGAGCTGGCTCGGGCCTGCCTGCAGCCTGTGTCAGGTGGGTGGTCACCAGAGCCTACACCTGCCAAGGCCAGGGGGTTAAATTCCCTCCTCATATGGGCAGAGTGCTGGCTAGGCTGGGTTTCTCTGCCTTGTGTAGGTCAGGGGTGGTACACAATTGAGGCGCTGGTCTGTGTCAATTTTCTCCTTGCTATAGAGCTACCCAAGGGTCTCTTCCCTGGCTTACCTTTCAGGTTAGCTATTAGCCATTTCTTCCTGTAGGGGTATTTGTTCTGCATCAGCCTCCTGCTTTTAGCACCTAGAACATTCCCCTCTGCTAAGCCTCGTGCTGTCTTAATGGCCTCTGATCACTCCGTGGTGGCCCAGGCTGTGAACACCAGAGCTTTTGGGTTATGCAGGGGGTCTGGGGCCATCCATATGCCTTGTGTGCTAATGTGAGAGAGCTGAGGGCCAGTTTGGTCCCAGTTTCCTCTTTTATGCACAGGGGCTCCTGTGCAAAAATTTCAGCTTTGCTTTTGTTTCTGATGTTCCCTGCCTTCTTTGTTGATGTTCATCAGGTGCAGGCCTTGGTTTTCACAGTTCACACTGTTTATTTTCTTTTAATCTGCACCAATCTTGTATTTCACAGTTTGCACATTTTGTATTTCAATAAAAATCAAAATGTAATCTCATCCAGCTATGTCTGTCAAGTGGCAGCAGCAGTGGCACATCTACAAGAAACACCTAAGGCTGTCTATATTGCCAACCACAACCCTGCTGCAAGGGAGGAAAGAAAGTATGACATGCATCCTATGTGAGTATCTCTGAAGAAATATTAGTTTGTAAGAGCCTTGGGCTGGAAACAGTTAAAACAAAAATGAAGTAGTGTAGATTTGGCTGTTGCCTGAAGAGGGTTGTTCTTCCACATTACCATCGTTCTGTCATGGTGAGCCCTCTTCCTAGGATTGCCAAGGATGCCGAGTGGGAGCTACCTTAGTATTATCTGGGTAAATTTATCCTGTGGCCAGATGATATGTGCAGCAGAAGCCTGAACCTTGATATTTCAATGTATGCTGATTGCTAATTTGATGAACAGTAGTCTGGTTAGGACCACCATGCTCCCCTTGATTCATATTCAGTTCACTGCCTTTTCCTAAGGACTGCGATTTGCCTGTTACATGAGTAACAGGAGAGGTACTTGTCACAGTGCTGTAGCAGCATCAGCTCAGAGGAGCTGAAGAGCAGGTGCATCTGTCCCTGACAGGGAGCTGGCATTGGCAGGACGTACATTATGTGCAACTATGGGCAGTACTGAATGCAGTGTGAACACCATTGCAACTGGACACGTTCTCCCGAGAAGCTGCCCCATGGCTTTATGGACACTGTTCTGAGAACATTTTTTATGAATACGTACAGTAAGGTCACAAGGTGATGGTATTTAATTGTTCATGACCTTGGTGATTAATCATACTTCTGTGATTGTTTACTTTCTCAGTTCCTAATGGCTTTTCCAATCCCTTGTCTTACTGGTTACATGGTGTAAATGGTGGATACTGAAAGCCCTGTAGTAAGGTCCACATCCTACAGGATGGTTTCTGTGAGTTTTGACACTGTACTGTGTCTTTTTTCAGTTCATGAAATGACACTCATAAAGACACATGTATACATGCAGGTAATGTAGACAAATTGGTATCCGCAAGACTGCAGTGGGATGCTCTGTTTACTGTGTTACCTTCTGAACATGTAATTAAGAAAATATTGCTTTCATTAGTTACCCTTGTATCCTAAGTTGGAATATTCCCTTTATAGAAGCTTCTAACACAGAGTAATTTTTCTTTCCCCCTGCCCCATTCCTGCCATTTTATCCACTGTGTCTTTTCTATAATAACCAGATACCCTTTACACTGAAGCTTAAGTCAGCAGCTGTTATTAGTACACAGATTTTTTATAATCTTGTCTTTCTTTTAAAGGGAAGGTGTTGGCACCGAACCTGGCATTGCGTGTTATATAGGGTTAACTTTTATCAATACTAGAATACAGCTGTTAAGTTTGGTTATTCTTTCTATATTTCATTAGTCTTTGCTGTCCCTCCTGCCAACTCAAAACATTCCTATGCTGCTTTAAGTGTGTAGTAGCAACCATGTACAATGCAAATTCTGTGGGTATGTTTTTTTTCCCCTTTTCCCACCCCTTTCCTCTGGAGATGAGTTATTATCTCAGTTTCCCAAGTCACGGGTGAGGGCAGGGTCAAACACTGTATGACTGTTCGTCCCACCTCCAGACACGTGTTCTGTCTGTCCCTCACTGTCCTTCCAGTAGGTTGATCTCAGTAGGATCTCAGTTACCTCTCTAACTATAATGTACCAGTCCATTTTGCCCTCTCTGATGAAGGCACCAACTTGCTGCGTCCTGCATTCACTGACAGGCTCCTGACCCTCCTGTTTCCTGAAAGAAAACAAGTATGAGCCTGGGACTGTCCCAGACCTGTTGGTAGACACAGAAAAATGCAGAGAGTATTGCTTACACAAAAGTTTTATTGGAAATTCTTTGAATACTTGAAGTACACCGGAGACTTTCCAAAACAATACACTTGAGGAGCCTTCCCCTCCACCCAAAGTATCTGTAAATCAGCAGCCATGTACATACTGTCCTTAATATTGAGTCGAGCAGAGAGCTGCTAAAATAAACAGCCTTCATAACACAATCTGTGGCAGGCCACAGCAGCAGCTAGATCTTGACTGAAGCAGGGCATTTGTGCAGTGTCAGGGAACTCAGAACCTAGATGTAGCAATTCTGTGTTGAAACTGAGGAATGTCCAGAGAAGAGGCAGGTAACTCAGCCCTGGAGAATCTCTTATTGCTATGGCCATCCAGCTCAACACTAGCAGCTTATATAGGCAATTTTCCAGCCTTTTGAAGAGAAGAAAATGTGCCACAGTGACATTCTGCCTTATGAGATGTGAGAGCTGTATCTGCCACATTAGGATCTCCATCAATAAAGGAGGACAAGTACAAGCCCCGACCTCTTGGGTGGGATTAACAAGAATGGCACTGCTCCCTGCCAGCTCCACAGCTTGGCAGCAGATGAGCACAGCAGGAGTGCTGGCTAGATGAAGTTTAACCTCAACTATTCTCTATTTGTACAGTGTGAACCAGCACTTCACCTCATCTCTGCTGCTCTGCAGCCCAGATAGTATCACTTTAGAGACTTTAGAGAAGGTCTCTAAACCACCTGTCTATGAGCTGCTTCCTACAAAGTAGCAGACCAACTTCCTGGGCACAGGTGAGAGGCAGTTGATCCATTAATTCCTTGTGTTCCTGCACCCTTCTGCAACCCTTTCCACCTGTGAAACAAGGTGGCTCTTGGATGGGAATCAGGTATTTGTGTGTTACAAACAAACTGTTTCATCCTGGAAGCTTCTTACTTTGAACAGACAAAGCAATTTCCATGTGAAGTTGCTAAAAACTGGAATTGGTTGAGTAAAATAAAAAGGTTCTGGTGGGTAACTTTCCTTCAATGAAGCTTTTACCTGGAGTTTTAGAATTTGCAAGGCCTCCCACCAAACACCTCAACAAAAAATTTCGTAAAGCTCAGAGCACTGTATTGCTGTGGCCTGACAGTAAGCTCTGTTCTGAATTTGGCTCCTTGCTCCAGCAGTCGCACAGAAATAGTGTTCCAGAGTGGAGCTGGGGTTCCCCCATCAGCTGCAGGCAATCTCTTCCAGCTCTGAATACAGCTAAGCTGCCAGACTGCACCAACTAGAAGGCTGGTTACTCAGCCACTCTGAGAAAGTGCTTCTCAGTACTCAAGCAACACAACTCCACTTAAAAGAAAGAAGGGGGGAAAAAAAATGCGGTTTTGGAGAGTAAGGGGTCTTGCAGGTGCTCACTCCAGTTACACAGGAGAGGAGGAGAGAGAACCACAAGAAAACCCACCTTATCCAATTTTCTGCTTAGTGTCAGTGTTTCTCCTCCCATCCTTACATGAGGCAGAAGACATGCAACAGCCAAATCACCCATAGAGTAATGCCAGCTAGTCACACTGTCAATGGCCAGATTAATACAAAAATAAAATTTCAGCTACTCAAAAACCAGCTGATTAAAAAGTACCATAAGCTTCCCAAAAAAGTGTGCTTCTTTAAAGAAGCTGCCTTCTGAATGGCCAAAGAACACTACAAATTCATCCACGCCTATCAGAAAACAGCTTTTTACCAAGTCCCTGCCACTCTGTTCCACTGATGTGTGCATTTCACTTTATCAGTGAGCTCTAACTGGATGTAATGGACACACAGTCCCCAAACCAGGGTATAATATTAATCAAGTCTGTCTTAGAAAATAAATATCTTGAATATTTTCCTGCAAAGAGAGACCAGTCTCACTGGCCAGGGTTCCATGGCACACTTGCTCTTCGCAGTGATCATGACAGAATGACCCGCACTATAACGTGAAAACAGAACATCTTTTAAATATAGGTTTCTTTAAAAGCAATAAATATTTTTTAATTCTTAAGATCATCTATTAACCATAAAGCAGGAAGGCTTGCAAGGATTAAAGGAAAAAATATTGAACTAAGACTCCTAGTTACATAACCCTAAAGAAATAGGATTCCTAATATTTACAGTTATGTTTCAGAAGCAGAGACTATGAATTCAGCATCATCACAGCTGCTATGTGCAGGCTTGCCAACAGTCAACACTGTAAAATTCAGCATGGCTGAGTGTCAGGGCACTCGGGAAGGAAATGTGGAAAGCATTCCTGTAGTTTCACTCCTGCTCATCAGCCACCTAACAGAGGGCCTTGCACAAAATCACTGTGTAGAGACCCAGTTCCTTAGAAGCAGGAAAACAAAGGTAGCTTGTATTATGCAGGTCCCAAAGTTAACGTCTCTCCCTGGGCTCCAAGCACACACTCTGAAGTCAGGATGAAATGCCCAGTTCTGTGGAATGGATGTCCTGGACTTCAAATGGTTGAATTTGCTGAACTCACAGACCCTGGAAATAAGCCAAAGCTTTCTATGCTCTTACAGGATCAGACTGTAGGAAAACATCTGTTAGCAAGGAGCTCTACCTAGGGAACTTACACCATAGGACCTTTGGAGGAAGCATATGGCAGCTTAGCACAAAGCCCCTCCATACAGAACACAGACTGAGGAGATAGTAAGTTTCCATACACTTGAGTTTGACCTCCTGTGTCCCTACTGAAGTCTTAAAACTGACTGTGAACAGGAAAAGCGGTCCAGAACTATGTGGAAGAGTTGAGAAGAATCAGCAGATGAGCCATATCTGTCATTGAAAAGAAAGCTCACTTGGTGGAAGGATCTAGTCAATGTGAACAAAAGGCAGAGCAGGGGCGATAGAGATATTCGTTGATGTCATCTCCAGAATGCCTTGAGGAGAAAGAATTGCTGCAACAGAACTGGAAAACAGCTTCACTGCAAGGTTTCCACAAAAGCATCAAATTCTTTGACGTTTTTCTCGTGGACTGCCAGCTTCTCTGGTAACGAGTCCTGGAAGGGTAAGGAAAGGTGATGATCAGGGCTCATTCACAGCAGACAGAAGGAAGTTTTAAACACACCAGGGAAAAAAAAAAATCTGTTTCTGAGTCATGCAATCCCTCACCAATGCTCTGGGCTCAACGTTCTACGTGCACAAAACCAGCAGCCCTCTGGCAGCATCCAGCAAATGACCCTGAGCAGGGCACTCTGCCCAGAGTCTGTTTGTTCTGCAGGATCAGGAGGTGCACTGGGGCCTCACCTTGTGCAATCCCCACCAGCTGCAGCACAATAACCCACTCACGTCACTGCCTTTATCAAGTCATTTGCTGCTCTCAGACTCTGTTTTTCATTTTTCTTCACAGTATGGTACAATGCCAAACAGCCTAATAGAGCACTGACCCAGACATGACTTCCACCAGCCACACCAGAACTCAAACCGCTCAGGCTGCAAAGTCAGGCCTGGTTTGCCATTAAGTGAGACACCTCAGAGGCAGGATTAGTTTGGGGGGTTTCAATGACAACCAGAGCAAGCATGCTGCAGCAGCCTTCAGCTTCAAGACAAACACACCAGTTTCAGTGTTCAGTTTGTGTGCCACAAACAAATCTGTATTTACTTGGAATATATGAGT
This sequence comes from Oenanthe melanoleuca, assembly GCF_029582105.1. Taxonomy (NCBI): domain Eukaryota; kingdom Metazoa; phylum Chordata; class Aves; order Passeriformes; family Muscicapidae; genus Oenanthe; species Oenanthe melanoleuca. The sequence goes on from NC_079339.1 coordinate 23,599,209, forward strand.
GCTGGACTCCCTTTGGGCAGGGTCTCTCTTCTGAAAAGTATAGGAAAGACATGTTACAGTGTTACATGTGTACTGTAACAGTGGAGGCCAGAGTCCAGAGGAGGGCCACAAAAATGATCAGAGGGCTGGAGCACCTGTTAAGAAAGGCTGAGAGACTGGGGTCATTCAGCCTGGAGATGAGAAGGCTCTGACGAGACCTTATTGTGGCTTTTCAGTACTAAAAGGAGACCTTTAAGAAAAATGGAAACGGGCTGTTGTGAAAGGACAAGGGGCAATAGTTTAAAATTGAGAGTAGATTCACGCTAGATAAAAGAGAGAATTTTTTTATGAAGCTGGTGAAAAACTACAGCAGGCTGCCCAGAAAGGTGGTGGATGCCCCATCCGTGGAAATAATCAAGGCCAGATTAGATGGGGCTGAGCAACCTGATTTAGTTGAAGATATCCCTGCTCATTGCAGAGGGATTGGACTAGATGACCTTGAAAGGTTCCTTCCAACCCAAGCTATTCTACAATTCTATGAAGATACTTTTTTTCAAACTAGGAATAGGGAGAGCATTATAAAAGTACATATGATTCCCACAAAGAAATTTCAGGGCTCCATACCAAATCCTCTGCCATGGACTGTGCTCCAATGTCAATGGAGAGGCTGCTGAGTTGAGGGGGGTTCTGAAATTCACGGTAAAATGTCCCCAGGTCCATTGGAAGAATGTCATCTTTTGAAAATGCTGGTTTCTAGAATCAAAGATACTACTGTTAATTCCCCGAGACATTGGCTTCCCTTTTGTTATAATCTCAGGTAAAGTCGTTACCTGCTATCAGTAAACATCTTGGCATTACAACTGTTGCTGCAATAATGCATATTAAATAACTGAACAACAGCCAATATCACTTGAGATCACAGTATCACTTGAGCAGTTGGAAGAGAACATTTTGTAGAATCTGGCTCCTCTAGGTGCTAAAAGAGAGGATGCCAAGCCCAGATGTTAGTAGAGAACTAAAATGGTATTTAATTTGTAGCTGTTGATTCCTGGTACCAGTGTCTTTGCAGTTCTGGAACTGTCACACCCTAGTGTGAATGATGTGTCTTTTCCACTCCCACTGAAAACTACTCTGACATCATTTGCCATCGCACCAGCACATGAAGCCCACCTAAGGTGCATGTGATGTGTAAGAGCTCTGATGAGGGCACTTACAAAGTCAATCATGACAAAGTCATCATGGGTGTTCCCTGTGCTGCTGCCACTGGAGCCCTCCGAGTGTAAGCTGCCTTGTAGAGGAGATTCCGTTTCTGGGGATTCAGGAGGATTGACCTGCCCGAGAAATCAAAGACGGTGAGTACTGATCTTACAGTCATGTCTGCGTACTTTGGCAGCATGGGGGCGGTTAGGAGATTGGACAATAAGCATTAACTAGAGCAGGGGCTGCAAACACATGCTGTTACTTGCATGTCTAGACAGCCCAAGATTCAACACAAGAGACTTCTTGAAACCAAAAAAATCTGAATAACTAGTTATTTTCTTCAAAACCAAAGTGTATTCAAGGCAGCGAATAGCATAGGTGTCTGCATAAGGGATGCTGAGAAGGCACATATACCTCTGGAAGAGTCTTACCATGGGGTCGTTATCTTCCAGCTCAACATTCTTGGGAGCAAACATGGCAAAAGGAATGTCTAAGTTGGCCATGGTCACCTGAGGAGATTTAGCAAACAGAATTTCACTAAGATGCTCTGCTTACCCGGCATAGAAAAGGATATTGAACATCTTTGTCAGGCCAGCTAAAAACAGCCCAAAGTCACAGCAGCAGTTAGGCAGGAGGCTGACAACCTCATTTAAAAGGCATGAAATCCAGAGATGATACTCAATTGACCTAATGCAGCTACATACCTTGAGGTAGGATTGCTTCTATTCATATCTTGTATAATATAGGCAAAGATTAATGAACTGCTACAAATTGAAACAATTCTCCTTCCTTCATCCAAAAGGCCTAGAACTGTAGCCCTAGGAACTAAGCAGATATCTAAGCTGCCCTAACTGATTCTTGCTTCTAGTAATGAACTGGTCTACTGCATGTTCCATCAAGAAAGTGAGGCTTGCTACCAGCTTTCCTAATTTATAGACCTGTGGTAGTGGCAGATCATTGTGAGAGTGGAATATGAAGTGGAATATCAAGTCTTCTATTCTCAAAAAGGGTGTTGGCCAAGTGCAGCAAATTCAATGGCTGTCACATCCCAAAAGGATTTTATGAAAAACAAAATACACAAAATACGTCTTGGCAAAATGCAGCAGGCAGAAATATGCACAGAGTCTCTGAGGTTGTCCTGGTACTGGAGTGCTTTTTACTCCTCTAGGTATGAACAGATGAGAAAAGAAGGGTGTTACGGTGCTTTCTGAGAAGATCTACTGCTCATTACCTGGTTAACGGGTTTGTTGACAAAAGCTCCAACTTTCCGGATAAAGATGGTCTCCAAAAGGTCATGTGGGGAGCCACACTTTCCTTCACTGCTGTTGGATACTGTTTCTGTGTCCTCACTGGGGGAGAAAAACATGTAATTAGTGCCTCCTGACAAAAACAGGATAGATAAATAACATTCTTTTTGAGACTCCTTCATTTTTCTTGGTTTACTCCTAGTATTGGAAGAAGGACAACAGAAATCTGTCCTCGTACCATAACTTCCTCAGGAGTTGTCAGGAGGACTGACTTAGGAGGAGTCAGGAGCACAAAAGGAAAGTAGACACTTGTGGAATCAGATTTTTGTTTAAAGCTGGACAAAAACTATTTAGTTAATGCAAAGTTGCTGAAATAAGCTTTTCTTCTGGGAAATGGACTTTTAACTTGTGTGTGTTCACAGCAATTCCTGTTCATCACTACTATTTTTTCAGTAACACAGTAGTCACAGATCGCTTAGGAAGAGATGGCAAGAACCACAATTATATCTGTCACTCAGTTTACAAACGCAGCAGTCTGGTACATCACAACAGCCACTCCCAGTATGATTAATTTGCTCCATAGCTATAAGGTACTTCCATGACCTATTTGTTTTGGTTTTTTTCCTACCACAGGTATTCAGAACTTTAAAACAGAAAAAAAATAGTTTTGTCCCATGGAAAGAGGATTACCTAGATAGTATACCCAGGAAAGTGCTAGTGCAACTGAGTTTTGTTTCTCCAGAGCAAAATCTCTGTGACTCACAACTATGTGACCCCAAGAGAGATTTCTCAAGAAATAAATATGGTGATCAAAACAACCAGAAGGATTTAATTAGCTGTGAGGGAGTTGATTTAGGACAGTTTGAGGTTGCATTGTTTTCTTTTAAGGAACTTTGTGCCTAAGGTTTCTTACTGAAATGGTAAACAGATTTATGGTAACTACAACTGGCTTTGGCAACTACACAAACTAAGTCGCTATAGAATTTAAGACTCATTTGTTAACTTACTGCATCTTGTTTTAAAATCAGTAAAACCAGCAGAAAATTGAAAAAAAGACTGAAAATCATAAAATTGATAATAAAGTTAAAATAGAAGATATATTACATAGAAGAAAGATATTACATGGACTAGGAGGTTTAAATAGATGGGCAAAATCATTGTTTGGAGAAAGGCAGAAAAAGTCCCAATCAGAGAAAGATCTAAGTTGATTTGAGGGATGGAAAGACAATAGTTATGCTACAAACAATTGGTAAAAAGGGGAAACACAAAGTTAAAACTTGTAGGACTGTAAAAGGGTTAGCAAAAAAAGTGGTGTATCATTAAAACCAGCCTACCTGCTAGAAGGAGTAGCTGCTGAGTAATGGACTCCATCCAGTGGGGTGCACATCCTCTCTTGGTCAGCTTGAGTGCCATGTGCTGGCTGGCTAGGAACTGGGGGAACTCCCCCTTCTTTGCCTGGACCAATCAACTGAGATAGAAAGGAACAGTCGAGTTAAGAGATCTCAAAATCAAACCAACACCACAGTGCAATACAAAGTAGATTCCGTTATACTGGGCATAAGTTGTGGGGGTTTTGGCATATGACTACGCTCTAGCCCCTATAAGCCTCAGAGAGATGTCATGCAGGAGTGGATTATCACAATACAAACTTATTTTTAACTCCCTTTCTACTCTACTCCTCTCCACTTCAGGCCTGTTTTACACTGCAGAGTTCTCTGGCTGTAAGTACTCCATTTCATGGGGAGAAATGGAGGAAAAAATACTTATATCCTCTTGCTACAACCCCATGGCTCCCTACAGCTTCAAGAGAAGGGGAAGTGGAAAGAGGTGCTTATCTCTTCTCCCTGGGATCAAGTGATAGGATGCACGGGAGTGGTTTGAAGCTGCACCACAGGAGGCTTAGACTGGACATTAGAAAGAGAGGGTGGTCAAAAACTGCAACAGTGTTCTCTTCCTAGAGAGGTGGTCAATGCCCCAAGCTATCAGTTTTTAAGAGGCATTTGGACAATTGCCTTAATACCAGACTTAAACTTGGCCAGCCCTGAACTGGTCAGGCACCTGGATTAGATGCTCACTGTAAGACCATTCCAACTCATTTTATTAACATTGTGTCAGCAAAACTGGTGTTAACACCAGTATCACAAGCAGAAAAAGACTTCTGTCAACTTGGCTTATTTGTCTGATGAACCAATATAAGTATGTCAATATGAACAGTGTATCCAATGTCTAGCCTACAGAACTGTGCTTGGACAGCTACAGGGGCAACAGCTTTGTAAAATGGGCAATGTTTGGAATCAGTGACAAGCAGCTGCAGACAAACAGGTCAGGTGCCTGCTCTCCTGGCGTGGTTTTTTCCATATGACCCCGTAACCCAGTAAAGTCAGGGATGCTGAGGAGCTAATTCCCGACTCATGTGGAAGTTGTGCTTTCTCTATATTTACTTTACTTTCCTTCCATTCCTGACAGACAGGACATCAATGCATGCACTAGTTTCAATGCCTCTTTCAGGTGTACAAGTGACGCAAATGGCTGCAATACCAGCCACGCTGGTTCTACTCTCTACAAGTACCTGGTGAGGGTGTGCAGCATTCAAGCCACCAGCAAAGAGTACAGGATACCCCATGTCAGCTGATCCAACTCCCAGGGCAGCAGGCTGATAGGAAAGACGAGAGCTGGAAAGCTAAGAAAGAAGAGAAAAAACAAGGGCAAAGGGAGAGGAGAGAGGAAAGGGAAGGGGAATGCCCACAACCAGTCACTTGAGAAGGAAAAATCAGAGGCACAGCATTTCTGGCTGGCAGAAGGATGCAAGATTTTTACTGGAATCAATAACGTAGGTTATTGTTCTAAAAAATTCTTACTGCTGTGAGACCCTGAGCCTGGACAGGAAAACAAGACTGGCTTCCTACACATGTAGGAGGAGGCTGCAAGGTATCACCGACATCCAGTCTCAGGCAAGCTCTGTTCTACAGGCCTATTTCAAATACTGGTGTAGTGGGTTGGCACTGGCCAGATGCATGAATGCCATCATGAACTTACTAAAGAGCTAGTACTTAATATTTTTTCATCCCAAAACAATTTCATTATCAACTGTTTGAACCTGCTCTCATTGCAAATTAAAACAGGTGATCTTCCAGACCTGCTCAAATAGCTTCAGTGAAAGAATACATGGGCCCATAAATGTGCCAGGTAAAGAGAACTGGCAAGCTAACCCCTGTGAGATTGCTTTAGGAATTAAGTGTTGGAAGCAGTGAAACCCAGAGAAATTCCTTATACATCCCAGGCAGAAATCTACCCAGTCAGATTAGACAAAACTGCTGTTTTGACTTGCGTGACCTCAAGAAGAACATTTACTTCCAGAGCTCAGTGTGAGCTCCAGCAGGACCAAAGCTGATGTCCTTTACAGGGATCAAAATGAGGAACAGCACTTTCATTCACATGAGACTAGTTAAGCTGAGTGGAACTCTAATGACTGTACAGGTTCTAGGGACATTGGCTGTTAACAAAGCACTCAGAATTGTGCTGTACTACTTGAGTCCTTCACAATCCTTGACAGCTGTTCTGTATTTAGGGGTGCTTGTCCTGTCTTTGGGGGACCTTCATCTGCAAAGGCATTTAAGAAGCCAGTCTCAGTAAAGTGCCTGGCTCATTGTGGGTCCACCAGTCTTTCCCATGCACAACAAACACTCCACATTGTCAAATTTCTATTTTCCCGTATTTGTTTTGTCATACCAGAACTTGTATTCTGGCCATGACATTCTATTGACATACTCTATTGACAACTCACTTGATGTGAAAAGGCCAGTCCCATCACTGGGACCTTCAAGGTGTCCGTCACCACAGGAGGAGGGGTCTGAAAATGTGCCTTTGTGACAGTAAAAACACACTGTGCACAGATACAGACAAACAGAGGAAACAAGGAAAAGAGAGAATGAGGGGGGAGAGAGAAAGAGAGAAAGAAGGACTTCAGAGAAGAATTATGAAGAGTTGGATGAACTGAATGCTAGTGAAGAAGTTTTGGCTGCAGAAGCCACACCTACAGAGAGCAGAAGTCTCAGTATTGCCAGAAGCACATTCATTTTGTAAAGAATTGACTCTTTTTCAATCTGAGTGAACCACTGAACACAGGTAGTATTTTAGACTCCAGTGAACCCTGACAGAAAGTAACTGCCAGAGACTCTGTTCCACAGTTAACTGTAATTGGTACCAGCCAATTAGTATGAAAAAGGCTGAACAGATGCCAGAAAAAGTAAAGTATTTTTTTTTTTATAAATTTGCAAATTAATTGTATTTCAGTGCTCCCCATCCATCCATACTCCCTATCCTCCAGCTTCCTGTGGGACCCTATCTTGGCAGCTCTGTGCTGCAACCTTAGAATAAAAGGGACCCCAGACTACAGTGCAATTCAAACACACTGATGTGAAGCAGGAATTCCATCAACAGGAGCAAAACTCCAGAAGTAAACAGTCTCACGGAGGGTGCTAATACAAAAAGGGCAATCCAAACCTGGTTCAGTCCCATACCTCCTCCCATTCATTTTGCTAGCAATGGTTTTCACCTTGAGGAAAGCTTCAGCTTCATTTCTGGGTATTAGTCATGGCCAGACTCTCCTGAATTTTGGGCTACTTCAGAACAAACATACACAGATAGGCAAGCTCACAGAAAAGGTAACAAATATTTCCTTATATCACACAGGTTAGGCCTCACTTCTGAGAAGGCAGGTAGAGATTCACACCATTTGCCCACAAAATCACACAGTTCCTAGTATTTTCCTTATCATTAACCCAGACAGACATATAGAAAGCTGGAGAAAACAACTTCTTTCCCTTTTAATTCAAAGTCCACTCTGCCAAGGCAGCCTTACAATTCTAACTGTGGTAACAAAGACTGGCAGTTGCTTTACAAATAAGGGCACAGCATGTGGCAACTATGAACCATAGAAAAAGCAAGATGTAGGCTCAAACTTAATGTGAATCCTCAAGGTTCAAGTGGTTTCATAAAGCTTTTTTCTCTCAATGACAGCTTCATGACCCCTGGGGAAATGTCAACTTCAATGTAGTTACATACACTACTACTGTTAAGTAACACTGGCACAAGCAAGCCAGTGGAAATTTCCTTAGGAAATCTTTTTTATTTACCCCACTTTAGGAAAACACAGGACACAACTCAGCCACAAACTCATTTCCTGAACTGTGTACTGCAGAATAAGAAAAGCTTTATTTCATCAGACTTACCATGAGTGCTGGCTAATTAGTTCAACATTGCCTGATGCCTGGTCACCTGAAATTACTTTGGCACAAAAATGCTTCCTAAGAGAAGCATTTCTACCTAATTCATAGAGCAGAATACATTCTGCTAAACCAGGCATATTAATTCCTCTGAATCAGAAGAAAAGACCCATAGAAAATTCTTTCAGTTTGGAACAGAATTCCAATTATACTTCATTCTGTGTTTCACATTGACTGTGAAAGAGATTTAGAGTCTTTAGATTGTCTTTAAAGGTCAGCAGAGCCATCTGCTTGGCTGGGCAATCATAAATATTTAAAGTGATAGGACAACTGCAACTCTAGCCAAGTCTTCAAAATACAGAACTATGGAGTCAGATACATGAGACAGTAAAAGAACTTGGGAGTTTCTGGGTTTTATATTCAAAAGGAAACTATCATCTATTTATTTTAAAATAGAAACTTAAATAAAATTTGCACGGGCAATTTTTTGCCAATATTTATTTCTGCTGCCCCAGATAATTTTAGATAGTCCAACAAATACAGCTTTTGTCTTTCTTCTGTCTTTCTCCAGCATTTTCCTGGTATTTCAGTGTTTCTTTCTCAATGTCAGTCTGTTACTCTTACTTAGGCTGCCTGGCATCAATGTCTTGAATTCCTCCTCTTGCAGTATTGGTATGTAAATGTGTAAGTATACTGCTATCCTCTTCAAGCACACCTCAACCCAGCTACAGGAGTAGGCTCGTTTAATCCTTCTCAGTAATTCAGCCCTTTTAGACCTCTGGAATTTTGCTGAAATTACTATCTAATTTCAGTAGATTTTACTCAAGAGTGTAATGACATAAGTAACCCACACATTAAATTGTAATTAGCAGCAGGAGGCTTTCTGTTTGCACAATAGCTGATGTAGGATCATGCAAACTATTCTTACAGCAATTGTTCTATCTAGAAAGAGCCTGGTTTCTCTTACCTGAGATGGAGGAGAGGTGGAAAAAGATGTGGTACACACTTCTTGGGAATCTTCTACTGAGGGGTACACTGCACCATTGTCCTCACCAGCTCTAAAGCAGCAAGAAAAAACAAGTTTTCTAACTGGAAATATTCCTTAAAACAAACAAATAGTAAAACACACTGGGACAAACACTGCAGGGAGGTTGAGAGTATTTGGGTGTAGCTGACGGAGAATTATGAAGGGCTCTCATCCACTTGCCAGAACTGAGGAAAACAAAGTGGGAAAACGTCAGTTTTCCTTTGGTGTTTGTCTTCTGCCTATTTAAAATAACAGAGGTGTTTCTAAGTAATCCTTTTGTTATACCAGCTAGTGTTACTGGCTTTGCTGTTTACACAACCATTGTCAAACAACACTACTGGTCCCAAGTTGAATGCCCTCACATTCATTTTAATGAAGACAAACCTCTCATCTCCAAAGAAAAATTAAACTGATCTTCTCCCAGTGGAAATATCTAGGGATGCATGCATCCAGACACATAGTTCTACATCAGGATTAACCATTACACTTTCAAATTCCTGAAGGCAGCCAAGATTAAAAATCCTCTCTGTCTACTGTGAAGAATTTGAGAAAACACTGGGGCTTGCTACACTCAGTCATCTCAATGTGAGGAGAAAAATGTCACCCTTCATCACATGTTTAACTATACCAATATTACTGACACTAATTCTCCAGTGTCCCTTCCCATGATGTCAGCAAGTAGTGGAAAAGGCTCTGTATTTGGACATAATGGATGCCTTTACTATGGCCCATGACTTCAACTCAGTATTTCCTCACCTGTAATTGCAGGGATGCATGGGTGAAGAGCTGGGATAGGGACGGTCCACAAAGTGATCAATTATAATCCCCATGATAGGAGGGGTCCTCTCAAACTGCCTGCAAGGCAACAAGCAATGGTGTTATTGGCTTTTTCTCTCTACTCTTCCCAATTTGTGGTGCCTTCAGAGAAAACCCTCGTGTCTATCAGTGGGACCAGAGCATCTTTACAATTTAGTCCTGTGACTCCAGGCATGCACCAACAATTTGGAGTTCTAGAGCCTGGCTCAGAGCTACCCAAATACTCCCCTTGCTGCAAGGCTTAAGCGTGAGAGAGAGCGCTCTTCATGTAAGACAATCTCAGCAGGAAAGGATAAGCAGAAGGGAAAGATTTGGGGGCTCAGAATATGAGAGGTTTAACAGTAAATTATTGTAAAACAGTTTCTGACATGATCACATTTTCTCACCTGGTTGACATGAAAGCAAGGTTGATTCTGTAGGCACAAGACAAAGTGATGGTGCCCACTGGGGTACCCACTGTCCCAACACGAACTGTCTGGAAACCTGTAAAGTTAAGGAGTAATTATCAGTTTCACTGATTGTTTATATGCCATACTTTTTTATTCTAAGGTTACATTATCTTATTTCAGTAGTGTTTCCATTATCTCCTTCAATCTGAACTCCAAAAACACACATAGAACCCGTAACAAAACAGCAGCACTAGGTTGCCTTGCTGATAGGCTTCACCCTACAAGAGTTCTGATGTTGCTTCCTGGCTTCTTGGTCTAAAATATTGTTCTGAAGTGCTTCTTGTTCCTCAGTAGATCATGATCTCCTTTACCAGTCCCGCCCCTTAACATAATTCCATATTCAGTTATTTCAGTTCTGTATCTCTAGTGAAAATGACAATCACCCAAGACTTTGTCCAAGTACCACCATTGTACTTGTTGCCTTGTGACACAAGGCAGAAACTGGCAGGTCCAGACAAGAAGCATATGTAAGCCTCAGACTAATTTTCCTTATGGTACTTGGGAATAGTAACCAAAAGGCAGTCAGAATGAAACATAATTCTGCTATTGTTTGTGTGTTGTCTAATCATACCTTCTCCCAAGCCACTCAGCTGGACTTCACCAAAATATATCCTGAAGGAAAAGGAAAAAGAAAAGCTGTTAGATCCAGCTGGAATATAATGCTATACATATCCTTATTCCTTATTTAATTTTGGGAGTTGAAAGGCTGGAACTGCTTTTCCTCTTCAGGAAAAAAAAGCCCAAAATAAATGGCTGGAATGCCCATCTCAAAAAACCTTACAGCTGCTTCAGAAGAACAGGTCGTGTAAAAAGAAGGAGAAAGAGAAAATCGTAGTCCAATCAGAAATTTCTCTTTTTTAAGCCTCTGTGGTTAAGTCTACAGTTCAGATCAAAAATGTGAAGTGATACAAACATCACAGATAGGTCTGAGTCTAAAAGCTGATGCTCATCACGCAACATAACAGATTAACTGTGCTGTAGAGACTGCTCTTAAATACATGCCAAGTCAGCAATGGAGGCAAAAATAAGAAAATGGCTTGAATTTCCTTCTGAGTTCTCAACTGTACAAATGATAACAAACCTGATATTTTCAATCATATAAATAAGCCATGCAAACATGTCAAAGACCTTTCTCACAGCCAAAAAAGGGGTCTGGAAGATAACTATGAACCACGAACCAGTCAGACTCACAGGCTAAATAGAGCTGAACCCAGTATTTAGATGAGTAAACTGCAAGAACTACAGGAAGAGGAGTTGAGGATGCATCTTTAAAATTGGGTAACAGGAGAGAGTCTGAATCTATGCTGCAAAAGTACACATTGCAGTTATGTGCAATGTAGAGAGGCATTTATCAAACACAGGCCGGACACCAAACAACTGGATGCTAGTAAGCAATTTAACCAGGGATTGCATGTAGAATTTTTTTTTACTCTTTCTAACATGATAAGCAAACACTTCACTGCCTGTGCTTAGCTTTTCTTTCAATTGTTCAAGTGCAGGCTATAAGGTGATAGACCAAAGTTTTCTTCTGTGACTGATGAGTAGTACTTCTATGCAAATAATTTGATTTTATTATTACTCATCCCTTTTAAGCTACATTTGCAGCTACACTGGGCAAGTCTTCAGTCTGGTTTTTTTTTTTTTTGTTTGCATTCCAAATGGGAAATTTCTGCTTTACCTGTACAATATTACATATTCATGGCCTTGTTTCCTTGAGAGTCTGTAGGCTGGAGTTACTCTGGTTATAGCAAGCAAAGACTTCAGCAGTAGAGACAGCCTGTTGTATACAGTGTATGAAACTTTGATTTCTTTGTCACACCTAGAGAACACAAAGGAAAAAAATTAGTCTCTTGTCCACAACTAAGTTTCCTGGGTTTGGAGTTCTTGTTTGTTTTGGTTTGTAGTTGCTTTTGTTTATTCTAAATAAAAATTAGTCAGGCCAGTTGTTTAATTTTATTGCCAAAATTATAAATAAGGCCCCAGTGTGACTACCTGTACTGACCAACCAGTTAAGAATCCTGCTTCAACCTAGTCACCTGCTGTAGAAGAAATGCTGGAAAATGCCACACAGCCTTCTAAACAGACACATCTTTTCAATATTAAAAACATTTGTCATTGCTGAGACTATGAATTCTTGTATCTGAGGAAACTTACTAGTTGTAATGGAAGAATGAAGAATGAATTAAATTACTAGTTTACTTTCTTGACACTGGTGTTAAAACAGTTTGACTGCTGCTCTAGACAAAGAGCTGAGTTCCTTCTGAACTGCCTGTGGCCACACAGCCAGTGTGTGCTCACTGATCACCATGGATTAACCACATGTACCCATTCCATCAGCTAAGACCTACAAACACAAAGAGTATGTGAAGAATGCACTTACTTTTCATTCATTTCTAGACACCAAATTTCCAGCTCCATGGAGTCCCCCTGAATTAAAGAAAAGATGGCAAACAAAGGCTCATTTCAGAACATAGACCTTTTCAAATCTCATTAGTATCAGCAAGGGCCACACCTCTCAATGATTTGTCTCCTGGCTCCCACTTTCTTGTGATTCAATGATACAAAAAGGTGCACTGGAAGTGTCTCTGCACAATTGTATCACCTGAGATTAGGCATTCCTCAGAATGCCTAAGTTCTTCATGGTCTAAGAAATTAGTTTCTTAAAATTTAAAAATTTAATAATTTAATTTTCTTTAAATTAGTTTCTTAAAAAAATTTAGATTTTGCTGCTGTGTCATTTGTATATTTCGCCTCAGATTTTTGCAGTGAATTGCTTCTTTTAAACAATACATTTCTTTTTATTAGCATATCACCTAACTTAATAAAATTTAAATATTCTCACATGGTCTTGGATTAAAGGGCAGGAGCTCTGATAGTTGACTTAGAACTCAGGCAAAAAAACCCACAAACAAAAAAGGACATCTGTTTTGACTCATTCCTCACCTCTGAGGTTTTGAGAGAAATCTCCACGCACATAGACCGTCCAACAGCGGGCAGCTGTCCTGCCAGGGCTTTCTTTGCTTCATGAGTAACCTCTGGTATATCTTTGATTGCCAAATTGAACTGCAGAATCAAAGACATGGTTCCATTTTTTTTATTTCTTTGAAAAACTGCCTGATGGTACATTTCAGACAGGCTCACAGACCCATATATAACATACTAGGTCAGTGCCCACTGAAATATTTATGAAACAGAAAATTCCAAGCTGGGTTCAAGCTTTTCATATTTACAAAGATTCCCCTACTGCTAATTCAAAGGTATTTCCTGATCCTGCTATAAATAATATGCTCCTTTTCCCTCACTTCAATTCTATCTTCACCCACAGAGTATCTTGAGTATTTTCAGTTTTAATAAAGCCCATTACTAAAACATCCTGAACTGCAGAATAGCAAACTTCTGACAGATAAGAACTCATCACCCCACCCCCAAGCAGATCTTGGAAATGTGCCTTAGCTGGCAGGAGTTGCTGAGAGACATAATTTCTCTCTCCCTTCATCAGCCTGTAAGAGTCCAGAGTGATTTGCTGCAAATGAACAACAACCACCAACGTCCCCGCAACATCACGAATGAACCTAACTAAATATAGTACCCATTCTATGAATAATTATTGTCTGCACAAGACTGTAATAATCACATGGTGTTCTCAGCACACACAGAGAGTTATGGAGTTGCTCCATAAAAAATATGACCTTACCCAGTCAGAACCTGTTGGGGAGGATGATGAGCGGGTACAGATTTTCTCTCCAAGTCGGGCCTGGACAATTACTTGTACTGTCTGCAATAGAAAAAGGATACACAGAAATGTTTTAGGCTCAGCACAGCCCTCAGTTCAGAGCCCGAGCTACACAAGCTCCAAGTGAAAAAAATCAGAGGACTGACCAGGATGTAGAGAACTAGTTTGCTACACCAATCTTCAGTTCTAATCTATTTAAATTATTACATTTAACAGGCAAATGTATTTCAGAAAGAAAATAGTTTCAGGCTGACCTTTCTCTGTAACAACATTAAGAGACTGTTTCAATTTTGCAATCAGGATTTGCAGTTTTCGATAGAAAATTCAGAAAAATTTCCAAAAATATCCCAAGCCAACTAAAGCCAAATGAATCTGTACCTTTATACCAAAGCCACTGTCACATTATCTACTTACACCTATGTATGAAGTGAGGCCAAATTTTATAATAACATATCAACATAATTCAAAAGAACATTCTGGTATTACTGTTTTTGGATGCAATATAAAAATTTAGGCTGAAAGAACAGAATAAGGTACCTAACAGCTGGGTGGTTAGACATGCTGCTAGAAACCCAAAGCTGACAGAGGTGTGAAGTGCCTGCAACTGATTCTAAAGCAAGATGCAGCTGGAGGATGGAAGAGGATTTGAGGGTAGAAAGAAGGAGAAAAGATGTTTTTCTAGTTGCTCTCAGGAATCTCCTAAATTTGACATCAGCTTCTCTTGCTTTGTTCTTCAGCAAAACAAAACAAAACAAAACCAAAAAAACAACAAACCCAAACTCAGTCTTGTTACTCTAGCCACACCAAGTACATAGTTTCTTTTTTGGGGTTTTTTTAAACAAGGAAGAAAAGGCATTTGTCCAAAAGAGAAAAATTACCTTTAAAGCAAAAAATTTGATGAACTTGTCCAGGTCCTTCCTGTCCTGGGAACTGAGATCAGTGTCCATTGCATATGGCAATCTGAAATATAGCACAGGGCTAGGAATGAAGTCTTCCTCCAGCTCTCTGTTTAGATTTCAAAATATTTTTGCCATTAGAGGCCACCTGAAAAGAATTGAAAAGCACCAAAGCCCTCTACCTGTCAAAATCCAAACATGCTAAAAATTTGGGATGTGAGTGTGAGGTATAAATGTGCATTGGTAGTTTATCTGGTCAGAGCAAATATCAAAAATTTAAAAAAAGAAAACCAAAGAAGGCTCAAAATTAAAACTCAGTACAAGTTCTACAATTTTGCTAGCTTAATTTTAAAAATCAAAACAAACAAATAAAAAAACCCAGAACACCCCAACATCACACTGACACATTCTTTGCCAAACGAGCCATCAGACATGGAGGTTGCTGCTTCAAAAATAATGTGCCTTCAGCTATCAGCACTGGTCAAAGACAAGCCAAGTTGTTTTCTTGAGCCTGAAATTCTTAGAACAGTATTTCAGTGGTATTTCAGCAGAAATCTAGGCTACACTGCTTCTTTAGTTTCAAGAAATAGTACTTGCAGTAAAACTATACAGCTACAAAATTTACCTCCAACCAAATGAAAAGACACATTTTTGTCAAGAAATAGACCAAAATCCTCTGTTCAGTTCTCTTGAAAGCTCTGACAATAAATACTTAGCTTTCACATTGACACTGCCTTGTTTCTCAAAATACAATTGTTTCTAGGAACACAATGAATGTGCACAGCATCTGAAGCAAGGCAGGGCAAGGCACTAATCTAATCCTATTTCTGCCACCGTCGTGTCACATGGCCTGGGATAAATCACAATTCTCTCAGTTTCTTCACACATAAGTTAATAATCATATAGAGACCATTGGGGAGGAACACCTTAATTAGCAACATTCATTGCAGTTTTTGCTTGTAAGCCTTGAAAGTATTAATTCACTCTTAACCCCTGTTGCAGTTTTGAGACAGCTAATCAGCCTGAAGCAGCTTGCCAGACATCCCATATTTATGGAACGTGCTGCTCCTCACAGGAACGCCGCTGAGCTGAGGTCAGGGAGCACGAGCAGCTGCTGCGCACGACAATATTCACTGTTCAGTCGTTAAGCAAAGACTGAACTTACAGCAAGGTATGCTATTTATTAAAATTAAAGCTTGCAGGGCAAAAGGGCCAATAGCCCTGCTCACACAGAAAATACAGTCTGTAATGAACATGCACGTACAGCACTTCTATTTAAAATATTGCACTTTGTGACAGTAAAAGCCTAACGCTTTAGGAGTATCAATCAAAAAGGGCTGCAAGACAAGAGTACTGCAATTTACACAGCATTTTATAGAGAACAGTGCTGCTTTCTGAATGACTAGAAAAACCAAGCTGGACATGGAATATAATTGAAAGTTCTAGGCTACATTCCACATCTAAAGCTAAACTGTTCTCATTAAAAATTATAATTTAAATTGAGAACTAACAACACAAGTGATTCAACATCAGATGCATTATCAAATTATGCTTTGGACATTTTAACCTCCTTATTAAAACTGCTGTGCCTTCTCTCCCTGCGTTTACCTCCGCTAGACAGATTACAGACCCTTTCCACTGTGGGTGGTGCAAAAGGAAGTCAGATTTTAAAGTCCTAGATGCAGTACCCAAAATTTTAAAAAATATAACGCTTTAGTACAGACATATACCACTACAAAAAAAACCCACATCCCCCTCCAAACAAACAAAACTCCAGGCAAGAACAACCTGTTACTATTCTTTTGGCTTAATTAAGCACTGTAAGGGCTGAGGAGATCTGAAAGCTTTGACAAACCTGGCTGACATAGGCAATAAAATACTGCATTAAAAAATGTGTTTTTCTCAGCAAAGTGAATGCTGACATTTAAATACTAAATAAAAAAAAAAGTCATACTGGCTTTTAATGTTTTATGTTTTAATGTGTTATGTGACCCCTGCAGAAAGGTGCAAGGAAGTATATATCCTGATATTGTGGGAGAGCTGTCAAAAAGAGCACCCACATTTGCTTTCTGAGGCTGGAAAAAAGCTCTGGTATCAACTTTTTCAAGATGCTTGGGAACTAATGGAAGGTATTAGGCTCACTGGTCTGTTATTAAAGGAAACAAAGATGCTCATCAGCATGGCTCTATGAGCAGTACAGGAATTCATTCTAATGACCCAAATATCTCTAGAGGAGAAAAACAGCCACCAGAGGGTTAAAAAAATTAGAGCCTCATGGTTCTGCCCTGCCACAGCAGAACTGGGATTCTTCCTGGAAGATCTGAAACTACCTGTAAGATTCATGAAAAATTTGGAGATTCATACTGTTACCTCCCAAGCTCCAAATGCCAGCAACAGTTGACCCACTAGAGCCCAAAGCAGAGCAGAAAGTATCCAGCAAGGTTTCCTGGAAAGGAGTAAGTAATTTTATGGGTAAACTGGGACTTTGGAACTCTGCTCCTGAAATGTCTAAGGGCTCTCATCTTACAATCATCATCTCCTCATTTTTGTAGGAGGGATTCTGGTGACTGCTTGAGACTTTCTAAGGCTTAGAACAGTGTTCACCTTTAGAATCAGTCTTGGAAAGACTTCAAATGGAGCTAGAATTACAGCAAACTTTTTATTTACAAAAATTCTTTGGTACTCTCAGGTTAGCAGCCACAGCTGACCTGAACAGAAAGGAAATTCTTTTAACTTAGTTCCACCTAACTCAATCAACTTCTCATGTCCTGTAGGTTGCAATGCCAGCACAGCTCCTTGTTAAGTGCTACTGCACAGGCCTATGCTTAACTCAAGGAAAACACTGGCTCATTTTACACTGAATAACAGCTAGAAGGGAATAACCTTTGGTCTAGGTTAGAAAAATACACATGACTGATTTCTCCTCAACCAGGTAATCCCTTAAGTAAACTGATATTTTTGCCAGCACATGATGCAACAAGCATCTTGTTCATATGGCTTTTTGATTTGTCTCCGACTTACTGCAACACCCATTTTTATACTATTGCTTTTATTTATATGCCTTTGTCTTCAGACTGTGAACAGAAACATCAGAAACAGGATCATCAAAGGAGAACTGTCACACGTGGCTCTCTTGAATCCTTATTCCTTCTCCCAAGGTTGAGGCAGATTTTAGCCAACAGTTTCATATCTAAGTGTTGTGCCTTACACGCTCTGCTGCTATTTATACCCTCCTCTGACGAGAAGGACACATCAGCATAAGGTGATGGCGCTGTTTGCATGATGCAAGGAACTGCAAGAGCCCTCCCCTTAATGTCTCGGCAGAGCCCAGAGGAACTACAGCGACCGGCACGCCGTGCTCCCAGCGCTGCTCCCAGCCCTGCTCCGTGCTCCCAGCGCTGCTCCCAGCGCTGCTCCATGCTCCCAGCGCTGTTCCCAGCCCTGCTCCGTGCTCCCAGCGCTGCTCCCAGCCCTGCTCCGTGCTCCCAGCCCTGCTCCCAGCCCTGCTCCGTGCTCCCAGCGCTGCTCCGTGCTCCCAGCGCTGCTCCCAGCCCTGCTCCGTGCTCCCAGCGCTGCTCCGTGCTCCCAGCGCTGCTCCCAGCCCTGCTCCGTGCTCCCAGCCCTGCTCCCAGCCCTGCTCCGTGCTCCCAGCGCTGCTCCGTGCTCCCAGCGCTGCTCCCAGCCCTGCTCCGTGCTCCCAGCGCTGCTCCGTGCTCCCAGCGCTGCTCCCAGCCCTGCTCCGTGCTCCCAGCCCTGCTCCCAGCCCTGCTCCGTGCTCCCAGCGCTGCTCCGTGCTCCCAGCGCTGCTCCCAGCCCTGCTCCGTGCTCCCAGCGCTGCTCCGTGCTCCCAGCGCTGCTCCCAGCCCTGCTCCGTGCTCCCAGCGCTGCTCCCAGCCCTGCTCCCAGCGCTGCTCCGTGCTCCCAGCCGGGAGCAGCCCCGCTGCCAGCAACACCTGTAACTGCACACAACAGGTGCACGAACACCTGGGATCACGGGCATTGCCCTATGTGTTCCACACCTGGGAACTCAGCGAGTACATCTCTCTGACACCTACATAAACAGGAAAGGAGCAGAAGCACCTGACATACCAGGTATTATTACTGCAGCATACAGAGGCTGCTTCCATCATCTCCTACATTTTTCTCTGAGCCATGGCTACTACAACTTAAAGTTATCTTGCTTTCTTTTTAACCAGACATTCATCAATGCTAAATAATTACTCATGTTTCTTATCCCAGAGTGAAACTGAAAAGACAAGAGGGAAGAAACCAGAGTGGGTGTAGTTGTAAGGAGAGGGCTGTGAACAGCTCTCATCCCAGATGTTTGTTTCCAGTTACCTGACTGTGCTCCATGCCCATACCACTCTTCCAGAACTTTTTTTTAATCCAAATCGAATTTCCAAAGATGTTCTATGAGAAGCTCAGAAAAGCCTCGTTGAATCATGCAGTAAACAAAAAGCACATGCAAGTTTTTGAAGCTTTTAAGTGTGCCTAGCACATCCTCCCTTGAATGAACACGATGCTTCACTGCAAGCAGGCATTTTGAGCATACTAATAAGCAACTATAAAAAGATCTTAATAAACACAGTGCTCTGTTTCAAGACTGGGCCTACAAGTCAAACTTCAGTATCCTACAATTACTTAATCTCCATTCTGCCTTCTTAGTAGATTAGTCACAAACATAGAGAGAAGTAGCAAACAGTTCTAAGTTTAAAGAATGAGAGTGTCATACCTTAAAAGTCCATGGATTTTTTCTTTTTAAGATTAAATTCTAGCAGAAAAACTGTTTCTACTGTATATAATATAAATATTTTTATGTAATCAAAGGCTCTGTAGTTCACTATATATTCAGGTTTTGACTGATCAAGAGGTAATTTTTCCTCCTGATCAGGAAACAGATTCACTTTATAAATGACTCTGCAGCTTAGTAAATACTTTACTAAGGCCAGCACTGCCAGCTCCACTGACTTAGAAACAAAATTAAGTAATTCCTGTTGACTAGCAGTTACATTCTGTACTTCCCTAAGGTCTAAAAATGGTATCAGTTCAAAGGTCCATTCTCTCAGTTTGTTTGTCAAGCCAAAGTATACAGACTAAACCAGAATCTGCTTCTACATACCCTGTACTATAACCACCAACATAATCACAATCTCTCAACTATAGTATGAACAAATGTTCAGAAATATTAAGATTATACAATACCATTAAGCAAAATAAAGTGATCCTGTATGATTTTTCTGGACAGCTATAGACAGCCTGACCCATCTGAAACATTTGTTCCTTGACACAAGGAGGAAGGGTCCTCCAGGTCAGGCCACTCCTGCAATAATTTGGAGATGCTCTAAACTTTATTTGGACAGCCAACTATTTTTCAGCTAAGGCAGTAATTTGCCATGTTTTCCCCCTTGGCATGTACCTAGTCACACTGCTTTCTGGATTTGTAAGTAGGCAGTTACTAGGCTCAGTCCAAATAATCCCTTTTCTACCTGTTCCCTGACACGGAAGGTGTCTCTGCTCCCATCGAATCACGGGAATGACTGACTGTGCCCTAAGAGCCACAGCTCAAACAGGAAAGAAAGATACTACCACCTGTAAACCTCTGCTCTTTCCAAGCAAACCACAAATTCGCATCTTACAGAAAGACAATACAATGGAACATGAGCTCTCACATTCTACTATTTCCAATGGGCTCTGAAGCATTTTGATTTTAAATGACACTTGCTGAGATTACAGCGGACCACATCTTCCCCAAGCTCCACTGACAGCCACCAGTAGTCAGGAAAACGAATCGCAGCCGACACGCGGCTGTCGGGAACCGACCCCCGCGAGTAGCGAAGTAAAACGGGGACACGAAGCCGTAGCCGAAGGCTTAAACCAACGCCGCGCCCCCTCCCCTGAAGGGCCTCCCGCGGGCTCCCGGAGCTCCCAGCCCGGCCCCGCGGGGCCCGGTACCTGCGCGGGGCCGGCAGTGCTGGCGGCGCGGCGGCTCATCCCGCGCGGGGCCCGCTCCGCCGCCGCGCCCCGCCGCCTCCTCCGCGCCCCGACAGACCACGGGGACCGCGACCGCCGCCTCCAAGCCCCGAAGCTGCCCCGGGGCTCCGGCCGGCGCCCCTCCTGATCCTTGTTCCCGGCCGGGGGTCTCGCCGCGAGTGTCAGCGCCGGCGGGGGTGCGCGGCCGGCGGCGGGGGCCGGGCCGGGGCTGCCGCTGCCCTCAGAGCCGCGGGCTGCGCCGCGCCGCCGCCATCGCCGTCGCCATCGCTGCTGTTTGTTTTCATCCGCTGCGGGCGGGGGGGGGAAGGAAGGAAGGAGGAAGGGAGGGAAGAAGGGAGGTGCCTGAGTGTCCGCAGCGGCACTTTCCTCACGCAGCCGCCGCCGCCCCCCGCCCGCGGCGTGATGAGCCCGCGGTCCAACGAGGCAGGAGGTCCCTGAGGCCGAGAAAAGCGGAGCAGCGCCCGGCCCTGCTCCTGCCGGCAGCCCCTGCCTGTGGCGAATCTATTGCGGCCAATGTGAAGCCGGGCCGGCGGGGACCGCCCGGCAGCGGCCGCGGGGCCGGTAAGGGGTGGGACGGCTCCGGCCAAGGTCGGGCGGCCCGTGGGGTCCGGGGCGCCCGGCCAGGGCAGCGCCCGCCGGGGCTGCGAGACCGTGTCTGCGTGTCCCGGCCGCGGGGACTGGGGACGGCTCCAGCTCCCTCTCCGCCACGGGAGGTAAATTCCTGTCAGCGCCAGGCAGAGTTGTCGGCTCCGCGGTGAACCCACCTGAATGCCCGTGTATTTAAGAGCAGAAAAAGAAAAGTAAAACGACTTGCTAGATTTTCAGACTAAAAGGAAAATGGTAACGGAGTATGAAAGCTCACCAGTAACAACTGTTCTGAGTATCCTCTTTTGCTTTATGCAGGTGAAGCCTCTGGGAAAGCCCCGTCAGAGAGGAGCCCCAGAGGACGCCCCTGGCCGTCAGCCATGGCCGTACCTATCGCGGTTCTTGACTGCGACCTCTTGCTCTATGGCCGCGGACACAGGACTTTGGATCGCTTCAAGCTGGAGGATGTCACGGATGAGTATCTAGTATCCACGTATGGCTTTCCCCGACAGTTCATTTGCTACCTGGTGGATCTCCTGGGAGCCACTCTCTCACGCCCTACACAGCGGTCCAGGGCCATAAGTCCAGAGACGCAAATACTTGCTGCGTTGGGTTTCTACACCTCTGGCTCCTTCCAGACTCGCATGGGGGATGCTATTGGCATTAGCCAAGCCTCGATGAGCCGCTGTGTTGCCAATGTAACGGAGGCACTGGTGGAAAGAGCCTCACAGTTTATTCACTTTCCTAAAGATGAAGCTACTATACAGAGCCTGAAGGATGACTTTTATGGGCTGGCAGGAATGCCGGGAGTACTGGGGGTGGTTGACTGCACCCACGTGGCAATCAAAGCACCAAATGCTGAGGACTTGTCCTATGTGAACCGAAAGGGTCTCCATTCCTTGAACTGCCTCGTGGTGTGTGATTCCAGAGGAGTCCTCCTTAGTGCTGAAACGCACTGGCCAGGCAGCCTGCCTGATTGCACGGTGTTAGAGCAGGCAGCTCTCACAAGCCAGTTTGAAACTGAGCTACATAAAGATGGCTGGCTACTTGGTAAGTCAATTTTTCATCCTTGTTTTCAGTAGAAAGTCTATTACATATTGTCTCCTTACTGAGAACCTCTGGGCACAAGTGATATATTTACTTTCAATTGCTTTCGTGAAAGTACTTTGAGATTTATGATTCCATTTGGACAGCCCTTATCTTGGAAGCTTAGAACAGTAACTTCTAATCTGTGTTTTATACAGTCTGATTATTGTATGTGTTAATCCTCATTCATTCTGTTAATAGCTTTTTTTCAGTATTCTATGCCTTTCCTTGCTGAATTATGCAATTTTTAATTCTAGGTACTGTCCTAGTCCAACTATTTTCCCCTGTTTTTTGCAGGAGATTAATTCTCTTCAAACTCTTCTGTGGAAAATCTTCCAGGATTTTCTTGTGTAAAACTGAATGCCTTTACTTTATCACATTTGTAAGCCAGAGTTACTTCTTCCGTGGCTTCTCTTTCAGCCAAAGGAAGAACTTACTCTGTATCTGCTGTACCAGAAAACCAGGCTGAAATCTGTGGCTAACTGTAGGTGTGTAACCTGTCCTGCTCCTTTCCACTGCTAACAGGTGACAGCTCCTTCTTGCTCCGGACGTGGCTGATGACCCCTCTGCACATCCCCGAGACGCCTGCAGAGTACCGCTACAACATGGCCCATTCTGCCACTCACAACGTCATCGAGCGCACGCTCAGAACCATTCGGTCGCGGTTCCGCTGCCTCGATGGCTCCAAAGGCACCCTGCAGTATTCTCCAGAGAAGTCCAGCCACATCATTCTGGCCTGCTGTGTGCTTCATAACATCTCCCTGCAGCATGGACTGGATGTGTGGTCTGCACCAGCCACAGGACACATGGAACAATCGGAAGAAGAATACGAGCAAATGGAATCAGTGGACTCGGAAGCCTGTCGTATTCGTCAGGAGCTTTTACTTACTCATTTTAGCTAATGTTGTGACAGAGTGAAGGCTTCTAACAGTTCATCTGGGAAGACATCTGGAGCAAATAAGCTCCTTCCTCTTTTTTAAGCCTGTAAAGACTTAAGCAGATGTGAGTCAAGAAGAAATTTACTCTCTTCATTTCAGGCAGATTTTCGAACTTCTCCCAGTCTCTCCAGAGATTAGTTTAATTGGTACATTTTTTGCTATCGTGATGCTTAGAGATGCCCCTTTCACTTGTCTTAGAGAACAATGACTAATGTGACAACAGTGGGACAATTAGGGAAATTGTCATTTATAGTGATGGAAAATCTGTAAACCTTGCACAAAGCAACGATTCTATTCCACTGTGTAACTGAAAACACTTATGATTGATTTTTTTTAAACAGTATTTCACACTAATTAAATTTCCACATGAGCTCCTTTCTATTACGAATTCATGAGCAGCAAAGCAAACGTTTATATTTTTGCTTGCAGGTATAAATTTGTGCTCAACACCATTTTGCCATTTTGCACATCTCACAAACCCTAGTGACTTCTCTGAAAGCTGGCAGCTGTGTTCCAGGAGGGGTCTGGAATTTTGCTGGGTGCGAATTAGTGCTTGCTCATATCTAGAAGGGTTGAACATTGCTTCTTTCCCAAACAGGCTGGAGAGGATGTTAAGCTATGGTGACTGCCAGGTACTTAACAGATATCAGTAAACAGGCTAGTGGAGGTGAGGCTGGTTTTCTCCTGCAGCAGGAAACTGGTCATCTTGTTGGCTGCTGTAAAAGAAACACCAAGGACTGCAAAAGTTCTCCATTTAGATCAAAGCAGAGGTGTGGAAAGGCTGCTCTAGCACTGCTGGCAACCTACTTCTGGAACAAGATGACTGATGCACGCAGTTGTTGCTGGCACAAGGCTGGGCAGTTTCCTGGAAGTGTTTTCTTTCTAAAAGGCACGAGTGTTTCCAAGGATCTCATGACAGCAGTCTAAGAAATTTTTGTTTCTTAAATTTTATTGTTTACTTGGCAGTAAATGTAACAAAAGTGGTAGGAAATGCAGAAAACTGTACAAAATGTACAAAACTGTAACTACTGAAAGTAGCAGTGCAACTGCCTGGCATGGTGGGTCTGTCCTTTTAGAGGAAGCAAGCTGGACCATGCCCCACATTGGATGAATACAAGCATGTGGGACTGTCAGGGTGGAGATGCAAGGTTAGATACACTCTGCCAGGTTTGCAGTGGCAGTAAGCACTTACTATCTCACAGAAAACCAAGAATGCTTGATGACATGTAAACAAGATGTTTTCAGAAGCCTGCATGAGAGCTGTGAAATGTTACGTACAAAGATCTCAGATATAATTCAGTTTTCTTTACACAAGGTATTGTACAAGAACTACTGGTCACTGCAGCAAAATTCCTGCTCCTTTTACCTAGGAAAAAGCAGACAAGCGTTGTTTTCTTAAAAGGGCATTTTTAAGGTAAGAGTTGCTGCCGTATATGGTGCCTGATGGCTCATAATCACGTCTGATGGTCTGTGCTAAAAATACTGCTCACTAGACCAAAACACCAGCAGACACTGAATGAGCTGTGTGGGTGTTGGTAAGGTCAAGTGAGTCTTGGACATGTGTAGGTACAAACATTGTCACTTAATGACAAGCTGGAGTTTCTCAATTTACACTATGAATAGCTCTTCCCAATGTGTGCTGAGGCCATAGCAAACTCAGAGTGAAGGCACTTCCTGGAACACATTTGCTGCTCAGTTTTGTCTTCTTTCAGCCACTGTCACCTGTGGTAGAGTTTAATTTCAGAACTGATCTCACTGCTTGTCAGTTTGGGCAAAAACTGCATCAGGCCACACTGGACAAAAGCAATCCACTGAACAATATTCTTGCCCGGCTCACATGTCAGTACCCTTCTCTTCACTCAGGAAATGTAGGGAGCAGTTTCCACCACATACTCTTTTTCAGCTTCCTTCAGAACAATTCACCCAGATGTTTTTTCTTTTCCCTCAGAAAAGACTTTTCTTTTTCCTCATGGGGCCAGATTGCTCAGAGCTCCCTCCATCCAATCTGGCCTTGAACACTGCAGGGATGAGGCATTCACAGCTTCTCTGGACAACCTGTTCTTGTGCCTCACCACCCTCACAGTAAAGAATTTTCTCTAATATCTAATTTAAACCTATTCTTATTCAATTTAAAGTCCTTCCCCTTTGTCCTGTCACTACACACTCTTGTAAGTAGTTCTTGCTCCATCTTTCCTCTACTTTCCCTTCGAGTATCAGAAGGCTGCAGTTAGGTCATCCACAAACCTCTTTTCCAAGCTGAAAAAAATTTATTTTCTGCAAATTGCTTTGAGATTTGTGATTTGGTTTATGCAGAAAATCACACTGTGAAAAGCCAGTGTCCAAAAAGGAGACAGAGGAATCCTGCAACTTTATTTATTTTATTTGAATAAAGGCAGAGAGTTCACTGGGCCACAGCCCTGCGGGGTCTCTCAAGATTTTGGAGTCGCAGCCTCCTTTTATCCTAAGCTCCCGGCTGCACATCGCCCTCTTCCTTTCCCCATTGGCTGTGGTATTGGGAAGGTACAGCCTTCCCGATCCGCCTGCTACACATCCTCCTAAAGTTCAGGAGTTCAAACTCCTGTTTGGGTTTCTGGAGTTTGGGTTCTGGAGACCTCCACAGCCAATGCTCCAGCACCGGGCCGGTTCTCCCAGCCCTGAGCGTTTGTGAAGACATAACACTCATTTCTCCTTTTAAGTCTGGACCACCCTTACCTTGGAAGTTTAGAACAGTAATTTCCAATCCCTTTTATACAGTCTTAACTATTGTAGGTATTAGTTCACATTCATTCTGTCAAGAGCATTTTTCCAGAATCCCACACCTCTTTAAGCTAACTTATGCAGTTTCTTTAATGCTGTGCATTGGTGCTGCCCCGCAGTTCTCGGGGCTCGACTGCTCTCGCCTGCCCTCCGTCTCCCCCGGGCGGCGGTGGAAGGCCTCGTCGCTCGGCTGGCGCTGCCTGGCGGCGTTCTAGCCTCGGCTGCTCGGGCCTTGTCCCGCGCTCGGCGCCGCCGCCGTTGGGCCCCGCTCGGCGCTCGGCTGGCCCGCCTGGCCGGAGCTCGGCGCGGCGGCGGCGACGACCGACCCCGGGGCCGCTCCGCCCGCCCGGCCCGGCCCGTCTCCGGCCCCGCCGCTGCAGGTACGCTCCGGGCCTACGCGCGCCGCGGCCCCGCGCCGAGGCCGCGCCGTCGTTCCCGGGCGGGCGCGGCCGGCCCCGCGGCGGCGCCCCGGAAGGCGGCGGTGCCGACCCGTGTGAGGCCGCGGCGGGTGGAGCGCGGTCGGGAGGGGATCGGGGCTCGCTGCCGGCGCTTTTGTACGGGAGTTCCGGGACCGCGGCCTTCCGGCGAGGGGAGCGGGGAAGCCGGCGCGCTGCCCCGGCCGGGCGCCGCAGCGGGAGGGCGAAACCCGCGGCGCTGCCTTCGCCGGCCGGCGGGGACGGGAGCGCCCGGGGAGAGCATCCCCCAGTCCCAGCGGGCAGCCGTGCCCCCTGCCGCCCTCTTGAGCGTGCCTCAAACCCGATTTTCTGTCCCAGCTTGGGTGCCTGGTGCTTCCCCTTCCATCGCCCCGTCCTTCCTGCCACCCCCGCGGCACCGTCCGGGGGCCCGTGGTCCGGGCTCGGTCCGGTTACGTTCTGAGGCTGCTGCTCCGAGATGTTTTTTATTGTTGTTGTTGTTTTCCGGCCTTACCCAAATAAAATGTGCAGCAAGTGTTGTCTGCTCTCTCCTGCTTTTCACCGTGTGTTGCAGAACACTTGCTTGTGAAAGTAGTGTTTGGCATAAAATGTATTCAGGTGTGCCTTTAGTTACGGCTTGTCTTGTGAAGAAACGAACCCAGCTAATTCACCAGCTATGGGAACGTTTTTGTTGTCATCTACCATATTTTGCTTGACAGCACATAAATTTCTGTAGTGCTCATGTAGTGTTTTTTTGGATTAGTTGTGATCCTGTCAATACCATGCTTTCAGCTGCCTTTGGAAAGCAATTTTTCCTGTTCTGAATCAGCATTTCATCTTCAAGAGATCCTGTAGGTAGTTATGAGTAGCTTTTCTCACTACACACTTTTAAGTATTGTTCTGTGGTAATAGACAAATTCAAGAATTGTTATCTAGATGCAAGCCCATCTTTAGGAAGACCGGTTGTATGAATGTGGAGTCTGTGTAAATATGGTCAGTGCTCAGTGCTGCTCTGTTTTCTCCTCTGTATGAAGTGTTCTTTGGTCTTTATTTAAAAACCCAGTGTGTTTTTCTATATTTGTCCTTGTTTACTGCTCCACCCAGCTTGGTGTCCTCTGCAAATGTCATCTGGCTTCTTTGCCTTTGCCACTCCCATCCTCTTTCAAATTGCTAATGGGAATGTTAAAAAGGGACCTAAGAATGACCTGCTGGTAATGTGCACTTATTGCCAGTCCATTACAGGTCTGTTAAGTTTGTTGCTGGGTCAGTTTTCAGAATGTGGTATTGGGTTAAATCCATGCAGATCTAAATGCCTTCTGAGTGATGCAGGCAACAGGACCTGAAATTTTCTGCTAAATTTAAAATCCTTTCTTGTGTTCTGAAGGGCTGCTATAGTGCATTTCCTAACATTTATAACTCTTCAGTATAGCTTGAATGCCAGTTCTGGAGTCCACAATTGATGCTTCTCTGGGTAATTTTTTTTTTTTTAAATTTTGTCCATTTCTATTTTGATGGTCACAAATAAGTGTGTTATTTGTGGTAGTGTGGTTCTTAATAAGTAGGGCCGTCCACTAACACTTATATTTTTCCTAATACTTGGAATGAAGTATGTATTTGGATCCAAATGTCTGGACATGCCTTTTCAAATTGAGTTGCTGGGCAGTTTCTGCCAAATGGTTACTTTGCTGACAGCTTCTTCTTAGTTTTCTTTCTTTTGCCCTTTTCTGAGTCATAACTGACCCTCTAGATTCTTGTTTAGTTGTCTCCTACTTTTCCATTTTCTGAGCAGCACTTCTAACTTTTATGCAGCTGTAACAACCAGTTCTAAAGAAGGCAAGCAATGATCCAGTCTGCTGCTATCCCTCTGCCAGAAATTTGGCATTTGAATAATTGTTTTTTTAAGAAACTT
This sequence comes from Oenanthe melanoleuca, assembly GCF_029582105.1. Lineage (NCBI taxonomy): Eukaryota > Metazoa > Chordata > Aves > Passeriformes > Muscicapidae > Oenanthe > Oenanthe melanoleuca. The sequence goes on from NC_079339.1 coordinate 23,627,460, forward strand.
CTGGAAAGAAACTCTAGTGTCTTTTATGCCATGGTTAGCAAGCTGACTGGGTCTTGCAGAGTTATTGTTGATGTAAATACTTACAACTAATGCAAACAGAACTGAGCTACTTTTTTTTTTCCTCTTCTGAGTTTCTGGGCACCTGATAAAGGGCATAGTGCATGGTAATAGTTCCTTGTGTGTTTTGTGTTAGTAGCCCTGTGCTATCCTAGCAAGGAGGGTGATTGAAACAAAATATTAGTAAGGTAAGGACAGAAGAATTTTGTTTTAGAAAAGTGGTTAGCAATGTGATGTGCAGTGGAAGAAGATTAATATTAGAAATATTTTATTGGAAGGTTATTACAGGATATAGTAAGGATATATACACAGGATATAGGTATAGTTGCCTAAGGAAAGACCCATTGACTTAGTTGCTTGAAACAAGAGGAGACCTGCTCTTCTCTACAAGAAGCAGCAGTACTTGTCTGCGTCTCAGGACTTGGTTGTTAGGAATTCTGACTGGGATTGTTGTCTAGTAGCTGTTTGTTATCTCCAGTTTTTGTAAAGTGTTTATTGAATGGGATGATGAGGTCTCAGGCTCATGCAGGGAGAGCATCATCTTAATCCATGTGCTTGCACAGCTCCACTTTGCATGTTCTCAGTGAGGTGTTTTGGGTTGTCCTTGCAGAGTGATTCCTGCTTCCTTCTTCCTGGTATGTATTACTAATTCTTCACCTTGAGCAGCACAGAATTGCTGAGAGGAGTCTCTGACTCATGTTTTGGACACGTTTTTCCCCTCCCTTTAAATTTCTCCCACAGACTCAACCTAAGGCCAAGAAGGGCAACAGTGTCAAGAATTGTCTGTGTTTCATTGTTCAGAGTCTAAATCTTCATTGTCTCCCACCTCTTCTATAATTGTGATACATCTTTGTGTGAAGACTTCAGCTTCTGTGTGGATCATTTTTGCTTTTTGTCTTGTTACCGTATGTCCATGTGAGCAAGAAATTATATTTTCTAAAACATATTCTTGCTTCCAGTTGCTTTTTCTTTATTACTTGGATAAGGTGCATGTGCCTTAAGTGCAGCCTTTAATGTATAAAACACTTTATGTTTACCTTAGGGGTATGTGGTGCTGTTTCTGATGCTCTGCAGTGTTGGCACTCCCACATTGCTGTGGAATGTGTGATGGCATTTGACTATGGCCCTTGAGCTTGAGGAACCTTGATGTGACTATTAATGTAAATAATGGGATTTTGAATTGAACATTTCTTTGCCTTTCTATTTAACTGAGAATCCTCTCCCTCTCCCTCTCCCTCTCCCTCTCCCTCTCCCTCTCCCTCTCCCTCTCCCTCTCCCTCTCCCTCTCCCTCTCCCCTCCTCTCCTCATATGCTATGATTTGAGTATGGAATTGTGGAAACAAATTCTTAATCTTCCAGATCTCAGCTCTGCTGTTTGACTTACCTTATAGCTTTGTGAAATTATATTTATTCTCTTCCTTGTCTTCTGGATTGAAATTAATATCTCTCTTCTCAAGAATTCATTAAGTTTATGTGCAAGTTATAATAATAGTTATGAAAGTGCTCCATATTCTCATTGTTAAATGAAACTATCAGACTCCAGATGTGGTTGATCACTTACATTTATTATTATTACTTCCCTTTTTAAATTTACCATTCATTTTCTGACTTTTAGGAGTTGATATCTGCAAGTTTCTCTTCCATGTCTTTATCATTTTGCTGTAAATAGCTAGAATTTTAGTGTACTTCTTTTGACTGAAAAGTTCTTTTATGTGTATTTGGCTCATTTAATTCAGACTGGGAAGACAAATTAAGATTCTAATGGCAATTAGCTCCTTGTTGCAGTCATACGGGATTTTGAAATGACAAAGTACTGTTGAGATCTTTGTAATGTAATTGAATTTCCTGAGCTGTTTGTAGTTGCAGTTTAAAACACAGCATTGAATTTTTCAATCATGAAGCACTAAGACGAGTTATTTTTTTTAGGAACCCTGTTTTATGTGTAAACACTTATTGCAGTGAGTGCAATTTAGAGCAGTGTGTCTACTGCATCTACAGAAAATGTGCTTTTGAATTACTTTCCATCTCTCTCTGGCTTTAATCAAGGAAAAACTTCAGCTTACAGTATAATACTTTGGGGAGTATTTAAGAACATGGAAAAGTAAAACCAGGACCATATAATGATAGTGCCTTCATGGTATTAGTTTTGGATTCTCTTGGATAGTAGCATCATAAACTTTCTTTCACTTCTAAGTGTTTTTTTATTCTCCATGTTTAGGGGCACTTAGTTGAAGACTGACTCTTGTTCTAATTAAATTCTTAAATTAAGCACCTTTTTTTTTTAAAAAGCGAAATCAAGGACACAAGTAGAAGCAGAACAAAAATAATGGCTTCTAGTTTTGCTTTTTTTATTGTTTCTATTAATCATGCTTAAGATAGATGCTGTTACCCATCTGTAGACTGTGTTTTTTGTGGATTAGCTTTGTTTAAAGATTCTGGTCCAATATAGCTTAATTTTTGATTTTTTTTGTTCATTTAGATACTGCTGCAAAGTATCTTGAAGTTTTCTCTATGCAAAATGTTTTCTTTTTTTTTTTCTTTTTTTTTTTTTTTGGTTCTTTTTTGTTCATTTTTAACTTGAGAAGACCTAATACCTCTACAAATACCTCTCAAGGCTCATCTGGAACTACCACAAATGGAGTTATGGGAAGACAAATCATGGTGTTTGAAGTAAATTTAAACATATATTGCTAATCAGGTATAATGCCAGAAATTCATATGGCCTTGTCATTTAAGAATGAGCATAGTCCTGTTCTTCCAATACTTACGTTTTGACCCGTGCAACTGTTTGGGATATGAGTCATGTTGCCTATTTTTTACTGATTTTGTTGTTGTTATAGCATTGTTCAAATGCCAGTACTACTGGCAAGCTAGGACTTACTTAGCAAACTAGGACTCCTTGAATTGTCTTGTTTGCTAAACTGAGTTGATTCAGTGCAAAAAGGGCAAATCAGCTTGTTAGTTTTGGTTTTACATAAGCTTTTTAAAAAATTTCGCTCAGTTTTTCAGGTGGAGACACACAAAAAAGGTTAGTGGGAATGGCATTAACTTTGATATTGATTGAATCAGTATTTTTAATAAAACTGCAAGTATAAGTCAGGTCTTCTATCTGGTGTAGTGTTTCTTGGGCTTCTTATGTGGTATTGTTTAATGCAATTTAGGAAAATGATGGCCTCAAAATCTCCATATTGCATAAGGGAGGGAAACACAGATTGTAAACAAGGAAGGGAACTAGGAAGTCCCTGGAGCTGTGTGATTGCATGTATATATTCCAAATTATGTTCTAGGCATCTGGTTTGTTCTTGGAGATCTGTCTGTGCGTGTCAGAACCAGATTTTATTGTTTTATCAATGAAGTGTCTGCAAAAGGAGGGGCTGTGTAGTTCATAGTCTTTGGCAAGATGATCTTTGGCTGTTTTCAATGGGCACTTTTTGCTTTTTTGAGCTTCTGAAAGCACAAGAGGTCTCAGTAAGGCAGTTTGCTTCAAAGTTAAGCTGTATAAAATACAAGGGGAACCGACTTGTAGAAAATCCTTAGAGGAAATAGCCTGTCTTGTGACTGCAGCCTTCATTAGGATCACTGTCAGCAAAGATAAGGCATTTGGGCTGTAGTGCTGCAAACACTGTTTTCATGCCTGTCTAATGATCTGATTGCTCTTGGAGAACCCACCCACACGTGCAATAGTGGGAATGCTAAATTATTGCTAATATTTATTACCTGAAACTTAAATTACTAACATTTATTGAATGCAGTAAACAGTTCTTTTGAATTTTTTAATACGTTGCTGGTGTTAAAACTTGAGATGCTGCACTTTGGAATAACTGCAATGGCATTGTTGGTGCTGGACATGCTGCTTAAGAACAGGCATTTTGAAATCTCTGGCTTACAAGATAGGTAGGCGCCTGTTTCCTCTTCTTTTCTAGACACAAGTTTGCCTGTGGTTTTGCAAGATAGTGGCGTGCCTCATTGTTCACCACAGTTTTGGTTTTGTTGTGTTTTGGGTCTTTTTTTTTCCCCCATGCATGTTCTTTTAATACAAAGTATGCAGCCCTGGCCCATCAGTTCTGTGTGGATCATGGCTGTTTTACAGTCAATATGTTCTGGAAGTCTTGAAACTTGACAAAGGGACTTGGAGATCAAAACTACTAGCATGTGCTTTTTTCCCTCTGGTCTTTTACTGGGAGTCTTATAAATACATTCTCTCTGTGGAACTCAGATTGCAAAGTCAGTGACAGCTTTGATATTTCACTTCATATTGCCTCTTTCTTCATCAGTCACATGAGATCTATTTGGGCAGCAAAATTATCTGAAATTATGTGGATATTTGTATCTTCTGGATAAGTCTCCCATTGTAAATATCATTTAGTGATTGCAGCTTTGTTTGGTTTTTTTACTTTTTTAAACACTGAGGGAGCTGTTTACACTGATTCTCTGCACATGCATTAGGAGAGGCTTTTAGTGTTGGGCTCAGCACACAACCACAAAGTTCTTTGCAGTGGTAATAGGTTAGTATTGAGAGCTGAAGGCCACGTGAAATAATATTTTCCCCCATGAAGAATGGAATAGCATGAAGGTACTATTGCACTATTTGTCTTTGTATCAAAGCCTGCTGTGCTTCCAGCATGGTGGTACCAGAATCTCCACAAAATTAATAGCAACAGAGATGGGAAGGGGACACATTGCGAGATGTGGGGCCATCATCTCTGTAAAGTGCTGAAGTTTTGAACTGGAGTGGTGAGCCATTGCATAATGCATAAAATATCTTGACATCCTTTCTATATGGCAAATTGAATGTGCTTCTTTTTATTCATCTTCTCAGCCTACCTTTTTGTCAGTGTTTTCAGGGGGTCATGTACTACTACGAGATAGCACCAATTTGCAGCTTCACTTTGGTTCTTTAGAGGTTCAGCATCTGTAAAAGTGACAATTACAAGTGAACCTACATTACTCCAATACTGGGAATTCTTCAGGCTTCTTTTAGGATGGCTGGTACAGAGCAAGTAAAAAGCTTGGGTTCAGGCTGTGTAATGCTCTTTCTAAAACTGTAAACAGCCCAGCATGTTGTCCTGAAATACCCTGAAGGAAGAAAACACTTAAGGAAAGAAAGCTGCCAATTACAGAAAAAATCTTGACTCTCCATTTTCATAATTTTCTGTGGTGCTCTAGATTACATTCAGGGCATCAGCTAATCTTGCAGCTGTTGGACACTTTTGGTCATCCCGATTACACCAACCAACCAAATCTCCCTTCCTCCCCCCAGAAACAAATAAACAAAATAAAACTAACTCAACAACAAGAAGAAAACAGAACAATACCAATCCCTCTTTAACTGGTCAGCTGTTTATCAGTTGTGATAGTTGTGGGTATTTGTAATAGACACTGCTACTGAATCAGTCCACCACTTGTCTGAACAGGCTTGATCGAGTGAACTGCAGGTTGTATTTATGCTGAGTCCCAAGAAGTATTTTCAAACCCCCCTGTATTTAATTTAAACTTTGTTAGTCAGATGGCTAATGAATAGCTGTAAATATGGTTGGTACTTCAATGGTTTTTCTGCTAATGGTATTTAATAACATGTTGTCATTGTTCAGGTTATATTTGTACGTGATGTTTCGAGTGGGGATCTTTACTAGGTTAGAGAAAAAAAATTGGCTCCTTTAACACCCTCACAGAAAACCCCTATACAAACCAAAAACCTAAAAATACACAAAACCAAAAGCCAAAAGCCTTACACCAGAACAATCTGAAGCTGAACGCATGTTCCAATAGAAAGGTTGAAGGTTTCCTGCTAAAATGAGCAAAGATAATGTCAGATAATGCCACTTCATGCCAATGCTACACTGCATCTGTTTTCTTCATTTGAAGGCTCTGAGTTTCTTTGCATGTCTAAAGTGTTGCTAAATGTGTCACCAGCTAGTGGAGCAGTTACTGTGTTCAAGTTGATTCAGACAGAAACTAAAGTTTGGCCCCCGAAGGAACTCGAGGTAACACTGAAATCTCAATATCTCTCAAGAAGGATACATTCAGTGTTTTCTGAAGAGATCCCAGCTTTTTAAAATGTTGAGCAGGTTAGCAGGGTACTGTGAAGGCATTAGAGCCCTGGGTGTTCCCTTTGTTTACTTTTAAAATGGGATAAAGACATGAGTCAGGAGAAGCTGAAAAAATGAGGTACAGTCCCTGAGGAAAAAGCATGAAGTTCAAACACTCAGGCTCATATATGAAGTGTTTGTTATAGCCAGATTAGTTGAATAAATTAGGACACACATGCAGAGATTTAGATAAGCTGTCTTAAGGTATGTATACTTGGTTTTATATAGTGGAGATGACTTGGTCTTTCAATAAGGTGAATACTAGAACTTCACTGACTGCAGTTGTAGGAGTTATTTCCCCATTTATTTTACAATTTGTAGCTTGTCCATGGCATAAATAAACTTAAAGTCGTTTATTAAACTTCTTTATTTCCTTGTTGCTATTGTAGTTTAGGGAACATTAATTCTGGTAGGACTGAAATGTTGCTAAGTTGTCAGAACCTTTTCTTTCTCATGAGTGATTGTTGTCCTGCTTGTAAATTACCATGACCTCAGCTTATATATATATGGTTTATCCTTCACAGCTATCAAAAAGCTATTCCAAAGTTTAAATCTTTTCAGACTTCCAGCTTATTCCAGCTGCAGGACCAGTCTTCCATTGGTGTCATGTTTATGTGTTTATTCTTGGGTTGTTGCAGTCCAAATTCCTTGAATACACCCACATAAAAATATTCAGCTACTGTTTTCTTAATTTCTTTAATTTTAATTTTAGATTAAGAGTTAAACTCTTAATGTTGTACAATTTCCTCCTGTAAAGTAGACTTTTTGTTACCTATATTGTTCTGGGCTGTCCTTCTCCTCCATTCTGCTTACCATCAGAATCCAGTCATTTCTGAACATGGGTGCCTGGGGTTGTTTGCAGAATCCAGATCAGGATTTATTAGCATTTAACTAAAGAAGATTTTTAGTTTAGGAATTCCTGTATTATATTGTGCTTTTGGATACATTGGTTCCACTTATCCTTCTAGCTTTTTTGGATCTGGGCTTTTTTAATCTGTACAGTTATTTTTAAGGATTCTTGTGCAGCATGATAACTTTAGTTATTGTGTTGCTTTCCAGTAAGGCTTTTATTTTGTAGAATAATTCCTGCCTAATGTTTGACTAACTTTCACAGATTCTCTAAAGAAGGCTTATTGTATACCATGGAGTTCAGCTTCTCTAAAATACATGATCCCCATGCTGTTCACATTAAGCATCAGAGAATTTCCAGCTAGCTTGACTTTCACTGTGGAGAATTTATTTTCTAGGAAGATGGATGTCTTTACTTGTAATTACTTCAGTACTCTTTATTTTACTTCTACAAATAAAAACTGGTGTGCCTTTTTTAGAGCTCATTTTCCTGGCTTATCTCTTTAGACAGCTTCTCCCTATGAGCTGCAGCTGTCTTAAATCATCTGTTCAGGAGAGTTTTTTTAGGGAGCGTGGGAGGAAAGAAAATATTGCTGATGACCATTCTTAGTTCTGTCATTTAACAATTTGTCTCTTGTGCACATTAACCTTTTTTCTTCTTTATGTGGTTTTTTTTTTTCTTATTTCTTTTAGTATTGAATATTGACGGTTTTGTTCAGTGTCACATGAACTGAGTAGTGTTTGTTTTTAGATCTTCATGTTATCAAGAGATGTCAGAGTAGTATGCACACTGCTGGGGTCAGAAGGTAATAGCACTGCAGTAGTGTTTCTTGGTTTATCTGTTCTAAGAATCTTTTCTGGAGAGCTTTTTGTGGCAAACTCCAATGTATGACACCACTGCAAAGCTGTGTGACTTCATTGCTATCTGTCACTGTATTATTTATTTATTATATTTATATAGCTTTTTCTTGTAGATAGTGGGTATTAAAGCTTTCCTTTGCAGCTCAAAGTGTTCCAAAAGCATTATTCCTTGCCACTCTTCATTATTACTTGGGTGAACTGCTGTTCTAAGAGCAATGCAGATTGAAAGATGATGTGCAGACAATGGAATAATCTTGGTGGACCTGTCCCCTACATTGTTTTCATATTTTGTAAGCTGTTGTTGGAGTTGGAAATAATTTGGACTTGAGGTCTGTCAATTGTCTGACCTTTACAGTTTGACCTGTTACTGAAATTTGAGTAGTTCCTGGGAGATTCCTCTGTCATATTGTCAATTTAGTAGTACTGTTCCTCTAGGTTTCAGACACCCTTCCCAGATAGGACCTAACTCTTCAAGGTATAAAGACTGTATCTTCATAAATATTTTTCCTTTATTATATAAAGTAAGAGATGAGGGAAAGGGAAAGAATTTGAAGGCAAATTTTTAATTCTCTATATGTGTAGTGTGCCTAGGGCATATGTACAAGGGAAGAGTTGGATGCTTTCAAAGTAATCTTTGTCTGTAGAAATGTCAAAGTGGGGCCTTGATAATGGAAGCAGGTAGCAAAGGCTGTGTAAGAAGAAAGATTTGTCTCTCAAATCTAGTATTTTTGGGATTTAAAGTTTTTACTTCATCTGGGTGATCAAAGTGAAAGCTGCTTTCCTTATCAGTCTCTTATCTTTTTAGGTTTCCATGAAGATAAACAACTGAAATGTGGATAGTTTATTTGTAGCTTGGTGGTGGTTGTCATCTGGAACCTGCTGGTGTCTCATCTCAGTAGCAGGCGTGGTGTTGGCAGCTGAGAGCCATGAAGGTTGTCCCAGAGAAGAATGCTGTCCGCATCCTGTGGGGTAGGGAACGGGGCACCCAAGCCTTGGGTGCTCAGCGGCTTCTGCAGGAGCTGGTGGAGGATAAAACTCGATGGATGAAATGGGAGGGCAAGGTAAGGTTGTGGGATAGAGCTGCATAGCTTGATCTTGGAGTGGGGGAAGGGAGGCAGGGATTTGAAATAAATTGTCTTGTGATTGTACCTTTGATGTGTTACACTTGATATGCTCTCTGGCTCTGTTCAGTTCCTGCAGTGATGTGATACTAGATATGTTCCTGCAGCGGGTTCCCCTTGTTGTCTGTGTGGCTTACAGTTAAAGTATGATCATATGACTGTTGCAACACTTCCTGCTTTGTTGGCTTTTTCAGAAAGTTGAGTTACCAGACAGTCCACGCTCCACCTTCTTGCTGGCGTTTAGTCCAGACAGGTAATTAACTCCTAGTTCATTCCCTGTTTTAGCAGTCTCCCTACACTTACAAAAGTGACGGAGGCTTGTGCCCATTGAGTTGTCCAGTCCTGAACAGCCAAATGAAACTTCTGGTTCCTGACACGCATGGATGGAATGTGTGTACCTTCCTAATCTCACAGCTTCGAGCATAGATGGTGTTTAATTTCTGAGGTACCCAGGTGATAGAAAGTTCTAAGGAAAAAGGATCTGTGCAGGCACCGTGGGATTTAATGAGAAACTAAAGGGAGTAAAGGATGGTTTAATGCAACATGCCCAAATGATGTGACACATTCATTGGGATATCTAAGAATAAAGAACAGAGTAGAATGATGTGTATTGGAAGAAATGGAGGTGGGATCTCTCATAGTATCACTTGATTTGACAGTGGTTGAGACAGGTGGAGAATTGGGAATATTTATTTGCCCCAGACTGTCACTCAGGAGTGCCTTCTGAGCTGCATGTTCACTCTGACGTTCAAGGTTAAGTTTGTGCTTGCAGATTCAGATGAGCTCATGTTTGCATGGACCCTGAAATCTGGCTACAGGAAGCTTTGTGACAATTGGTGAAACAGTAGCCTCTTACCCTTTGAGCTGTGTGTGGGAGAGCTGCTGGGTTAGTTGTGAACAGACCCTGTTGGGATGAAGCTAACCATGGTCTGAATTTGCTATATTCTTCTCATGCTAATGTTTGTCATACCTTCTACATTCCCAGGACCCTAATGGCTTCCACACACGTGAACCATAACATCTACATCACAGAGGTGAAAACGGGCAAGTGTGTTCATTCCTTGGTTGGACATCGCCGCACTCCCTGGTGTGTCACCTTCCATCCCACCATCCCAGGCCTCATTGCTTCAGGATGCCTAGATGGGGAGGTTAGAATTTGGGATTTACATGTAAGTCTTTCCTGAAACATATGTTCCTTTGATATTTGGTGGGTGGTGACTTTTTTTGGCTGAGTTTGTTTTCCAAATGTTACCTGGTAAGAGAGCTGTTTGGAAGCGTTTCTGGGACATGTGTCTAAAAGCATAGAACAGACCATAGCCATCCTCTCCTCTCTAGAGAGGAGGTGACAGATTCTTCATTCAGTCCTGCCAGGTAGGTCATACTTCTTTAACAGCACCTGTTTCTTTGATTGCAGTGGTACATGTAATGCTGGAGAACTTTGTGCAAGGTGCCTGTTTAGCTTTTGTGAGAGACATGCAGTCTGTTATTCTGCTGAGCATATCTGAACTGTTCATTAGGGAAGCTGCTGCTCTACTTAGTTTGGTAAATGGCACAGAGACAAAACGCATGGGCTTCTCTGGTTTTTGAATGAAGCATTTTTGCAGGCTGCTTGAGACACACTTACCTACAAAAATACATCTGTGGTCATTGTTGCAATTAGTGTTACATTTTAGACCTGGTGTGTGACCTTGTATAGGAGCAGCTGTTGCCAAGACAGCGCCCCACTTGCAATGCTCTAGGCAGGCTGGGAAGCACTGAGAGTACATGGAAACTTAATGATAGCACACTTTGTGATAAACTGCTTGTGGTTCTTGACTCCTCACTCTAGGGTGGAAGTGAGAGCTGGTTCACAGATAGCAACAATGCCATTGCATCACTTGCTTTTCATCCTACGGCTCAGCTGCTGTTGATTGCCACTGCCAATGAGATACATTTCTGGGACTGGAGTCGTCGGGAGCCTTTTGCAGTGGTGAAAACAGCCAGTGAGATGGAGCGGGTCAGGTGAGCTCCTGCCTCTGGGTGGAGAGAACACTTGTATGTGAAAAAGGGTCAGATCTGGGGAGTGTGTGAGGCTCCTCTGGGATGCTGCACCCTCTGCACTCAGGCAATGGAGAGAAGTGTTGCTTGCAGCTCCTTGACTCAGCTGGTAGAAAACCAGTTCTGTGAGCAGGAAGAAAACCAATTGAAAGTAATAGATCAGCTTGGTTGTTCATATTTGTGATAGGGCATGTGTCCATTAAGTGTCCAGAATTTATTTCATGTTGATTTGTAAGCTTAGTAATTAAACTTGTCGGCCATGAGGATGAGAAGACCCAGCAATTGCTGGAACAGAATGCTGAGCTATTACTTTGGCACACTTGTAGAGGAAACAGGATTGCTGGAAACCTGATGCCTGCTCTTGAGCAATCTAAAACAAGACAACGATGTGGCATCAAGGAACATTAATCTCTCCCTTTGTACCAAATCAATTTTGTAGTATAAACACATGAATTCCTTTACATTTTCTGGTCATTTCAATTGCTACAGCAGTATTTATTTCCAGCTTTTAACTTTGCTGTAGTGTTGCTGTGGACTATAAAATAGCTGCAATCTTCATTTAGATAGGTACATTTTGTTCTTCTTAATGCATAAACCTTTTGACATCCTTCATAAAAAGATGATGATAATGTAGTAATGTTCTCATTGCAAATATGTCGTGGGGTTTTCTTCCCTGCTGTGTTCAGCTTCCTGTGTCAATGTGGAATGTGAACTGATGATTGATATTCTGGCACTGCTTTTGTTTTAGGCTGGTACGGTTTGATCCCTTGGGACACTACTTGCTCACAGCGATAGTTAACCCTTCTAACCAGCAGGTAAGGGGAATGTCACGATTTACAATGACTGGCTAATTACAAGGTGCTCTATGTACTTTAGTCCTAGTCTGTTTCTAAGCAGACTTGTGTTTTTGTGAAAAGCTGAACTCTTCTAAAGCGGAGTTCTGTCTCACCTTCATTGCTCACATGAATGTTCTTGTGTTATGTGTATGGCTAATAAATGCTTTCCAGCATGTATTTGTTTTGCCCTCTCTGTCTGACTAATGGTGGGACAGAAGTCTCAGTGGTCCTGTTCTTTCAGTTCTGTTGCAATGTTCTTTTGGATTTGAAGCTGTTTGAGGTTTTCAAATAATTCTCTCAGCTTCTGACCCTCAGACACTGATACTTCTGTTTGTATGCACAGTGTGTTGTGAAAGCTCACGGGGCTGTAGGAAGAGGTTGTCTAGATCCATAAAATGAACTTAGAAATCATCTCAACTGGTTTCCTCCAAAGTCAAGGCCTTCAGGAAGGGACTTATCACATCCTTTCATCTGTCTGGGCTGGTAGCTGACTTTCTGCTGTTTATTTGGAAATGCAGGATTTTGCCTTGAGGTGACTGAACATTGACTGTTTCCTTCTGCAGAGCGATGAAGAAGTGGAAATCTCCGTGGACAGCACAGAGATGCCGCATTATCGCCAGCGCGCTATCCTTCCGTCTCAGCCTGTGAGGCGCACACCCCTCCTGCACAACTTCCTGCATATGTTGTCCTCCCGCTCCTCTGGCATACAGGTGGGAGAGCAAAACAGTGTTCAAGACTCTGCTACCCCATCCCCTCCACCGCCTCCACCACCACCACCTCCGCCTCCAGCCAGTGAGAACACAAGGGCATCTGTCTATAACAGGCTTCGGGAGCGAGTCAGCTATCCCACAGCAGAGTGCTGCCAGCACCTGGGGATGTTGTGCCTTTGCAGCCGATGCTCTAGTGCAAGACTTCCTTCTTCTCTCTTCCCACACCAGGAAAACGCACCCTCCACGTCTTCTGGGGCCACTGGCACTTCCTTCTCCTCTGTGCAGACAGAGCCTTATCAACCCCCAGAGCAGGCATCCGTAGCGCAGGAGGAGCAGGGGATACTTAACAGGCCCTCTGCTTTCAGCACAGTTCAGAGCAGCACTGCTGGCAACACCCTGCGCAACCTTAGCCTGGGCCCCACACGGCGGTCCTTCAGCGGGTCCTTGGCAGGCCACCAGTCCCGGTACCAACAGTCTGCGAGAGAGATGGCTTCAGGCTTGGGTGGGTCTGACTGGTCCAGGACAGTGCTGAACATGAGCTCTCGGTCCGAGCTGGAAGCCATGCCCCCCCCCCCCTAGGACCAGTGCCTCCTCCGTGAGCTTGCTGTCCGTGCTCAGACAGCAGGAGGGAGGTTCCCAGGCATCAGTCTATACCTCTGCAACAGAAGGGAGGGGCTTTCTGGCCCCAGGGGCTGAGGTGAACAGTGGTAGTGGTGCTGGCCCGAGCAATCCGGCCAGCATTCGTAATGAGCTCCAGTGTGATTTGAGGCGATTCTTCCTGGAATATGACCGGCTTCAGGAGTTAGATCAGGGGATTGGTGGGGAGCCCAGCCAGTCGCAACAGGCTCAAGAAATGCTCAACAACAACATTGAGCCTGAACGACCAGGTCCCTCCCATCAGCAGACTCCACAAAGCAGTGAAAACAGTTCCAATTTGTCCCGGGGTCACCTGAACCGCTGTCGTGCTTGTCATAACCTGCTGACCTTTAACAATGACACGCTGCGCTGGGAAAGAAGCACGCCTAGCTACACACCAGGGCAGGTCCAAAGCACATTTGAGGGTGTGCCTCCAAATACCAGCCAGGTGCAGCCTGCAGAGAGAACCGAGGGCAGAGCTCCTGCCTCTAGCAGACTGCAGCTGGGCAGCTCTTCCACCCCGCAGGAGGAGAGGACCGTGGGAGTGGTCTTTAACCAGGAGACGGGGCACTGGGAAAGAGTTTACAGCCAGTCGGCTTCAAGCAGACCTGGGAATGTATCACAGGAGGCCTTAAACCAGGAAATGCCTGAGGAAAGCTCAGAGGAGGATTCACTCAGGAGGTAAGATACATGCTTGCCCTTCCTCCTCTATTTTTTCTTAAACCTTTCCCATCTAGTCTGAGGTTTTTCAATAATTTCAGAGTTAAAAACCTTTTCTCATATGGCCATGTGCTAGTCATGTCGATGAAAATAGAGATGTTGGTGTTGATGTGTTTATAGCTGCCATTGTCATGCTGCAGATAGGTTCTGAAGATTGTAAGGGCAGAGACTGGACCTCTCAATGGTAGTACAGACAGGCAAAAGGGTGGGCTCTTGCAGCAGATCTCTGGGGTGAGCTGTGCTCCTGGTGTTTCTGAGACTTTGCAGAAACATGGAAACTCAGGATACATTAATGCTGTCCTTTGTGCCCCCTATCACACACACCCTATCATCACACTCTATGCATGGAGAATCTGCCCAGGGTTGGCATGGAAAACTGGGCATGAGTAAGTTGCTAAGTTAAAACGGTTAACAATAATTTTCTTAGTGTTGCTCAGAGGGGGAAAAAAGTCAAAACTTTGTGTCAGTGGCTTGGATATATGCAGTTGGTTTGCCCCTGATAAGAGAGGTAAGTTTTGAAAGTGGCTCCTGTTGACCTGACCTGGTTGGGGACATACTGATTGCTGTAAATTTTAGGCTTTGCTGTCTTCTTTTTGAAGAAGGTGATGCTTTTTTTTTTTTTTTTTAAAGGATAGTTTTCTTCTGCTTCAGATACAATACAAGGAACTGGATAAGCTAAATTGAATTTGCATCAGGGAAGACCTGTCCTTTGTGTGAAAGTGTCTTCACTGGTTTGTGTGGATGATACAGCTACATTGGTACTTTGGATAGAGTTTCCAGACTGGGTTTCAGTTTCACATCTTCTCTGTCAAGTGGTTTGTGCTCTTACCAGAGGAAAGGTTCAGTCTTGCTGTTTCTCTGAAACAGATGCTTTGAGCTGTAGAAAAACAAAATTTCCAGGTTGGATGCGGATGTAACTAGGAAGGCTTTGTACACAGGAGTGCCTGAGGAAAGGGAATTCTTTCCTCTGTCGTGCAGATAATCTGATTATACTGAAGCTGGAACAGTGGCTGCCTTTCTTGTTGCTGTAGTTGCATAGCAAATAAGTGGTGGTGGTCATAAAATTATTCATCTGTTTCTAAATCCTTGCCCCAGTTTTTTCTTTTTTTAGAATAGCCTGCCTTAATGAGAGTCTCAAGCTGATTACATGGGAGCTGCTTCTTGGGCCTGAACTTACCTACTGTTAATTTAAGTCAGATATCTTCTTGTCCCCTATTAAAGGGCATAAGAGTAAGAAGGAGCCGAGAAATTTAGCTTTAAAATGGCACTTGAGTAAGTCTTGCGTTATCTTTCTTTTGAAATAGTGGTACATACTTATGTCATCTCCACTGTGTCTCGTTTTCTGAGATGAGTCACTGTAGTGTCAGAAATAACAGGGCAAATAACCTTCTTATTGATCAGACAGTTGGCACATATTTGGACAATGAGATATAGTGGGATATGTAGATACGATCTTTTTCTGTGGTAACTGTATAATTTAAAAATGCCCTGAGGCATATAATTCAGTCCACCCCAGCCTGTAGGAGTCAAACAACAAGAGTCCTATGACTAAATCTCTGGGTCACTTTGCCTGTCATCCATGGTGGTTGCTGCTGCCTGCTCCAGTGGCTGTAGCATTTGTGAAGGATTACTTGCCCACCTGAGAAAACAGGTGCTTTTTGCTGAGACTTCTGATTTGGAGTGGGTAGTTCGATGCATGACCTTAATTCCAGAGAATTCCTGTAAGATGAAATCTTTAGTGAAACCTTTCTGACAAGAGTTGTTGGGAGTCTCCTAGGGACTCTTTTGTTTTCCCAATCTCCTGCTTCTGTTATCAGGCCTTTCTAAAGAACAGGCACTGCAGGGGTTTCTGCTTCCCTTCTACCTGAAGGTAAGGTTGTCTGTAGAGTTTGTGGTAAGAAGCTGGAAGCAGTGGGCAGTCTGGTATTAAATGCTTGTGACAATTTCCTTGAAGTAAAACTTGATTTCCCTTCTTACTAAACACATTGGATGGGCTTGGGGCTTTATGAAATCCTTTCCCTTAAAAGGAACCCTGCATGTAGGATAGCTCTATCCTGCAGGTGTAATTTTCTGCCATTCTCAAATTAGCTGTTTATATTTTTCTTTATAGAATGTGAGAGATTAGCTCAGTTGGGTTAGTTCATGGTGCTGATAGCACCAAAGTTGTGGGTTCAATCCCCGTACAGGCCATTTACTTAAGAGTTGGGCTTGATCATCTTTGAGAGTCCCTTCCAACTCATAATATCCTGTGAATCTATTAGCAAGTCAGCAAGCACCCACTTACCTGAATTTTGCATAGAGTGAACATCTCACACCAAGCCTATGTGTCTCCCGGACCTAGGGTGGGCTTTCACAATGGGAAGTGCTGGAACCACTTCTGCACAGCAGAGTCCAAAATGTCTATTAATCTTTGGAGCTACAGAAGCATGCAAGGATGGTTTCTGAGGGTCCTGAGATATGTATAATGCTGAAGGTGCTGATGGAATACAAGGGGGAGGATAAGCCTTCAAACTTGAGGGTACAAGTGGTAACTGCATAGACACATCCAATCAATATAATTTTGTGCCTATCAGCCTCTGATTAATTCTTAGTGTTGGAATTCAAGATGCGCTCATAACATGCTTTATAATTCTGTTCTTCTTTGTCTCTCCATTAGATGTCCTCATTGGGCAATTGAGCTCCATATTCTAAGGTCAACTGAAAAACGTAAGATAAAATTTATCTCTGGGAACTGTGCATGTTCTCATTACCTGTCCATGGACAGGATTCATTCCCTGACATGGCTTTCCTAGTTTCCTAGTTTCTGGAAAAACATTGCCATTGAGGGTCAATTAAGTTAATAGGGTAGTTTAGTGAAGGCTGTTCTTTGAATTCTGTTGATGCAACTATGTCAGATGCGTAATTCTGCTCTTGTTCTGCTGAGAGAATTCTGCTCCTTCTGATGGTCCTAGGCTAATTACCTTGGACTCATCACAAATAATTAATGAGCATGTAATGACACTATTCCTAACTAACAGCTCTGGCACCTCTGTTAGGAGAAGTTACTGGGAGCCTCAGCAGTACAAGGAGTCCAGTCACATTCAGCTTGGCCTGAAAGCAGTGTGGCATTGAGCTGTGTGCTTCAACTTGTGCTGATGAGGCATGAATTTGGGGAGGGTTTATGGTCTATATTAAGCAAAAGTTCGTGAGACTGAGCTTCAGCTTTTCTGAGGTTCTCCAGGCTGACCTCATTATTTCAAATATAGGGGATTTTCCCCTGTGAATGTCTTTGCCTCACTTTTAACATCAAAGTGAAAAGAATCTCGGAAATCTCTGAAGTTGCCATGTGAAATGTGCTGCATAAAATTGGTCATAGAAGATGTTGGAAAGATGTGGATGAGGGAAGGATAACTAAGCAAACAACAGATAGCTAGTTTAATTTTTTTTATAACTACCTGTTAATTTAAAAATGAGTTGAGGAGGTATCATATTAATACTGTAATCTCAGTGAGGGAAAAGATCCTCTAAGCCATTGTTGCTTTGTGGGCCCATTCAGGTTGATAATGAAAAGTTGAACAGGGAATGAAAGAGGATTCTTCTAGTCAGCTGATTGTTTGAGAGGAGCTGGTGCCACGTTTTAATTGAGCAGTGATGTCTGCTGAAATATCTATCAGTTCAGCAGCTAATGCTATGTAGGGTGCAATGCTGACTAACAAAACTGATCCAGATTTTCTCTTTGGCTATTTTAGTATGACACAAGTGACATCTACAGTATTAGTGTGGGGATTTTAGCAAAAAAAAAGAAAATAATTAGGTTATAAATTTATTTTAGTTTCTGAGTTCTGGCATGACACCCCAGGTCACAGTATTTCTGGAATGGATGCAAGGAGCAAGTAGTGATGCATGTTCCTGTTAACTTATTTCAAACCTTATTCAGTGAAACAATTCCTATAGATGAGGAAAAGAAGGAAGAGGGAAATTGTCCTCTGCAGATTTAGCTGCTTGTAATACATGAGGGTGACAATTTTTATATAGTTTGCCTGTTTATTTTATCTAGAGATTTGAGTACATTACTGCAAATAAAAGGTGTATTCTGTTCTATTGCCAGGCAGGTTTGCATGAAACTTATGTTTCACAAGGAAATACTTATTATCCTTATTCTTCTGTGAAGAAGCTTTGTCTGTTGATTGTGTTGAACTTCTCTAACCACTCCATTGCACTCATTCCAGAGGCCAAATTCTGTAGGCTGTGGTATGAGTAACTCTGTGCCTGCATTTTATGAATACATGATGCTTTCACCTTGCCTCACCTATTTAGTTTGACAGACAAGATATATTGTTGAAGTTAGGTGAAAATCTGAGAAATCTTTTAAAACATACTAGGTGGCACTTTTGTCATGCATACAGGCAGAAGGGAGTGAGTGTGTGTGAAGTGGGGAAATTCTTGTCTGGGGATCCTTGTATAAATTCCTTTATTTTGTTTGTGAGTGTATGAAAGGCAGAGTCCACTGTGCTGTACCTGTTGAAGTTGGCATAGCTTACCAAAGGCTTTTCTGTGCTTTAGTCTGTTGGATGCACAAGTGACGTGTGAAACCATCTTCCCTGGAACCATGTAACAGGGTCCAGGGACAAATCTGTGTCTTTCATTTTGTCAGGTCTCATTTGAGGACTCTGGTCCCTCCTGCCTTGTTCTTGCTATGAGCTGTGAACCCGGTCACATGTAGTACAGTTACTCCAGCTCCTCTCGTTTCTCTTCGGTGTTGATGGCCTTTCTGGGTGCACACAGCTCTCCATACAGCAGCTATGAAGAGAAACACCTAGTCTGTTCTCCTTTGAATTTCTCAGACCTTATTTCCATATTGCTTTGCGGCCACAAGGGGGTAATGTTGCTTCTGCTCCTTTCTGTCTCCTTCCCGAACCTGAAAGTTTGAGAGTTCTTGTATGAAGGGTAGCTTGAGGACCCTCCCCACTCCCGAAGGGAGCTTCTCTCTGTAGTTACCATACAATTGCAAGTTCTGCAGTATTTGGAGAAAGGTGTCAATGCGGGGATCCAGACGGGAAATGGCTCTACAGAGGGAGGAGCTTATTCTTTTGACTTTTGTAAGGGTATGAAAGAGAGATGTGGATCTGAGGTGAGACAGGTATTTTGTCTTTCTGATATGTAAATGCTCGTGAGTTAGAGCTCTAAAAGACCTCGGCAACCTTGTAGAATTCGTCTGGACTACTTGCTTATTGCCTACCAAGCCTGGAACAAACCTTTCTTTGTAGTCTCCCTTCTCAAAGGTTTTGTTTTCATTTTAATGGTTGTTCAGCCCCTCCAACGACTTTAGACTCTAGTAATATGGAGCTTGTTTTCTGGAGGATTGCTTGGCAGATGTTGGTTGGAGTTTGGGCGATTACTTTTTCCCTGGGGCTCTGTTTGTTCTTTTCTTCAAGTATGCCTTGAGCTATTACCTAAATTCTGGAGTTTTTCCATAGGAAGGCAAAGAATATGTTTAGGGCTTTTTATTCTGTTTGGTTTGGTTTTTTTCTGGTGCAAATAGGTATGGCTTGTTCAAGGCCTTGAGGGGATGCCTCTTCCTGCCCTAAGTTTTACATGCAGTGCTGACTTGTGATTGAATTGAGACCAGTCTGTGGTTAAAGTAGATTGACAGGGTAGGAGCAACCCCACTCCTGCCCAACAATGATCAGTGCTGTGTATGAAATGGAAAAGAGTACAGCCACTTTTGCAGCTTTTGTTCCTGAGTTCATGCTGGTGGAGCCTTCTTATGTGCAGCTCTGGTTTTTGATGTAGATGACCAAGGGTGATCGGATCTCTGCATGTACTGACTTCTGGTAACATTCTCACTGTGCAAAGCACTGAATGAAAGGGTGCATGTCACTCATATCTTTGCTTTAAAAGCTAAACAACCAGAACACTTCCTTGTCCCTGCCATGGATACAGAATTGCCTAGAAAGACACAGTTCTGTGACTGACATTTACCATCAAAATCAGAGAGGAGGGTATTGCTACTCACTTTACGTTTTGGGGGAGAGGAACTAAAGCAGGAGGGAATTTACCTTATGTAAAGGTACAAACGTGTTTTATAGTGGAGACAGAACACATACCTAGTGTATTCTGCCTTTTGTTCCATTCCTTATTTCTCAAAATCCTTGTAGTTGCTATTTTTTTCCTAATTGAAATTTTCCTAATTTCCAAGCAGTTGTGGCTTGCTTATTCAAGTCTTTAATATATATTAAGGCAATGGTGTTGAGTTCACAAAGGGAGGCTTAGCAGAAGGGCACACCTGAGCTGTGGAGAAGAGGCTGGCTGGTCAGACTGCTCATTGGTGGGAGTGTTAGCCAGGACATGTAAGAGTGAGCAAAGACCTAATTTGTCTGTTGGGAAAGTGAAGTGATAGTTTGAAGGTGACATGAACATTTAAACATGATAATTACAGTGTTTATGTGTGAGATGTGCAGGCTGTGGACAAACTTGGTGAGTATTGTTTGTTTGGCCTTTACTAAAAATGGAAAATACAAATTAGTTTTATCATGAGAATGTAAACATAGCCTGAACTATAAGAGAGGCTGCCATTATATCTAAGTGGTCAGTTAATGCCTATGTGAGCTCTGGAGTTATTACTGTCACCCTTCCAGACCAAGCCTGCTGTGTCTGTGTGGGCAGGAAAGATTGTTTTACTGAAGTTCTAGAAGTTTGAGCTCTTTAGTATGCTGCTAGTTATGTAGAAGAATAAGTGAAAGAAGTGCCTGTTTTCTTGCACAAACGTTCCTTCCCCTGCCTTTGCTAGTTTCCTGATTTAAGAATAATGTGAGGTTGCTGGAGCCCTATTCCACTTCACTGAGAGTTGGTGGGCGAGAAAAATGGTGCCTTGTGCTGCTTTCTCTTCTTGCAGTAACTAATGGAGGTCACTCCCTGCTGCTGTTTCCCCCAGGAAAGCTGGACATGACCTGCAGCTTTCACCAAACTTGCAGAAAGGTGTAGGCTGCTTTTTATTTTCTTTTTTTTTATTTTTCTTTTTTTCTTTTTTTTTTCTTTTTTTCTTTTTTCTTTTTTCTTTTTTCTTTTTTCTTTTTTCTTTTTTCTTTTTTCTTTTTTCTTTTTTCTTTTTTCTTTTTTCTTTTTTCTTTTTTCTTTTTTCTTTTTTCTTTTTTCTTTTTCTTTGCCTGAATTTAAACATGCAGCAATGATTGCAGCAGACTAAAAGAAATTATTTTTCCCATGATCCTCTTGTAGCAGCTTGACTTGCAAACTAGGTAGGTATAGCAATAACTCCTTCTCAAATACCTTCATGGTATTTTCTCATTTGAACCACTGCTCTTCTTCCACTCCTCTTCTTAGTCCAGGCCTAGCAATGAGGAGTTCACCTATAAAAGAAATGGCTAAAATTTGTTCCTCTGCAATCTCCAGGCAACAGAAACCTCTTTCCCTATAAGTGTCTTTTCTGTGAGAACTGTTCTGGAATTTTACCTGCTGCAGTGTGGCAACAAGGAAGCTTAGAAACTTGAATTAACCTGATGTATTAGTGAGACTGGAAGAGGTATAAGCTTCCCAACTGGCTTTTATTTTTGCTTCTATTGAGACCTAGAATTGTGTGGGTTTTTTTGAGTTTTTTGGTGGTGGTTTTGTGTGTGTGTGTGTGTATGGTTTTTTTTAATTGTGGGATTTTTTTGTTGTTATTTGAGTGAGGTCTGTTGACTTTTGTTGTTTTGGGCAGGTTTTTTTGTGGGGTTGTTTGTTTTTTTGAGGAATTGCATATATGAGGTGACTGTAGACCAAAGATCTTGAATAAACAAAAATTGCTCAGAAGTTTAAAGACAGCTGACTTCAAACAGATAGCTATTTGAGGATACCATAAAACATATCAGTTCTGGACTTTCCTACGCAGAGGGAAGAAGTGTGAATAGCTTCCCTCTTGAAAGCCATCCTTTGTTAGGATGTCTGTCTCCTCTACTGTCTGCACATACTTTCCCTGCAGCCACCTAATCCAGCTGCTGCAGGGTGGGCAGCATGTCCAGACAAACTCACTTGACCAGGCACAGTAGCTCCTGTTTCTGTTTTTTTACCTATGTGCCTTGAGTTCATGTAATTGTATTCTGTATAGGGGATGATGCTTAGCTTATGATTAATGAAGTCTGTGACATGCTTAAACTATCTCACTGTGATTTTTAGAGCCTAAAGTCTGGCTTCAGGTAAGTCACATTAAAACAGTGTCTAAGTTTCAATTTGATTTTGGTTTTTGCCAAGAAACAAGTTTTGGGCAGGCTCTCAGACTTTCTGTTTCAGGCCTGCGTGCTCATCTAAAAGCTCTCTGTAGCTTTCTTCACAGTGGGGAAGAGCTGGAGATGTTGGCAGTGTAGTGTGCCTTTTTATTGTAATACAACCCCGTAATTTTTACATATGCATTCAATTTACATACAATTCAATTTACAGACTTCATGTGTGCAGTCACTCTTCATGCTCTTTAGAAATGCTCACAGCATGGTGTGTCTGGGGACAAAGTGCCCTTATCCAATTATTTGCTGCTTGTTACAGAATCTGGCCTGGAGAACTTGCAGTAGGGCAGCATTCACCTAATCTGTGAGCCTGGAGCAAGAGGAGAGAGGGAGACCTGTGATCCAACTCAGTAATACAACTGTAACCAAAATAGTGATGACTCTAGGTTTCCTCAGTTGAGCTGTTCTGGTCTGTTGAATAGCTACCATGCATTTTAAACATTTTCCTCATACATATTTAACTGATTGCACCAAATGGCTGTTTGTGTGCTGATGTAAGTGACCTCCTCCCTTGCTCTTCTTGAGAGAGCACCTGCTGAAACTGAAGGCTGTAAATAAACAGGGTTCATTATCTGCCAGGAAACTGACTCATTTTTCTGCTTGAAATGCATTAGTATGAAATCATTCCCTTGTCTTCCTGAAGTGGGAAGGCTGGCCTGAGTGACTGAACTACCCTGCCAGTCATCAGTTGACCTGACTTCATTACTCTAGTGTGAACAAGAGCATTTTAAAGGAATTGCTTGAGTTGTGATGAGACCTCTGTTTTCATAGCCTTAGAAACCTATGAAGATAACAGTATGGCTTCTTCCTCCTCAAGAAAGACACCTCCTCTTCAATTCCCTGTGGAGAAACATGAGTCGTATGTAATTATCCCAGAAGCTGACGCAGATCTCTGTGTGTGGGTAAGCAGAGATTTCTGCTGTCCACAGAGTCTGTGCTGTTGGGAACTCCCAGAACAAGGAGAATTTGAAGCAGACGTAGAGATGAAGGTAGGCAGAAGAGCCCTCAGAAGAGTACAGCTGTCTGCAGGCTGCAGGAGTTCAGTGTGTTGGTTATGTTCTGGCCATGCTTTTAAAACTTATGATAACTAGAAACCCATATCCTCCAGCTGAATTTCTGGTATAGTGGCATGTTGTTAAGGGTCTAGGTGGAGAAAGGGATATCTGTCTTCAGCTTAACATGGGTGCCTGCCCCATCTTGAGCACTGGTGTGAAACTGCCACTGTAGAGCAAAATAGCATGTGCAGTAGCTTAAACTGATTTTAATTTCTTCTCTCCTCTGTCCCTCAAGCTTTGCCCCTGCAAAATGGGAGTGCAGGATTTTTCACTCTTCTTTTCGTGTTGGAGTTATTGCCAAAACTAATCAATGCCGCTTGCTATAGCTGGTCTTGACCCTTTTAATGTCTGCCGTGGATGTGTGTTCCCTCTTGCTTGTTGAAATAATGAACTAATCATTCCCCAGATACTGTATGATGAGGGCCTCTCCATAATGCTCATCTGTCTTTTGTTCTGATGCATGGCCTTTTTCAGCAGGTAAAATAATAGATTAACAGTGCAGCCTTGAGGCTTCTTAAAATAATCTGTCACTTTCTGTGAAGCCACCCACTTTCCCTGTGATGAGCTCTAAAGTTGCTCTGTAGCTCCTGCGGCATCAGGTGGTAAATGGAAATTGGAGTTCTTAGTCCAAGAGTAGATGTGCAGTAATAGCACAATTCATAATGTGGTATTACTTTCTAGCTAAATTGAAATAAGTTTAAAGGGTTAATTAACCATGCTTTTCTTGAAACTCTGCTCCCCATCTTGTAATTAGGAGCACTCAATTCCCAGTGCTCATTTCTGCTGTTCAAACTCTTACTGACACTTCCTTGTTTTGTATAATTGTGCTGTTTTTCTCTGCACTCCTTCCCATCTTGGCTGAAGGCCTTATGTGCTGTCTCTTTTCTGACTAAGAAATCCTTACAGTTTGTTTTCTACAGGATTCTTGGCCAGAATCAGTGAAGGGGAAAAAAAATCACTTTCTGTGATAATTTCTGCCTTATATCAGACCTGCTCCTATGAACAACTCTGCACCTCCAGCTGGGAAGGCTGTCTTCTCTGTCCCTAGTTGCACCTTCAGAGTCAACACAAGTTCTTTCCCACAAACAGACCAAAGTGTTCTACAAAAGCTGTGTTTGGAACTTGTCTCTGATCACATACTGTATCTTTGCTTTCCCGAAAAAAAGGAAACTATCTTGTAAAGGTTGCTCATTGTATGGAATACCTTGAAAAAAAGGTGATGAAAAGGATGCCTAACAGGGTTTTGATAGAAAGACAGCCACCAACTCTAGTTCCTCATTGAGGATAAGTTGTTTGGCACAGTTGTGAACAAGGGGATGGAGGAGCTAACTCAGAACTGTAAAAGTGATTGTTGAGGGTTTAGTGAGTAGTGATATTTTCAGGTTATTTATCTCTTGTGGATGGTTGCAACTATCTTAAGAAAAGCTTTGTCCTTTTGTTTGGCGATATTTTCTCTCTTAAGCATCTGTTTCTGACCTGTCTTAATCCAGTCTTGATGCCAGGCTAAATATGTCTAACCATAACCATGTGAAAGCTGAAACAGTCTAGAAATGTTAGCTTAGAGGTATCAGAACAGATTATGTTAAAAACTTAATTTTAGAAATCGTTTTTTTCAGGCAATCTTTAGAACTGCATACTGATTGCTTTTTTATTTTAAGCTTGAATATGAAACTGGTGAAGAGCAATAGTGTTTTTCTGTTTGACAAGGACTACAAAACTTTTATGGAAAATGAAGCTATGGAACAAAATGCTTGATGGTTTCTGCTTACGTGATTTCAATTTGCTGTTTGAAAGTAGGCAACACAATACAGATGTCTGAAATAATTTTTTCCTATTCTTCTGGGAAAAGGGAATGAAAGAATGTCCAAGCCAGTGGATTGGGTTGTTTGAGATTTTTATTTAAAATAGTTTTCTAGAGCTCTATCAAGGCTATAATTGATCTCCAAGAATTAATTTGGTTTGTTAACAGCAAATTGGGCTCAAGGTTTGAGGGAGGGTATTGGTGTCATTAGACAGCTGAAGAACATTTAGCTGTTTTCATGCTTTAGTTTTCATATTATCTTTAGGTTATGCATTGCCTCGCTGTAAGAGGAAGATGATTGAAGGGAATCTAGTTTTAAACTGTTGCTATTCTTTATCTTCTTATGAGAAACCACAGGAGCACAATCACAGGGTTGAGTGCTCAGGGGAACTGAGTGCTGGCTGTAAATTGAAACAGGAATGTACTATGTAGTGTGATAATTTTCACCTCCAAATGGGCAGTATGCAGTATAAGAGTCTTTTCAGGGAAGACATAAAACCAGGGGAGGAAAGTCAGAGGCTGCCAAGAGTCATCAATATAATTTTCCTTCAAAGGATAACTAGGAATTTTCTGTTTTAAGCTCTCCTCATAGCTGAAGGCTGGGAGTAGGGGTGGGGTAGGTGTGATTGCTGTCCTTAGAGTGACTGCTTCGTTTTACTGGTGTGCCCTGGTTCTTGGTGTAGAGCAGCTTAGGAGGATGGCAGCTGACTGAACACCCTTTTGATTCTAAGGAAACAACCTCAGTGCTGTTTGTTAACACCTCCCTTTTAGATGGGGAGGAAAACCCTTCCCTCAGTGTGGCTTGGAGTAGCATTACTCAGTAACGCTCATGCTGTGACAGCAAATCTACGATGTGGTGTAGGGATTGCATATCCTTAGAAGCTATTACTGAAAAGTTAAATTTGCTGCAGTTAAATGTGTTCTCAAAGCATGCTGAGATGAATTGCTCTGTCCCAAAAGGCTTTGGTGGTGATCCTCACACCCGTGGGGAGAATGGGGATACATTACAATGGCTGATGTGCTATGAGGAGGTTGCTTCATGACCTTTTTCTCTTTGAACTGCAACTCCTGGCATTCCTGAAAAATCTTCCTTTATGGCTTGTAATGTCTTGTATCTGTGCACTCTTTCTCGCTTGTCTAGAGGTGTCCTGTAACTTGGAATCTGCTTCCTTTACTTGCTTGCTAGTGATTCTGCAGACCTGAGTTAACAGAGCAAGTGTAGAGCAGCAGTTCCAGAGCTGATGATGTCTGACAGAAAAAAAAGCCTGGTCTCAGTCAGAGAGTTGAGATTTCAATGCTGCTGAACAGAGGCAATTTGTATCTTATAGTAGTTTTAATAAAAAACTAAACCAAACAAAAACTGCGATCCCCCTCCTCCTAATTTAGCAAGCTGGGACAGAAGCATCTCTCAGGGTGAGCAGAGTTAATCTACATCATTTGCAGGATTGACTGACAACCTGGAGGATGATAATGTGTGATTTTTTTTTTTTTTTTTCCTGGTGAGCGGGGGAAGAGAGTAGAAATTGCAGTTTCTCTGCTAATTGTACTTTAGATGTCATTTGTGACAATTTCATATTGTCTAGACAGAGATAGTGGAGAAATTGCTTCCATAGAGCCTAGTGTTAGCCTGTTATATATCTGGATAGCAAAAATGGGGGATGTGGGAGAGGAGAAATTTGCTGTAAGCTGCAGAAAAGATTCAGGAGTCAAGCATGATCTGCTGAAATGTTTCAAAAGGAGATACAAGCAATATGCATTCCTGTTCTCTCTTTTCATGATTCTCTGTTGGAAACTTAAATATTTAGTGGCTAGCAGTTTACTGAAATAGAGCCACTTCTCTTCATCCATGGATTATGTTTGTTCTCCTTAGCAGAATTGCTCCCAACCTTATATTTACTGTGATAGGATATTGGACTACTTTACACTTTGGGTTTACTGAAAACAAATAGTCTGTGTCTCTTTTGGGATTTCGGGTGCCAGAATCTGTGACTGTAACACCTAAGACTTGGCAGAGTGCAGCATGACTTGATTTAAGAATATTTATCTGCACCTTCCTGAGGGACAGTAGGTTACATTCTCAGTGACACGGATGAGACACTTTGATGATTATAGCAGTGTATCTATTATTGAACCCATTTGTCAGTACTAAATGCATTTGGATTTGTAACTTTGGGTCTCAAGGGCTAAGGCTAGAATGAGTTAGTTAAAAATGGATTCTATTTGTGCTTAGTACTCTGCCTCAGTGCAGATATTGTTATTCTCTGGAGCATTGAGCAGAGAGATGGTCTGTCTGGATCTCACGAGATTGCTTGTTGCCTTGTTTTGGATTTTTTGCCTGTTATGTGTATTTATATCCCTCTGTTCATTGCTCTGTGATCTGAGATGGCACAATTGTAGCATAACATCTACTAATCAGACTTAAAATCAGCTCTAGCTTTTAGCAGTTTCTATTAAGTGAATTATCTTTGTCCACATGATCTGAGTGTGGCCCCAGTATGTTGCCTGTGTGCCTCAGTGTGAGGTAGAGCAGGAGTTGAGTTTGGTCTTGGCAGGCTTGGAAGGCTCTGCTGGAAAGGCCATCTTAACTGAGACCATTCAACTCGGCCAGTGCAAGCTCAGAGAGAGCTCTGGGGAATGTAATCTCGGTGTTTGTAATCCTGTTCCTTACAACCAGGTAACTACCAGTCTTCCAAGGGAGCCCTTCTGGTGAAGGAGATGCTCCTGCTGCAGCAACTTCTATTTGCTGGGATGGAGTTGCAGCCTGTTGTTCAGGTGATGTTACAGGGCTGCTGAAGCCCAGAGAAAGTCTCTTTACCTGGACACTTGGCCCTCCTGTGGCTCAAGCAACTGTTGGTTACTAAAGTACCTGTTCTCATCTAAGGTGCCAAGTTCCTGTTATAGCAAGACTCTTCAAATAATTATTTCTAGGATCTGTTGCAGTGTAGTGGTGAGAATTATATATTCCCAAAAGTGCTGTTCCCAAGCCAAGCAGAAGGTCTCCTGTCAGAGCCACACCAAGTTACGGCGATGTGTGCCCTGCTCCTGCACCCTTGTGGTGTCCTCTGCTTAGAATAGGTTTTGATTTCTTTCAGCATAGCTGCTGGATGCTTTCTGAAGGTGATCCTTCAAAGTCCATGGTCATCTTAGGCAGTTGCCAGATTTTCCAAAGGTGAGAAGACGAATGTAGGTGGAGAATACCAGGAGACTTCTTTCTAGCAAGGTTTGCTAGGCTGTGCAGCATGTACTGGTTATCTTCCCTTGTGGCTTTGATTTTACTGTGTCACTTAGGGGACAGATGCTGAAAGGCTGGGAAAGAAGGTGGGATGTGGAGTGTGTAGGCGCCAAGACTTTTGATAGGGGTGAGTTTGATGATTCCTTGTATGTACACATTATCAGAACACCATATGCATTGCTCACTCACATTAGCAGAAAGCTGCTGTTTCTAGGGTTGTGACCCTGCCAGAATCTGCATGCTCTGTAAGCTCTTTCTCCTTGACTTAAGTCCAGTGATGAGGGAGGATGTTCCAGTAAGGTGGCAGCCTTGGCATATCCCGGTTGCTTGCAAAATGCTCTTTTTGGAGCAGCTTAGAAAAGCAGATTTCTAAAAGCATTTTGGTATTGCAGTGGCAGTAACCTAGTCTGAACTCTGGTTTAGAAGTGACCAGTGCCTGAATAGGTAGAACATCCCTTCTGATAATTTTAGTCTTTCCCCTAGAAGGAATTAAAGCAGTTTATATGTGATGCAAGTAATAGGTATACCTGTATACCTCACAGGTATAGGACTTGAGGTATACCTCATAAAGCTGTAGCACTTTTCATTTTGGATTAGCTGCTTTTTGTATATATTGATGCGTAATTGGAGCAGAAGGAAGAGCTTGGTAAAACAGGATTGAAGTATAATGACTTTTTGGATAGCCAAGGGATTCATAATACCAAGCAGTACTGAATGTTAGAGCTTTTGCCTCAATAACCTAGGAACCGGGGGAATTAATTAAACTCAAAGTTTAAGAGATTTAATAACTGTTCTTGAATGAGACAAATGGTTGCCAAACCATTTCTGTGCTAGAAAGGACAGGATTTCTTGCCTTATGCATAGTCCCAGTGCTTTGCAGCAAGTACTGAGTTGCTCAGGCTGACACACGCCTTTCCAACTGGGAAACTGGAGCAATCTCTTGATGTTTTCTGTATTTTATATCTATAATGTAAAATTGAAGTAAATTTTTTTTAATTGCTAGAAGACAGTAAAATTTTTTCTTGAGATCCTGATGGGTGGGCTGCTACTAGGAAAAAGATGTCTCATTTGCAATTCTGCTGTCTTTATGTGGCTAGAAATGGGAGGTTGGGTGTGGATTTTATCTGGTCCTTCTTCCTCCTTCCCTTGTTGATACTTGCAGTCTTGCACTGCAAAGGCATTATTATTATGAGTGTGGGATTAAGACTGAAAGATTCAAATCTTTCTAAATAGCTGTGTGTGTGACTGAGTAGAGCAGATGTGGTGTTGGACCTCTTTGACTTTCAAGCCTCAACCATTTTCATTAAGTTGCAGACTGGAAAACAAAATTTAGCAGGAGTTCTGAGGTAGAAAGACTTGAAAGGGAACTCAGCAATCTTATAAACTGTGAGAGTTGTTTTTTCCACTTTCTGTACCTACCCCAAATCATCTCTTGTGTTAATCTAATGTCTGCAACAGGCCATGAGTCAGTCTTCAAATTGTGCTGTCCTCTGGTTTATGACGGAAGCTAGACAGAGGTGCATGTAGAAGCCAGGGTGGGTGATATGTTCCTGCTACATATTTTTGATTCTGCTGCCTTCTTGACTCAGTCTCACTTCTTGTATATTCAGGCTGTCTGGCTGCATTTGCATGCATTTACTTCTTGAGTGAATGTTTGGTATCTCTCCCTGGGGCTGATTACAATATAGAGGAAAAGAACATTCTTATTTTTTGTAGTTGAAAACTTCTCTTTCAGAGCCTTGAGACTAAGATACAAGATGAACAATGAATAGACACCTGTGGTGCCCTTAAAGTCCACATGTGTTCTTTGTTCCCTGCTCCCTGGCCCATGTTTAGCCACCTTTGAGTAGGTGAGAATTTGACAGAGGGCCAATGCAGTGGTAGTGTTTATGAACCTGACACATTGGGATGGGTTGTCTCCGGAGAAGTGGCATCTACATCTTTCTCTTGGAACTTGGAAGTGGATATGGGACCACTCTTCTTCTATACCGGAGTGTTCTTTCTCCTGTGCAGTGAGAACATAAAGCTTTGAATACCTGTGTCTTGAAAACACTTATGCCATCAGCGAGTGGTTCAGTATGTTGCAGGATTCTCTGCACTACTGATAGAAATAGTCTTGAGAGGTTTCAGAAAGTAGGTCATATATAGGAGGGATGTTCCTGAATGGTCTTTGATGTTGTAATTTGTTTTTCCTTTCTAGAAGGTTGCTGGAGTCTTCCCTCATTTCATTATCTCGCTATGATGGAGCAGGATCCCGGGAACATCCAATCTACCCAGATCCAGCCAGGTAAGAGCTAAATGCAGTCTAAAGGCATTTAAGCTTTATATGCAAAAGCATAACTTCAGTATAGCACACTGAAACCTCTGGCAATGGTTCTAATATTGGACTTACCTCCTTCCTAACAACTTGCCATAGGGAAAGAGAGCAAAACAAATGAGCAGATGCTGTTAAGCCTGGGGGGAAATGGGGAAAGCAGGAAGGAATTACTGTTGAAGTAAACACATAAGAATTCATGAAATTATTTGGGATGGAGAACACTAGGTGGCAAACAGGTCCAACAGTAAATGAGCTATATCAATATATTAAAAATCTCTTTTGAAGAAAAATGAATTAAAAAACAAATAATCTATTCAGGAGAAAGAACGAATGCAGTAAAGGCAATTAGGAGCTGGTGTGAGCGAACAACGTGCTTGGAAGCATGAATTGTCTCCATAAATTTATCTGTACAAGAGAGCATAGCCAGAAGGTTATGTATGCTTAACTAAGAACAAAATACTGACAATTATTTTTGAAGAGTCATGAATCATTGACATTAGACATAGAAACACCTGTAGTGCTGCTTAATCTTCAAAAGAGGTGGGAGTGTTTCAGAGGACTAGAAAAAGCAAATGTGGCAGTTATCAAAAATGGAAAGAAATGATCTTTGCAGTTTCTATTTAGTATATTAGAAAGCCACAGATGGGATAATGTGACCCAAAGACTCTGTCAGAAGAACTGATAGAATCGTGAACAGCAAGCAGCTTTGGAAACTTTCAAAGAATAAATCATGACAAATAAGCTTTCTTTAGATGGGTTTAGGAAAGCTATGAATGAGGAAATTCAGTAAGTGTAAAATATATCTGATTTAGCCTTTTGGGGAACCTCTTGCATAGCTGTGTGAATTGAAGGCTACTAGGATTTATCATAAAGAAGAGTACAGGAATACCACTGAAAATTAAATCTTGAGCTGCTGAAGGGGATTTGTTGTTTTGTGAGGTTGAGGGGGGGTGGCTTATCTTATTTTCTTCATCATTAACCACGAAATCTGCATTTTTATATAGATGATACTTCTAAGTACAAGTTCTAAAACAAAAGTCTGTGTTGCAAACTGACCAGATAGTATAATTGTGTTGGCAAATAACTCCTTGCTAATTGTCTCTGTAGATAAAGCCTTGTAGGGATGAAATCTTATATTTGGCTTTTTTCCATTTATCATGAAGAAGGTTGCCTTGTAAAAATAATTCAAAGGCTTAGAAATGATGTAAACAAAACTGTAGTGTGAAGTAAGGTGGCGTGTGCTGCTGTATATAAGATCCTTATATAGATCTGGGAAATCAATCTAGGTGGCTGCTGAAGGTCTTGGCAACTGCATGTCAAAATACTGATAAATGTAAAAGCTTCTAAATGACAGTTGGTTAAATGGCAGGTAAAGGGATTGATTTACTTGGAAAGATGAAAATTATATTCTATAAATCTTAATTTAAAGCTATTACTACATTCAAGTTAATTTTCAGTATCAAAAGTTGCTATATTGCTAGGATATTGCTAGAAGCTACCGTTCCTTGTTTCTGGAATGCCTTGTCCTAAGGAGGCAGACTGAGAGAGCAGAGATTTTAAGAACTGATTCTAACTCACTGGGAGCTGCCTTTTAAAAAAGAAAAGGAGGGCCTGCCTAGGTATCTGGATTTTATCTTCTTCTGTCAGATGTCTGCAATGATGAAGCTCAATGAAATGTATGAAAAGGGATCAATGCCTGAGACATTTCCTAGCATAAGGGGCATGGCCAAAAATATTTTTCTACTTGAAGCCATTTTAGCACTGATACAGTGCTTTTCATGTGACAGTTCAAGTGGTTTTAGGTTGTGGTAGAAGCTATAGTAGCTTGAGTTTATAAGGAGCTTTGGAAGAAAAGTCCAGTT
The DNA here is from genome assembly GCF_029582105.1 of Oenanthe melanoleuca. Taxonomy (NCBI): domain Eukaryota; kingdom Metazoa; phylum Chordata; class Aves; order Passeriformes; family Muscicapidae; genus Oenanthe; species Oenanthe melanoleuca. The sequence goes on from NC_079339.1 coordinate 23,659,898, forward strand.
TCGAAACTCTTCTCGTGGGGTTAATTTGTTCCAGTGAATATCACTGTCCTTTTCAGAGGATGAGATTCATAGAGGTGTGATCAGTACCAGCTGGAAGTTTGAGTGGGATAGGATTAGAGTCTTCCTTCATAAACCTTACTGGTGTGCTGGACTAGTAGGATATTTTTAACTGCCTCTTTAACTAGTTAGAAATTTGAAAAGTGATTAAAAGGAGTGTTACTGCATTTTGAAGGGTTTTTTGTTGCATCCTAAGTTCCAATTGTAAAGCTATGTCTTGGAGAACTTAAGTAACAAGGTGGAATAAACACATCAGTATCTATTAATAAACATCTGTGTGTGTGTCTCTGTGTTTATGTGTTTTAAATAAATATATATATAGATATTAAATATATCTACCTCCTTAAGATCAAGCTGTCTCCAATGGAGACTTTTTTTAAAGAGTATATAAACTACATGATCTTAAAAATGTATTTTTGAGAGCCTGTGTATGTGTTAGTTTTGTTTCTACACTTACTTTCTGTAATGGTGCTATATTTGAATAACCTAGGTCAGCAGTGAGGCGGGGAGAATATTTTTTTAAGTTCCCTCCGACTTAGAATGAATGTTTTGATGTAGACTGCAGCAGTATTTCTCAGTGACCTTGCTGAACTTCACTAAGGTCAGCTTGGCTGTTCTGTCATTCTCCACAATTTCCATATGTACTAAGCTCAGAAAATAATCTGCAGAACAATCAGATTAAGCTGTCATCAAAGAACACATATAGTAATGTTTTTTAAATAGAAATACTCAATAAGAATTACATATGGTCCCAGATAGCATATATCAACCATCACAGGGTGTTTGTTGGATATATCTCCAGAAAAAATGTAACCAGTTAGAAGGCATTTTATCCCTTACACCTTTCTCTCTGTGTATCAGACGTATTCTTCTTGTGTTGTCTTTGGAGACCTTTTTTATAGTCAATTCAGTGTACATACCATGTGCTGTCAGGAAGCTGAATATGGCATCTTGTCATTGGTTATGGCCACTCTTTATGGCCCACTCTTTCTTCTAACAGGCATCACCATGTTTTTTCTTTTGGTGTCATGAATAATTTTAGAAGACTGCTGAACTCATTCTTCATATTCTTATGTAAAGTTCTCCGTTGGTGTGATATTAGGGGGAAAAAAGTTCCAGTGGTTACACTGCTGGACTGCTCAGACCACTGTTCATGTTTTCCAGTGTTTGCCTTGTTTCCTTTTCCTCTTTTTTCTCTCTGTACATATTACACCATAGATTTATTTTTAGGCATGCACAAATGCTTTGGCTTATGGAAAAGCCCAGAGAAGAGAACAGCTCCTCATTTGTGAATGTGCTTCTGTAATGCTTTGCTTTTTTGTATTTGACCCATTAAGTCTTACGGGGAGTAGAGAGAAGTGATGTGTTTGTCCAGCAAAGCCTTCTTCTTCATGTAAGCTTGAACAGGTTTAACTCATTAAACAATGCATTAAAGATTCAGCAGGGAATCAACAGCAAGAGTGTGTTGTTCCTCTTACCCTTTTGATGCTTATCAGGTTAAGTTTTTACACCCCGGAACCTGTAGGCTGTCTCCTCAACTTGTCCTCCAAATTAGAATTCAAGTCTAACCAAATAAGGCTAATGAAATGATAAATCCAGCATCTGAGGTGTCTGGATTTTAACACTGAGTAAGTGTGTCACAGAAAAAATGTGTGAGGAGCTGTGGATATATGGAGGGTAGGAAAAGAGAATAATATGTGTTTACCTGTCTCAAGAGAGTAATACTGGTGTGTGATAGCTGATGCAAACAAATGCTAGATAATGCATGAGAGAGAATTAAGAGTTAATTACAGAAAAAAGGTTTCATGTCAGGTGGGATGCAAGGCTTTTAAAGCTCCACTTAACATATATCTAGTGGATCTGATGAAATTGCCACTATATAAAATCCCTACCATTTAGATTACAAAGCAGTAAAAGATGTAAAACCTTTTTTTTTTTTTTTTTTTTTTTTTTCTGCTTGAAATTCCATGGTACTCTCTAAGTACCATCAAAACAACAACACTTTCCTTCAATGTTTATTTGAACAGTTCTGTTGTTTGGCACTGCATTTAGAGTTCACATTGGGACTGGGCTTGGTTCTTATAAAGTGATGCTTGCTGAACTTACTTGAGTGAACTGGTAATACATGAATCAGTGAGCTCAAGAGAGTCCTGAGAAGCAAATTTCTCTGTTCTGTGAATGAGCTTTTTGTCTGTAGATACTGTGTGGTGCTTCTGTTTGCAAAAGGGATCACGTGGGAGTATAGCATATAAAGGGAAAACTATTTTTCCTTGCTTTCTTTATTTACTCTATCTTACAGATAAAATGCAAACAGTCAATCTTGTGATAGGCTGTTACTGGCCTGGCACTTGGAGTTCAAAAGGAAAAATAGGACTAGCTGTCATTCTATACTTATGTAATGAGTATTTGTGTATCTTTTCTTGCTCAGGTTGTCTCCTGCTGCATATTATGCTCAGAGGATGATCCAGTATCTTTCCCGGAGGGACAGTATTCGACAGCGCTCTATGCGATATCAGCAAAACCGTCTCCGCTCTTCCTCCTCCTCTGCTTCCACTTCAGACAACTCAAACCCATCTGTGGAGGGAAATGATCTGGAATTTGAAGATTTTGAGTAAGTGTGTGTGCTGCCTAGTCCTCTTGCTTATGTCTGTTGTCAACACAGGACTGCTTGCTAATTCCCTACTGTTTATCAAAGACACCTTAGGCTTCTTGTAGGAACAGGTTAAGTAATTCAATCCATAATTAGAGGATTGATTGCTAGAAATAGGTCTTGTCATTTCTGTTATGAAAATTAAGGATGTTGTAGGCTACCTTCTACGCATTAGAAGACTGGTTAAATAAAGAAAATTAGAATCTTTTTCTGCAATGGAACAGATGGGGAACCAGGAGTTTACTAGAGTTGTCAAATCTTGAGACAGAACAAGAATCACTAAGAGGCTTTGCAAGACTTAGTTCTTTGGGCTAAGGCTATAGGAGACAGACAGACATGTCCTGTTGCTTTTTCTTGCTGTATCTCTGTAGCTTTGTCAAATTAGCTGGCATTCCTGGGATTGGGTTCTTTTGGTTTGATGTGCTATTTTTTTTTAATTTGGTGATTGTGAATCTGTGTTAAGGCTTATTTTCTTGTAAGGAGGTAAAAAGGCATCTTGTGTCAAAAAGTGAGGAATAGATCTGCATCCAAACCTTAGAAGAATATTCCTATTAGCCACTGTATTTCCTTCTGAGTGGTTCTGCTGACAAATTTTTAAAGTCTGTTCTCCAGCATCTGCTTTTGGACTTCCAGTGATACCCAGTGTAATCCCAGCAAAAAATTTATTGCCAACCCTTTCTAATAAATGGAAGAGTATAGTAATGTATTGTTTAGGTGGCATGTAGACCAAAAGCTCAGGAATTTAGATTAAATTCCTTTTAGCAGCAAAGAGAATAACCTTTCTCGCCTGTCTTCAGTAATTTCCTTTTAAATATGAGATTTTCCCTGAGTAGCCTTAAGTATTTCACTGAATCTTCCCTCATTTGTGTATACTGCAATTAAAACATAGGATAATTCTGAGCATGGTTGTAGAAGTAGTCTATGGTTATAGTGTAGTAGGGGTATGTGTTTGATGAGAGCTATGAACTCCTAAAAAAATCTGGGTTGTTATGTTGCAGCTGTCAACAAAAGGATGCTGTCAACTTCTCTACTGTTTTAATTTGCACATTCACTTGCTGCAGTGGCACATACTTGAGATGACATGTTGTTTAAGCTCCATGACCTTTGTGTCAGGGTGAAGTCCCTTTATGAAGAACACTAGTCACACTGGCTATTCCCAAAAGCAAGATTCTAATCCCTTTCTAACTTTTTGGTAGGCTATTTTTTTCTTAGAAAGTTGTTCTGTGAAGGTGTCATTTCATACTCCAGCAATTGAATATTCTGAAGTACAGCGTGAGACAATGTCTTTCCCTCTGATTGTGGCTTTGTTTATGTAAAATGTCAATGAGGGCAGATAAGCTATTAGGCAGTGACTCTTCTGCATTTTCTCAAGCATCTTTGTGGTCTGGAAGAGCAGAATTATGCTGGCTGCTGGGTCTGTTTTTGTGAAGTGGGTGTGTTGGAAGCATAGACCTTACTACTTCCATTATTCCATTTTATTTGAGGCAGCTTGTTCTGCTGGAGAAGTAAAAGATGGTATGTTCTTCCTTCACAGAAGCATACAGAAGTGTGTTCCTCTGCAGGTAATGTTCACACAGTAAGAGTACCCAGTTAGGGAAGCAATTCAATCAGCCATACTAAGGTTGTCTTTCATTTCATACTGAGCAAAAAGAAGTGTTTATTCCTTAATGTGCCGTGCCTGAATTTGTTGGTTGAATATTTCATATCAAATTCTGCTCTGTGTATTCAAGACCTGCTGTCTTTTTACTTTCCTGCTTCATTACTTCTGCTGGCTGATTAAAAAGGGCTGCTGTGCAGGGGTCCTTAGAGCTGGAACTTCTCGTGACTCATTTGATTTCTTCTGCTGAGACTTCACAATTAAATGTCTTACAGAGTTCTTACTTCTCATTTTGGCTCCTGTATCCCTCCTTCTTTGCTTGTTCACCTGTGCAGTCATGTATTGCTCCATGGATGATTTTTCTTACTGTGGTTTACCTGCTCTGACTTTGCTGTGTCTCCAGTTTTGATATAGGGAAGTTGCTGCTGTGTCTGGCTGTCTGCAGCTCATGCTTTTCTCCTGAAATAGAGGGAACTTTCTTTTTTTCCCATAAAAGCCAGAAAATTGCCTTGGTACTTTATCTTTCTTATCTGGCTAATATAATTAGTAAATAATCTCTTTTGGTTTCTCAGAGATTAGGAGAAAGATGTAAGTGACATTAAACATCAATTGGTTTTATTATGCATAGAGCACTGGGCAAGGATGCCTGGTAGACAAGCCTTCCTCTGCTTTCATATTTAGTGGGATTCAGAGGCTCTTTTCCTCCTCAAAAATTAATTTTGTCTTTTTTTCAGTTTTATTTACCTAATGGCCTAGTAAGGGGCGTGAAAAACTTGGCATATGCATTGTTTGTGTGCTTATGGCTCTAAATTTAAGTTAGAGCCTCTCCTGTGTCTCAGTCAAGGGTGAATTCATTCATAAATACATGAAGTAGTTTGTGATGACAATAGAAGTAGTGTTGGTATAAGAATCTGAAGTAGTGGTTTTTATAGGTGTTAATAATATCCTACTTTTACACCAGCATTTCTGGACTGGAGAGGAGGAGGAAGACACACTATACTTGTGTTTTTCAGTCTAATAAGCTGTTCTCTGCATGTGCTCCCTGTGTTTAACCTGTCACTGTTGTCATCTTACTACTTATTGAATGCAACTGTCAACTGTAAACTTAGTCATGTCTACATAAAAGCATTTAATACAGTTTGTAATATATATACAGATTATAATATTAGGTTGTTACCAGATAGATTGATATGAGTGGGTTTTAAGGTTAGCTTTAGTAGAATCCTAAGCTAAAATGAAAAGACTTCCTGAGATGTGGAATAAGAATCTCTGAAAGAAGAATGACATCACTTCAGTCTTCCAGCATAACTGGTAAAAATAGGTTCTTTATAGACAAATTACACATGTTCAACTTTTTAATTTCAAGTTCTTATTTGAGTATCTTATGTTTGCATCACAGTAAATTTAGATTTTTTAAAGCTAAACTATTTTCTTTTGAGTTTTTCAAGAATTTTGATTTGGTCTCTTATAGACTTCCTTTTGTCTGGGACAGCTCTCTGATGTTGAAGACTGTGGGTGATGCTTCTAGGACTCCTTGGATAGCGCAATTTCATTTCTTTCATTTGTAATTCTGAATTTGTCACCATAATCAGAATGTGAAGGTGTTTCTGTAGGTGAATTTTGGCCATCTATGTCCCTTTTTGTCTGCAGTAACTATGGGAACAAATGCAGAAATACAGGTTTGTTTCATCTGTCAGACTGAAAAGCAGATATATGGGACAGTGCACCAGCTCTGAAAGCTGACTCAAGCCCTTTACTACAGTTCAAAAAAGGCTTTCAAGCTAAGGCTAAAGGTGTGACTGTGGCTGACTCCTCTGTCTCCTTCCGACAGGGGACAGAATATAGATATGAAGGAGCTTGGAGATTACACTCTTTTATGTCTCCAGCTTTTCCCTCTTCTGTTTTATCATTTCTCCTTCCTGGTAGGAGGGTTTGTGCTGGCATGGATCCACTCAGTTGAGCTTTGTCACAGGCTAGGAAGGTCTTTTTTGTGTCTCTATAACAAGATGGGCTTTACCTCAAAGGCCTGAAGTCGTGTTTTAGTGCTTCATATGCTTAATTTTTTTCGAGACACCACAAGCATACAGACAGAAAATACGAGAACTGTAGGCACTGTTTTACTGAGACCGTAATGGACCTTCTAGTTTTGTGTAGCAGGCTCTTGCTTTGCAAAGATGATTAATCACTTAAGGAAAGCTTACAAGATTCAGTGATGTTGTCTGGCTTTATTTGTTACTTTAAAATCCTTTTGTTTAAGGCATGTTCTGGACCAAGAATTGTGGTTTCTCAGATGGGCATCTTGCAAGGGTCTTCTCATAAGTGCGTAAGATACGAGTAGCTGTCATACTTGCCTCCTGCCATTTTTGGTTGCTTTATTGACACTGTCTTGGCAAGAACTGCCAAATCTAAATTCTTCCAACAGCCTCTTGTCTTGAAAAGTTCTAAGATCGCAACGTGCCAGCCAACTGCTACTGTATTAAAGCTGCAAGTCTTACTTCCAATGTCTTGTATGTAATTTTCATTCATTTTAGAGAACAGTGTGGTAGATTCTTCTGTAGGTGAAATATTTATTTTGGGATTCTGGTTTGTGGTCCACTTCAAGCTGGCATTCTGGTTTAACTTTCTGTATTAAGAGGAAAAGTGCATGTCTTATTAGACATTCATGAGATATCCAGGCAATCACCCTTCTTTTGGAAAGTCTTCATTTAAAGTATATTGTGTTGTTAGCTTCTTTAGGAACCTTGACTGGAGTGCTGATACTTGACAATATTAATTAGTAAGTGTCTGGATGCAGTTGTGTCTGAACTAACATTATGTAATGGGGGAGAAAACGGAAGACAATGGCTGTGGCAATATGGTTGCTCAGTAGTGTGTATTTGGGTAGTAGGTTTGGTTGTGAATTTTGTTCTCTGTATTGCCCCTCAAGTGGAATGCTAGAAGTGAGTTTCGAGCAGGGATTTGTGTGTCATGGTGAGAATAAGCATGTGCTTTGCTTGATGCCTGACACAGAAAGATTTTGGGAGTTTGAGTGAAGGGAGAGGTTGGAGATTGCCAGTTACTGAAATAACTTCATTCTTACCCTTGTGATGAAGTCCATGAGTGTGTTTAAATCCAGTCTCTGCTGTTTTAGTCTGTATCACTGTGTGCTAGAGACACAGTGCAGTGGGAGTGGGACTAACCTGCAGCAGTGCAATCAATTCACTGTGCACCCTCTGACTTCCCTTGGCACACCAACTACTAAGAGCACATGGGTAGAACTTGGACTCTTTGTAAAGTCTTGGTCTTTACTGCCCTCCTTCACAGCTGTCCACCAGGCACTCATGTATTTCAGAGTGGTTTTTTCCTTTCTAAAAACCTTCAATTTCTGTAAAAGAAACTTCTTCAAATAGTAGCCAGGTTTTATTGGCAGGAGAAAGGAGAAATTGGAATGATTAAAGCTTTTTTGTGACACTTTAAATAAGTATAGAGCTTTTGATCTACAGCTCCAGAATGCTGAGACAAGCTCTGTCATTGCGGAGAGAGAAGCATGAGGAATCCCAGAGGTAAAGAAAAAGGATTATTCTGTTAACCTTAACCTTGGATGAATGGGATGCCAAGTGTTAAGCTGTCATAGGACGCAGTGAAGGTGGATAAGAGATCATGGTAGCCTTTTGTTGTAGAAGTAGTGGTATCGTATCCAAACTACAAATTTTCTAAAAGCAATTAGGCTGGGGTTTTTCATTTTTCTCCTTGCCATCCTGATGTTTACATCTGAAGTTAACAAAAGACGTATAGGAGATGTGACAATGTCAATAGGCTCTTCATGTCACTCAAGTGACATCAAGTGATGGAAATGGATTTTTAGGATCCATGACAGGTCAGTATACTGCAGAAAATGTAGCTTTTTTTCCTGGAAATCTTAGTTGGGACTGTTTGTTATCTGTCTTTCTTGAGCATCTACAAATAATGTTCTTGCTAGCAATTTGCTATTTGAGTTCACATAAAGCAGAATTGCTTTTTAAGTATCTGCCTTTGTTTCTTTCTTGTCAGAACTCCTTTATTATTTTTGTGGTTTTTTCATCTGTCTTTGTTTCTTTCCTCATATGTCACTGCATCATTGTTTTTGATGGAGATGGGCCTTTTCAAAACTGGCTTTCAAAGGAGATGCAAATATGTGTAACTTGGTGGTCACTTTCTGGGTTTTTTTCCTTCTCTGCTAGATGTTTCTGAGGCAGTTACCACTGGGATGTTGCTTCCAGACACACAGCAACTTAAGTTAATTCATCGTTTTAAACACAGTTTCAGGCTAAGAAAGTTACATTTGCTGGATGAATGGGAGTGATACTGAATCTACTCTTTGAACTTAATTTTTCAAGGATTAGTTAGTGTTAGCTTGTCTTGTGATCTACTCATAGTAGCCTGCAGCTTCACTTTCCCTATTCTTTTAATCTTTTGTGACAGTCTTTTATATTACTCTTATCTTGGTCATAATGTCTAGTAATGCTGCATAGATGCAGTGAACAGGCAATAACTGTTTCCTTGTAGCAGTACTGTAGGTTTTTGCTAACCTCTCCAACCTGATGTTGCTTTACCATTAAGTCACATTCCAGCAAGGCAAGTGTCTTCGTATCAGGGTGGTGAAAGAACATGTGCCTTTAGAAAGGTGGCAGTTGCTGGGAAAGCTCCTGTTATACTCCATACTTCTGGTTGCCTGAGTCCATAGAAACAGTTTTGATGTCAAGATGGTACTTCTGAGTTTTTCTGCCAAATCTAAACTCTGTCCATTGTTTTCCTTTTGCTTTTGTTTTGTGTCTGTGCAACTCAGAAGTCAAACTAGGTCACCTAGCAGGTGAAGTCCAGTGTTAATAAGAGTAATTAGGAAGTAAGCTGTAACTGGTTTGTTGCTGGCCGTGTAAAGCAGGTAGTGCTCTGCATTCTTGAAGCCCATAGATCTAACAGATTAGCATTGCTTGTGAAGTCATGGTTTAAATTCTGTTTCCTTTGGAAGCATAACAGTGCAATAATTTTTTTTTTTTTAGAAAGAGACAAAAGTTGATGTCTCTCTAGCTTTGTCCTGCTGCTGATGTTTCTGCTTTCTAATGATTCACTGTAGCTATGAAGTGTATCAGTCTTACTCTAAAACAACATTATCAATCTGTGAGCCCACCACACAGTGCGGTGATTAAAATAGAAATAACTGGATCATGCGCTTAAAAGAAGTGAGTGCTTCATTCTAGTTCCAAATCAGTCCTTCTCTGAAGCAGTTAATCCTTGGCATTTTACAGGCAAGTACTGCTGTCTCTCTTTACCTCTCGTATGTGATGCTTTTCTGAAACACTTGATCTTCTGAAGTGCCATTTTCAATCTTGTAAATACATTTTCCTCTGAACAGTGCTCTGAGAGGTAATCAAGGCTGGGAGGTTTGTTTCTCTCTGGTCAGCAGAGCCATTAGTAACTCAGCAGTCTGCTGTTTTATAGGAAATTTTAGCTGATAAGTAGATGCACATTTTCTGTGGTGTTCCTTTCAAAAAGCTCTTAGTGAGAGCCTTCAGACGAACACAGAATAATGGCAAGCCTTGGGTGACTTGCCTAACTTCTTTATCAATTACTGTGTTAGAAATCTGTTCCAGCTCCTGTCTCTCTAGCTGGCCACCATCACTCTTGGTAGTTTCTCTACTATTTTTATTCCTCAGTGCTTTTTGACTTCCAGTGTTACACTTGGGACTTGACTCCACAGTCATGCATTTAGTGCCAGGAAAGTCTTTTTGTATAACAAATGAGCTTTTTTTTTTTTGTTTTTCTTGTTTCTTGTTGTTTCCTTCAGTTCTGCCTTAAGTACTTCTCCTTCAGTAATGGTCATGTCCTTCAAAGATGGGTGTATAAATGTATAACTTTTATTTTTACCAGATTATGTATGTTCTTTTAGATACACTTTAAACTTTAAAGATAGTCATTTTAATAACTGTGGATGTCAATATTTGAACCCTTTGTGCTAGAACCTATGCTCCTTACTTTCTTCTTTGTATCTACTTATAGAAATAACTCTCTACTTAGATAAGTTAGATGTCTTTAATGTTTCATCTTTAACATAATCCCGGTTTAGGTTTTAGGTGAGATACACTTGTCCTCAGAGCCAGAAGTAGGGTGATCTCCTTTTCCTGGTTTGAGTTTGTAGCTTCTCCAAGACTTGGGGATTGTGGGTAAAATAGCACATACTGTATGGAACCTTTATTTTTGAAGAAGATGCCAGTGTAACTGATCCAGGAGATATTGTTTTAGCTACTATGCCCCTGTGCAGAATTACAACCAACTTGCAGTGTGGCTTTTCCTTTTGTCTTCTAGGATGCCTGTATCTCACTAAAATATTCAGAATGATAATGTTTTATTTATTTTGTGTTTACTTCTCTATTTTGAGAGGCTTATTTACTAGAAGTCTTCCCATTTTTCTCTAAATTGATTTCTGTTAGATGCTCAGGATCTTGCAGGATCAGACAGATTAAAAACTAAAGTGTTAGTATCTGATATTTGCTGCTTCTCTCACTGGTGAAACTAGTAGCTAACTTTCTGTCATAGTGTTCCCAACACTGTATGTTACCTTACCCATCAGGATGGTGCTGGAAAGCAATTGAAATGTTTATAGAATCACCAGCAAAAGTAATGTTACCTTCATCATCTTTTTTCCCTGACTTCTGCCTCTTTGTAAAACACAGTACACACTTTGTCTTGTAGTACTATGTAACTCTAGAAGAGCACATTCTTCTAAAGGTATGTATCATCTGTTTTCATCCAAATCAGCTGTGAATCCTGTGAAGTGAGTTACAAGATTTCAGGATCTGCTTCTGCTTTAGTATGGCCAGCTTAATATGACATCTTCCAGGAACCTTCTTTAGAGGACTTGCAGTTAAGCCTGACCAACCACTGAAGCCAAATAAGTTTGCAGTGCCTTGTAACCTCCTCTGAGCTCTTGATAAGGCCTTTGGGCTATTCCTGCCCTCTGTCCTATCTCCTCTGAAGTAACCTGCTGCAGTTAACAAAAAAGAATACAGCAAGTCAGTACAGATAGTTCAGATTTTCTCAGTGTTTCAAATATTGTTTTTTTCTGCTACATGAAGATGATGCAACTTCCAGTGTCAACCTTTAAGGGAAGTAGTAGATGCCACTCAAGCAATTATTTAGCATTTCTATTGTATGTGAGTGTCTAACCTTTACAATACAAACTGATACAGCATTTTTAATTGGATTGCATGAAATGTGGTAAAATGCTGAAAATATGAAATAATTGGCTTGGTGTGATATAATTTGATTCTTCTGAACTTACACGGTTTACTGGTGCTGGCTTTGATAATTAAATGGCTTTTCAACATGGTCATTGTTGACCTAATTCTATTGGCAGTGTAGTCAGTGGGAGTTTTAATATTGACTACAGTGGGAACAGTTAGACCAACAGATTGCATTAGAAATCCCATGCTGTGTGTTTAATTTCACTTCCTGATACAACAATCTCTAAATATTAAAGTGAATTCTTGCCAAGACAGAAAAGCAGAACATGGCGCTTTTTTTGTCCTTACTGTCTCTGTATCCACTGTTATTAATGCGGTAGCCAAGTTACCAGATGAAAAAGAATGCCTTTTTCTCCAAACTTAAGGACATAAAATTTTATATCTCTTTCTCTGTTTTCAGAGCTGGCATTGCTGGTCCATTAAATTTACATTGGTCAGTTTTTTCTCTCAACAAGCAAACAAGACAACAGAAGAAAAATCCAAGGGGATTTGACTGTCTTATCCAATTTAGGATGAACTTGCATCCTTCTTATGCCCTATTAAATGTCCATCATTCTCCTGAATGTTTGGGAATTGCTTTCTTTTCATGCTCCATTGTAGGTTAATATTAATGCTATTTCTCCCCTACCAGCTCTTATTCTCTGTTTAATTTGTCCCACCATGGTATCTGAACAAATGATGAATAACCTGAATTTTGAGCCAGACCTTGAAAGTTATTTTGACCATTTATTGGTTCTTGCAGTTTTCCTGCTGAGACAAATTAGTCTGTTAATAATTAGGATATTACGTTTCCCATGTCACTTTGCTGTGGTTTATTTCATTTACTTTAGCAAGGTTATTGAGTTGCTTTATATAAGAGGCTTTTTTTATGTAGACACAGACACACACACACACACTGAGGGATTTGCTTGCCACTTCTGCAGGTAATGTTAATTAAACTATCCTCTGTGAATCATTAGCTAATGAATCTGTAGGTAGTTGACACTAAATAGAAAGTAGAGCATTAGATCTTCATCAGTGCTTTAGGGAGCCTTGGAAACTTCTGATTTCTTGCTGGAGTGCTTCACGATGGCACTGCAGTGTGCTAACATCTGCTCTCCTCCCTCTGTCAGCAGGCTTTATGTGGTACAGAAATAACACAAAGTGCCACCCATTTTCACTGATCTGTAAGGCGTTTTTTATTTTCCTTTCTAGAGGGTGCAGAAATAATCTTCAGCTGGCACCAGGGTAGTATCAGCAGTTCTAGCTTTGAAACGCTAGACTAGACACTCTTGCATATAGTAGTTGAGCATGGGAGTTTAGATATAAATGACTCTATAAATTAGTAATTCAGATTAATGTTTAGTAATGTTCTTCTTTACCCCAGGGAATTCTAGCATTCTTGAAAGATAGCCACTGTTCTTACTGCTTGCAGTCTTGAGTTATAGGGCAGGTGGCCATTGGGATGTAGGTTTAAATTTTTTTTTAGGGGATGTTAAAATCATATGTCTGTGTTTTGAATTAGTAGAGGCTGTCTCTGTCATGGTGAAAACTGAAAAAAAAGCCTAGTCTGTGTTTTTCCCTTTTTTCCATATTGTCAGGAGATTGTGTGCACAATAAATAAATAAGGAAGTACAGGATGGACTTCTCACATCAGAAAGTCACCTTGTAGAAAGAAAATGTGTCTGAAGATGTTTTCATGGATGCTAAGACCTGTGGCTAGTGGCAATTTAACTTGAAAAATTAGTTCCTCTAGGTTTCTTGATTTAGTCTGTAGACTTTGCCCTTTTATCTCCTTTTGTTTGCTGGAGCTAATTACTCATTCCTTTTGAAACCTGCTGCTGAGATTCTCTTCAACTGGAGAGTTCTGTAGAGTGTAGTCCTGCTCTGTTGTTCCTCTTGCTGATATTTGTCCATTTCAAAAGTATTTTCCAATTCTAGTAAATGTCCAAAGCAAATCCAAACCTGAAAACGGTTTTGTTTCTTTTCTCCCAGGGCTGCATATCGGTGTTGTTTCAAAAGCTGCTACATGGAGGTTTTTAAAAAGCATTTCTTGTCTTCTGCTACCTCTTACTGTGTGTGGCAAGATCTGGAACATGACACTTCTTTTTCCTTTGGTCTTTTCTCTTTAGCAACAAAGGTTGATATGTCAGCACTCAAGTTTGCAGGATTCCTTCTATTATTGATCTGCATCTTAATAGGCTGGAGGCCTGTGATAAATTTTGCATTTCTGATCTCAGGAACCTGCTGGTTACACAAAATCCTAAGGGTGAGGTGCAGCTTTGGCTGTGAACTGCAAATGCTGTATCTACAGTGGGAGGAGAAACGGAAGCTTTGAGCTTGGATTTAGATTTGGTTTTGATGAAATAGCTTGAAATGCTAACGAACTTTGCAGAAGAACCTCTGCTTTTGTGTTCCTGGGTTCCTCAAGTGTGTGGGAAACAGCCACGTAATAGACTTTCTTCTCAGCCCACGTTTCTTGCTCACTGACTTCAAAAAAGCAAAATGAAAAAAATTATAAAATGCACAGCTTGCTGGAGTGGGTTAGAAATGTGCTGCTAGTGCATTGCATAAGGAATATTTCAAGGCTCTGCAAGTAATATTCTCCCCACAACTGCTTGGGAAGGAGACAGGGCTGCAATTACAAATGGGGATTTGGAATCCAGGGAGAACAGACTTGTTACTTGTGCAAGGTCATAGAGAGTAAATTTCTGAACAGAGAAGAAAGTACTGTCAAGGTCTCTTTCAGAACTCCAGAGTCACTAATGGAGTCTCATTATTTTTAATGCTGTATAATTACAGGTCCCCTTGTGGCCTAGGAATGCAATTTCAGGGATTTTGTGTGATGGGCATTTTGAAGGTCCTCCAGTTTGACCTCCTGCTTGTTATACAGCTGTCATTACCAAAATCAGACTGGGCCATCCATGAGTTTGTCTAGCTCCTATCTTGAGACTTACAAGGATAGCAGTTCTGCAGCCTCTCTGTGAAGCCTGTTCAGTGCTGCACTGCCCTCCTGGGGAAGTGCCTTCTTGTGTCTGCTGTAGGACAATAGATAATAGACCCTTTCCCCTCATTCCCCAAGGCCCAGACATTTATTGTGAAACAGGATGAGATGTTGTTAAGAAGGTGCAATTTTGTCTGACACCACCTAACATTTCTGATTTAACTGGAAAAGCTTATGAGAAGTGAGATAGTTGTAAGATCTGATGACACTTAAACTGGACCTTTAAGGAAGGAACACAAAAGAAGTCTGCAGATTAGGCTCTTTTGCCTGCACTTCTGGGGATGAAAATGTGAACTATAACAGATCTCTTTGACTAACCAAAGGTTCTTCTGAGGACTGGGGTGAGCTTGCCTTTTGTTCTCCTCAAAATTCTGAGTTTTCTCTTTCATTTGCTCAGGTGCTGACATTGATTCATTGACTCTCAGTGGTTTTGTTGATACTTTTGAGACATTGTCAAACACTGAAGAAAGTGGACTTTAAGGTTACTCTTATATAAAATTGTCAAGAGGATTTAGTACAGTTACTTGTATGAATTTGAAACATTGGAAGCTTAAGAATCTCTCTAGCATACTCAGATTGACTAGGTGATGTCATTGGTGGGATCTTGTTTCTTGGAAAATAGTTTTATTATATAGTATTTTTAATGTACAATGATTTTCTTTCTTTTGCTGAAGGGACAACGGAGACCGATCGAGGCACCGAGCTCCCCGGAATGCCCGCATGTCTGCACCATCCCTGGGGCGCTTTGTCCCGAGGTAAGGCATCTATGTGTAAGAGCAGAAGGGGTGGAAGTCCTGGAGGTACCAGTTGCTGTGCAGCTCACTGGTGCTTTCAGGTGGATTCCTTTTCTTGCACAGGGCTTCTTTATCCTTGCTTTGCAGTTTCTGGGACTCCTGGGATGGCGTGGTTAGTATGAGCTGCTCATCCTGTGATGTTTGAAAGATAGCATGGTCTTAGTGCTTTTTACTTCCAGGTTGAGGTCATAGTGTGAAAGCAGAATAGGAGAAAAGAATCTGATCAGAGATTCTCAGCACAATGTGCTAGTTTGAGATTAGGAAACCATTGTGGGAGGTAGAGGATTTGTTTGTGCTGATCTTTGCAGCCACATTGATCACAGGAGGATCTAATCTGTAATTTACTTTTTGTTTGAATCAGGGAAGCAGTTGGCTAAGCAGAGGATTCCGAACTTCCCTCTACTGTAGTCTGCTGGAACGTGGTCATATTTCCTCAAAGTAATTGCAGTTGCTGTTCAGTGCTATATTACACAGGATGGCTTTCTCCATGTTTTACTCTCTTTGTTTTGCAGACGCTTCTTGCTGCCAGAGTACTTGCCTTATGCTGGGATTTTCCATGAACGGGGACAGCCTGGCTTGGCCACCCATTCCTCTGTCAACAGGGTCTTGGCAGGTAATGAGATTTCCTTGTTTGCAGCAGTAATGTATGTTAGTGGTGTTTTCTCATGAATCTGAGCAGAGAAGGATTGATGAGGAAAATTAATTCCAACTTTTGAGGTCCTGTGTAAGTTGTCTGAAGCAAGAGAAAGGACTGTTGGATTGATGTAGTAAGCTGTCATTCAAGTGCTTGAGCATTGCAGATTCTATGCTTCAGGTATATGTGTGGAAGTGTCTGCATGAATTTGGGACGGGTGTTAACAATTCTCCCTTTATTTAACTTCTTTCCCTATTCCTAGATGTCTTTTTTTTAAGCAACCTGACAGACTAATGATCAGCTTGCTGCAGGTCCTTCTAATTGAATTATAGGGTGCCTTGTTCATGTTCCGGCTAGGAAGACGCACACAAGGCAATGTGGGATTCAATTAGGATCTTAATAAGTGCATATTAAAAAAATCAGCTGCCACCACATACAGCACACAGGCATTTGGGAGCCTTAGAGGGCAAGCGGAGGTGGGAAGGGAGGTGGGGGAAAGAGGAGGAGGAGTATGGCAGTCTGGCAGTTCATGAATGAGATGGTTATAGATGACACATATCTTGAGGGTGAGCCTTTTCTGGCTGGGTCTGAGTTGCTCTGTAATTAACCCCAGTGCGGGGGAGTAATTTTAGAGCTTGGGGAAGAACAAGAGGTGATGTATGGACAGGTAGGTTGGGATGTGGTTTTCCTCCTTCCTTTAGGTAATCACAGGACCATCGCTGAAAAGGAGTGCTGAAAGTTTTCTCAAGAGGCTGCATGACCCTTTACCTTATCCTAAGGCACAGTCATCTATGCCTAAGCCATTTTTGACAGGATTTATCTAAGCTGCTTTTATTGGAGTTTTCCCAAGCATTTTGGGATAGAACTGTTGCCTGCTAATAGAATTGTTTTGCAGTGCTGGTTTAGTATGGCAGTGGTCTTGTCTTTGATAGTAGATTTCCATCATCTCCCAGACTTCTGTCTCCCTGGACATTTTGGGTTGAGTGGTTCCTAGTGCTGTTGCAATGATCTTAAGAACTCAGCCAAAGTCTCATCCAGAGCACGTCTGCATGTATCCCTTAGGAAACAGTGGAGCTAACCTGTAGCGTTAGCTGACGCATGTACTTGCCTGTGTTTGCTGCCTGTGTGGGCTTTGGCTGCTGGCACGTGGAAGCAGCACACTGGCAGAAAATTACTTGCTGCCAGGCAACACTGCAGAGCTCTTGTGTCGCCCAGCATTGCTGAAGACACTTGCTTTCATCCTTGCACTTTACCTGTTCCATTGTGGCTAGGAAATAGCCTGGTTTTTCTATCTACACTTTTTGGGGAATTTTAGCCCCAAAACACACATGCTTGCTGTTTCTTGCATGTATGCCAAGGAGAACAAAGGAAGACAGAAACTGTAATCATGTGAGTTTCAAAAAACAAAATCAGTCTTTTCTGTGTGAGCCTTTGTAATGCAAGGTTTCTTGGCTCTGGCAATGTCATGGAACCTCACACTGTACTGGCTGGGGTTCCACAGTAAAGACTTTTATTGACTTAAATATAAAATTAATTCTTCCAAAGCAGTAACTGCTTGTGTTAGGTTGTTTTAATATTTGATTTATTTTACCCATGTTTTCACCTTTCAAAATGTTTTTTTACATCCATGCTCAAAAATTTCTTTATATGTTGCAGAAAAAAGGAGTGTTGAAATTGCAAAGATTAAGTGGAGGCATGACAGGCAAGAACTAGGAGACGAGGGTGCAATTTTGGAATAGCCAGAGAATTTCAATATGTTGGTCAGCAGCATTGTCATTTTCAGTATTGTATTTCAGAGCCATTGAAAGTTACAGTGCTGATAGTATACTTTTCTTTATATTTAGCCTGTGCCAAGGCTTGTGGTAGCTCTTTCTTCGGTATCATAATGAAAAACCTCTATTCAAACTCAGAAGTACTTTAACCCTGGCCTGGTAGTTATGGGTGAGGTTGACAGCCTTGACTGAGGAAAAAGTCAGTCATCTATTTTCCCATTAACACAGGCTAATCTAAGCTTGAATGCTTTGAATTGCTTCATTCTACCATGTATCCAGACTGTCATTTTTGAATTATGTTTAAATGCAAAAATACCGAATGTATTTCTTATGTAACTTCTACAGCATTTGAGAAGAGATACCAAAAAACCCTGTATTGCTAACCTGACAGTTTTTTTTAAAAGCTGACAGTAGACTTCTGTGATCAAGAGTAAGTGAGAGCTGCTGTTTGGGAAAATACATCCAATTATACTTCTGCTCCTGTCCACTGCCCCATTTATTGCTATATGCTGAGAGGAAATCAAAGGAGCAGATGGAGATGTTAGTGTGTGAATTACTGTGGTATGCTGACTAAATTTCTTAATGTCAGAACTATTGCTGTCAGGTTGTGTCCATTTACTTTCAGCTCTCTACTTTATGTGAACAGCTTTCCGTTGTTTAAGTGTCATTCTCATGCAAGTGTAACACAGACAATCACTGCACACTAGGGAAGACTGCCTTGAGACTAAATCCTTAGAGTCAAGTTTAATGAACCCCTAAAAATTACAGGTTATTTATGCAGATGGACTAGCACAGCAATGCAGTGGGTTGGGCAGAATGACTAACATGCCACGCAGATCTTAGGTCAAATCAGAGCCCTTTGTACTAGTCAGGGGACTGGTGGCCATCCCTGTGCCAAGGCACTTCCAGGCAAAGCATGGGAAAGGTGGCAACAGATGGGTAAGAGTAGGTGGGAGCCCAGGGGGAGAATGAAGTGATACCAGTCAGCATGACAGACAGAGAGATCTCCATGCCAGCAGCCTAATTTGCATGGAGCACTGGAACAGCAACTCGCCCCAGTAGCACCTGCCTGCCTCCTTATCGAGCAGTTCAGATCTTTCAGCTGATACAGCATGCTGCATCACTGTGCTTTCTGGCACCAAGTATAACACCATGTGAAAATATATTACATCAACATTGTTACCTTTAGCATTGAAACTTGTAATCACACCAAAAAGTGTTGGTAGTTTGACAAGTTATATTTTTCTGCAAAGTCTACATTGATTGGCAGTAATTACACTGTCCTCCTTTAATCCTTTATTAACTGAGTCTTATATCAGCTTTTTCATTATTTTGTCTGGAATCAATGTCAGGTTGACAAGACTGACAGTCTCATCCTATTTCAACCTTTTAAAATACTGGTATAACACTAGCATATTTTTCAGTCTTCCATATTCCCCTTTATTTCAAGACTCATCAAGAAACCTGAGCTCTTTTAAGGCTCTTGGTTGTGTGGGCTGCAAGGCACCCTGTGCCCTCTCTTCTCCTTGGTGAACTGCCCTGAGTGATGTGGTTGTGGTCTCCAAGGAAACATCCATACAGTGAAAGCTAGTTGATGTGGTGGTTTGCTAAAGTGGTGATGAAAGCAGTAAATATATTTTGGTTTCTCACTTCATTATAGGTGGAATACTGCATCTTGGTGCCATTTCAGTCTAGAGTCCCTTGGGTTCTTTGCCATTTGTGGGCCAACAGAGTGGGGCTTTGATTTTTGCTTTGGTTTTCTTTTTCCTTCTTTTTCAAATTTTATTTTTTCCCCTTCTACACTTCCCAGGAGAAACCAAAGAGATGTTCTGGGGGATGAGGTTACACCTTTTCTAGTGGGAGTTAGTACTGCTGCAAAGCTCGGCAGCGTTAATATGTACAAGGAGCACACAGCTAAGTATTGTGTTTACTACCTCCTAGTGCTTTTTTGAAATGTTTCTGTAAGCTGAGTATTTCTGCCCACTGTTTTGTTTGCATTTGTTGTTTGTTTTGTTTCTTTGGTTCATTTCTTTGTTGTTTTTGGTTAGGTCTTTTTGGTTTTTTTTAAAATAAATTTCTCTTTGTCCTAAGTTGCATTGTGAAGCAGGACGCTGTTAAGTTGTGATGGCCATGTTACAAATTTTTTTTGGCATCTGGTAGCACATACCAGGATGTCCATTTTAATATATTTTTTAAAATCAGTAGATACATCTAAAAGAAAAGATCTGCATCATTGCCACTGAAGTGCTTGTGACCTCTTGTTCCCCCCTGTGAACTTTTGTCTCCAGGCTTTATAGTAATTGACTGCTTTGGGATGGACAGAGACATGCTAATAGTATAGTGAAACAAAGAAGGCTTTAGTTTCACTTCACTGGAAGCTTAAGGGAAGAAGAGAATCAGTGTTTCCCAAGGAACTTTGCAGGAGGCTTTAAAAATTGACACAAATGCCATTTTGTAGGCATTTCTGTTACTCATTAGGAGACCTGCAGATTAAAGTTTATGGTAGAATTACCTAGCTTTATGAAATGCTTCTGTCTTGCCTCACTTTGTTTTACTAGGCTCCTATTCAGCTATGTATATCTCAACAAACAAAATATTTTTCCTTGTTGGTCATAGGTCATGCTTATCTGTTCTGGCTTTGCCATCAGACTTTTATCTGCTTTAACACAATCCAGCACAGTTGCTCTGAGTCTTCCACCTTGTTGGGGAGATCCAGATTCAGCAGAGCTTAAGGGTTGGGTGATGCAAATCCTGTATTAACAGTTTCTGAATGATTTTGTTGCTATCTCAGGGTAATAAATTCAGACCAGAGACTGAACACTTACATGTAGACAAAGAATGAGCTTGATTACAGATTTTTCCATATCCCACAACCTCTTCAGGGTATAGCCTGCCACAAGAGCAATAATGGTTCAGCTTTGGATATCTCTGCTGGAGTTGTCAAAGTGAGCTGTCTGTAGCCTTGTTACTCTGGGGTGGGGCTGAGGGTATTGAGGAAGCTAAGAATCAGTTGATCCCTTTAATGGGAGTCTAGAATTTCAAAGAGTGGCTGAAGAAGTTTGGCTGTTGTTTTCCCAAAATCCCATAAGCTGTGCTGTTCCTCAAAGCTCTACTTCCTTGGAGACTGCAAAGTCATGGGTCTTCTGGTGGATTTCTATACTTCAGCCAGCAACTGCCAACACACAGTTGTTAGAGTGTATGATGTTTCATTATGGTGAAAATTAGCTAAGATGGATAAGTGCCATCCTTCTGGCATGGGCAGATGTGATTGAACATGTGATAGTTCTAATAAGAATTATGGTGATGACCTCTCAGCAGTGACACGCAATAGTTAAGGTGCCTTCTGGTGCACATTCCCAACCTGTTAATCATTCCAGCTTTATTTAGGGCTACTATTTACAAGTGAATGGCTCTAACCTAAAGCCAGCTAAATGGATATTGGTGAGCCTGTGGTACATGCAGCTGCATAGAGTATTGATTGCCATTGCAAGTACAGTTAGCCTTACAGTAACCTTTCACTTCTGCACTAGTGGTAGAACTGATCATGATAAAAGGCTTCTTTACCTTCAAAACCATGTTGAAGGCAGATCTCCAGTTCCTCTGGCATTTCAGGTTCTTGTCTCCTTTGGCTCACGTCGTCTTGATCTAATCCTATTCTCTCATGTACAGTATGCTGTTAATTCTGTTCTGAGATGCTCCCATCCCTCAAATGTACTTGTAGTGATGGACAGCTGTGCAGGGTAAGACAAAGATAACTAGAGAGCTTCAGAAGGCCAGCAAAAGACACATTGCCAGTTGTCTCTGGTGTACCCATTTTTTTTCAGTATTAGTAGTTATGCATTTTCTGTCTGAGTTCTCTGAGACTTGAGTGTTATTCTGAATCTGTACCTTCAGCTGTCCATCACTGGCTTATTGATATTGGCTTGCTTCTGCCTTTTCATCTGAGACAACTGTGTGAATTTGAATTAGTGTCCTGATCTAATCCTGCTATTCACGGTAGACAGTTCTGTAGAATAATGGAATCAATGAACATAGCTGTGAGGCTTTCTATGCTGCATGTTTCTGTTATAAGTCTGTTTGGTACTGCTAAATATGGAAATATGTGAACCTTTGAGTAACTTTATTTTTATGGTCTTTCTGTGATCTACGTCAGTGGACGCTAAATGATATAAGCAGCTTAAAATATGCCTCAGATTCTTATGTGGCTTGAGAGCTATAGATACCTGTCACCTTCATCACAGACTTGAGAACAGTTTATAATTCCTGTGAAAGTGCAGCCTCTCATGCAGAAATGCAAGGAAAAAAAAGACTGTATGGCTGAATTGCAAATAAATTACCTTCTTACAGGAGGGAATGATGGAGAGTGTCTCTTCATGAGACTGGTCAGGGATATCCTCAGAGATGCTTATTTCCTCAACACGGTACTTAAGCTTCTGAAGACAATAGGATTTTGGAAATGTGGCAAAGATTTTGTGGCATTCTCCTATCTAAGTGTTCACTTATAAATTTGCTTTGTGTATTCTAAAAACTTACTTGCAGCCCTTGAGCTTTCACCTCAGCTCTTAACTGCCTTTATCTCTCACCAGCTGGTGTTTTCCTAGGTCAGCCTTCAACCATGAAAGTTTTCAATGTTGTTGCTCAATTAGAGTATCTCATAAATAAAATCTCATGGTAGTTTGGTATACTATGTGGAGAATAAAGTCATATACTGTGAGTTAACCTTTTTGTACTATTAGATCCCTTCTTGATATCCAGTTCATGGATTCTGTAGCTGTGCCTAAAGGATTATACCACATCATGATTATGGTCAGAAATTGAACTTCTTAGCATACATTCTTCAAATGAAATCCCTTTCCCAGAAGATAGAAGACAGTTAATTAATGCTTAAAAAAACAAGCTCAACTTTGTGGTGACATTGGGATCAGATATCCACAGATACTACATTTTTCCTAGCAGGTCCATCTTTACAATACTTTAGTAATTTTTCCCTGTATTGCAAGACACTAGTGAGTTTGTGTTTTCCGGCTCTGTGCTTTAATTGGCAGTCCAGCTGCCTTTTTTCTGGTGCTGTATTCTGTGTCATACTGTTTGTTGTACCTTGGCAGAGTCAAGGCTGATAGGTAGTTGATGCAATTAGCCTTTGAATGACCTACAGGCAATCTCTTCTGAAATGCTAGTCCAGTGAAAAGACCCCCTCAAATGTTCCTAAGCTGGTGACATTCATTTTGATGCAGATGAATGCTCCTCTGAGCTAAATGGGATTTAGATGTCTACCTAGATGTCTCCTGAAAGTGGATGATAGGTAGTATAAGAGAAAGCCATTAACATATGCATTTATGTGATGGAAGAAGTTGTGTGTGTTGTTTCCTGTTAGCCTTTCCCTCACATCTAAAATACCAAATTCTGTATTGAGAGTCTGAGTAGTTACTCATCCTTATTTTGTTGTTCACTCCTGCTGTACGCTGTCATACACAAAAAGCATAAACAGCCAGAAAGTGTCGGGGTACTTTCTGTATGGAATAATTTTAATCTGGCTGTCTGCTTATTATGCTCTGCTTGCTCTATCTCTCTGTTCACTTTCATCTTCCACTTAGCAAAGATGTGCTCTGTGGTCACAAAGACTTCTCTCTTTACATCTGTGACTTTTGTTGGAACATTAAGAGTGCAAAGCACTGGAGATTGTAGGGCAGATGGAATGAATTTGCATCACAGCCTTTGTAAGATGGTATCCCCTATTTGGTTCCAGAGACTAGAGTACTCTAAAGGCTTGACTGATTCCAAAATCAGTTTAATTTCTAAAATAAATTTTGTGTATCAATGTCTTTGTATGCAAAGAACTTTCACACCTGAGAACTGGCAATTTTCCATGAATCTCTTAAATACTGCACAGTAAAGGCAAGCTAAAGAGTCAAAATCATGCTATTAGCACTTTAAAGCCTGCTATTGCTCAGTCCTTTTTGTTCTTGTCTTTCCTTTATGCTTTTGTAACTCAAGCCATAGTTTATCACAATCTGCTAAGTCTGGGAATGTGTTAATTGAGAGGAATGTGAGTCAACTGGAAATAAGAATCCACAGCTATGTGCACTATGGGAGGTATTTACACTGTAATTTTGGGGTCAATTTTGGGAGGCCAAGCTTCCTGCATAGTTAGCAGGGAAAAAGAAGCCTCTGCTCTGAGGATTCATCTTCTGAAGTGAGCTGAAATGAGATGCTCTGAATCTTCTATGGAGCTGCCAGTATATTTAACACTGATTAGATAGAGAGTTTTGGAAGAGTAGTTTTCTGCTGTGGGTTACTTAGATGCCTAAAATTAGGCAGGCTACATCCTGCTCTGGTGGCAGAAAGGATGTTATCTAGAAGAGATCTTCATTCATCACTTGGATCAGAGTGCACTCACAGCAAAATTGGGAGGAGTAGGTGATGAACCAGAAATTTATGCTGCTGTTCAGAAGGACCTTCATAGACTGGAAAATGGACCAGCAAATCTCATGAAGTGAGATGCAGAGTTGTACATCTGGGGGAGAATGACCCCATGCACCAGTAGAGGCTGTGGACTTACTGTCTGGAAAGCAGCTTTGCAATGACCTGGATGTTATGTGGACAGCAAGTTGAACATGAGCCAGCAAATGTGCCCTTCAGAAATTAAGGCCATCAGTGTATTGTGTTGAATTAGGAAGAGCATTGCCAGCAGATTGAGGGAGGTGATTATTTTCTTGAGGCCTGGTAAGGCCGTATTTGTAGTACTTTG
Source organism: Oenanthe melanoleuca (assembly GCF_029582105.1). NCBI lineage: Eukaryota > Metazoa > Chordata > Aves > Passeriformes > Muscicapidae > Oenanthe > Oenanthe melanoleuca. The sequence continues at coordinate 23,684,392 of NC_079339.1, forward strand.
TCCAGTTCTGGACCCCAGCGCAGGAAAAACATGGACATGCTGGATTAAGTGCAGTGAAGAGCTACAAAGATGAATAAGGGTTTACAGACTGACTTTAGAGAATAGATTGAGAGAGACTCAGCCTGGAACTCTTCAGCCTGGAGAGGAGAGGGCTTGGACTGGATCTTGTCAATATGTATAAGTAACTGAGGGAACGAAGAGAGCCAGACTCTTTTCAGGGATGCTCAGTGAAAGGATAAAAGGCAGTGGACCCAAACTGAAATTCTGTTTGAACTCAAGAAAACTTTTTCTTGAGAGTGGTCAAATTCTGAAACAGTTTGCTTATGGAGATTATGGGGTCTCTATCTTTGGAAATATCCAAGTTTGCCTGGAGAGTCCCAGGTAACCTGCTGTAATTCACCCTGCTCTGAGCAGGAGAACGATGTAGATTATCTCAGAGGTCCTTTCCACTCTCAGTCTTCAGTGATTCTTTGAATTGACTGAGTACACAGGAACAGTGAAATAATGTTGTGGTTCTGTGTAGGTGAGAATAGAGTTTGTTGAAGTTCTGTTAAACCCTATTGCAGGAATAGGTACAGCTGCTTCTGGTTGTATGTATTGGCTGACATTGTCTGCTAGTTCTTTTGTAAAACATTATGATGGTTGTTACTGCAGAGGACTTCTGGCTGTTTCAAGGTTTGTCTGAGAGAGCTGATGTTACTGGAGATTGCTTTGTTACTAACTTTCCGTGGGTTTATATTTCTTTTGTGCCAAGAGTCATATTGTGTTCCTTTGAAAGCTGAAAACCACTCAGTTGTCTGCTTATGTAGCAGAAGTGTCTATAGAAAGACTTGGTCTGGATAATTGGCTGTACATTGTGAGTATAATTTACAGTTTTATTTGCAAGTGAGATTAGAACAAGCACAACTCTGAGTCAGAGTGAGTGCAGGCCACTTCACAGGAGATGCTTGATGAGGTCTGAGGTGACAGAGATTCTTGAATACTATCTGCAAGTGATACTGCACTGAGGTTAGCTTGTAAGGATCTGCATTTACTCAAGTGTGCCAATTACTGTCTGTGGCTGGCTTCATTTCAGGAATTGTGGAGACTGTTTGCTTTGGGTTGTCCTTGGCTATGCTGCCGTGTGAGATAGTTGTTAGAGCAGTGTGTACAACTGTCCTCCATAAGATAAAGTCCTATTAAAGGGTTAAAAGACCCCAAACACAGAGCCTTGAAAGTGCTTGTTACAGTTCTACCACCCTATATCCAGAAGAGATGATAGTGCAATTGCAAGGTTGTTACCAGCACTTCTAGGTTTTCATATGCATTTGTGGAAGACTGTTTAAATGGGAACAATGGTACTCAAAGCCCTTGAATTAAACTGAAACAACAGGGAAGATTTTGGACAGATAAAGAAGCGGTTTTATGGAATGACTGGGCCAGAGGTAAGTGAAACAATCCAGTCGTTAAGCTTCCTTAATTAATGTTGACCTTTCAAAGAGCCAGGTGTTTGGGTTCTGGGGTCAATCCACTTCTGACTGTAGACAGTAAAATATGGAGTGTGAAAGTGGCAGCCTTGGAGGGCCCTTTGTTCCCAGTGGTGATCCAGGCAATGATGCCATTGTGACTGAGTATTATTACAGCTCAGAGTTAGATGAGGTACTTTGGGACCAGTAATGTGTATCCCATTTGTAGTTTTTGAAGCCTGGTTTTGGGCGTTGTAGTGACTCCGTAAATGGCTTTGGGGAGCACAGCGTGAACCAATGGAATATGAATTCCTGTCATGATGCTACAGCTCTACAACCCTATGTGGGCAGGCAATATCAGGAAGCATGAAACTACTGTTGTGTTTTTATATGGCTTTATTGACATCATTCCAGATGTTGTTCAAATCCATCTGCAACTCTTTGTATCTACATTTCAGAAGGACTCAATATAACTGTAGGAAGAATCAGCTGAGGAAAACTTCAGCTATAGAATGACATAAGCTTAATGTACTTAGCTGATCCAAGAAGTAGTGGGTAGTTGTTACTTGATTGATCTAGATATATCTGTGAAGGAAAGATTTCTCATAGAGCACCCTTTAATACAATAGACAAAAGGCATATAAAGATGGAAAACCTGATAGCAGAACAATTTAGCTCGGAAAAAAAAAAGACAGATACTTGAGCAGTGGTGTTGGGAGTTTTTTTATTTCTTGAAGTCCTACTGCATAAAGTTCACCACTTACCTTGAGGTAACTGATTGCTGAAACAGGTGGCTTTTTTTCCACTACATGGGGTGTTTAAACTAGCAAAATTACTGCTGGATCTCAAAGGAAAATTTATGATCATAGTACTGGTCTTAAAGTTCCTGGTACATGTACAGGAATTTTCATAGGGTGTCTTCAGTGGTCCCATTGCCAGAGAGGTTTTTCAGCCATTTGCATCATGTCACAAGCTATGGTCTGTTCCAGTGCTGCACAATGGAAGCAACATTGCATCTGAGAAAGCTTGTATAATGTCTTCTCTGATGCAAACTTTAGTGCCAGTAAGCCTTTCTTTGTATCGGTGGTTGTGAATCTAAAGCTGCCTTTGAGATTCAGAAAGGTATTGGAGAGAGGTGATCATGTTCTTAAAAATGAAGGGTGCAGGCTGATTCCTTTTGTGTGCCTTGTTAAAGAGATGAATTTCTAGATATCATTATATCAGAAGGGGTAGGGCTTTGCAGAAGTGCTCATCTTTTGTGGGCGGTGAGGGCCCCTTGGGGACCTGTCTCTTTGTGGGTGGTAAAACTGACTTAGCCATAAAAGTATTTTCCCAGAGCTTGCTGCCTCCTTTTAAAAGAGGGAAAAAAGTAATAAAAAAAAATTACCCACGCTCCAGAGCGCAGAGGGGAGGCAGGAACCCGTGCAGACTGTGGTGCAGAGGGGTAGCAATCCTCAGTGGCCTGCCACATTTGGCTGTCATCTTTGAAGAAATTTGTCATGATTTTTGCTAATGTGTTTTATGGGTCAGGGCAGCAGGGAGCAGACCCAACAGCACAAAGCACATCCTGAACCTGATTTGCTGCACCCAGTATAGAATATCTTCATAGACATTTTTATAGCCACCTTGCCATAAAGATGGAGCAAGTTCTTGCTATGGCAGCTTAGTTGTGTGTTGAATAATGGATCTGGTAGGAATGCCATGTACTGATCTCCCCCTCCCTTTTGCAGGGAGATAGGATTGTATCACTGGATGTTTTATTTGTGATTGAGCATTAATGTCTCAGTCTGTTATCACTTAATGCATACAAATCAAAGGTTGTGTTAGCTATTAGATTCAGAAGTAGTGGTTTTTATTCCACATAGTATCGTTACTCAGCTGGTACTGTTGGTTTTATGCTTCTGGTCTGCTGGCTTTGCTTGATTGTGGGGGAAGATATATGGGAAGATCTTGGCAGGGTTAGTGACAACTTGCTTGCTTCCTCAGAGTTACTTTTGACTTGTGGGTTTATCTTACCATGAGTGGTTTACCTTAACATGAGCCCCTAAAAGTTGCCCCTTGTGTGGAACCTGGAGGAGTTTTAAAAAATGCCTGTGGCAAGGGCAGAGCCTAGGAAATAAATTTAGGCTTCAGACTTTCCCCAAAACATGAAGGCTGGATTTGTCAGTGCTTTTGGGTTGTTAAAGATGTGGAAGGTGTTAAGTGTCTTGCATGAGATAGGGAAGCTCTTGAAGAAAACTGAGCAGAGAAGCCAAACAGCTTTTGTGCAGTAGCAAACACAGGCTCTAGTCAGGATGAGAGCACTAGGTAAGTTCCTATTAGCTTTTTAACTCACTGCCTCAGAACTCAAAAGTAAATGCAGACAGCAGGAGATTTTGTAAACTAGAAAATATAAACAGGATCCAAAGGTAGAGTTGTACCTCATATGTGTGCCTCCATGCCCTGTGTTGTTTTTAAATTAGTGTACCTACCACCTCTGGAATGTGACTGAAGTGGGAATGGTCTCCAGCATTTGCAGGAGCTCAGAGCTGGTTTTGAACTAAGCGAGAGCTGCAAGTTAATGCTGCTAAAGGAAGCTGTATTTTGCTTTCTTGAGCAGTAGGTTGACACACTCTCTTGTTGAGCTCAGTGTGGGCTGTAATCCAAAAGCCCTGGCAGGCAGGAGTTATGTTTCTTAGAGTTCAAAATCAGCAAGAGCTGTGAGCCAGCCTCTGCAAGTATAACAGCTCTGGACTCTGAGTTCCCTCATAGCCTGGCTTCTGAGTTCCACTTTTGCTGCTCTGGGAACCAGATTCACTAGTTCCTTCCCCTTGCTTCAAGCACTGCCTGAAACAAGGTACAATTTCAGCTATATCAATATGCCAGGTTTTGCAGGTGGGAAGGAGTAGGGAAGTGTGGTTTATGGCCCATTAGATAACTTCAGGGCTGGCAGCAGAGTGTGGAAGAAGTTGTAGTGATGGTCATAATTACTTGGTTGTCTCTTTCAGCATCTTTGGGGCTGGTTAGAGTGGTAGTGATAGGTAGAAGCCATTCACATAAGGCAAGGGAGGAGCAATCGAAGAATCAAAAATGTTAGTACCTTTGCTAAGAGAGAGTTGATGAGGACAGTTAGATTGCCAGTCCTGAGTTTTTACCAGCAAGGGGGTCACTAGAAGTAGAGCAGGTTCAGTAGTAGTTGAGATGGAAGATATGCTGGAGAGGAAAAAGAACAGTGACTGTCAGGAGTTCATATACAGTTTGAGAGCTAGAGATGAGAAGGACATATGGGACAATACATTTCCTCTTCTCATCCTAGTCATCCAAACTGTGATCCAGAGTCACTGAGAAATTTAGAGATGCAAGAAAGTAATGCATATTTATATTGTGGGAGGGAGGAGAAGAGCATACACATGTTTACTGACAAATGGCAAGGGATAGAAATTGATACAAAAAGGTGAAAAATCATAGAGGAGAGTGGAGTGCTTAGAAGGATTGGGAACGTGCTTTTGTTATGGGAAGAATTGCAGGAGGGAAAGGGAAGGTTAAAAAGGTAGAGGAAGTAATGTCACTTGGTAATTTTCTTATAAGCAGCTGGGATTCTGCACAGAGACAAATGGAAGCTGGAGGAGGGGAGGGTTTGAGGAATGAGTCAAAGGTAGCTGGGATTGCAGGCGTGGGTTTCAGTTAAGCTGGAGAAACACTTTGTCTTCTTTCAAACAATTGTTCGTATTAGCATTATGGTGTGGGCATGCATGCTCCCATCCATGTGATGTCTCCTGGTGTGCTGCACACAAGAAGCTGTTTGAGGATTTGTCTTTTGGTTCACCACAGATCAACTGAATCATATCTCTGGGCTTCTCTGAGGTGCCAGAGTAGAAAAGTGTAGTAGAGGGAATTGGTCTGGTCGCAGTTTTTCTTAGTGTTGTCTTGCAATAGATGGTGGAATGGATACTGATATCAGAGGAGGATCAGGCTCAAAATTTGGTGGGGAAGGAAGGAGGCAAATACCCAACATGTACATATACATCCCCACAACCCCATTATGTGAGGACACTGTAAAGTATAAAGGAAATCCGAAAGTACTTTGCCAGAGTGTGAGGAAAACAAGGCACAGGAGTAACAAGGCTGAGGGGAGACAAATAACTAACAGTGCTTATGGACTGGAAATCTTAGCAAGATGAAATAAAAGAGAAGGGCTGATGGTAAATCCTGGAAGGCATTAAGTTGTGGTGGAGAGGGACTCAACAATAAAGTTTAGAGAAAGATCTCATAGGCCAAATGGAGTGAGAAAATTTGCAAAAATTTTGAAAGGTGAAGTGAGAAAGCATTTTGCTGAGGTCTTTATTGGATTCTGTACGTGGAAGACATGTAAGTTATGCAAGGGGAGTGTGTTTCTATATTTTCCTGGCCCAGCTTGACTGATGAGATTCCATGGAAGAACCCTCATTCATGGATACTGCATGTCTGACAACACAAGAAACAGTGAAAGCTGAAGACAAAAACCTGTCATAACTTCTCTGCTTTTAAAGAAACTATCTGTAAGTGGATGTCAGTCTTCCTGATCACTCCTGTGATTTTAGTGAGCTACTGCCTAACTTCTGCTGTCCTATGACTTGTGAGGCCTAATAAAATTGTCATTTGGAACTGTGATTTTACACTGAGTCCTAGCACTGAGGCTAGCTTAGAGTGTTCATCATCTTCTAGAGTGTACCACTGCTGATTCTTTGATATGGTAGGAGCTGGACCTCTGACTGCTGCTGTGTTCCAGATCCTGGAACATTTCACCACAGTTCCTTTTTAGTTAGTGACCCTTACCCTCCAGTAAAACACAGCTTGCTCCCAATCTTGATTGTGAATAATTGAAAATTTTACTGTAAACTAGTAAATTGTGATTGTCCTATGTTCATCATTTGAAATTTCTCTCCAGTTTTGCTTGTAAATGCTGTATGGAATAGCTGTGGTGGTTATTTTGTACTGCAGCTTCTTGGACAGGTCTTTTAAGGACCCTCTGGAAGCATTATGAGCTAATTCCAGATGGATTAAGGTCAAGTCTGCCCTAAAAAAGAAATAAAACCCATCTAAGTATCTATTCATTGTGCAGTGCAAGACCTGCATGATGAGTATCTAAGAAGTACTTCTGCTGCCTTAGTTCTTCTGGATGTGGTTTTGAGCTTGACTTTTAACACTTTTTAAAAATAATGGGATACAGTGGTAGTCTCCTTTCATCTTGGAGTCAGTTTTGTTATTGCAGTGGGTTGGACCTGTCTGCAATGAGCTGAGCTGTGGCACTGATTTACAGAAGTCACTGCAAGATTAGGAGTTTGGCCAAACTTCTTGGTGGTGTCCTGACTTCTGGGAGCCCTGACGCTGCATCACTGTTACAGATGTTGTATGTTTCCTTTCATGGTGTTACACATGGTCTGCCAAGGTGTGGACTAGCACGCTGTGTCAGTCCTGCTCAGCATACTCTGGGATCTGGGTCACCCCTTGAGTCTGAATCTCTGCACTGGCTCCAAACAGAGATCCCTGTGCACTTGCCGGGTGCAGCAATCTGCTTTGTGCGTTAAAGCTAGTGGCAATAAGGAATAAGTCTTGTTTCCATTGCTGTCATCTAGATCATGCCAAACCAGCCTCAAAACTTCTTCCATGAGAAAGTGTTCAGAACATTGTGATAGTGCTTTATTTGTTATACATTTCTTTTACTTCGTTCTATTACAGTTGGAATAATGTGGTCTCCCCATTACATTCTTCCAGCCTGGGCTTCCTCCTTTCCATCTCGCCATGCTTTAAATTTAAACTGCCTTCCTATGAGTTAAACTACTGTAAGATTTTCTGTTTTCTTAGCTTGCTCGTTTTCTGCTTTCTTTTGGCTGTGTGTCTGTTCACTGCTTTATCCAGCAAACAGCAAGTCTGTCTGCTTGTTTTCCAGCTCCTGTCCTGCCTTCTCTTCTTCTTGCTCTTTTAGATTGGCGATACCTCGTGATGTGTCCTGCTCACAGAATATTATTCCTGTGAAAATCCACCACTGAGCATGTTTAGCTAGTGCTCTGTATTGTGATGGTAGCTCAATCTGTCACCAAGCTGACACAGCGTTTTCATTATCAGTTTTGGGTGCACTGGGCTGGTGCTGTAGTACAGCAGTCCTGAAATATGTTTAAGTATAATAATAACTTTTGCAAGTCTTCCATCCACTGGCAAGTACAAGCCTCTGAATACGTCTTTGTGCTTGGCACTTTTATTAATAGTGTCTACTACTATGTCCACAATGAAAAGTGGCTCCAGTGTGGAAGCTTGTTGTTGTACAGATACAATGTCAAATCTGCAGAATTCAAATCTTTCCAGGGAGCATACTGCTTCTTGGATCAGTGAAAGTTTGTGTTTTTGCAATGTGGTGGTTGATAAGGCATGCAGGTGCTCTACAAAGATATTTCTGAGGGTTTTTCTCCACTGCAGATGGGTGTTTTGGCATAAGACATGCACATTTCAAGTTGTGCTAAGCACACATTCTTGCAGTAAGAGCTGCAGAGGCGGTAGCAGGAATTTGGCTTGCTGATTTGTTTGGATTAATAGGATTTCATGTAGTTAAAATGCACTCACAATGGAAAAGGCTTTTCTGTATAAAGCAGTTTGACTTGTTATTTTTGTGTCTATTCTACATCTGTCTGTTGGTGTAGCTATATTGGTTAGATGGGAGTGCTGTTACAACATTATTTGAGCCTCTTAGGAAGGGGAATTACTTAGTGTGAACTAAAACTGTGGCCACACTAATGAGCTGTGGAATTGATGATAAAGTATAACCTGTGTGGAATATGGGCTAGAGTTGGCAACAGTCATGCCACACAGTCTCAATAACAAGAAATTGCAAGTCCTCGGTATTATCTAAAACTATAGTCAACAGTTTTGGCAACGCTAGTTAGTCTGATACATGTTAACATCCATGTCAGATGAGGGAACTGCAGTAGACCTCATAGACAGTGTGATGTGGCAGCTGTGGAGGACACAAGCATTAGCCTTGGGTGGTAAGGATATTCTGGTTAGGTGGCAGCAACCCTCTGAATCAGTTTTTTATTGCTGCACTAGAAATATTCCTCTGAATCCAGACACTGCTAAGCTAGAAGGGTAACTTCTTCAGTGGCTGTTGGCAGCAAAAATGTCTTAATACCATACTGATTCAGCTTCTCAGTGCTTCTGTTCCTGGCCAAGGCACTACTAATGGAAAGACCAACTGTGCGGGTGTGCCAGTGGGACCTTACAAAATTTTTCTTTGGTAAGAGAGCTGCTGTTGGGATATAGACAGGCACAGTGACCCTTAAACGCCAGACTTTAGCTTCTTCCTTTGACATACAGCAGCAATATTTGAGGACTGCCCATCCTGAGTCAGGTCACGCAATAAGCTCAGTTGTGCTCCTGTGCTGGGAGGGCCATTTAGGCAGGAGAGATTAAGTCTGGAAAGGGAAGTCTCCATTACTGGTATAGCTACTTGCAGAAGTTTGTCCTTGTGTACTTCAGAAATGTGACAAAGTGAGATAAGTGCTCTGGAAACTGGAGAACTTGAGAGTCTGGTGTCTGCTTACAGCTGCTTGGTGGAAGGATGCCCCCTTTGTCTAGTCTCCGCAAGACTCTCCATCTGCGGCAATTAGGATTAGCAGGCACATTTCATGCTCTGAAAAGTCAGAAAAGGAAAGAAGAGGGAGTTTTACAAAAGGAAATGCCTGCCAGGCACAGATTCCATTCTGGTTTTGTGCAGAGAATAAACACAGATGTGAAGGTTAAAAAGCGGATTCCAAAAGCATTTAATGACGGGCTTGGTAATGGTGCAAGGGACTTAGTGATGGGAGAGAGTAGAGGCATCACGAGTTGCAGAGTAAGCAGGAGGAGGAACCCCAGATACACAGAGCACACATTAGCTATTGAGACCTTCCCGGTTCACGTTACTGGGGATTTCGTTGAATTCTGGCAGGAGAGATAAGGCATTTTGGATTGGAGAGTCACCTACTATTTCTGGAAATTTACAAGGAAGCAGGGCTGTGAACGTGCCTCCATGTGGTGGTTCAGAGGTGGAGGAAGCAAATTCACATTGCTTTAGAAGCTGCAGAGTTCAGCTCTCTTCTGCTTTTCCATCTATCAGTGTGTCTTGGACTCATTCACTACTCCCCCCACCGTACCCTCCATTAATTTGCAAAACCTTCTTCCTTTGCAGAATCAGTTGCTTGGGAGCGGATTTCATATGTATTATCTTACTGCTTTTTTAGTAGATTGATGTGGACCTCCAGGTGCAGAAATGCCTGTAACCCAAATTATTGTTTCTCCTTACACTGACAAGATAAAGATTGTCTTTATTTCCCCACTATTTTCCAGTTAGTAGATTTCAGACTCCTATTCCTGGGCAGTAGCTTGATGGCTCTTACAGCTGATTTTGTAAGAACCAGAGAATTTTGTAATAGAAATTATGAAGACAGTGAAGAAAAATCCCTTTCTCCAACCATTTACTCATTGTTTTATGTTAGGGGTTCTTAAATGCATACAGACAAATCTTATAAAAGGCTGCAAGTATGCAGAAAAGGTCAAACCAAAACATTAGTTAAATGAAATGCAGATTGGAATATATTTTTAGTGCTTGAATATTTTCCCTAAAAGGCTATACTGAAGGAAACATGTTTTACTGCCTGAATCATATGGTAGTGTGAGGCATGCTTTTAACACATGCTGCTATCGCATGGGAATAGAGAAGGGATCTCTAAACAAGTTTAACAGCTCCAGCAGTTTGCTGATAGGAAGACTCCAGCTTTGACTACCCTTCCCAGCAAGGGGCCTAAATGAAAAAAGAGAGAGCTTGTTTGACCACCCACTTCTCAAACAGCTTGCAAATTGTTTCAACCAAGGCTAACAGGTGTTTCTCTTATATCCATAACTTTTTCCTGGCTGAACTCTTTCAATGATGCAGCATCTCGATTTGCAGGATGATTTCTTTTGACTTATCTAGACCCATGACATTTATTTTTTTACGTGGGGCTTCATGGAGCACCTGCATCTCTTTACATGCCATTCCAGTACTGTATCAAGCATCAGAATTCCAGGAATTTCATGATAGTCCCTAATCAAGTGATGTTTTGCCCTTTAAATGTATATGCATGCATGCTGGTACATAGTATAAAGCAATGGTGTAGTGGAGCTTTCCCAGAGAACTTCCCATCCACTGCAGCTAAAAGCATCATAAATAAATAACTAATGAGAACACAAACAGCTGAGCCTAAACAGTCCTTGTTTGTAAGAATTTTGTTACAAAGAAGAAAGCATTTAACAGCTTCATTTGGGTTGTTTAGATGTAAGAGCATCACTAAGACTTAGAGCTCTGCTTCTTTTGCAAGTTGGATTTTTGGTTCTGTAGTGAATTGTAGTTACTACCCTGTAAGAATGAGCTTTCAAACTGTGCATAAGCTAAATAATTATATATCATTAACAACATACAACTGTTACTTTCTGTTCAGTTGCCAAAATCAAGATCTCACTTGTCTCATTCATTCCTTCTTCCTAGTCTTTGTTGAACAGTTGCTCTCAACTCATCATTAAGGTGGTGTGTGAGTAAGGTGCTCTGGCTTACCCATGGTTCAGATGGTACTTCTCTCTCTGTTTTGTTGTGGAGGTTTTTGTTTTGGTTTGGTTTTTGTTGTTGTTTTGTTTTTCTTTTATGACATAAGAGATTGTGAATCTTACAGATAAAAGATGCTGTGCAGATACTGTTTAAATTCTGTCAGTCTTTTATTGTGGCAGTGCTGTACTTGAGGTGCTGATTTGTAGAGATTTGGGAGGTAGAAGGAAGGAATTCTGTGTATTCCTCACAGTTTATTTGTCTGGGGTTTTTCCTGTTCTGCGTGCATATCTTATATTGGATGGTTGGAGAAAGTTCTTGTCAGCTGTGAGACTTAGGCCACAATCTGTTGCTACCAGAAGCTGAGAGGGTAGCTACTACAGCAAGGAAATGAAACTGCTTGTTCTTTATTGGTCACCCTGAGTAGGATGAGACCTTTCTAAGCAGGCACATTTGATTGCTCCAATGTGTATATGCAAAGGCTATAATAAGATAATTTATTTATCACAGAGTACAGGATTTTCCCCATCCTCTAATCTGTGCAAATATTATTGGCCCAACTTTTGCTTGTTCAGGAAACTGTCTGTGCTGTTGCATATCTGATTCTCCAACTCTCAAGTGTAGCAGGGTGACGTGAGCAGGGGGATCTATATGGTGAATAGCAACAGAGTATGAATTCTCTTAAGGAGAAGAATTGCCAGCTTGCTTGATGAGATGCAAACAATACAGATAAGAGGGGTTGCATTTGAAAAGGATCTTAATGTCTTCTAGTTTCCCTGAGGGAAAAATAGACTCTACCATCAAAGACAAATGCTTAGTAGACACATTTCTCTATTAATTGCTAGATGATCAGACAAAGAAATAAAATATAAGAAGGTAAGACTTCAAGGACCATCATGACTCTATCGGAAGTGGAGGCTTTTGGCCAGACATCTGTTCTTTTGTTGTTTGTGCTCGTTGCAAATTAACTGGTTTCCTTTTGAAGTCTATGACTTGTGACTAAAAAAATCCCTTTCCTATATGATGTTTGCATTGTTCTCAATGTAAGTGGACCCCTTGGGCACTTGACTGGCTCCTATTAGGATGGTCATCTTCACTTACCTACAGCTGAGCCCTGCTCCAATTCCCATAGCTGATAGGTCTGTGGAACTCAACATGCCAAGTATTGCCCCTTTTAAAAGGAAATTTTGCAGTAGGAATGAACATGAATGGGAAATTACATTTCTTCTTATTTTATACATCTGGAATGAAGAAAAAATAATAGCCTTTTGAAGGTTCAGCCTTCAGAGAGTATAGACTTCTTAAAGGCTTTCTTCATTAATGTTGAATCTAAGATCCTTTCAGTGCTTAGCATATGCTGAACTGCTCTTAGTAGCATATTGTGTATCCATTCATGAAAATAATTTTGCCCATTTCCTATCTACAACTTGCTTGTACATAGAAGAACAAGCAAAATAAATGGTTGAAAATACTAGGTTGTTCTGCATATTGTTTCTACAGCATTAGCCCAGTGTTAGATAGTTAGCTCATCCACTTCAAAGGCAGTGTCTTTAAGGTAGCCTGGAACAGAGATTTGCTGGGACTTGTCAAATTCACATTCAGAATTTAATATATTTACTGTCATCAAAGGCAGTCCCCCAAACTAGGCTATCCCATAGAATACTTGAGGGTTGGAAATGTATGAGTACCTGTTGTATCTCCGCTAGACTTCAGTAATAATTTTGCCTGAATTCAAATTGTTTCAGAACTGATTGAGAGAATCTGGTTTATTCTTGCAGCAGAGACTTCTCTTTTGTTTGTCATATAGATTTGTTATGTGTTTCGGGCTTACTGGAGCCTGGATTGTAGTAAACCTAGAACAAATAAATGTAAAACCCATCAATTCTGACAGATCCTTTCTATAAGTATAGATTAACCTCAGTATCAACTACAGTTACAAATGGTTCCATAAAGAGGTAATTACTTTTCAAAGAGATGCAAGTACTAGTCTAGGGGGAATTTTATACCAGGGCCCTCAAACTGAGTCTCAAATTAACTAAGGGGATTCTCTAGCTTCCTCAAGCTTATCTGTAAGCATCATAATAAATTTTTCTCTTATTGTGAGGGGACCTGCCAGACACTAACAAATTAAGGGTAAAGGATCTAGCCTAGAAAAAAATTGGAACTCTGATTTCTGTTAAATACGTGGAAGAGAAATTCCCATGCTATGTAGATGTTTCATGTTCCCGAAACATGTATCCCAAAGCCTGTGTAGCTCTAGAGTGTTGGTTGTTCTTCTTAGAGTTGGATAGTAGTAGTTTGAAGTTAGCCTGCTTTTCACTGAGGGAGTGCTGGAGTGCCAAGGGAACTGGTTTTGCACCCCTTTTTTCCCTTTCAGTCTAAACTCAGACATTGGCTTGCATGGCTTGATTCATAAATGAGCAATAGTTGACTGGCAAGGGTTCATTTCTCCATATGCCAAGATACATTGGATTCTCTGAGGAGGTTGAGACTGATGGATAAATATCTGTCACGTGTAGGTGGCCTATAAGAAAAGATTTGAGGATTTTTTTATTTAAGTCTTTGTTAAGACTTTCTTCCTCCCCCCCCCTTTAAACTCTTTTGTCATGTGCTGAGTGGGGGTGGATGGAGTTCAGGGTGGTGGAGGGAAAAAGGGGGGCTGCTGAAAGCATTTATCTTCATTTCTGCCATCATCCAGTGTTTATTACGCAGTGATAGACAGACGCAGGAAAGCTGCCAATCAAACCTACGTTCACTGCATTTCAATTGGCCCTCGTTTTGGATTTCAGCATTTTGAAGTCTACATCATCTCTGCAGAAAAAGGTCGTTCTGTTCATGAGGATGACAAGCCCAAGACCCTTGGGTACTCACTGCAGTCACTTGTGATCCCATCAAACAGTGGAAGACCCAGGAATCAGGACTGTCAGGTGCTGGGTGAGAACAGCTGCCTGTAAGAGCTGATCTGTTGCTGCCCAAATTTGAGAAGCTGAAGTGTGTTGCTTGCCTCCAGGTTACATATATTACAACTTGACAAGCAACAGCACCTTCTGCTCTCATCCAGACTGAAACCCTGACTGGGCAAAGCCAGCTGAGAATGAGTTCTCATGCTGCATTGGTGAACAAAAGCTCTGTAGTGAGGATTTTCACTTTCCTGAGTCTTCCAACCATGGTCTGTCCTGTAGATGGGGCAGTACTGCTTTTTTTCATTGTTAATTTCTCTGCATATGATGTGGCTGCCTTTGGAGGTGGAGAGGATGCAATGTTTAAATAAACACTGTAACTAACCTGAGGGTTACAGGAACAGGGATGCGAAGATGAGAAATTTTACAGAAAAAAAGTCAAATCTGTTTGCCAGCTTCTTTTTATGGTACTTTTAGCAGTAGGTGCAGCAATTGTATGAGCCGGATGAACTTGCTGTTTGTGGAGCAGTTAGTGATTTTGCTAAGCTTCTCTGATGTAAAGGGAGAGCATGATTGTTTTCCTAAGGTATGTTCTTCTCCATGTTATATATTGCTTGTTACACCTATGAAGTTGTTCTCATTGCAGAACAGGTGATGTAGCTTTCTAATGGTCATCTGTGATAAGATCAATATTCTGGAATTATGTGCCCTCAGTAGAACTTCTGTTGCCTGTCATTACAGCATGTTCTTGCCTGACCCAGTCCTATAAGGCAGCTGCTACCTTGCTGGTGATGTTAGTTAGTGTTTCCCTGCAGGAAGTCCCACTGCTTCACATTTGTAGAGTGCCTGTTTTTCTCTTCCCTTCCTGAGAGCTGAAGGCAAGACACAGAAGAGCTGCCATTGTGTACCAAATCCAGGCTTGCAGTGAGAAGATTTTTGAAGATGAAGCAACATAAAATCGAGTTGTCCTTCTACTTCTGTTTGCAAAGTTTAATTTCATTAATTCATTGAATCTGCTTTCTCCAGTGCATATCTTCTGTTCAGAGGAGCCCTTTGTTTTGAGGGATATAGAGAACAAGGCCTTGGGCATGTTACAGCAATGGAAATGTTTTTAATTCTACTCTCCAAGTGATCCATGCACATCTGACAGAGGCAGGTACAGAGATGGAGCAGATGTACAATGTAGGTTGGTTGATTGCTGGAGGCCTGACAGAGCTGAGTGCACAGTGTAAAGCTGTCTGCTCAGAAGTCTTGTATAGAACCAAAAATCAGGACTCAAGCAGCTTTCTTGGTGAATTTATTTATCTGCACCAGTTTAGAATTTGCTTACTTATTTTGCCCACCTCATTCTTTCTTTTGCTGAGAAAGCAAAAAACCTGTTTGTGTGTTTGTGTGTTCAGGCATTTTGGGTTTCTTTCTTTCTTACTTTACCCATGCCTGAGTGGTCTTGTGGGATTTGATAAGAAAAGTAACTAACCAGCCACCCTACTCTCTCCATCTTTCTCCACACCAGTTTAACTTATTAGCAGTTAGCAAGCTCTTAACTCTGCACAGGGGTCTGACAGAGTTTTCAAAGTGATGTCTCTTCTATTACTGCTGCTGTGGCTACAAAGTCCTGATCCAACCCTTCCAGGAGAGTGAAGGCACTGACTTTGCTGTGTATTTCCCACTGGAGACAGTGCAGAGATGCTGAAATCCAGGCTGCATAGACACTGGAGGCTTTGCTTTTAGTCATTTGTGCTTGGGAGTGATCTTGCTTTGCTCTCCCTTATCAAATTCTATTATCGTGAATTTCTCTGGTTGCCAGGATGTGTGTGTAGTACATAGGCTGCCTGTCCATGAAGGCATTAGAGACTGCAAATAGCTTGACATTTTTGACTGTAGTACTATTATGGATGAACTGTCTCTTGTCTCCGTTTGTCTCCCTGGGAAGCCCATTTAATGCATCTCAGCTGTCTCGGTGTGTGCTGACTTGAGAAAGCAGGTGCTGTTCCTTTGTGCTGAGAAAAATAGATTCTTTGTGATACTTTCTGAAGAATTGTGCTTAGCCTTCTGATTTTGGTCTGCTGCCCAAATCCTGGGGCAGTTAGCAAGGGTCATGGTGTTTTCCTGGAGTCAGAGCTGCCCTTGCCTGCTGTGGGCTGTGCCACACAGAGCAGCAAAGGGCCAGCTCCTAGGTCTTCCAAGCCAGTATTTGGTTACAACCCTTACTATGTGACAAATACTGTAAGCAACCTGTATCTTCTGAGTCAAGTTTACAGTAGGAGCAGTGATTATATCCACAAATATGTGTAATTTGCCAGGGCATTGCTTTCCCTCAGTTTGTATTCTGATCTGCCTTCATAGCTGTACTAGAAAATTTTGGGTCTGTGAAAATACAGCTTCACTGCTGCTGATAAGTAGAATGAATTTGCACCAAATGAATTGATTAGGATTTCTGCCTTGTGTTTCTGGGTGAGTCTTATCTTTTATCAACTTTATTTTCTTTCAGAAATGTATTGCAGGGAAATGCTTTCCTGTTAATTTCCTGTACTCTGTGGCTTATTGAGGATGTGCTGCCATTTCTGTAAATAAGGTTTCTTTAAGAATATAGAGTTTTGAGTATTGGATTTTGAAAGGTTTTCTATGGTTTTGCCTTCCCAGATTTTTTTCTGGTTATTCTTGTAGATGTTAAATTGCTAATTATTTCCCCCTTTTCTGCAGGTGCTGTGATTGGGGATGGGCAGTCAGCTGTGGCCAGCAACATTGCCAACACCACCTACCGGCTCCAATGGTGGGACTTCACTAAGTTTGATCTGCCTGAAATCAGCAATGGTGAGTTGGAAAAGACACCCATATCTTATTTTAAGTCTATGCTAACCAGATCTAGGGTAAGCTCTAGGATCTTTCAAAGGCAGCTGTATGTTGCAAGTCTTGTTTGTCATGTTGCATTGAGGACTGTAAAATGCCTAGTCTTTTGAGGAAGTTGACTAAAAGTTTGTAGGGCTATTCCCACTATATCTACCTTGTGTATTCTTGCAATCAGCAAATGCTTGTGTAAGTAGGGCTTGTTTTTTGTGAGCCTCTTTGTGGGCATATACCATTCTCTTAGAATTCTGTATTCAATGTCTATATTCTCTTACTCACAAGTTTCTAGAAATACTGTCTTTATACCTTTAAATTAGAACCTGCTAATGAACAGTGTCTGATTTCTCTTAAGTTACTGACATCAGTGAGTGTTAAAGTGCTGCAATACATTTTGGGAATCAGGACCCTAGTCTCTTGCAAGCCCAGGGAAGTAGATGTTCCTTACAGTCATTTGCAAAAGCAGTGATTTGTCCTGTTTCTCAGGCAGAAGCTATTTCTGAATAAGGAATCTGAGCAATATTGCTGATTTCATGTATTTTCTCTTTAATTTTGTGAAAATTAGACCACAGTTTCACTTGTGTTCTATGGCATGAGCTGGCTCTCGTGTTGGAAAAGACTTCCTTATGCAGGCACAAGAATGTTTGATACTTATGGTCAGCTGATCAAAGAATGACATTTCCAGGGCTAAAACTAACTTGACTAGAAAAGCTATTTTTAACCCAGAATGCTTTCCTGATATAGCTTGTTGCACAGCTGCAGAGATGTTTGTGGCAGCCTGGGGTGAAGATAGGAGGTAGATATTCATGAATGTTTCTTTGTGCAAGTGATTTTTAGCTTAGGCCATCTCTGTGCATATGTGACTCACTGCTTGATTTCTCAGCAAAAGGAGATTGGGTTCTACTTTAAGGGACTGACTTTTTAGGGAGGACAGGGATTCTGTTTTCAGAAAGACTTCTGCTTTCACAAGTAGTCACTAAAATTAATTGAGAAAAACTCTCACAAAATCCCAGCTCTGTGCATTCTGCTTTTCCAGAACTTGCATATCTGCCAATAGATGTGTCTGTGGGGTAGTGTCCTGCTGCTTAAGGAACCCACAGAAGGTGAATGTATGGTGACACTGCAGTAGGAGAGATGCAGAGAATCGAAATCACAGAATCCAAGAATAGTTTTGTCTGGAATGGAGTTTTAAACACTATCTTGTTCACCTCCCCTTCTATGAACTGAAACATCTTTCAGTAGATCAGGTTGCTCAAAGTTCCATCCAGTCTGGCTGTCGTGGTTTAGCCCCCATGCAGCCACTTACTCACTTCTTTCCTGGCCCCTCAAGATAGGGAGGACAAGCAGAAAAAGGTAAAACTCGAGGTTTGAAATAAAAACAGTTTAATAATTGAAATAAAGTTAATGATAACAATAGCAATAGTAGTAATGAAAAGAGGAAGTGAGGAGGGGCGAGAGGAGACAGAGGGGAAGTGGGGCAGGGAATAAAACCCAAGAAACACAAATGATGCACAACTCACCACCCACTGACCAATGCCCATCCCATTCCCAAACCAAGTCCCCAGTTTACTCACTGGGCGCGATGCTCTGTGCTGTGGATGATCCCTCTGAACAGTTTGGATTTGCACCATGTTCCCTCCCAGCTTCTTGTAAGGATTGGTGCTGAAGGCAGAGTTTTGCCACATGGTGGCAATTCTTTTGAAGCTCCTGCCAGAGTCTGGAACAGAATAAAGATGAAGTCAGAGGGGGAAGAAACTTAAATTCTTTGGGACTTCTCTGCAAGTGTAGAGTGGTTGGAGAGTGCTTCAGCTGCTCATAGCTTATTTTTTTGCCTCATCTGGCTGCTGAGGAGAAGGCTGTTAATTAAAAAAAACAAAAACAACATAAGATGTTTGTTTATAATTTATAAAATCCCATAGAAATTATGAACCATCTGCTGCTCAATACATCAGTGTTTCAATCTTCTCCCTTTCACCTACCAGGATGCTTTTATTCTGAAAAAGATTCCAATTAGCTGGAAATTGGGTATTGTTTCTGTTGTCATTGTGCCCTTCTTGTGGCCACATTCCAGCTACAAGTCCATCCCCAGCCCTTCTGACTCCCCATGCTCTGCTTCATAGTGCTTGGCTTGTCCATTTTGTCTTTTGACCATTTGGAAATGTTCATTTTTACTCTCCTTTTATATGCCAAGCCCAATCCTGGCATTTTTAGTCTGTTAACCTTATCTCTTTCTGCCAGGGTGTAGCAGGGATGTATGAAGATGTAGCAGCTGTGCTTACACTAAGCCAGGTATTTGCCAAGCTTGCCTAGGCACAGAACAAAGGAAGGCTGCATGTTTGGCAAGGTGCATGACTTAGAGATAGTAGAGCATGATGCTGAGAACATCAGTGATGTGGGTTCAATCCCCATATGGGCCATTCACTTAAGAGTTGGGCTTGATGATCCTTGTGGGTCCCTTCCAACTCGGAATGCTCATGAGTCTCATATTCTCAAAGGAGTAACAGTGAAGTGGTGGGTTGGATGAGTTTTTGTGATTCTTCATAATATTGGAAATAAACTGTTTTCCCAATAAAGCTGTGACCTTAGTAGCTTCTCTTTTTCCTCCCATAGTTTCCTGTAAATCAGAGGTGGTCCTGTGAGATAATCTCCTTACACAGAGGGGGCTATTGTACCTCCTGGGACTGGCTTAAGACACAAGTGGTTTAGGAGTTCAGGCAGATGAAATGATGCAGCTGAAGTTTGGGACTGCCTGCCAGCTCCTCTCTTCATCAAAGCAATGACTCTGTGGCCAACCTCCATCTCTGAGCAGCTCTTCTTCCTGTAACAATTAAACAAAGAAAGGATAGCTTGGAAGTAGGATGTTTTCCACTGAAGCGGATGCATCTGAGTAAGTGACAGCAGCAAGATTAGTGCAGTCCTGTGATCTCAGTGTCTGGGCCCCAGCACCCTTGGAAGCCTTGGGCTCAGGATGTGGCTCTGCAGCAGCAACCTCACTGAGGTCCAGTCCAGCAAGAACACAAAAGCTGATCCTGGAAGTCCTGGGAAAATGGCTGTGCAGGGACTTGTGGAATTTTAGTCTCAGCCCTGTCCTTCTCTGTTAATTGCAAAATGGAAAAAGATAGCTTCAGATTTCTTCTCTTCTTTTGCCAGTTTTGCTTTTAATAGCTCTGAAATAAACATGACCCGGTCTTATATTGAAATTGTCAGTCATATCAGCATTGGGGCGGAGAATTTATTTGACAGCAGAGACAATGCTATTTCTGCATTTATTTAATATTCTTCTAGTGAGTGTTGCATATCCTTAAAATTCTGCACCTAAGTATTGGAAACAGTGTAGAATATAGGCTTTTCACAGTAAAATATTTGAAGGCTTTCTCTGTTGTTCATATTTTTAATGTAGTTTCTCTCATGCTACTCACTGCTCATAATTTCAGTTTCTTACCAATTTCTAGCGTTGAACTGGTCTCATTTAGGAATCAGAAATTTGTCCTGTTCTAACACTTCTTGGGTCTTGAGGAAGGTGATTTAATCAATACTTAGTGATCCACAGTGGAATGGAGGGTAACTTAGTAGAAGAAAAAAAAAATTTAAACAAATTTTTAAATAGGAGCAGCTGTTAAGAGAGTGCCATCTCTAAGGGTGGCTAGGAGCTGAGTCAAGCACAGTTTTCCTTTGGCAAACAGTGCTATTGCTGCTGGCATTCCAGGCCTTCTCCAGCTTCAAGCATAATTAATGTCCAAGTTGGCACAACAGCTTGATTAATTTGTTCTCTGATGTTTCTTTTGATCTGTTCTGTCAACTCTGTGGTTGCATTAACGACAAAAAAAAACAGGAGATGAAAGGGCAGTCTTCTTGCAAGTAGTTTTCCAAAAATAGCAGTAATTTTCCCCCTAAAAATCTTCTTTATTGACTTCATCTTCACAGATTGGGCCTCAGGCTCAAAGAAATAAAATAGCCTCTGATTTTGTCAAATGCATGGGTATGTTTATCTTTCTCATCTCTTGAGAACCTTGTAAGTGCTGTCCTTAAAATGAAACCTTGCTGAGATTTCCACCTGTCACATTTAGACATTTTCTGGTTGCACAGTAGCTCTCTTGGTTCCAGATGTAGGTGCTACTTGAGTCCTCATCCTTGGTGAATGAGGGCAAAGCAGAGAACCATAATGCCAGTGTGAATCAGGTAATGAAAGACTGAAATAAATAGCACTCTTTCCTGTTAAGCACAACTCTGCATCTGTAATGTTTTATGTTCCCAGCACACACCAAGATGAAAAGATAGCTTTCTTTTGGCAGGAGGGCTCATGTATTATGTTTTGCTAAGTGACATTCAACATATGCAACAAACTTTAAAAACAAGATGATATCCTTTCATGTTGGTCTTCATTGTGGACTGCTCACCAAAAACCTCTGTGCTGTGCTGGAAAAGGAGCAGGTGGTAGGGGGTGGAAATCCTGTAATAGAAAATGAGTGAGCATGTGCTATATGATTGACTCTGGGTCACTGGTGATCCAAACCCAACATTGTTTTATAAAGACATATGGTAAATGAGGAAAATTATTTGGAAAAAAATAGCCATGGAACTGTGAGGGTATGTACAAAACATGGCAATATCCCCAAATCTGTAAATGGTACAGAAAAAATATAAATATTTCTTACCTTGCAAAAACAAAAATGTGGGATTTTCTCTTACCAATTTGCACTGGATTAAAAAACAAAAACTCCAAAAACTGAGAAGAAACATGGATTCTATAGACTGCGAGTTTTCACTAGTTAGAGAGAAATCAGTATCTGTCCTCTCTAATACTTCTTGTACCTCTTTGAAAAGCAGGAATTCATTAGTACAGAAGGGTCCCTGGACTGAATAGGCCCTTCTTAGGATCTATCCCTGCACCTGCTGGAGCAAGTCCACAGGAGGGCCATGAAGATTACCAGAGGGCTGGGGAGCCTCTACTGTGAAGACAGGCTGAGAGAGCTGGTTTTGTTTAACCTGGAGAAGAGAAGGCTCCAGGCAGCCTTTTGGTACTTAAATGGACCTTAGGAAAAAAAGTGGAGAGAGATTTTTTGCTTGGGCAGATAGTGATAGGACAAGGGAGAATGATTTTAACTAAAAGAGAGAAGATTTAGGTTGGATATTAGGAGATAATTCTTTGCCTGGAGGGTGGTGAGACACTGAAACAAGTTGCCCAGAGAAGCTGTGGATGCCCCATGCCTGGAAATGTTCAAGGCCATGTGTGATGGGGCCCTGAGCAGCCTGATCTTGTCAAAGGTGTCCCTGCAGTTGGGAGGAAGGTTGAAACTATGTAATCTTAAAGGTCCCTTCCAACTCAAACCATCCTATGATTTAATGACATCCATACCTGTGCTCTGAGGAAGCAAGTCTATAATCTTGTGACTTCTAAAATTGAACATCAAATGGCAGTAATTAAGAATATTGAGAAGCCATGGCTGTCTCATGGAAACTGCAACCAGACCCTGCACCTGCAGAGGTGCAGGACAAATTTTCATATCTTGCTGAATAGGAATAAGAGAGAACAGTTCTTAAAGCCCTGAAGAATGGACTGAACTATTCTTTTTTCCAATAATCAAAGTTTTTTTGTAGAGTTGGTGGTGGGGATGTTTCATAGTTGTATCTCTAGCAAATGCTCTGCACGCATGCTGTGTTTATTTGCTCTGTTTGTTGTCTTCTTGCTTGGCTCTCTTTTAAGTAAAGTCTTGTATCTGTGAGAGCCCAATACTCACCTTTTTTAGTATGTTCTCATTCCCCTGTTTGTTTCTCCCAATTTTTTGGATCACTGCTGATTAGAGTACCACTACAAAGGAACTGATGAGAAAGGACCTCTTATCCAAGTAGACAAGCTCCCTGCTGCCTTAGGCAAGCATCTATTCCATCTTCTAATTGCTTGAATTCTTTGCTCCTTTCTTGTCTGCTGAAAAGACTGTTCTAGAAATCTTGCTATTTTTTGTTGAAACCTTTTAATCTCCAAACTCAATGCTTCTGTTACCCACTTACATGGGTAGTGGTCAGTTTTCAACATTATTTGTAGAAAACAGATGTTTTTCTGTCACTTTCTGTAGTTTTTGAAAACACATAAAACACAGTACACAATTCCATTTCCTTCCCCCCCCACCTTTTTTTTGGGGTGGGGGGGGGTGGGAGGGTTGGTGTTGGTGATTTTGTTTGTTTGAACATAAAATTCATGTTTCATTTTCCCTAGTCATCTTCTTTGCTGGGCATGCTGTCATTTAGGGTTTTATTGCTCTTGAACATGGCTGGCCCAAAGTGTGCCCTGGGGTCCTGCACATGATCTTGGCACAAGGCTGTGTATCAGCACTGATATTTCTGCTGGAATTGTGCTCCCCAGTGCAGTTTAAGATTGCTGTCACTTTCACTTTTATGACTGGAAGAGGGCTGAGTTTTTGCCACAATAACCGAAGTTGATTCTCTCATGTTTTCAAGTTCCTGGGTGAAGCAGAAGTTTATAAATGTCAACACAACCTAGAATTCTTTCATTTCCCTTCTGTTATGTCTCTCTGTACTTCAGTTCGCTGTGTGGTCTGGTCATGCTCT
This sequence comes from Oenanthe melanoleuca, assembly GCF_029582105.1. NCBI lineage: Eukaryota > Metazoa > Chordata > Aves > Passeriformes > Muscicapidae > Oenanthe > Oenanthe melanoleuca. The sequence continues at coordinate 23,707,716 of NC_079339.1, forward strand.
GTTAATGAAGTTACCCAACTTCATCAAGAGGATTCATCAACCAGCTCTGCTGTGTGCCTAGGCCATGGATAAAGCTAATAAATAGGACTGGTTTTGGAATGAGTCACTCAGCAGGAATCCTCCCAGTTTGGCTGGGGTTATGATGGTGCAACCTGTTGTCATATATCCTTTAGCTGGTTCACAGCACATTCTGCAGTTCTTGTGTTGATGCCCGTCTTCTCTTGTGATATAAATAAAGTCTAGATTTTTTTTAAAAGGGCACATCTTAATTATATTATTTTTTTTTTTTTAGATTCAGTATAGTCTATATAATTCTCTTGTCTTTCTGTTCAACTAACTTCAGACTAAGCACTCAAATTCTGACATCTTTTGAACCACGTGTTCTTTAAGGGCCATGTGTATTTCATGTACTGGTATTGCAGTCTTGATAGTGACTACAATTATTTACATTTTTCCATTCAGGACCTTTCTGTTTATACTAGGCTGAAAATTACTGTTTTTAGCAGCTTCAAGACTGAAAAATTGGTGGAATAAATTTAGGGTACAGGTGTAGGTGGTTTAGTACAGAATGTAATTACGTAGTCCACTTTTAATCCTTGTCTTCTTTTTCATCAGAGTTTCCTAAATGGAACAGTAGATAAAAGTTGATACTTAGCCACAGAGTAAAGCAGTTCCCAGAAGAATATCTCTGAGACCAGAAGAATTAAAGATGAGATTCAGTGCATGCTTTAAATCAGCAATGCTTTAAGAAGGGCAGTCCTGTCTGCTTCCCTCTCATGTCTACTTTTTGTGCTGCTGCAAACATCTATGCAGCCATGGGGTGTACTGGGTTGGGAAACTCTTCTGGCTGAAAAGTGACCTAGACAACAGTCAGTAATTTCACACAGCAGTTCCCTGTTGCATCTTTCTTCTACACAGGTGTTGGAAACAAAGGGTAGGATTTGTCGAAATACTGAGTTATAGCCTTAGTTTGATTTTCAGAAATATGCACAAAGCATTCTTGGTACTGTTACTTGTTAATCTAATAAGGAATATAGACTAAAAAAGTTCCTTCATAAACTTGCTTGCAAATTGTAACTGAACATATTAAGGCCTCTTCTTGGCTAGGCATAGTCTGATAGTTTATATCCTTTCTGGACTATAGAAATCGACAGTGTTCTACATGGTGCTGTAGCTTCAAACATGTGAGAAACATGGGGTGTTCTGTCTTCTAGCATGCAAACTTTCTATATTGCAAATATGGGCTTTATTTCTGGTTGGTTTTTTTTTGTTTTGTTTTGTTTTTGTTTTTGTTTTTGTTTTTGTTTTTGTTTTTTTGTTTTTGTTTTTGTTTTTTGTTTTTTTGTTTTTGTTTTTTTTTTAATGTTTCTATACTCTTGAGTTTGAAAATACTAGAACCAGAAATTTCCCTATCCCAAAAATAGTGCATGCAGGTTGAGCTTCATACCTCCTGAAAAAACTGAAGCACATTTAGGTTAGGCTGGTAGAGTGAACATCACTCCAGCCATGTAACAAGGCACCACTGAACTGTTGGTGTAGATGGTGCTTAGAGGCCCTGGAACCTCATTTTACTAGAGCTTGTAGTCTTCATATGCAAGTGCAAAGAGGAAAACACTTTCATGAGATCACCCAGCAATTTACCAGCAGGGATTAAAATATAACTATTGTTTTGTGGATTGTTGCTCACTAGTCTGCTGAACAGTTACTTCACTGATACATGTGACTGTCTCAAATACTGGAGTAAATTAAATGGAGGACTGGCTGGAGAAGTCTCTGCCTTTTCTCACTGAATTTATCCAAGATGAGTGTAGAAATCAGCTGTCAGAAATTAATGTCTGTATCTGCAAGGAGGAGTTTTTCACTCATCTCCTGTTTATTGGAGATGAGGAAAGCGGGAACTAGGCGCTCCACAAGAGAAGGGGAAACGAATTAAGGTGTACTGTTTCTAATGAGAATGCTGCTGGAGTTTGTCAGTGTCATGATTTGAGACTTGTTTAAACAGTGCTGTCCTTTGCAAAGGATACTGTTATGCTTAACAAAGGGAGGGGTTTGATGAAGTGCAATTGCTACTATTTCTTGGCTGAAGGCTTCAGGAGGTGAGTAAATTTAATTTCCTGGGCTCATTGCAGTGCCTTATCTCCGTTTTGGAGCAAGTTATACATTAATCAGGGTATTAAGATTTCATAAACTTTTGGAGGAAGCTAAATGTCTTGAGTGCCTTTTGCATGTACTGTCCATTGTCCAACATTAAGTTTAAATCTTTATTCTGTTCAACCTTAGTGCTTCAATCACTATTCATGTCTTTCTTTGCAGCCTCTGTGAATGTGCTTGTCCAAAACTGCAAGATTTACAATGATGCCAGCTGTGATATCTCTGCCGATGGGCAACTGCTGGCAGCCTTCATTCCCAGCAGTCAGAGAGGCTTCCCTGATGAAGGAATACTGGCTGTATATTCTCTGGCACCTCACAACTTGGGCGAGATGCTTTACACAAAGCGATTTGGTAAGCATACAACAAGAAGTCAGGGTGGGTGCGGGTGTAAGAACTTCAGAACTTCAGCCTGCAGAAAGAAATGCAGTAGGCTGAACATCAGTAATTGTAGCAACAGGAATGTAGCCAGCTGCTAAAGAATAGTTTTTGTTCCTTAAAGAACTTCCTTGTCTTAGTGACAGAACACCTGCAGGAAGAAAATGTCTTATAAAATTTGTAACTTGTGTGGGTCTCCTTATTCTCTATCCCATATAAGAGTCAGATTAGTATGGCATACATTATGGGAGTACTGGAAGGGAATGAAAAAGCTGTGAGGATGAGCCATGGGGCAGGATGTAAACCCATGAGAGAAATAACCCCTTTTCTCTTCATAGGACCTAATGCCATTTCTGTGAGCCTGTCTCCAATGGGCAGATATGTTATGGTGGGACTGGCTTCCCGACGTATCCTCTTGCATCCCACTACAGAACACATGGTTGCTCAAGTTTTCAGGCTGCAACAGCCCCATGGTGGAGAAACCTCTATGAGGGTGAGTATGTGTGTATTCTGTTTCTGTGTGTTTGGCTCCAACCTTGTAGTTAGTTGCTGGGTTATGATAACAAAGAGGTAATATGCTCCAGACGCACTAATAAATATCTGAGGGAATTTGTTGCAGAAGTATGCAAATGTGACAGGAGAATGTAAGCACAACAGAACGGTGAAAATTTCCTCTTGTTTCAAATTTGATGACAAACAAATGCATTGCATGTTGTAGAATACATTACTAGGGCTAGACATCATTCAGAGTATCTAGTAGGTCTCTTGTACTTCCTCGGGTGATATGAATCTTGCCTGTGGTACTACAGTTGGCTTTGCTGAGGCAGCATATCAGCTGAGGCTTCAGGATCATTTTCTGTCATTCCTGAAAGAAACTAACCTTTAGGACAGCAGCCACCAGCAGTTTCAGGAAGGGTAGGAGCCCAGCTTTGTATCATACCTGCAAACTGCACTTGACCATGCTTTTCCCAAACAGGCTTTGCTGGCTATTTATTAGTTAGTACTTAATCTATATGTAAGCATATTTTGGCAATGGAAGTATCTTTATGTTCTTCAGCTTTTTGGGACAGCTGATCCATGATGTGCTCTGACTCATTTAGTACCTGAGGGAAAACCTTAATCTTTTCACTGCCTGGCAGAGTTGAGAACATGTGTGTGTTACTTTCTTAATGAGTGAAGCACAACAGCTGTTCCGTGATAGTTCTCCTGTTCATAATGCACAAAGAGAGTTAAGGAGTCAGAACTAAGTAATTTCTAAAGCTGAAATTTGTTTTGGATTCAAGTTCTAGACCATGCGGCTTTGTGGTTTTCTGAAGCCTAACCCTAGGCATTACCCTAACCCTAGGTGAAGGGGTGAAATCAGCCATGGGCTGTGGATGGTTTGAAGAAGAAAGGAGTGGAGGGAGGCATATTGTGGCAGTCTTGTGTTCCCCTTGGCAAGACTTTTGAAGCTGCAGTGTGCTTGGAGCTGTGGGCTTTGTGGTTCTCTGAACCCTACACCCAGGTGTAACCCCAGCCACTGGTGTAACCCTAACCCTAGGCACAAGAGTAAATGCAGCCCAGGGCTGTGGTTGGTCACAAGTTGAAAGGTGTGGAGGGAGCCATATTGTGGCGGTCTTGTGTTCCCCTTGGCATGACATTTGCAGCTGCAGTGTGCCGGGAACTTTGGGCTTTGGGATTTTCTAAACCCAAACCCTTGGTGTTACCCTAACCCTTGGCAAAGTTTTAGAATCTGCGTGGGAGTGAGACTGGTTCCAAGATAGAAGCTGTGAAATGAACCAAGGTGTGGCAGTCTTGTATTCAGCTGACTTGCTTTAGCAGATGAAAAATTAGTCTTCAAACTTTTTCAATTTTAGGGATAACTTTACCCTAGTGGAACTCATTCAGTGAGAAATCTTCTTTCCTGTCTTTTTTCTCTAAAGTATTCTTATTTTTTTTAAAGGTCTCTCTAATTATTATTACTTTTAGCTGTACACTGTTTTCCCTGTGTACAATCATTGCAGTGAGGCATGTGTCTACTGACCTGACATGGGGGAGAGACTTGTCACTTGGAGAAATTCCTTGATTCTCCTTTGGATTCTGTAGTTGCTTTTCAGTTCGTGCTTTGGAGAGAGTCACTTTACCAGCATATATAAAATCCTTGTTTATTGTCATCATCTGCTCCATATTATAAGGCAGGGGAATATAAATGATGAAGTGATTCTTTGATGGGCCAGTGAGCACTTCTTCAGACCTGGTTATGAGCTACCATTCTGGTATAAGCCTCTCAAAGTAAGAGGCAGAAATTAAAATGTATTTATGCAAAAAAATACAATTTGGTTTATAGGTGCAGTTAGTGAAAGCTGTGTAGATATAAGATCACAAAATACATGGATTTAGCGTCCTGTTAGATACTTTTAAAAATCTAGTTTGCCCTGGTACTGTTTCTTTATCAGCTATTTTAAGATCCTAGTGAAATGCGTATTTTTTTCTGCCAGAAACTGGAGTAGCCCTTCCCACAGTCTTTTTACCGTATCATAAGTTAAGACAGAGAAGTCCTATTAGGGAATATCACGTCTTCCTCTCATCTGTCCTTTACATTTGCTCTGAACTCCAGTTGCTATGGCTTCTAGCCCTTACTTTTGGAGACATTTTTATGTAGCCAGCTAAATCAGCAAGCTCACTGTCTAAATGTTTCATTTATATTCCTTCATCTCCATGTCTTCAAATGCTTATACCCCTGCTCTTAGTCACCATTTAGTGAAGTAATGCTTTGTATTCTTTAATCTTCTCTTATAATTTAATCTTCCAGCTTTCATTTTTTTTTCTCTTTTGAATTCTCTCCAAAGAACCTTTCTTTTTTTTTCTTTCTTTTTCTCTCTCTCTCTTTTTTTTTTTTTCCCTTGTTCTGGGATGTGTTAAAATGTATATAATGTGATAAGTACAGAAGCCCACAGAGGGTAGTTTTTTTTCTCTTTCTTTTGGATAGCAGCCTTTGCTTATGCAGTTGGAAACCATTGAGGTGGGGGGTCAGGTTTTGGGAGGTCACTGTTTTGGTGCATTGAAAATTTTGTACCATTTTTTCCTACTCTTGCTTTTCAGACTTGCTCCACATCACTGCACTTCTGTCTTTCTCATCTGCTGTAGTTCTGAGGTTTTTTTTTTCTCCAGATGGATTGCATGTATTCTAAAGGTTGCTTTTTTCATCTTTCTTGCACTTATATTTATAGCTTCCAAAAACCTTTCCCCCACGTTTTAAAATCCATCCAGTCTAGCAGGATTTGCTAACTATATTGCTGTTTTCTCTTTCCCAAATCATGTTTAAAGATGTTAAAAATGTCTTATTTCTGACAGCTTTGGACTTGGAGCTTTATGCATGTGTCACAGGGTCACAGCTATATCAGTTTGAATTAATTTGGTTAAAGAACCTTCCTGTTGAGTGATGTTGAGTATTCTTTCAGCATTTTGGTGTGCTGCTGGTTGTCTTTGTGCAGGCCATAGGACCAAGCTTCGAAAGCCTACAGCTGCTAATTTCATAAATACTACTCCTCCATGTAGTTGTAAAAATTAGTGCATCCACCACAGGTATTCCTTCTGCCTTCAGTTTTGCAGTAAGACTTTTTATAAGTTTATAGTACTTTTCAAGAGATGCAAAATTAAAATAGAGTTTTAAGTAGGAAACTTCATCATATTCTTAGCACACTTACCATGGCTGACATACTCATGTTCAGTTGAGTAAAAATCTGTTTATATTTGGCCAGCATGCAGTACAAAAAGGTTTAGGAAACCTGGTGAAACTGTATTATTTAATATCTAATATAATATGCACCTTAGAGAGAATCAGAAAGCATTTTTGTTGCCTCTGCCAACAGCCTCTAGTACAAAGCACTTGTTACTCAAACTCTTAATTAAAAATGAGTCAGAGCCATGTTTGAAGCAATATTTTGTGGATATTTTAATTACACCCTACTCCAAAACTCCCAAAAGAAATGCTACATTACATTCTTTGAGAATTCTTATAAGTTGTTTGACAGTTCTTCCTGCCTTCCTTCCTGCCTTCCTTCCTGCCTTCCTTCCTGCCTTCCTTCCTGGCTCCTTCCTTCCTTCTTGCCTGCATTCCTCCCTGCCTCCCTCATGGCTTTGGCTTTACAGTCAATGAACTGGAGGAATAGGGCTTAACATCAGGGCCTCCAAGCCACTGCTGACCAGTGCAATACAGTGATTACTTCTGGTTCAAATTCACCCTTCTTCCACATCCTTAACTAGCAGTCAGTAGAATGCAGATTTCTATTGCTTGGAGAGTTTCTTCCATCTTGCTGTTAAAATAGAGGTTTTGAAGATGCAATTAATAAATTTTGTTGCATGAAACTTGAATAATTAATTGTACTAGAAATCCGCTGGCTGTTGATGTAATTTTCTGAGAAGTACAGCACTTTTGGATTGTGCTAAGAAGCACCTTGGTTATACAAGCGTGCATTGTCTGTATACATCTTGCTGCTAGTATTTCAGAGAGATTGGGTAGAGTTCACAACAGGTCAGGGCTGTCGTGATTTGACAGTTATGAATTTTGTTCAGAAATAAAGTCATGAATTCTCATTAAATGTGGTAGTTGTGAGCTAGAAGTTCATGCTTTTTCTGTTCACTCCCTTCAGATTGGCCTGATTAGCATTTCACATGGAAACCTGGCTTTGCTAAAGAATAATTTTTAAACTTCTGTCTGAAAAACAAAAGCTCTCTAGTAGTGTTGACTTTTAACAGGAGGGGTATGCATGAACATCAAGTGTTTGTTGCTTGTGTTCTTGCGTGATATTTTTTGTAAATCTCTGAAATGTATCCATAGCTGGAGAGTACAGGAAAGGAATTGCTTTAAGCAGATATCTAGCTTGGGGGTGGTAAACATAGCAGTGATGCTGGGAATTGTCTGCAGTTTAAATATCTGAGATAGAAAGCTTGGAGACAGGACTCCAAATGTGGAGTAAGGATAGGTTTTGTAGCCTGTTTTGAAAACATAGGTGGAATTTGTCTCTAAATAAAGTATGTCTGTTTCCAAACTGTTCAGTTTACGGTGATTTTTCAATTCCATGTGCTTCCAAGCATATATAGATGTTAAAGGACTTAGAAGAACATAAAATTGCAATCTTTTTTGGACCTGAAGGTCCTTAGAAACATGAGAAAAGTAAGGATCATAATGCCCAGAGTCTGGTAGCAGTGGGTACTAGTGAGACAGGCAACCAGAAGGTAGTTTTATTTCTGGCATTCACAAATGCCAATGCCCTTGCAATGTTTAATGTTTTTCATTCTACCCAGAGGAAGATAAGTTGGAAATATCAGCAAAACATGATTACTGGAATCCAAATGAAAATAAAACCTTGAAAGTAGCTTTTAAGTTGAGGATACAAAAAGTGAGGTAGGTGATAAAAATTTTGATGGACATGAAGCTGAAGAGCAAATCATACAATTTGTGGGGATAAAGTGAGTTAACCAATCCCCATCTCAAATGCTGCACTTGCTTTGGATGTGGAAAAAATTCAGGCTGTGGAGATCCAGAATTAGTTCTTGACAAGACTGCTGCTATTTGGAAAACATTCCAATTAAGTGGTCAATACCCTGGATGGAATGGAGTATGTGTACATTTCCATTGTAAACAGATGGAGAATTCCAAGTACTGCAGGAAGAAGGGCCTGAAACAGAAAGGCTTGCAGAGTTTTAGCACAAAGCCAAGGTTTTTTTGTTCTAGCATATTAACTCTTGATGAGTACAATGCACAGAATATGTGAAGAGATGCACAGTTTTTCTCAGTGCTGTTGCATTCTGAGCTTCATGCAAGTGTCAGTAGATTGTATCCAGTGTGGTCTGCAAAGGTCACTCACTGACTCTAGGTAAGCTGTGCAAGCTCCTGCAGCCACAAAGCTTTAAACCTGAAAGCAAATACCCTGCACATCTGCTTCACTGGAGCACAAGTTAGTTTTGTCAGAATCCTTGGTAATGTGAAAATGAAATTGGTCAGGAGAATATGAGGACATGGCTTACTGCAACACATTACCTCCAGTGAAAGAGTTCATGTGAACTAACATATTTCCAAGAACAAGAATAGTGTACAAGTTCCAGCCTCTTGCTGTTTTGTTGAAGAATGTGTTGGTGTGGTCCCTTGGGTCTTCTTTTAGCAAAGATTTGACATCTTCAAGTCAACAGGGCGATCTTCTGACAACTCCAAGTAGAATTGCGAATATGTTCCAGTTACTGCCCAAAGAAATTTTTCACTCTTGGCCAAAGTCAAATCACATACATGCAGGTACCTTTATACTAGGAAGAGGACATGGAAACAGAACCCTTTTTTGACTGAAACAGAAAATCCCTCCTTTTAATAGCATGGAGCATAATTGTCTGGTTGAGACCAAGTAGTTTATATATTCTGTGTATTGGCAGATTCTGTCAGGTATCTTTAGGAAAACAGATCCTATCCAAAACCCATGTTGGTAAACACTGCTTATGTAGGATGCTGTGAAAAAGAGCTGTATTCAATATCACTGGAAAATGCAGCACAACCTTGCGGGTGCAGATGACATGAAGATTTGCACAGATATGCTTATTTATGCAGCAATATGCAGGAATAGTGAATAGTATGTTGTAAGAGTTGCTGTCTTGACCAATTCGGCTGTGTCTGCTTGAAGTCTGCTGAGACAGAGGAAACTAAAAACTCATTAGAACCCTTCATAAAATACTATGTTAATATCTCATGTGATGGTTAAACATGGGAGCAATGTCTGTTTTAGCAAACTGGTGTGAAGAAAAGGCAAATGACATCTTTCAGGATGTTTTTACTTCATGGGATATGGAACTGAGAGCCAAGACATTTTGTTTAATATGAGGTCCAGTATTTGGAGAGCAGAGCTCTTGCAGTTCAGATAAAGCCTTGGGCCTGTTTGCAGTAGATACTGTTTGCTTTGGTGCAGTTTGGTGCATAGTTTTAACTAGATTTAAGAAACTATGGCAAACATGGTTCCACATCTGAGATTATTTGTGTGCAGTCATCTTCCCCAAGTCATTTAGGGGGAAGGGAGCCAAAGTGAATTATTACCAATTTATATTGAACTGGGCATGGGCTGAGAAGAATTTGCCATATGCTATTTCATAAGGACTTTTTTCAGTACTACTTCCTACCATCTTCCTTGAATTAAAATTGAACCAACTCTTTCCTCCAGTGTTTATTTCTTCCAGACATGTAGGCAGCTGGATGACAGCCTCTTTTCACCTAGATGAGGATGCATGTAGCTCTGTCATCAACATATTGTTGACATTTGATCTTGTATGCCATTCTACTGAGGCTCAGCAGATGGAGAACAGAGTGGAATGGCAGCTGTGTGCAAAGCCTTTGCTCTTGTCATTGGATTTTTAACACATTGTAGATGTTGCTGTTGCAGTCTCAGCATGACATTTGATGAGGAATCCACAGATACTGGTTTTGGTTTGCAGTCTGAGTCAAGGGCAAAAAAGAAGAAGGTTTCAGTTCCTATTACCAGAGAAATGACCATGTCTCTATTAGATTGGTGCAGCACTGAGAGCGGTTGGTGATTTTTGCAGGAGGGAATTGCGGTGGGTACAGTCCTGTTCACACTTCAGTTTGTTTGTGCATCTGCACTAATGTACGTACACGTGTATCTACCTTCGGTCACTCCAATCCCTTTGGCATTCCTGTTTCTCTCCTTTCATCTTTTCCAACCCTGTGCATGTGCAAATGAAAGGATAATTGGTTTATTTAACAATTTCTTGCTTACTCAACCAGGTTTGGATCCAAGTTTGGACCAGTCCCCTAAGGGGGTTTTTGGAGCTATTACTCTGCGTTTGAAAGACAGGTGGTAAAATAATGAGCCACTTCACTGCAAGTGTGTTATTTTCTTGAGTGAGAGCTTTGTTACCTAAGATGATCCATTTCTTCAGAAGACCCTGTTCCCACTAGTTATTTTTAAATGTAGTAGTTGCATAGCAGGATTGTGAAATAAAGTACCAGCTGATAATGCAAAGAGCTCACCTAAAGAAAGAAAGGATAAGGTGTGCTTTAATGAGACTTCTCTGAATTTGAAATATCAGCAATAAATAATATGATCAACCAGGATCAGGAAGAACCAACGATCTTTTACATTTGCAGAAAGTTTCTCAATCCATCCAGCAGGAATTTCTGGTGATGGCCTGTTTTAGAAATTGGATCAACTATCCACAGTTAAGGTTTCAGTTGTTGATGAAAACTAAGAGTTCTCATTTAATTTGCTGTGGCTCAGAAAGTAAAGCTAGGATTTTCTGCATGGACAACAGGTTCAGAAAAAAAGGCAGAAAGAGGTTTGTTATATTGGTAAAGACTGAAGAAAAATTTTATATATAATCCTGTTGCATCTGAGGAAGATAAATGGAGTTGAAAGAAATTTTATTTGTGCTGAGCACTGGATGATAAAATCCATTTGTGGATAGGACTGACAAATCCAAAAAGATAAGTGCATTATTTTTCACTTCTTCCTTTTTAACAGAGAAGATCTATTGGAAAGATGGTTATGTTGTTAGCAGGAATCAGCTGTGGGGGAGGGGTTGAGCAGCATAGACCAACCTGCCTAATAGGGAGAGAGTGGGAGCATAATGGAAAATGGGTTACTTTTTCTTTATATCTGCATATAGGCACAGACTCCTTCCAAACACAGGGGAGACTTGCTATGTTTCAAAATGCTGGTGTACACTGTCTTATGAATAAATGTATTGAGCAATCAGTCAGTTATCCCAAGGAGTGTTTATTTTCCTTTGCTTTGCTCGGCTTTAGACAAAGTAGACTTGAATTTTACTGTAGAGGGTTCTGGAGTTTGTGACAGTGCAAGTGTTAAACCTGAGTTTCATCATATTTTGTGAGATTCACTAATAGGCAGAAAAGTAAAAAATCTAATCTAAGCAAAAATATAGTGCTATTTTTATATATTGCTGTAAGGAGATCAGGTCAGAATGTCTTTTCCTTATTATACTTCTACATGTAGCTAATTTACTGCATAATACAAGTCAGGGATGCAGGCTTACTGGCAAAGGATATGTAGTGTATTCAGTGGAGTGGTAGATGCTTTACAGAAACTTACCTGATACCTTGGTGTCACAGGTAAGCTAGTTAACATGTTTGCATTATAAAAATGTCAGGTAAGATATTTCAGTGGTAACACACTATTGGGAGGAGGCAAAAAAAAAAAGATAATTAATTGATTTAAATGCTCTCTTGACAAGGCTCTTGCAATCAAAAAAAAATGAAGTCAAACTTGCTGTGTTTATGCCTTCATGCTGTCAACTGTGTCTTATCTGCTGCTCTGGCAAATACAATTGGAGTTAATAATTTTCTGCATTTGTTTTAATGTTCTTGGAGTAGTTTCAGACTGTATGTGGGCCTTGCTTGGAGATGTAATTTCATTGTGGATTGGCTGTGATTTTAGGGCTGCATCTGTGACATATTTCACGTAGCATAGAATGCTAAATGAGGTATGAAGTACCTGTGCTGGCCAGAATCTCTGGTATAGCTGCAATTGTATTGTCAAACTTTGCAGCCTCTACAATCACTGTGGTGGTATAACCTGTACCAATATGAAGAGCACTTTGTTGTTTACCAATACAAACTTTGCATCTGTGGAGGTGAGAAGTACAATTAATGGTTGCCATTACAGTTACAGTTATCCAGCAGAGATAAATTATTCTTTCTGGAGCTCTTCCTCTGCAACCCAGCTCAGAGTAGCTGTGAAACTGTGTATTTTACCAGTCCTCGGAGGTTTCTATAGCATTTAAGACATCAGATATTTCTTTCCCTGTGTGTTTTCATTGTCTGTCAGCCTTTGGTGGCAGTGTTAATTCAGTTGAAAATTAATAATTATGTTTTAGGCTGGTGTTTTACAAACCCACCTTATCTGCTTCAGGAATGGCAGGATCTCCCCACATAAAGGAGACAACAGCTGCACCCCCTTCCCAAGCAGTCTTTATCAAGGCTGATCTAATAGCCAGCTTACTGCTTAGGCTGAGCAGAGGTAATGGCTTGAAATTTATTGCCATCTCAAAAGCAGATGGATCTAGTCAAGAGCAGAAGTGTCTCTATTGAATTTAAAAAGATAAAAAGCAAGAGTTTCTGCTGAGTTTTCCTACCTGCTTGTGCCAAAACTTTCTCTTCTCCAGCTTCAAAACATGTTTGTTCTTTCTTCAGTGCCAGAGAGAAGAAAGGTCTCACTCTGCCAAACAAGTAGTGCTCAGCACTCCCCTGCTTTTCATTGCTCTCCTTGGAGGTGGGAAGAACTGGAGCACAGAGGTGGCTGTGCAGATGATGCGGTGCCTCTGCTTTGGCCAGGCACTGCGCCGCTTGGTTCAGCCCTGCTTGGCAGCTTGGCAACAGGAGCACAGACTTCGATGCTTGACAATTGCCTGGCAATTGTGCTGTCCAGCTTTTTAGTGTTGCCACATGCCAGAAATGGGGGAAAGGTGAAATTTGAAGGGTGTTATTAAAAAGCAGCAGCTTCCCTAATACAGAGTGGGAGGGGAAGACAGAAGGACTAGCTGTATAATGAGGATGTAGCAGAGATTATTAGCAAAAAGTTTTCTTACCCCTCTAGGGCAGGTATAAATTAACTGTCTAGCTCTGTGCTTATATATTGTGCCCTGGGCCTGTCAGCTTGACATTGAGGAAGAGATCATTGAGAAAGATTCCTTGAGGCTGTTGATTGTCATGCAGCCTCTCCTGGCGTTCTGCCATAAGTAAATACCTAAGTTTGTGGCTGTGACAGGTGTGACTGTACTGATGTGACAGCAGTGACAAGTTGGAGGGAAAGCAGCAGCAGTGGCCTTGAAGTGGCCTTTGCACTCCAAATGCAGCTTGTTTGTTGAATAATTTGAGGGCCTATTTTTTTCCTTATCTCCTTGCCTTATAGCCCTGCTTTTTTTGAACCATCTTCTCCTATGGCTATGAAGCAATGAAAGCAGCTTTAGAGAGTCCAGTGCATGATGCCCACTGCTGCTGAGTGAGGTTGGAAAATGCACACCAAAGAGATAAGTAGTTGCTTCTAGTATAGTTTTTAGAAATAGAAAAGTGCAGACAAAAATTGCTCAACCAAATATTTCCCAACACTTCATGATTACAGGGATGTAGAATGGAAGAAACCAACTTGTTTCTTTAGTGAGTATTGCTTTCCCTTGGTACAAGTTGCCCTTTGTGTGGAACTTTAGCTACCTAGACAGTTTTGGTTTTTCTAGAGGAAGACTTTTTACCTTCCTGACATCCCCTGAACTCAAGGAGACATGGATTCCTTGAAATGACAGGAGACTGCTGGAATCCCTGGCAAAGTGTGGAGAGATGTTTTTCTACAAACATAAGTACAGGTCAAGCAACTGTTCTGGTTAATTCAGGCTGGATCATGGGGCCCGAAAGGGAAGGAGTAGAACCTGTAATGTGTACTGAAATGATATTTATACGTCATTGTTGTTGCAAGAATAACAATGCTTGCGATGCTTTGTTACCTGTTAGGGCTTAATCTTTATTGGTGTGTTCTGAAGCTCACACTCCTCAGACTTCACAGTTTGTAGTTAGAGAAACATACCGTTCAAAACTATTTCAGAAGAGCATCTGGACATAAAGGCAGCTGCCAACTTTGTAAAATGCTGGATTGCCACATCTAATGGTGTGGCTATGTATTATTGAATTGGTAGTATAGTGGTGCTAAGAACAAGTTTGACATTGGTTATGGTGAAGAGCATGGAAGCTTTGTGTGATGAATATGGGTTGATAACATGTGGTGTGGTATGATATCTTCTAACTGAAAGTGCTACACTATTAAAAATAAGCTCTGTGGAAACTGATAGAGTATGGTGGGGCACCTTAAAGATCAATCACTGCACTTTTAAAATGGTGATTCTAAACTGATTCTTGAACCCTTGGCCATCAACATGACTTTTACACATGGCCTGCAATTAATCTGTGGACCGGCCCTAATGGAAAGAATTATCAACTTTTTGTGTTTGTATTGTTAATTTTAAGCTTAAGTTTGAGGGTTGGCAGCAATCACTTGACCTAGAAGCTGGGGGATTTTGTTTATATAGGATTCCTGTAGTAACCTGAGTATTTTTCCTAGAAGTTCAGAATTACAATGTCTGAACAACCCACAGCAAGGAGATATGGTCAGTCTGTGGTATGTTTTCAGGTTGGCTACTTGAGTTGAAATATCTCAGTAACTTTTTATAAGATTTAGCAATTGAAACAAGAAGGAAAAAAAAAAAAAAGGAAAATAAATCCAAAAGGAATTAGCTGTGATCTATGGCAAATAATGCTTCCTGGTAGAGTTCTGACCTTCTTTGAAGAGAAGGACCTGCTGATGTTGAAGGAACTTGAACTTTTTTTTCCACTCTGTGTATAGAGTAGGGGGTCTTGCTAATGGATGCGATTGCAGCAGACAGTCTGTATGACTGCATCAGATTGATTAGCTGGGTCCTGGTTACTGCTGCGAGTGGTGATTATGCCAGTACAGCTGCTTTCTCTTTTTATGTACTAATTACCACACGCACGGATGTCATCACCCTTAACACTGCATGGAGTTGTCCCATTAGCGTGGGAGTGGGAAGCAGCAGGGGAGGGGAGCTCTTCAGCGTGACAAGCTGTTTAGAATTGAATGGAGTGGAATGATGAAGCAACTATTCTGATGCAGAATTTTAAAGCTGTCTTGTCTTTGAGATTCAGCCCTCAGCCAGCACTTGCAGGTTTTCAAAACCAGACTCATGTCCTTGGAGGAGCATTTTCCATGGGGTGCTGTTTACTGCAAAGCAGGAAAAGCAGTAAAGCTCAGCTGTGACCAGCAAGTCTCCTGCCTTGGTGTGGTTGGTTATGGAGTGTGTGGGACAACAGCTGTGCAAGCTGACCTGCCAGGTGACTTCCTGGGATGTGACAAAGCCATTCTCAGTAGAAGAGAAGCTGTTTGTTTCTGACTTGCCAAAGAAGGATATGATGGAAGACCCTTGCAGTCTTGAGAGATTTGGAATGCTTATTTTATGAGTTTATGCTCCTGGTTCTGGCAGATCCCTCCCTTTCCTCTTCTTCCTTCTCTTCCAAATCCAATCTTCCCATCTGAGAGTGCACCCTAATCTCCATGGTAACAGATGTTAACCATCATACATCTGATTTCCCCCCCACTTCTGTTTCTCCCTTGCTCTTCCCTCCCTGCTGCCCCAGCAAGCAAGGCAGGGCAGGGGAATGGGATCAACATGACAGAGATGGGTAAGATCTGGCTTGTTTTTTAAACCCCTAAAGACCTGTTCCTTTTGCCCGAATGCTGGGCTTCTCTGAATGCACTAATTGCTATCACTCAGCAGTTAGTAGGCAAAGAGCAGCCAGCTTCTGTCATACAGAGAGTTCTTTTTTTCTTGTCTAATGTGGCCTTCTCAGAGGAGCAGTTAAATTTGTTACTGGTGATGGGAAATAATGTAACTATATTGTTTTGCTCTGACTTTGTCTGCATATAGGATGGTCAGGGTGAAGGTTCTGGGTATTAGCTATTAGATGGCGCTTAGTTAAGTAATCCCTGACTCATGCTTCTCAAGTTAAATTGTCAAACAGACAAGATATGCAGTGGGCAACAGAGCTATGGAGTAAATGGCCCCATTTAGTCAATAAGTCCCGTCTTAATGGCTTCTAATTATTTACTTCAAGTCACTTCAGCAGTGCAGTAGTGGTTGATGTGCATTCGCATGAACATTTATCCTGTTGTTTTAGCATACCATCATTCCTGTCTCTGCTTACTGGTTCACCACCATCCTCTTTTCTGTGGAGTCTGGAGGAAAGGTTTTATGATGGCTGGATGCTCGCCCGCTAGAAAATCTAATGGAAACCTATTTTTCACCCTGGATTTATCCCATTGAAAATCCAGATTCCCAATCTATGTTAGTTGCAGTGATGACATTTTAGCAGCTAAATTTCTGCAGAAATTCTCTTAATGATTTGGTCTTATAAATGCAGTCTTCAGTCCTACCATTCCGAAGTCCTAATACTTTAATGGCCCAGTACACTGAAACATCTTGTCCCTGTCTATTCTAGGTAGCCAGACTGACTCATTACTGCTTTTTCTATTTCCCATGCCTTTGTTTTTATGATTGCCAGGTGTCATATTTTTGGGCTAAATGGATTGTTGTCAGTGTACCCTGTTCTGGTTGCTGGATGCTTCACAGCTGTGTGCCAGTCAGCTATTAAAGATTTAAGGGAATATGTATGTGCATTTCTAGCAGCTGCTTACTCTCACTGCTGATTTAGTGATTTCTTGCAATGTCCTGTAAAGTGACATGTCTCTATGGTCATCTGTGCTGCTGCAGGGAAATTTGTTTGAGCCTCCTTGGCTCTCCTGCCTTGCATTGTCCTGTCAAGTAATCTGCTGTTATTGTTCCAGAGAGTTTTCAACGTTCTGTACCCGATGCCTGCCGACCAGAGAAGACATGTCAGCATAAACTCTGCTCGCTGGCTGCCTGAGCCGGGCCTGGGATTGGCGTATGGCACCAACAAAGGGGACCTGGTGATCTGCCGACCAGAGTAAGTGCTTGCTTCACATGGAGATGTAACTGCTTTAGCCACTCTGTTCTCGGGGTGGTGGGGATAACATGGCTTTTCTTGTGCTTGCGGGATCCAAAAATCCCAATTCCTAATACTTCTTTTGGACTGCAACAGTGTTTAACAGAGTCTCTTAGAATTAGTGTTTATTTTGCTGATGGTAAACTTTGCAGAGTGTTTGAAATGCATCTCGTTAGCTCATGTTATTTCCCATGTTGTACTAAGATTTCTGGATTCTTTATTTCTTATATGACTAGTGTAGTGTCTTTCAGCCTCTCTGGATTTATAGACTTCTGAAGGTTTTCATTGACATGATATTTGATTTAGTAATATGCTCGCTTTCCTCAGCCTTTAAGGACCTCCTGAAGACCACCAACCAGATTGAAAGTTGCTGACCTAGAATTATCAAATACTTTTTACAGTATTCAAGCAAAAGATTCTGTGAACTGCAAAGATTTTTGTCATGATTATAAGCAAGCCAGTGAATTATTTTGGTATCCTCACTTAAAGCCCAGTGGTGTGACACGTACATTTCAGTTCTCTTTAATTTGTATAGAGCTGTGAAGGGTGTAATTGGCCCTTTTTAAGCTTACAATTCAATACAAGCTAATTTAGTTATTGTCTGACACAGATGATGACAGTGACATATATTGCTTTCAGTGTTCTTGAGGAGTGTCTGCATCATACTTTGTTGAACCCTTCTCTTCATTGTGTTGTCCAAGTATTCTTTTGAAACCATGTTTCTTTTATGCTACAGGAGCACTTCAGGGGTTTCTTTGCTTCAGTTATTTCCTGGTACTAAACTACCTTGGTATTCTTTTGGGTTGTGCTTCACATGTTCCTTGTTCAAGCTGGCAGCCAGAAACTTACAGCACTACTGGTGATCGTACCAGATGCATGTGGACTCCATCTGTTGTGCCATGACATCAGGCATGTGGTGCTTGAGGAGAGTCATATTGTCAGAACCACTAGCTTAAATCAAAGTAAATATATACAATTGTAGCAGTGACTAATTCAGCACCGACTTCTGGTGAAGTCTGTGGTTGGAATTCAGATTGGACCAGTTTTGGTCGTGCAGAATGGCAGTGCTTTTCAAACAGCCTTCTTGTTCTCTTGAACAAAATCTTTCATCAAGGCCTTATTTATACATGAAGTTCTACAAGCTACAGTTAGGAATAAGCTATAATCACTCTCAGGATAAGTGGCTTTCTTTAAGAACAGTTGCTGTATTTTCTAAGCAGAGGAATTATTTGAGAATAATGGCTCTTCTTGAACTGGAGAATATTCTGAGTTATTTTTAGCACAGAAAAGTAGTTAAGATTTAGTCTACTGATTATGGGATATGAGATGAGCTTGGATGAGAACCCAGGGAAGTGAAGTCTCCCTGAGGGTGGATTCTTTGATTGAATACTGCAGAGTCAAGCTTGATTTGGCTGTCCCAGCTTCACACACCCCACATTATATTTCCACTCCACATTTCCACATTCCAGTGCTTGTAGTACCCCAAAGCTGAGTGACATGCCTCTTCTTGGCACCTCACTAATTAAAGAGTCAACATGAACACTTTCATGGTATGTTATGGAAGCACATTCAGCCCTTCTGCAACATCCGTGTAAAACCTTAGCTCACCATGTTAATTATGCACAATCCAAACAAAAATAGGATGTTTTGTATGTGAACATGAAACAAGGTGGCTGTGTAGGTCGGAGATTTATTGGGTAGGTTGACAGAAATGCTTCAACAGGTTTCCTGCTGGTGGATTGGAGTGATTGATGCTTCTGGTGATAATTGTAAAGTCCCCACAAGGACTGGTGGGTTCTTTCTGGAGCGGGTCACCTGATGTGTTCTGTTCTCAACTACACCATTTTATAGACCAACAACAGTCAAGAGTGACTTGTAAACCTCACCATGAAAGTATAGATACTCACTGAGCTGTATAATTTGCATTGGGGCACTAATATCAGAAAACAAAGGTGAGTGAGGCTCTATCAGGGTAGAAGTGGTGTCTGTTCCAGATCTACGTGACAGATCCTTAGAGAAAGGAAAAATCCTGACATGTGGATGCCCTCTCAGTAGTTCTTGGCTTAATAAACTTGGTTTGAGATTGGTATGTATATTGATTTAACTTTAGAAGTGAGGGAGAAAAATATTTATGTGGTTTCCATACACAGTAATACAGTGGAAGACAAATACTAAATGCAGGATTCAGCAATTGATAGAGTACTATTGTATTGAGGATAGTCTAGCAAACAGCAGCAAAACACTGTACTGCTGAAATCCCTCCACTGTTCTAATTTGGCAGAGAAAACTGTGGTCAGTAGCAAACAACAGAGATTGTTGTAATTCCCTGGGTCTTAATTCCCACATGCAATGGAGGCATTTGAAACCAAGTACTACAGGAATCATATAAACAGATTGAAATAGCAGCTGTTCCTCAAATAGAGGATTTAAATGAGTAGACTGGAAGTACAAGCTGACCAAAAAAAAAGAAAACAAAATGGCATAACTTGAAGCTCCATGGACTCGTGATGGGATGCTAAGCAAATATTCCTCCCAGTGTTCAAAAGAAACACTAGTTAAGAATGGAAATGGCAAGGTTGTATTATGTTGGCAGTCTATAATTGTAATCTCAGTACACAAATTTATAGGGTATATTTTGAAGGTAAGTAAAATAAAATCTGTGGAAAGTGGGATCAAATGCATTGTGATTTGACTGCTCCACTAAAGTGGAGTACAGTAGGTTCTGTACTTCTCCTTGAGAGTTTTATGTTTTTATTTCTAATAAAAGTGTCAGCTGGGGATTTGCTCTAAGTCTAAGTAACATACCTGTGGTTTAGTAAAGCAGTTCCTGTGTTGGAACTACAAGAAATCTGGTTAATTTCTAAAGAATTTACAATATCAGGTAAAGAGTGGGTGAAGTCCTGGTTAAAAGAAAGAATACAACATTATTGACATCTGGACTCTGTCAAAAAAGAGGTCATTTGACTTCTTTACAAAAACAGTTCTGGAACTGGTTGATTAGTACTATTTACACTAATGGCTGGTAAGGGTGCATTGAATAAATTTGCTGAGGATGTGACATTAGCTTTGTCATTGCAGAAAAAATTAAAGTATTGCAAAGGAATTGGATTGCTGTGAAAGTGACTGGAGCTATAGAAATGAGAACTTAACAGTACAAAGTGCACTTAGTGACTAATTACACAGAGTTCAGTAGATAAAATGATGGAGGAGGAGAAAGACCTGAGGTTTTGGTTGATTGTGGGTGATTAAGCCATCAATACATGAGGCTGTAAGAAAAAAAATAGTTCTAGGATGAGATACAAGATGCTTAACAGCAGAGATGGCAAAATATTAATATGGGTGTAGAAGAAGCTAGATATATAAGCTGGAATAGTTTAAAATTTGCCTTTTAACTGGCACAGTAGCTTAGAGTGTTTAATAGTGGGATCAGGGGAACATTTTAGCTAGGAAAATCTGCAGTATGTCTTTATCAGGGCTAGAAAGGAAAGATAAGGAGGGGATTATATAGCCTTCCATAAATATCCGAGGAACAAGAACTATTTAAATGTTTTGGTGGAACTTTGTGTTCTGATTTCTGCCCATTTGCTTCTTGGCCTGTTGATCAGCACTGCCAAGAAGAGCCTGGCTCCATCCTCTTGATACCCTCTCTTCAGTCCCCTAGTCATCAGGGTGGCCTTCCACTGGACCTGCTCCAGGACCTCCATGTCCCTCTTGTCCTACGAAGTCCAGACCTGGACACAATTCTTCGGATTTGGCCTCACCACGGCTGGGTAGAGGGGCAGGGTCACCTCTCTTGACCTGTCAAAGAGCTGTTAAAGCTCTTCCTAGGAGAGAGGATTCCATTGGCCTTCTTGGCCGAAAGGGCGCTGCTGACTCATTAACGGTTTGTCCACCAGGACCCCCATTTGCTTCTCCACAGAGCTGCATTCCAGCACATCAGCCCTCAGCCTGTGCTGGTGCAGGTTCCCAGGTTCAGGATTTGCACATGCCTTTTTTGAATTTCAGCCAGTTCTTCTCTGTCCATCTCTTGTTCCTGTCGAGGTCCTCCTGAATGGCAGCATAACACTCGGGGATATCAACCATCCCAGCTTTGTGTCATTATTAAGCTTGCTGAGGAGGTATCTGCCCCTTCCTCCAAGTCCTTGATGAATAAATCAAACAGTCCTGGGCCCAATATTAACTCTTAGAGGATACCACTGGTTACTTCCAACTGGACTCCGTGCTACTAATCATGACCCTCTGAGACCTGTCATTCAGCCACCTCAATCCACTACTCCATTCTCACATCCATCCTGCAGGTGCCATCTGCCTATGAGCATATCATGGGAGACAGTGTTACAAGGCTTGCTGAAGTCAAGGTAGACAACATCCACTGCTCTTCCCTCATCTATCTAACCAGTATTCCCATTGTAGAAGGCAATCAGGTTGGCTAAGTGTGATTTCCCTTTGGTGAATCCATGCCTGACTATTCCAACACCTATATATATGAAAATATTTCAGATGTCATCCAAGTGAGCGTATTGCCACCTGGCTGCTTCAATACTGGGATAATGGGGCTAGCAATTTGGAACTAGATACATAAATATATATATGTGTTTTTATTAGAGAGCAAGAAGGTACAAATTGACTATGACTTGGTTGTTACTGCAAATTAGAGGAAGGTGGCAACCAGGTGATTTCTGCAATAGCCTGTACGTTGATTGGGTGGATGCAAAGGACCCAATTGTTTGGAAATGCAGCTTGGCTTGCAGAAACAAGTGTATGACTTGAATACTTGTGACTGAGGTTGAGGGTGAGACTGAACTGCTGAGCCATGAGGCAGGTTTTGATATTTTAAACCGAAGGTTCCCATCTTAACAGGTGTTGACAAGTTGGCTCTCAGAGCTGTTATGCTCTAGGGAGGTGAGAGCAGATCTGTATGACCTGTTAAAAACTTTGTGTACTTTAACCTCTGAATCTAAGTCTTTGAGGAATGGCCCATGTGAAAGAACCCAGGGGATTGGATTCCGGTGCAACAGTAACCCAGCTTTTAGAAATAACTTCCTCTACAAGTGACCAACAGGAGAAACTATTTACTTTTCACAAGTCTAATCTTGGAGCTGAAGCAAGAGGACTCAGGTCTGTGGTTCACAGGCAAATCCTGCTGATAAGAGGGTGTTGGCTCAAATGTGGCTTGGAAACAGGTTGCAGTCTTTATGAGGTTGTAACAGCCTTTTTCTTTCCCTAGGGTCTTGTAGTTGTTGACTACAACACTGTTGTCACGGTTGCAAGGTGGTAGACTTGCATACACGTTAGATCATGAATCATGAATCTGCTGTCTTCTTGCACATGGCTTTATATTAACACGTGGTAATCTGTGCTTTTTGGATTAAGATGAATTTGTGTTCAGTCCAAAAGTGTGGTATTGAAAGGTTCTGAGGCTGACATGTTTTCAAGGGTGGGGACCACTAAGTTAAATCAAGACACTAAATTGATAACAGTGATATTCAGTGTAAGAGCCATGTCAGAATAAACAGAAATGCCTTTAGGCATACCACATGAGGTAGTGTGCTCCATTTAGGAAGTGAAGTGAGCTATGTGCTACTCAACTGTGGACTGGAGGTTTATCACGGGAAGTGATACAGAGCAGTGTGAATTCCCCTCATCCTCTGTCCTGCTGCACACTAACTTTTCTGCATGTCTGCTAGTGCTTTTTTAGCCTCCCCAAGAATGTTTTCACCTTGCTACATTCTACCTGACATCCTTTGTAACTGATATCTTCAGTAAAGTTTTGTGCATCTTTCTTGACTCTGCGTACTTCAAGGTTTGATTCAGTTTCTGAATCTTTGGGTTTGCGTCATGGAATGAAATCCTCGTGTGTGTCTTACATGGTAGAAACACCTCTACTGAATTAAAAAGGAATTTGATTCTTAATGCTCACAACCTTTCCTATCCTGTTACATCCCAACAAGACCTTTCCCCTTCAGAAACATCCCTGATGAGGCATCTCAAACATAAACTGTCTTGTGAAACATAAACAGGTGAGACCAAAAGTGGTGAGGAGCAGACTGTGTGCTGCCCTTTGCTGTCTTTGCTTGTGGAGAGCTGCCATGGGAGAAAGGCAGAGATCCAAATATCAATTATTTGTTGTTTCATCTTGAGTGTCCTCTCTCCTTTGCTCAGGAGCAGGTTCTGGAAGGGCTCAGTGCTCACATGCTTTTGCAAGTACCATTCCAGAAACCTCACTGTTCTGAGAAAACTTCAAGCTCTTGAAGCACCTTGTCTAAGGCTAGCTTTTAAATGCAGGCATCCACAAGAGAGGAGGGATTTCTTCAGCAGAGCCCCTGGTAATGGAATTCATATACCCCTGAAGATGCATCTGGTTCAGAGGCAGCATTCCTTAGATTTCTTTCATTGGGAAGTAGGTGTGGAGAGTCTCAAACTGATTTAGTGCTATTCAGTGTGCATATTTTAATTCTTTGGAGTGAGATCTGCCTCTAACATGAAATTATTCCGGGAAAATTCTCTTTATGATAAATTTCTATGCTTTGCAAGGAAAGCGATCATTCCATTTATCTGTGTGTGCCAATCTTTTTTTTTTCTCTGAGAATGGCATATCCTCCCATCTACTGATGGGGACAATGTGTCTACATCTAGTTATCAGCAGTGGTAAAGAGATGGTAATCTATGCAGCTGCCTGGCACAGCACGTCTTGCCGCTGGCTGGCTCCATTACTCAGGCTCTGCAGCCTCCAGCCATGATGCTCTCAGCAGCATAAGCTACATCCTGTGCCTCTTAAGAATACCTTCTGGAGAATGGAGTAAACAAGGAGACAGAAGGAGGAGCTGTCTTCCTTCATGTGTAACCAAGGGATGTTAGCAGCCCTGCGTAGGGAATGTTCTCACAACTCTTAACTGGGCTAGCTGTAGATACTATTTATGTCTGAGTCCTCCCTGCAAATGGCCTTTTGAAAGGCAGCATCTGCAGTGGGTCTTTAACAAGGAAATGAATGCATGTCCTGGGCTTCTGATGCCTGCTAACCACAAGATACATTGAATTGTCCAAATGAGGATAAAAGATGCTTTTCATTGATGAAAGGACAGAAAAGGAGGAAAGATGGCCAATTTTGCACTATAGATGCATCCTGCAAGCTACATTTGGATTTTGTTATTCATGCATTTAAAAAAAAAAACTAAATTAATTATTTCCAAATTCTTCAAGGAAGCCTAGCTAACCTCAGTGCCAAGAGGCTTGATCATTGCAGTTGCAGAACAAGAGTGCTAATGTGGAGGCTTGAAACAGTATTTCCATTCTGATACAATTTTTATTCTTTTTCCCTTTTTGTATGTGAATGGGATATCCAGGAAGACTGATGGCATTAAGTGAATGTTGCCCTTACATAATTCCACTTAATATGTCTATGATTCCTAAAGATAAATTTTGAAAGCTGCTTTAAGTCTTCAGTTATTAGCAAGTTCATTTCCTTCACCCAATTCTTCAAGATATACTGTAGCACTGACTACTTAGTGACATTTATTTTCCACCATGAGAAAGTGAACTTGGTACAGAGCTCTGTGTTAAGAAATCTTAGCCTGGTATTCACCAGTTTGTACTGCATCACTGGCTTATGCAGGTCCTAACTAGTTCTCAGTAGCACTCTTTGTAAGAGAGCAGCCATGTGCTGTAAAAACAGTTACCAAATGCTTCACTTACATCTATTCAGATCACACCTGCCACCTTTTCTTTCTGTACTTTTTTCTAATTCTGTCTTCAAAAGCAGTTAAATTTCATGCGAGCAATTATTTTACTAAACTGCCTACTGCGTGTGGCTCACTCATTGTTTCAATATACTTTCTTTTTTCTATTTGTTATATTTCTCTCTTTAAGAATAAAAGTTACACTTAAAAAGACAATAATAGTCAGTTTTAAGTATGGTTTTCTTTTTGAAGAATGGTACTAAGTTGACTTTTTTGCCCTTTTGTCATTTCCTCTTTTTTTTTGGTAACATTAAAAAACAGGTGCAAATGACTCAAAAAAGTTAACTTAAAAAAAAATTCTAAATGAATGCAGCTAGCTGCTATGTCTGGCAAATTTCTTGCTCCCTAATTGCACGAGTACTCTTGGTTATTTTATAAGTGGAGAGTTCAGAGAGGAGAGTTCAATATCTTGTCCACTTTGAAACATCATTGATTTTTGTCGTTAGCCTCACAAACGAATAGACCTTTTTTCATTCTAATACCATTTTCCTCATATTTATTTTTAGAATGTCTTTTCCCTCTCTTGCAGCACAAGTTCTCCGACTGTCTTATAACCTTTTCTCCACGGATCTATACTAGACCTTCCTTGTTCACTTGTTTACTTCCTTGGCTTTCCAATAAGATTTTCTTTAATTTTCCAGTCTTTATTCCATATTATTTGTCGAGTTTTATTTGGTGTCCCTTATGCCTTTTTTTTTTCCAGCAAGACTCTGCTAATGAATACAGCTAGCAAATAAAACAACCAGTTTGTTTTTTTGGGCTTTTTTTGTCATTTTCTTTCCTTATTTTAAATCCTTCTGCAAATGGTCTTAACTTCATGTCTACAAACTGTCAGTAATTGGAGTAATAATTTGCAATTTGAGGTTCTTGATGATTTTTTTTCTTTTTTTCCTTTTTTTTTTTTTTTTTTGAGACAGTTTCCCCTGTATGCTAAACAGAATATTTTTCAGTTGGATAATTTCAAAACTGCTAAAGATTAAAAATATTAAACTTTGTTTGTCCTGTGGATCTCACTGAGATTTGACCAAACCAAGGTCTTGGTTCTGGAGCCTGGCAGCTTCGTGTGTGCACATTCCAATGTTCCATTAAAAATAAGCATTTGCTATGCTTGCTAATTTAAAAAATTTATTTTGATGTTGCTTTCTCGTGTTCTAGATGCATTTTCCTGGTTTAGTTTGCTGGTGTAATATCTACAAAACAAGTCTGCTTCATCAATGTTAGTTTCTGCTAAAAGAGTAATGAAAATTCAAATATGACTAAAGAGTGACTTTGGCTCTGAACAGTTGTAGAAGTTTAAGATGTTTTAAGGCCTTAGAAGGAATAAGCAATTTGCCCTCCCCCAAAGACTCCTAACTTCCTAAATTGTCTAAGCCACTGGAAGAGCTGGTAGATCATAAACAGCCTAAGATATTCTGAGGGTTGAAAGCTTACTTGGAGTAAGGTCTGCCTGTAATCACTTTAAGCAATTAACAAGCCTTTAGGTTTTTAGAGGACTTAAGCAAGTTATCTATCTTTAGAGCTGTGTGTATGATAATATCAAGCTGAATTGTGCTCGCTAGAAGACCTTTAAGCTGTGTGTTCTGGAGTCTCTTATTTACCTTCCAGAGGTGTCCCTACCTGGTGCATGGTGTGTTTGGAGCCAGATA
Source organism: Oenanthe melanoleuca (assembly GCF_029582105.1). Taxonomy (NCBI): domain Eukaryota; kingdom Metazoa; phylum Chordata; class Aves; order Passeriformes; family Muscicapidae; genus Oenanthe; species Oenanthe melanoleuca. The sequence goes on from NC_079339.1 coordinate 23,734,202, forward strand.
ACAAGGATACCATGGCATACTGGCAAGACTTAGTGTGAACAAAACCAGTGAAAATTCAGGAAATTCTTATTTGATCTATTTCTGCCTTGTTTATTCCAGGCTATTTGTCCTGAGTGCTGTGCTCTTTTTATCATAAACATGATACAAGTTACAACTTCCTATGCTACACTGTATGTAAACACACTGTGTTTACATGACAGTAGTGTAAAAAATTCTGGGAAAATCGCTTTTAAAAACTGTTCTGGTGTTTTGGCAGAATGAAGACTGTCTGAGAGGGACTTTTCTTTTCCTTATTCTCAACATGGGTTTTTCTGTGCAACCTTGCATTCCTTAAAAGCAGGACTCTCAACCTCAGTATTTGTACTTGAGTCCCAAGATAATCATCCACACTTTCATACTAAACTCTTTTCTTTCTGCTCTGTCATTGTCTTGGTGCTTAATTTCCATTTGTTATTCCTGTTGAATGTGTTGGAAGACTGATTCTTAATTGAAGACTTCTCCCATGGAATATAAGACAAATTCCTCTTAATGCTTTCAGGTGGCATGTCATCCATTTCAAATTATTTTATGAGTCTGCTTATCTTCTACATTCAGTCTGTAGGTGGGTTGCAAATGCTGACTCCTGGAAGTCACGTAGTTTTTAGCTGTAGTGGTCCTGTGAATCAGAAGAGGCTATTCTGTTTGAGTTCTTATTGTATTAATCTCTGTTTTCTTTCACTCCCTCTTCTTTCTCTCTGAAGTACCTACCAGCTTAGCTGACTGATGACTCTCTTTCTTAGCTGAGATACCAAAATTTTGCTCAAAGAAGATGGCTTTTTGGGGTCCCTTCCATCTAAATCTTATCCACTGGCCACAAGATCATGAGCTTGATCCAACTTTAGATGTCCACTGGTATGCAGAACAAACCTGTATGTGTTCACATAATTGAGACAGAGGAGCTCCTGAATTGGCTACTGGTGCCACCAGCTGTATAGATCTGGTCTTATGTAAATGGTGTGAGTTTGAATACAGCATTTTCAAAAATCCCAACATTTAACCTAGCTGTCAGGACTGCACAATCAAATGAACAGGACCAGTTGTCTCTCAAAGTATTCTGAGCTGAATTGGCACCCTCCCTGAAGCAGGCACACAGCACCAGCTGCACCAAGCTGCTTGCTGTCCTGCTTCTGCACCTTGGACAATTCAAGTAGGTGTCAGGGTATGTTTCTGGATGGTTGCTGGTTTCATACAGGCAAAATTTGCAGGATTTTGGAAAATTAGCGGGTTATGTGAGAAATGAAAATGAGACTGCTGTTACATGCATCATTCATCTCAGTGTGATGAGCAGGATGATGTCATCTGTCATTTAAATATCTGTGGTTGTCAATCATAAACTGCAGATCTTGTGTTCCTTGAATTCCTGTACTCAATCTTGTGCCCTTCCCCTGGCTAGTTACACATGGGCTGGTGCCAATGAAGCTGCCACCTCTTATTGGTCAAAGGGAGTTACTGCCCTGCAGAATGACTCCAGAAATCCCATTTGCTGGTTCCATACAGCTTGCACTGCAGCCAGTTTTCACTTGGATTTGTCTCTGCACGTGGTTCATCGCCTGCACAGAAAGCTAAATATTTATGAAGTAGGGCGTTAGAAATTATTGTTTTCCTATCCAGGCAGCTGCTGGGAGTGCCAAACTTCGCCTTGTACTAACAATACCGTTGCCTAGCTAATCATGGGAGCTAGGGGTGGGCTTGCTGTGCTGATCATCACCACACTGGCGGAGATAATGAGCTGCTGACAAGGATGCATCTGGAATCTGGCCAGCATTGCATTGCACTGCACGAGATACTGTGTGCTGCTTCTTCCTTCCCAAACCAGGACAATAGATTCCTGTTCCTTAGCATAGTGTCACCTCACTCTATTTCCTTGAAGCCAGTTTGAATGGCTTAAGAATGACAAGTTTACACAACGGGAAGAAAGCATGTCTCAGTAAATTCAAATTCTTTGTAAACTAATCTGGTTTTGTATGCTTGCATTTAGTGATCTTGAATACTGGACAGTATATTTGAGAAATCAGCTTTAAGTAGAGTATTTTCTTTTGTGTAGAAAGCAGACTTGGCAGCATGAGAATCAGGTGCATTGCAATAGCATCACTGTGCATCTTCTTGTGTCTTTATCCTCATAATGAGGTTGTGCTGATATTTTTATATGGCATTGCAGGCAGCAGGGTTGTAATCAAAATTTTATTCGGTACTATAGCAAACAAGTGGGCTGCTGTTGGGCCTTTCCATGTGGCAGGATGTGAAGGAGGAGAGCAGTGCGTTTGTTCATTGCTGTTGCCTTCTTCAGATTTCGCTTAAATCATCCCCTGATGATATAAGTGAAAAGGTAGTAAGTGCTATTTATGCCTTCCTGGACACGCATACCCTACTTGCAAATTATGGGTTGTTTTGTCTTGCTGTCATGCTCCTGAGCTGTATTGTTATGGTAGAGTTGGGGAATTTTCATCCTAATCCCTCCTTCTCTTCTACTCCCAGTTTTGGATATACCAGCTGGGGGAGGTTACCCAGACATATGAGTCTGTTTGTGCTGACCTGTGCTTTGTCAATTTACCCTTTAAATACTGGTTAAGCAAATGCAGTAAATTGTATTTCAGCTCTCTTGTAATTTGTTAATAATGTTGTCATTAATTCCTGGTACTTGGTCCTAGATTCTTCCTGGAGACATAACTGAGCTGTGTAGGTAATACCTCCATGTAGAGGGAGAGGCTTGCTAAGTTGCTGGCTCTTTGTACTTAACAGGCTCCACTCTGAATCCTTATTTGACTTTCTGCAAAGCCTGCAAGTCTGTGCCCTTCATCCTCTCCAAGCTCGTTAATAATGTGAGCTGGACACAAGCGTGAAGGAAAAGTCCATCTTAGAACAGATCCCTGCTGGGAAATCCAGGCTGTGAGCAGCTCTGCATGTAACAAAGCTAATGGAAATTTCCAGGGAGGGCTTAGAGAGCTTAGTGACAGCCATAAAAGGGAAGAAAGTAAGAACTTGACTAAGTGGACTTCACTGTCCATGACTGACACAGTGTGGAGAATTGCAATTTTTCACCCTAAAGCCCTGGGCAACAAATGTCCTTTTTACTGCATCCACATCCAAGTGGCTCCATGCTACACAGAGCTTCTACCTTATGCCTTGAAAAATGTAAAGTGCTTCTAGCATTTCTATGTCTAGAGTTTGATGAAGCAAAAGTTAAATGCTTACATTACCTGAAAAATATTCATTTCTCCAGTGTAAGCTCTGCTTCTTTGGAATGAATTGTCAGGCCTTGATTTGCAAATCTCCTGGGAAACGTACTGTGAAAGACTGCTCATTTACAAAATTCAAGCAGTATTTTGCAATGGGAGCTAAAAAACCTTTAGGCTTTCTGAAAAGGGAGATTGCACTATTTTAGATAGGTGTGGCTAAACCAGAGCATGTCTTAAGCTTAACTGAAAATCTGATTTAAACCAAGGTAATTTTGATTGTCACATGCATCTTGTTGTGTACTGAAGTTGATGTAAGATGTGATTATGTGATCAAGTTTCTAATGCAAGCATGATGTTAAAACTGGCATTTAGCCCACACAATAGCAGCATTTCTTTGATGAAATTTTGATTCATTAAGAAGAGGAATTACGATCTTCATATAAAAGGTAGTGCCCAACCAGTGCCCTCTGATAAGTTCAGGTGTATGGTTTCCTCACTGTATCTCAATACAGTCTTAAACATCTCTTCTGTAGGCTCAATCAGTCATCTAAAGGCTCGAAAACCTAATCAGGAGCAATCTCGATACTGATCTTAGGCTGTGAAGAGACCAGTGTGGATTCCAGCTCAGAGATACACAGATGCATACAGAAGAGGACAAAGATGATGCTGAGGGCCTTATGACTTTTGCAAGAGGTAGAGTTGGGAAAGGGTGAGTTGTGTAGCCAGCCAAAGGGAGACGCTGCTGAAAAGTGGCAGTGAAGATGCTTGCTGCTGCAGGGACTGCCAGCTGTTTTTGCCCAGCAGGGAGACACACTTAGACCAAACTAGAAAGCCAGATTAAAGTGGTGCTGAGAATATTGAACTCCCATCATGGTCAGGTGTAATGACCATGGCTTAAGCCTGTTTATCGGTGTTCCCAGAATCAGCAGCTGGAGCAGTGGCACCATCTGATACAGGTGCTTCTAGGGAAGGAAGGCAAAGCCCTTGATTCTTTGGCAATAAAGGAATAGCTAATAGGACCCTAGCAGCAAAGCTCAGTTGATAAATGACAGTGTTTAAAACCAGTATGAAAAGTTATATATTAAATTGAATCCTGTTGACTTTACTATGTGCAAATTGATGGCATGGAATTACAGTGGACTTTGCTATCCAACAACCCAACTGTGCAGTAGTGAGACTCTGCAGAATAGCTCCTGCAAGGCCAGAAGCTTTTCATTTGGTGTACTGCATCTCAGTTTGGTACCATGATGCTTTTGTAAAAGTGAAATTGATCCACTTCAAAGAAGTGTGTGTGAAGGAGCTGGACTTTCTATGTACTACTGGAACACAGTGTTTGGGGAGAGGACAGGAAATTCAGTATGTCAGCTCCCATCTTGGCCTGGGGGAAGCTTTGCAGTCTTCTAGTTTCTTGTCTTGGGAGCTGGCAAGCTGGCAATGATGAGTAAGGCACACATTGGCAAGAATGCCAATCGTATGTAGCTGTGGGGGACCATGCCTGTTCTTTGGGCAGCATGAAAACATGTGGATGAAGAGGGAGGAGAGCATGGATCAGCTTAGCTCTGCTGTGTAATAGCTGCAGATACCAAGCACAGTAGACTTTTTATGGAAATTTTGACTAACTTTGAGGTCAGAAAGTATCTCTTGCCTAGGGACTGTGTTCCTTCGCAGACAACAAAGTGTGACAGCTAAGCCTCAGCCAGTATATTAGGCAGGGGATGGAGCAGCCAGAGGGACTGGCATGGTTTTAGTGACAAGTTCCCATCTGTCAGTAAACTCAGAACCCTTTGTAAATCGGCATCTCATTGGCAACTGCTTGCATGGGGTATTATGCAGCACAGGACTAGCGCAGCACAAAAAATAAAAAAGCAATGTCTGGTTACTTCTTGTAGCTTCCATGTGTGATTTTGTTGACCTAATTCTGTTCATCTCTCACCCTGGGTCCTAACCTGGGGTGCTGTCGTCCTGGCAGCCTAGCCCCAGGCCTCCCAGTACAAGCTGCTTTCCCATTGCAGCATGTCTGACCTGCAGCATCCTGTGAGCTGAGGTTCTTGCCAGTTCTGCTGAGGCATCTCTTTACAGGGACAGCAGTTTTTATATGTATATAAAACATCTCATTTGTGCCTGAGCCATAACCAGCTACCAACTATTAGCTGTGAATCCTTCCTTCAGATTGTGGACTCCCCCTAGTTCTTGAGACTGTCTGCAGGGTGATGGAAGCTCTTCACAGTTTCCTTGTGTCTACACAGGCCTTATTTGGTTGGTTGGGGTTTTTCCCCCCACTTGCTTTGTTGTGACCACTGCACAGAACTGCTGCCTCTCCACCCAGCACCATCAGGTGTGTGCAGTCCAGCAACCATGTGATGGTGCACAGCACCATTTCATAACTCCCAGGCCAGCTCATATGAGCTGTCAGCATGGTGTGGCAAACACTCCAGGAAGGGCCTTCCATGGTAATGCAGCCCAGAGTGCTTCTGAAAGTGGAACCCAGCAGTATATGTGAGATCTCTGTGCTGCCTTGGGCTGCATAGTGAGTGCCTGTCCTGTGACATTTCTGTATGGCACAGAGTAAGCTGGATTTGCTCTCACCTTCTTCTTGGTGAGATGTGTACTTGAGCATTATGGTGGTTTCATTTCTGTGATTGCCTGTTGTCTTCAGCAATGGTTGATAACCTTGTCTGTTCCTGTGAGCAGTAAGCCCTGACTTGATGTATCTTTTGGGGAAATGCTCTGTGAGAGGTTTCCAGAATATTGGCTGTTCCATTATACTTAGTAGCATTTGATGTAAAATTCAAGTTTGGACTTTTCAGACACAGATGCTGTTGATGTGGAAACTTGTTAAAATATCCTTTACATCTGTCCTTGCTCCATAGTGGTTGTCAGTGAGAGGGATGTATAAAGGTTATTTATAGGTAGAATGACAATAATTTGCAAATAAATTAAATGTTGAATGAGAGCCGTGTCTTACTGACTACTACCTAGTGCATTAAGTGCTTGCAGACACCGCAGGGAGAATTCACCTTTCCATGCCAATTCTTTGTTTAGTTACTTGGAGTTCGGGTAACCTGATTTTAGGCACACAGTTGTATGTCTTCATTTCCTGAAAATCTCTCTGCTCCTGTTGCTGTGTCTTGGTGCTAATACTGAATTGAAATTAATGGAATATTCCAGAGTAATCTGGTAATACAGCACTCTATATTTGCAAGGTGGTTTATGTTGATGAGCCCTTTTAATGAAAATGTGAACTGAGATAGATCTGCAGCTTCTGTAGGGCAGGAATCAACACTATTTTTCATGCTGTGGGGGTGTAATGTGTGCTGGCTTGAACAGTGTCCTGTCATGCTAATATTTTTTCCTTCTTTGGCATTTTAAGGGCCTTAAACTCTGGAGTTGAGTACCACTGGGACCAGCTGAATGAGAATGTCTTCACTGTGCATTCCAGCAGCAGGAATACTGAGCGGCCCGGGTGAGTCTCCTGGGTGTTGGGTTAGCGAGACCTGACCCTTTCTGTTGAATTTGTTAGATCTGACAACATCACTTCTTTGTTCCCTTATCAGTGGCAGCTTTAAATATGCAATTTTCTCCCCCTTTGACATTGCCTAGTTGGGTTACCTGACCTCCTTCCAGCAAGTGACATTCAGTGCCCAAAAGTGCCAGTGATAGTAAAGTACATGTGTCATTCAGGGCCCCAGTAAGAGCTGTGGGAGGAACTTGTGGGGCTTGATGCTCAAAAACACCATGCAAAGCAAATGGCCTTGGGAGGGTAACTGAAGAACAGGGGAATTCACAGAGAAAAGGGCAAATCTATGGTGCTGACCTGGTGACTGATTTTCATCTTTTTAATTGCTGGTCATGGGACAATTGTTTCTCAGCAATAAACTAAACTCTAAAAATAAAGCTAAATCCCCTGATGTCCACATTGGCTATTTCAGTCTAATCAGTGATACACATGTTGTTCTAAACACAAGGGTGATGGTGCAGTCCATTGCTTCTTGCCACAGTTACAAGTATTTCTCCTTAAGCCAGGTGTTCTTAGCAAGAGGGTGATCGTTGTATTTCTGAGTTGTGAGCTTCAGCATACTAAGAAGGTTGTGAGCTTGTTTGCAAGGCTAATGTCTGGTCTGCCCTACAGCCTTGGTCTGATTGTGGGTGAAAAATAAGCAGTAGAGATTCTTTACTCTTCTATATGAGTGGATATTGCCACTGTTTAAGTTCTTGACAGTGCATATTCAGTCTAGTATAATGGCAGCATGAAGGCAGAAATACTGGTCCAGAATGAGCTAGCTCAAAGAGAGCAAAAAAGTGTAGCAGGTTTCAAGCCTTATGAAAAAAAGATTGTGAATGAGGCAGTCTTTTCCTTGAATCTCTTTACCATTCCCAGCACTTAGAGGTCAGTTTAGAAAAGAGTGTTGTGGCATTGTCAAGATTCAGCTGTAGCATTGTACACTTCAGCTGTTCGAGTCTGAGAAGCTAATGAGCCTTGAGGTGGTTCCTGTTGTTTGCTTTTGGGAACACAGGATTTCTCTTGTCTGACTGGAATGGGAAGAAATGCCTACTGGAGTGCATTCATGTGTGATGCTGACAAACTAGGAAGTCCAAAGGAGGGAAGGGATACAGGCTACATCCATGGGAGTTAAAACTGCCCTGCGGTGCAGGAGGTTTTTTGTGTTTTTGTGCTGTGTGTTTCTGCACTGCACATTGTGCTGCCTCCTCAATGCACTGACTCCAAGACAGTTGTTCTGTAGGCTTAATGATGCTGCAGGGATATCTCTCTGTGCCTGTAAGTCACGCTGCTTCTGTGGAAGGGTGAGTGGACTCTTAAAACTCTATTGGCTTAAAACTCAAGAGACCAGTATGTGTAAATAAGTAGAGGTCAGAGTTCCTTTCATCCCCATCCTCATAGTGGCAAGCAGGTGCCTGGTTGGACTGGATGCAAGAAGAGCCTCACATTTGTGTTTCAGTCTTGTTTGGGCATGTTGCCTCCAGTGATCCTGGTCTTACTTGTTTTTCTCTCTTTTCAGAACCAGCAGAGCTACATGGAGGACAGACAGGGACATGGGCCTGATGAATGCCATAGGCCTACAACCCCGAAATCCCCCCACCTCTGTGACATCACAGGGTACCCAGACCTTGGCGCCTCAGCTGCAGAATGCTGAGACTCAGACAGAGAGGGAGGTACAGGAGCAAGAATCCACCTCTGCAGGGACTGGTGAAGGTAGGAGATCTATCAGTGGTTTATCTGACAGAGCTTACCTGGTGATTCAGGAGTTTCCACATATGTTTCACATCCAGTGCATATGGATACTCCTTTTATCTCTTCAACAAAGATTTCTTCTGCCTAATTTGACTGTAGCCAGGCATAGATGATCAGGAGAATGAATCTCTGGCCATATGAATAGAAAAGTTGTCTTTTTTACATGCTTTGAGGAAGAAGAATTAATTCTTCTCCAGATGATTGTGTCTTTGTAGAATCAACTGTACTGCCTTCATTCCTTACACATCATCCTGAACTCCTAACAGTCAATAAGGCTGCAAGCTGCTGAGAGTTATCCTTTCTGCCTCTGTGTTAGAGTTCAGCTTGGTCTCCAACTCATGCAGAAAGTCTGCAGGCTTCACAAGCTCAACATGTGGATACAAAATAAAATACTCTAAATCACTACTCACAAAGCAGTTTTGAGGATTCTGTTTAGTTTGATTGGTGAGGTACATGATGAGTGCCCAGCTATACAGAAATGTCCCTAGTGGTTAGCAGTCCAGGAAAACTTACCAACATGTAAGGAGCTGGAAACGGCTACTGTGCAATTCCTGTATAATGATAAAGTCACTAATCTGTTGAAAACATATTGATTAATCCAGGCTTCTTCTCTCAATATTGTACCACTCTGCTTTCATTCAGCTCTGAAGGCTTGGCTAGGTAGGGGTTTGGCATTATATACATAGGAAAGATGAGAAAATTGATGAGACAGTTTTGAAGTTGTTGGTTCATTCTGAGCCTGCTTGGCTTTGGGAGGCAGCCCACAACATGCCTGTGTGTGCCTGTATGCCTGCTTGTTCTCTGTCACTCTGAAAGTTACTTTTTGGTATGTGACTCTTTTACAGTTTCTGCTGTGTAGTATCCAGCATGTGTGATATGGCTTTGTGTTTCTCTGATCTCAGCTCTTCTGTACAAAGTTAAGTGGGAAATTCCTGCCCGCTGGGGTTTCCGTCTGCTTATCTCAGCAGAGCTGAGATTAACCTCTCTGGAAGGTTAGTACAATTGAGGGCGTGTGAATAAGACTGGAACACAGACTGTCTGGACAAGTGCTGAACTCATGGGAACTGGTTCTTCCACTGAATGGGGTACAGACTGAGAACATGGTACAGTGTGGGACCTTCTTGCATCAAGGCCATGTTTGCTTTGGGAGTCAGTTAAACCAGGAGAGTTCTCCAATACTGCTTCTCTCTCCTGCTGTTCTGCAATCATCTGATCATTTTTTTATCTTGTTCTTTCTAACCTTTCAATTTCCAGATCTAGATCATGGGTAACTAGACTGTTAATGAGATGGGGAAAGGGCTGTCATTTACCAGTGCCTTGGCAGGATATCTTTACAAAGAAGCAAAACTTGTAACATTTGGAAGAAAAGGAATGTAAATAACAAACCTAGGACAGGTACTTCTCTTCATCTCTCTTTCTTGGTTAAAAGATTGGCAAGTTCCACATCTGGTGAGATTTTCGTCTTGGACATTGACTTACCATATGTCCCCTTGCAAATGGCCACAGCTGCAAAATGGGCTGTCACACTCCTGTCACCTATATTAGGGCCTGTAGAATGAAGGAGTTACTGCTGTTTAAACATGTGCACCAGAGATGAGCCAAGATGTTTTATTCTCTTGTCGATCAATTCCTATGCCAGTTGCATCCTCAGTGGAAATTCCAGCGTCAAGGCTCAAGAGTAATTTGAAACAGGAAACTGTGAAGATGGTGACAGTCAGGAGCATGAAGCATCAAAAAAATCAGTAGTAATCTATGACAGAAGAATAGCACAAAGACCTGACATGAAACAGGTACTTGTGGCAGGAGTGGTCTGATTCATCTGGGTCTTTGTGCCTCACATTGCACATGAGCGTTACTGGCTGCTTGTGACAGTAAGCCAGCGGTTTTCCCAGCATCATCAACACCGGTGATGCATGTCCAGTGTGTTCCAGCCAGCAAGATCAGGTGCTGTGGTGCTTTTCCGATGGCTAATTTGCCCACTGTATCTACTGTAATACCCTAACTCTGCCTGTTGGAAGAGAAATTTCCTAATAGCATGATCCAGATGTCAGGGGCAAAAAGAAAAAAAAAAAAAAGAAGTGCTACCATTAACTTGGGGTGTGACCCAGGGCAAATTATTAATCATCTACCAAATGGGAATAAATCTTCCCATAGTACAGCACACCAGGGGCTGTGAAGATTAATTAGTGTTTTGTATGGGGCTTTGAAGATGGAAATCACTATGTAAAGGCTTAGCAGCACTATTGGCAGCAGAATGGATAAATCAAGTTTGATTCTGAGTAATGCAAAGGAAAGTGGTTTAGTTATCACCCTGCCATGAGAGGCAAAAAAGCCCAAACCAACCGACCAACTGAAAAAAAAACCCTTGTGTGTTTAAAAACAACAACAACAAAAAGAAAAGGAAAAAGAAAAAAAAAAAAACACAAAAAAACAAACAAGAAAAAGAAACCTTGTACCCTGAGAGTGAGCTTCTGTCCTCTGTTCTGTCAGCACTGCTGTTGTGGGGAATTCTGGCTTAGGGCATTTCTTGCAGATATGTGCTTACTGTACAAAAAAAAAGTATGCAGAATTGCATCAGAAATCTAATTAAGTTCTGTGCGGGTATAAATAGTTTCCTTTTCTCATGCAAAGCTCTGCGGGGACTTTGCTGCTCTGATTATCTTTCTACCTCCTTTGGAGGAATGCGTATATGATGACTTTGTTAGAAGTGAATCCTTCTAATGTCTGAATCTTTTTGTTTTTCAGCAGTTAATAGTGGACTTGTGAACTCTGCTCCCACGCCACACATAAAGGGGAGCTAGTTAGAGTTGAGAGAAAACTACGAGAGGTACCAAGAAATGCTTAAAGCAGTGTTTGAGCTGTCTCCTATTTTCTTTTAAGCTGACAGACTTAGTGGAAATAGTGATAGAGTTGTAACTTTGAGGCACCCTTAATTAGAAACAATCTGTTGGGCGTTATACTATGTTTTCCTTGCAAATAGACAGGCATGATGGGAGTGGGATCTTTATTCAGCTGGCAAATTGAATCTCACTTAAAACCCAACAAAAATTCCTAATGAGATTTAATGGCTCAAAGCTTTAACCTTCAGAAATTGTAATTCCCAGTCCAGACTGGATCAGGCCGTGGCTGCCACTTGTTCAGGCTGTTGGATCTTTGGAGTACAGTGAAAGGAGGAGTAACTGCAGGGTCTGCAATTGTGCCAAAGCTGCTGCAGGCTGAGGGAGAGGGACCTCTGCAGAGCTGCAGGACACTTGTTTGATAGTGGGCCCATGCTGTCCCCTGGCTGTTGAGAGCATATCAATACATCTTTCAGGTAATGCAGTTGTTAAAGAGGAAAAAAAAAAACCAACAGCAAATAACTGAAAAGCAATTGTCATCTCATTTCCTATCATCTGCATTGTCTTTGGGGCTTACAGTTCAGGTAGCTGGCTCATTGCTTGTTGTGCTAGTAGGCACATGTTATGAGTTACTGCCTGTCTTTGGGGGAGCAACATACTGACTACTGTCATGCCATATACAGTTTTTAACTTGTTGGGTTGAAGTGTTTATCACCAGCCAGTACAAATTTCCGTTAGTTCCAACTGCTTTCAGAGGCTGCAGCAGATACATTTGAGAGGGAAGAGGGTTGTAAAAGGTAGGCTTGTATTTGTGAGATTCTGTCTGTTCAAACTATTGGTAGTGAGAAGACAGCACGTACAAGCAAAACTTTTCTGATATAAGCAAAGCATCCTTAGGATGCCTAAGGAGCACTTAGAAGCAATCAGTGTGCCTGCATGTGATGTAACTTATTTAATCTGAGACATTAGGAACATGTGTCAAGGGGCTGCTTGGGCAGGAATACTCAGTCCCCAGCCGAGCCTCATGAATGCTAACAAGAAGAAACATGTTGTTTTATGTTAGCTGAACACGTTCTTGCAATGCTGTTGTCAGATGTGATGTGACTTTTGTGCAATTAGTGTGGAAATGGGAACTGGGACACCAGGGATCAGCTTCCAGATCTGTCTCATTCTCCAAGCAGAAACGTGGGTAGATCCCTTAGCCTTTCATCTGCCTGTCCATCTGTAAAATCTGCGTCATATGTCCTATAGAACTGCAAATTTTGGTTTCTCTTTTCCCTGAAAACCACTACCTAAAAAACAGATTCTAGAAGTATGTACTGTGTATGCAAGCCTTTACATCATGATCTACTCCAAGTACTTGGGTCTCTTGGGATTAAATTATGTGGGCTACTTTTAAACTCTCATTCCAAAAGTAAGTTTCACTCATATGAATAGCCAAAGTGAGATATTACTAAGAAAATTTTTACAAGTTAAAGCATTTGTGTCTTTTCTGAGTTCTGTGGAGTTGTTTGGATTAACTACTTCAGAAAGGCAATGTGGATATGTTTCTGGGCTTGGTTGGAAAGAAAGGAACTAGTAGTATTTCTTGTGGCATTAAGGGAGATATGATTATTCATAGCTGGTTATACTGTGGTGTATCCCTCCCTTTTCTTATGCAAGGGATGAATTAATGTAAAAATGCTGGTATTTTTATCTTTGAGCATCTGAATTAGTGGGTCAGCTCACACCTCAGAGCTATTATTTCATGTTCTCTGAAGACCTAGATATCTCTGCAGTGCTTACTGTTAGTTCTAATTTTGAAGCTTTGTTTGCAAACATGTTTTTGCTGGTTTTAGAAAGAGGAGTGTTGAAAACAGAAGAAAATTCAAGAGCAATGTCAGTATATTGCACAGATATAGGGGAATCTGATCTTATCCTTGCTTCTGTGGACTTTGCATTTCATCAGGAGCGTGCCATCCATACCCAGAGATAAACAAGTTGTACTTCCTATAAGTACTTCAGCATCCACTTAGTTTAAAAGTGGAAATACCCTGCCTTATGCCCAATTCCATCAAAAGTTTTGTGTGGTTTTCTGTGTCAAATTCTTGTCTTGCTGGAGTAGCATAGCAGAGGACTTTTAAAAGCAGATGCATTAGCTAGGGAATATTTTGTTAAATGTTTGAGACAATCAGCTACATTGACAGAAATGTCCTGGTCTTTGGGATAATTGCTCTCAAGAGTAATGTTTTGTTCTGTGTTTGGAATAGACAGGGGGAGTTTGGACCTCTGGAAAGGTCACTTTGGTTACAGTAGAAAACACTTGTAGGAGCACAGCACTGCAGCAAGCTGAAACGTGTGTGGTTTAACAGCATTGTTGTTGTTTTGGATAAGTGCCTGTGTGCACACCCTGAACCTTCACCAAATGGAAGTCAGCTTATTTCACTTGCTCTGAGTACTAATGTAGTCTGCATTGGCAGCCTGGTGAAAGAATGTGTGTGGGAGTCACCAGGCAGTAGAAACGGGCTGTGTGTGAATCTGTGCTGTAGCTCAGCTCAAGGCAAATGGCACATCAAGCTTTGCTCTGAATTAGTCAAAAGTCCTCAGTGAAACCTGAGAGGGAAAGGGGAAGACAGTCCCCAAGGCAGAGGTGTTTGTTGGCTGCTTGGATGGTGAGGCTCACTTTTGGCTCTTGATGGGCTGGGAATTTCCAACATTGCTCCATCGCTGGGATCTGAAGGCTCATGCCTTGCTGATTCCTGCTGTGGCATCAGACCTTGCCTGTTTTCTGAGCAAGCAGATGCCTCAATTGGAAATTCAGACATGGCATATGGTAATGTAGGGGCAGGGAAGAGCAAGGGGTGCTGTGGTGAAACACTTTTGTACGGCTAAGGAGCATTGGCTGGCTGGGAGTCCTTGCTGTTTTGCTGTTCCAGTGCTTCTGTGCTGGACTGGTTTATGGTAAGTGATCTATCAAGAGCACAGTACCTGCTGTTTCAGGACTTGTGTAGATAGGACTGTCTGGCATGTCTCTAGACCAGGTTGGAAATCTTGGCCTTCTTAAGCTGCTTCTCCAGCCTGGCCAGATGGTTGGTAATGAAGTACAACTGTGCCCTCAGAAGGAAGTGATGACTGAATCCAAAACCATGCTTCTCAAACCTTCCACTTAGTTCTGCTCATGATTAATATTTCATTATCCCTTGGCATGCATGTTTTTCACACTGGAGTTTCCAGTATAATAGCTGCCTCTCTGTCTTTGTATTGGTCAGCCAAGTTCCTAGTTCATGCATCAGCCACATCCTAATGCATCCATCAGCCACATCCTGAATAGGATTTCTCTGCTAGAGTTGTGGGTCAGGCTCTGTCCAGGGGGTATTCTTGCTCATTCCTCTAGGGCCATGCTGCAGATTCTCATGTGGTTACAGGTGTCTCTGTGATCCCAGTGATGCTCTAATCAAGGGACTAGGTTTAGTGGATATAGCAGGTTTACTGCATTCCTAGCAGAAACTTACTCTACTGGTGAAATTTCAATTTGCCCTTGATGTCTATAATAGTTCTACAGCAGGGCAGTATGTCAGCAGACTTGCTTGAGGATGAAATTAACTTTGTCCAGTGGTGGGGGACACTGGCAGTGTTTGATGCAAGTATCACTGGGCCCATGAGAAAAGGGAATAAGCTGTCACTGACTGACTGCATGATGTCTCTATAGTGGCATGGTGTGGACTTTGCTGAGTATTTTAGCTCTTATGCTGGATACGCGATCATACAATCAATGAGGTTGGAGAACACCTCCCAAGATCATCAAGTCCAGCCTTTGAACGAACACCACTGTGTAACTAAACAATAGCAGTAAGTGCCATGTCCAGTCATCTCTTGAACAGTTCCAGGAATTGTGACTCCACCAGTTCCCTGGGCAATTAAAATGAATAACCACCATCTCAGTGAAAAAATTCTTCCTAATGCCCACCCTGAACCTCCCCTGGTGTAGCTTCAGGCCATTTCCTCTTACCCCATTGCTGGTTGACGGGGAGAAGAGGTTGGCTGCAACCTCCCTTCAGGTAGTTGTAGAGAGTGATAAGGTCTCCCCTGAGCCTGCTTTTCTCCAGATTGAATAACCCCAGCTCCTTCAGCTGCTCTTCTTATGACTTGTGCTCCAGAGCCTTCACCAGCATCCTTGATCTTCTCTGGATGTGCTCCAGCCCCTCAGTGTCCTTTTGTGCAGTGAGTGCCCCAAAACTGGGCACAGGGTTCAAGGCATGGCCTCACCCGTGCTGAGTACAGGGAGACAATCACTGTCCTGGTCCTGCTGGCCACACTACTGCTGATACAGGCCAGGATGCCACTGGCCTTCTTGGCCACCTGGACACACACTGGCTCATGTTCAGCCGCTGTTCACTAGCACCCCCAGGTTCTTTTATGCTGAGCAGCTTTCCAGCCCCACTTCCCCCAGCCTGTAATGCTGCCTGGGATTGTTGTGATTCAAGGGCACCTTTTTGAACCTCGTGCAATTGGCCTTTGCCCATGACCCAGCCTGTCCAGATCCCTCCTCAGATCCTTTCTACCAACACATCAACACTTCCAACCAATTTAATGTCATCTGTGAACTTACTGAGGGTGCAGTTGAACCCCTCATCCAAATCATGGATTAAGATATTAAACTCCACAGCCCCAAGTGTTTTTGTTTTCCTAGTCAATGTGGCATTTTGTTTTTTATTGTGCTTTAACTCCTCCCTGCATCTAGCCTTGTTGACATTTTTGTTCATCTCCTTGGTGCCAGGAGAGCTCACGGCTTTCTCCTCAAATCAGCACTGTGATAGCTTCATAGAGGTGGGAGTGAGATTTATTTCTTTAATAAGAATCAGCAAGATCCCACTGTGGAATGTTTCTAGCAGTTTATTATTACAGATTGTTCTCCCCAGATGCTCCGGGTAGGGTTTGTAGCAAGAGGAGGATGTTGAGAAACCGAACTGGGATGAACTTCCCTGTCATGGTGATTTAATCTCCTATATATTCAGTTCTTTTGTGAGATTTTGTTCTCCTGAAGTAATCTTAAGCAACCAAGGTATCTGACAATGTTTCTCTCAGAACTCACTACAGCCCAACTATAAAGGGACGCCTCAGAGGTAAGAGTATACAAAGACTGTAGGTCTTGATATGATTTTTGTATTCCTCGAAAGATATCAGTCAAGGGGAGCAGGAGCCTACACACTTGATCGTAGCTAGTGTGGAAGACCATGTTCTGTAGCTGCTGTCTGCTGCTGGCCAGCTTCTTATGTCCTCCCTAGATTGACACTGGGGACATTGCCATCGTGTCATCTGCCTGCTTCTCAAACAGGTGAAGTAGGAAAAGCCATGGGATTCTTTAACACCATGGTGAAATGTTTGGTTTATTGCAGTGCAAACTGAGGTTTTTCTTCATGTCCCCATGGGACTGGCAGGATTGTCTCTACAGCTGTGGTAAAGCATCCTGCCTCTTTGACTACCACCCTTTCCTCCATCTTTATGGCTAGATAAGAGCTGCCTTTCCAAGGTTTGGACATGCAGGTCTGTGAGGGTGACTTGTGGAAGTGACCAAGATTTTCTTGACAGAATTCTGTTCCTTTGTTTGACACTTAAACAAGTGGAAAGTTATGGAAATAAAATACTGAGCTCCCTCTAGAATAAAATCTGTCTTCTGTCCCAGCACGTGCACACTGCATGATGTAACTGCTCAGCATGCTTTATTTTTGTTATAGTTTGCCTGATGCACCAGAGTTGCTTCTGCTTTCTTTTGCAGGTGAAGGTCCAGAGTATGGGGCCAGTGGGGAGGACGCCCTGAGTAGGATTCAGAGGCTGATGGCAGAAGGTGGCATGACAGCCGTGGTTCAGCGGGAGCAGAGCACCACCATGGCGTCCATGGGCGGCTTTGGCAACAACATCATCGTGAGCCACCGGATCCACCGCAGCTCTCAGACTGGCGCCGAGCCCCCTGGAGCTGAGGGCACGTCAGCACAGCAGCCCAGCTCTCAGCAGCTGGGCACAGAGCCGGAGGGACGTGTCCTGTCAGAGTCGGTGCAGCTGCCGGAGCACGGCCTGAGCCCGCGGACAGCCCCGAGCGGGAGCGAGGGACAAAGCGCTGCTGAGCTGGGCCTGCCAGAGCAGGCCCAGGCCTCCATGGACACCGAGGGACCAATTGAATACAGTGACCTAACTAATAATAACCATCTTCCTGACAGTACCAACTTCTATAGTAATGACAGCACCAGTGGGGAGTCGCGGAACAGGTAGAGATTGAGGTGTGTGTTGGTGCTACCCTTGTACTGCTCAGCAGAGACCTGTACCTCACAGCTGGCCAGGAGCTGGAAGAGTAGGGCTGGGTGGCTCTAACAGAATGCTGGTGGTTCAGAGGGCTTCTCTATCCTGGGTGATGGGGGAAGGGATAAGAATTGCAAGGGAAGCCATGGGGAAGAAAGCATACTTAACTTCCAACATTCCCACTGCTGAAGAGTTAATAGGAATACAAACCATACTTGCTGCACATCAGTCAAATTTTGAAGCCCCATGGCGTCCCCTGAGCTAAGCCCTGCAACTTGGTGTGTCATCGTTTGTAAAGCCTTTTTCCTTTCCTTTTTCCTGCCCTTTTATACCCGTGGAGCTGATCAGTAGAGTGAAGAAAGGGAAGGGGGCCTGCAGCATCTTTCTGGAGACAAGCAGTACTGGACAAACCCAGGCGTGATG
This sequence comes from Oenanthe melanoleuca, assembly GCF_029582105.1. Taxonomy (NCBI): domain Eukaryota; kingdom Metazoa; phylum Chordata; class Aves; order Passeriformes; family Muscicapidae; genus Oenanthe; species Oenanthe melanoleuca. The sequence goes on from NC_079339.1 coordinate 23,752,201, forward strand.
CTTCAGCTCTGTTGCTGGAGTGGAGGAGTCTTCCAGGCCACAGTCCCTGTCCATAGCACAGCACTGCTCCCCCAGAGTATCATGTTCTGAGACCAGTCCTGCCTATGGTGTGGTCTTTTCTGGAAGAACTGGGCATCACCAGAACATGCATGGCTCAGGATATGCTCACAGGTGGGATCTTTCCTTTTTAGAGTTAGTTTAGGACTTGGCAGGAACTGAAGCAGAGATGTCGTATGGATGGGCAGAGGGACAAGGGGTACTGCTCTCTAGTCAGGATGCAGTTCACACAAGGACGTTCTAAGCTGTGCCAATATTAACATGAACGAGCCACCCCAGTGGTTTCATGGTGCCAGGACTGAGCTGCATGTCCTTTGCAGGGGGCAGGAAGTCTCTTGCAGCTCCAGGCTAGGGTGTGAGGTATGGGTCTGTGATGTAAGGTGTTGCATGTGAAATCTTGACCTTGTACATGTAGTTTCTAGTGGAGAAGTCAAGGCTCTGATACTTTGTTTTTAGTCTCAAATGTGATTTTCCTTTTCGTTTGTAACTCTCCATCCCTAGTAGGCTTGTGGAGGAAGTACGGGGAGAGTGTGAGTGCTAACGAGGGAAACACCAAAGATCAATGTCATTAAAATATGACAAACCCTTGCTTGACCTCCTGTCTTCATTTGTGTGATAGTTGTTTCTGTGTTTGGCCTTGGGGAGAGATGCATCCATCTCAGAAGCTCTAGGCAGCATATAAATGTCAAATGATGATCACCCCCTTCCCAGGAGGAAAGTAGACTCAGCCTGTGAGTTGAAAATCCAAAACTAGGAAACAAGGAGATGCATTTGGGAGTCTTCCTTGCAAATTGCATTTTAATCAGTCTGAAGATGAGCAGTCACCTCTGCATTTCCCATCATTCAAGTACTGCAGCAAGGAGGAAGAGGAGTGTTTCACCTGTCCTCCATGAAAAGGTGTGTAGAGGTGCAGTGCTGAACCTCTTGGGCAGAGAGTGGTCTGTCTTGTTGACCCCTTGATGAAGAAGAGGGTTGCAGTATCTGGTTGTTCTGGATAGAGGAATACACAAACTCCCCTGTTACCACTGTAGTGTGAGGGATGTTTCCACTGCTGTCTGAGCACCTGCCAGCAGCTACTGTGCTCCTGCCCAGCTCCTCTAGATTCTGTGCTGCTAAGACATTACAATAAATAAGTCTGTCATTAGGCAGCACTCAAGCTCCCAGTCAGAAGAGTCTGTTAGAGAACATTAAGCAAATCTTCCCTTAAATCACAGCCTGGAAATGAACCTTAAATCAAATCAGCTACTGCCAGGCCTCATTGCTGAGTGTTAATGAGGCTCTAAAACCTGCCCCAAGCCAACCACATCTCTGATCTGACAGGAGAGCAGCCTGAAAAATGGGATTCCCTGGTGTGGCAAGGAAGGTTTCATGCCACCCTGTATTACTGTGGAGGGACTTGAGGATGTGCTGGCAGTTGGGAGCCAGAAGAGCTGTGTCTCAGATGGACAGACAAGGCAATGCAGGTCTAGACAGAGCTGTTTATTGCTCTGCTTGAAAACAAGCTAAAACAGAACCTGGAAAAAATACTGCTTCAGCTCAGCCTGACATCACTCCTTCCCTCTCCCTGCATGATTCCTGGAAGAATCTTGAGGCCCATTCTTGGTAGATGTGTTGCAGAGCATTTATAGATATCCATTTTCGGGATGAGCCAAGCTATCTACAGAAAAATTTCCATCTCAGTTAGAGAAGTTTCTTCTGGGCTGCCTCAGTCTGGTGTTGGCAGATTCTCAAAGCCTGGAATGCACCATTGCTGGGTGCTCTGGCCAGGCTGTTCTGCTGATGGCTCTCCTTTGGTCCCAACCTGCCCCCACTGTGGAGACTGTGGCAGAACAGGGGCTGAGCTCCAGTGGGAGCCAGAGCAAACCACAGCTGCTCTCTTTGCCATTGACATGGGGCATCTCTGAAGCTCTAAAAGTACTTTTCCATCCAAGACTTGAAGGAGAGGCTAAAGGTGGAGGCCTGGTCAGGGCAGGCAGCTCTGTAGCCCTGGGCCGAAGGGTGCTGACAGTTGAGCCCAGCTGCAGCTTTGTGTTCCCTACGGGCTGTAAGCAGGAGCAGTGGGGACAGGCTTAATCTTCTGGTCCTGCCTTGGCTTTGTAGATGACCTGCTGTGGCTACTCAACTGAGCAGGTGACCTCAGTGGTGAAGGGCTTATGTGTACAAACAGCAGTGTTTTTCTTAGGAGTTTCAGACCTAGGATCTGCCAAGCTCAGGTTGTCCTTGTCTGAGACCTGATGGAGCTACATGGATGAATGGATGAGGAGGGGACAGGAGGGAAAATTGAGCCCACTTATGCAATGGCCTCACACACACCCACCCCAATGCAATTTATTTATTATGCCTCCCATGCTTCTTGTGGGACAAAACTCTTATCTGCTTTGGACCACCCTGCTCCAGCCCAGCAGTCTTACTCAGTTGCTTCAGTCAGGATTGATGTAACAGTGCCCTCAAGCAACACCCCTGAATCCGTGTGGTGACCTGAGGCCTGGAGCCCTGCACAGGGATTGCCCAGGCCAGGGACAGCACCACAGCAGCTCAGGGCTCCTTCCCCAAGCCTTGCAGCTTTACCTGCTCACTGCAGTGTGACAATGCTGCACTGAGGCAAATGCCGTGCCAGGAGCAACATGGAAATTCAACTAGAGCTGCTTCAGGAAACCAAACCAGAGCTGTGCATACTTGCTGGCCCAATTTAGGAGGCAAAATGAGAGCTTTGCTGCGTAGGAGCAGGAAATAATCTTAAAAAGTGAAAGCTTTTCTCAGCCATAGACTGTCAGGAGCCTTTAAATGTGCTAACAAAATCCTGGGGAAAGGAGAAATACAGTGCAGGGAATTTTATTTAGCTTTCAAAAGGCTTTTGATAAAGTCCCTCACAAGAGGCTATTAAAGAAACTTAGTCACCTCAAGGGTGAGGGGTAGAGTCCTCCTGGAGAAAGAAGCTGTAGGAATTGGAGTCAAAAGTAAGAGCCATTTGTTGGTATGGAATGAGGTTAATGGTGGGTTGGTTGGGTTCAGTAGGAGCCAGTGTTCTCTAAAAGCCCTAATGAGCTGAAAGAGGAGGAGAACAGCTGATGATACAAGATTATTTAGGTTAGCTAGGAAGAGAGAATGTGCCAGAAACCTGGGGCAGTGGGAGGAGGTAGTGGTTGGAGCTTCTGTGCTGGAAGGGGACTTGTATAAATCCTTCACATATGGAAACCTGCACAGGCCCTGCTACAGTCAGGGAATGCTCCAGCATCCCTGGGCCTAGGACCACACAAGAGGGAGAGCGCTGTCTAGAGGAAGACCTGGAATTCCAGAGAAGGTTGCTGAAGCCCTGGCAGGTGGTACAGTGAAGTGGTGATGCCTGCTTCTCCCTGTGAGTCCTGGGTTTTCTGCCCTCACTCCTTGGCTTATCTATTGCTCCATCTCCAAGTACTTCAGTTTGACCCCCCTGGAAGTCCCACCCCCCATGTGGCTGCTGTGGGGTGACCTTGTAACTGGATGGTGCTGGGACCCCAGCTGTATGTGACCACCAGGAGAGGTGCTGGGCAGGAAGGAGAGGCAGGGACCTGGTCACACCTGGGTGCCTAGGGAGTCTCTGCCATTATTACTGGTGCCAAAGCCAAGCCCCATAACTGGTTCCTCCAGTTGCTGCTCAGACTGCTGGCTAGGGAGCAGCTGCCCTCTCTGCTCAGTCCCAATCTGTCAGGTTATTCTTCAACAGGAAAAGGCAAATTAATTAAAATGTGCAGCATGTGAGCCATCCACCACTAATTGGGATCTCAGTGTGCAGTGCATAAATGTCATGCCATTGCCACTTCTGCATGGAGGGGGCTCTCAGCACACGAGGGAGCTGCAAGGCAAGGCAGCCTTTCCAGCTGCCACTCTCTGACAGCCAATTAATGCCTGTGTCCCTCTCCCCTCAGCCCCAGGAGCAGAGGCCTCTCCCCCCTCCTGCCGTGGTATTAGGCAGGAAGCCCAAACAGCCGCTCCGTGCACTCCGCCGAGCACGAGGATTTGTTTTCCCCACAGCATCTCGAGCAGAAGTGCCTCTCATCTGCTCCCAGCAGCTCCCTAGGCTCCTCTTTGTTTTGCCTTCCAAGCAGTTGTTGATGGCATGTGGCACCGGTAGGAGCTGGCAGGGATCAAGCTGTCTTCCCTGGGATGCTGGCCCTGAGCATCAGCTCTCTTGCTGCCAGGAGCCAGCGTCCCAGAGAGGACACTGTGAGACTTCCCCTTTGCCTCTCATCTGAAAATCAATATGCTGCTGCATGGTCTCCAAGCATCCACATTCTGTGCCAGGGTCAGGCACAGGTTCCTCCAGCTCGGTGGTGCCACAGGGGAGGGACTAGGGAGCCCATGCAAGCAGCTCAAATAACTCAGGGCGACAGGCAAAGATGTGAGCACAGCAGGGAGCAAATGCCACCACTGGAAAAGGCAGCCAGACACAGAAGTCTCCAGGAGCACCTGTTGCTGAAACTGGGCCACCGTGTATGTGGAGAGCTGCAGCTGATCTCTGCCACCTCACTGAGCCTTCACTTCAGCTGTGGCTGGCCATCCACTGAGCTTCAGGCAGGCACATGGATTTTGGCAGCTGTTGAGGTTTGCCTTTCTGTCCTTGCATCCCACCCTGCTTCAGCTTGGCTGGTGGAGTTGGGCTTTGGAGTCACTGCTCTTTCCAAGCTCAGGAAACACCCGAAGCTCCCTGGCCTTCCACCCTTATCCTCTGAGCTCCTAGCTTCAGCTTCACAGAGGCTGGGATAAATAGCAGACACTGCAAAAACGTGATATGTGGTTATTTAGGCTTGGTTCTTTCTATTTCTTAGACTCATCTTCATGGCCTTTTCCTGGAGTTTAATGCTGGACCCCTGATACCATCACAGCTATTAAAGCCTGTCCCTCAATCCCCAGTCCAATAATACAGTAATAGCCTGATAGGATCAGGAGCTGGCTCTGATGGCAGATGGACTCCAGTCCCTTCTCCAGCACAGCGTGGGGCACTGCCACCCCACTGCAGGGAAACTTTAATTTGCAGATTATTTGTTTTCTGCAGGCTTTGGGGATGGGAGGATGAGTAAGTGGTGATTGCTGGCTGCTGGCCAGGCACTGCTGAGAGCCCTTTGCTGGCTGGTACCCAAGCCCAGCTTCTCTCCTTCCCCTGGGTCCTTGTCAAACTCCCCTGGAGTGTTGTGGTCATGGCTCTGCCCTTTCCGTGGAGATCATTACCTCTGGGTTTGCTTGTCCTGCCAGACAGGGCCATACCCTACCCAGGGGTGCATGCTTGGGCAGGGGCCGTAAACTCCTTCCCCCTCAGCTTCAGGCAGAATTAGAAAAGGCTCAGAGGGGCTAATGAAGACTGACTGGCAGCCACTGGGGAGGCTGATACTAAAATGTTTAAGTGCTACAGCAGTAGAGAGGGTTGTACTTACCTGTCTGCCCACTGCAAAAGTTCCCATGGAAGTCCTGCCAGCAACCCTCTGTTAATCACCTACATCAAAGGAAATGCTAATTAAAACAATTATTTAGGGAGGGACTGAGGCTGGTCCTGCATTGCTGAGGAGGGGACAAGCACAGCCATTAAACAGCAGCTGTAGGGCTCTGGTACCTAGTGTGACTGGCAAGGGCAAGTGATAACGAAGTGATTTCTTGCATAGGGAGTACCTGGGCCATGGGTCCCAGTCAAGGAGGACAAGAGCTGCACATGCAAAAGCAGCAGTAAGCCAGCAGAAGATGCTGCCCTGCACCCAGCCTTTCCCACCCACAAGACGGGAGTAAGGATCTTGCTTCATGAACTCTTTATTTCAGCATCACGCAAGCTCCACTGGCTCTTGGTAAAGGGGGCTGGGGCTGCTCCCCGCAGAGCTGCAGCCCCAGGCTGAGTGGTTGGCAGTGCTCGGGGTGCAGTGACCCAGGAGAAACCCTGGAGATGGGTTTGCTCCAGAGATACTGAGGATGGCTAAGCCCAGCATTGCTTTTTTGATGAGATCTCAGATTTGGTTGACAAAGGTAACTGTGTCGGCATAATATGCTTAGGCTCCTGTAAGGTATTTGACATAATACTTTCTGACAGCCTGATCAGAAATTAGCCCTATCCAGCACTCTGTGGGTTTAATGCAGCTAAGTGCAAGTCGTATGTTTGGGGAGGCAGAATGTAGGTCACAGCAGTGAGACGGGGTTGCACGGCACCAGCAGCCGGTGAAGGTCAGGGTACCACAGCACCACTGGGCCTGTCCTGCACAGGCACTGAGCTCATTCCCTGCAAGCTACTCTGGAAATTAAACTTGTGACACCAGGGCTCCAAGGTGCCACAAAAGAGAGCCAGCTCAGGGCAGGGATTCCAGCAGTCAGAAAACCACCAGTGAGCAGAATTCCCATCCAGGTCCCACCTGCTTCTCCCTGCCTTGGTGCTGTCTGGGCTTGCACTTGCTCCCCTCAGTTCCTCCCTGCAGAGATCAGCAGGATGGGACACCACCCTTGGTTTCTTCAGGCTCCTGTCCCCCGTTTCCTTCACTGCCCTTTGGCTCTTACCCCTGCCTAGGTGATTTTCTTTAGCAACCATCTCCTGCATTTTTTTTCCTCCCCCTCTGGAACATTATTTATCTTGTGCTTATGAACATGGGCTTTCCTTCCTAGGAGCACTTCTTCCCACAAAGTCAATGGGACTAATGGGAGCAGGGTGTTCTTGATGCTTGCCAGGATTCGGATCCATCCACAGGGACACCCCAGGGTGGTGCAGGTTTGTGGGCTCTGCTGGACAAGAGCACACCCAGGCTGTGAGTGCCCATGTCCTGCCCACACCACCGTGGGGGTCACTGCTCAGCCATTTGAATCTCTGCCTTTGGGCAGACCCTCCCTTCATGGAACTCCTCAATGGCTGCACAAATGTTAGCTTGAGGAGCAGTGGACAGCCCTGAAACTGCTGAGGTTCCTCCCACCTCAGCAGCCCTTGCTCTGTCCTCATCAGGGCTGTCTAAGGCTGTCCAGATGGCCTCATGTACCTCATCAAAGTACAATTTGTATGGCAGTGCGCAGCTATTTGAACCATCCCAACTTGGGGCTGGCAGTAACACTTTGGCCAGTGGCACATCTGCCTGATTCACTGAGGAGGTGATGGATGCAGGGACTGTGATCCCTGTGTGGGAAGGCTGGCCCAGCTGAGGGACCAGGGGGGTTTTGCATGGCGGCTGTGGGCTGGTGCTGGTTGGGTCTCCCCGAGGCATTGGCAGCTGCTGCTGTAGGGATGGTTGGAGATGCAACAGGTCCTGTCCTTTGGGAGGCAGCTGGAAAAGCCCTTTGAGCCTGGCAGGAGCACAGGATTTATCTCTCCAGCTGGCCTCACCCCATTTGCAACCCCACTGATTTTGCACCAACCCTTTGTGGCCCCAAAGGGTTGTTCCTTCCTGCTGGCATCTTCAGCTATTTGGGGGAAATTTATTAAACACTGTTTTGCTTTCCTTGCACTCTCTGGACAGGCTCTATGTGCTGCAAGGGTTCTCTGCAGCCTGCCTCACAAGGCTGATGTGCTCCTGCTCCACAGTTAAGGTGGGAGAGGTCTTGATTTCTATTACAGACATGCTGCAGGGTTTCCAGGCCAGATCTCAGGCCTTGAATGGGTAAAAAAGGTAAATTTTCATGAAATAGTTTTACCTTTCAAACAAATAAGACTACAACTGCTTACTTTCCTCTTTTGAAACTCTGTCACTATAATAAAATGCTTCTTTAAATTTCAGTCATACAGCCTATTTAGGGTCAGACGCTCAGCTGGGTATGAATTAATTCAGCTCATCAAAGTATAGTATTCCTGAGAAGAAAATTCACCCTCAAAATGTGTTGCTCTCACTCAGCTCTGAAAATGAATATAGATTTTCCCCACTTTACAGCAGCAAGAGGGGATGCTAGTTTTCCTCATGCTATGGGAATGCCTGCCATCCCACTTGCCAGCAGTACTGGGGGATGCTGGCACACCACAAGGGCTGGGGGAGAGCAGTGCTGGTGTGAGCAACTGCCCAGGGGGTGCATGAGGGGAGACTGGAGGGGTTGGATAAGGGTGGTTCGACCAAGTAGCTGCATGGACCAGCAGCTGGAGAAGGTACAGCCAGAGTGTGGGGATAGGATGCTGTGAAATGGGGTCTGAAGATCCCCCTGCTGCTGTGGTGACCTCAGCCAGTTCCCCCCAAGGGACAGTGGCTGGTAGCACTGCATCTCCAGTGAGGCAGTTGGAAGCACTTCCTCTCTGGGGGTGTTGACAGCTCCTCTCCTCACATTCCAGGTTTCAAGGCCACGTACCCAATCCCCTCTTGGAAGGGGCTCTGGTCCCTGGCTGCATCTGACTGGGCTCTGAGTCTGCCTGGCTGCCTAGACTCATCCCTATCTGCAGCTCCATCCTCCAGCCCAATCACCCAGGGGCTGGAAATTATCTCCCATCGCAGGCTCATTTTCATTAATAAAACTCCAGGCTGGGCTGGTATTTTTATCTGTTTTGCTGATGTGATTACCTGCCTCCCACCTGAGGCTCCCCCAGCCCCTGCCCAATGGAGAGGGGGCTGCTTCCTGTGGGTTAATCAGCTCTTAGAGGCACCTTTGCTCTATGTCATGGCCAAAATTCCCAAATCTCCCAGATCCCTGCCCCAGGCAGCTCCTCAGCCCAGATTACTCTGGCTGCTGGGAAGGGAAGCTGCAGACCCTACTCCAGCTGCTGAGGAGTTGCTGTGCTGCACTGGAGCTTCCTCCTGCCTCAAGTGAGGGTCTCAGCACCAGGTCCCCAGGAAGCAGCTCTTTACTGCCTGCCTGGCCAGGCTTGCCAGCCAAATCACCACTGGGGGCTGGCAGGAGCTGTGCCAAGGTGCAGCAGAGCAGGCCTGGCCATGGGGAGCACAGGGAGGCTCTGTGTGCATGTGTGTATACACCTGTGTGTGTGTGTGCAAGGGAACACCCACAGAGCAGAGAAGGGCTGCAGCATGGAAGGATGGAGGGACAGAGCTGGGCTAGCAGTCTTCTTCTGAGAAACCTTATTTAAATTAATGATAAAATTATCTTGAATTAAGGGAAAAGATTAGTATCAAAACAGAAGCTGCTCATTTCCATGTTCCCCACATCCTCCAGGTTTTTCTGTGTGCCCCCTTCCCTTTCCCTGAGGTGTCTCTTCCTCTCACTGAGATTGTTGGAGGGATGGAGACCTGCCTGGCTGGAGACTGGATCCCTTGTCCCTTGCTGTGAGCTTGCTCTTTTTGACTTTTAAATCCTGTTGAGGGAGTTTGTGCCTCCAGCTTCCCCAGGGTGCCCAGCCCTGGGGTGAGTATTCCTGGGGCTGTGCCCAGGCCCCAGCACTCCCCTGCTCTGCAGCCGCCTCCCAATTCCCTGGCAGACACAGCAGTGAGATTATCGTAATGATGTCCGACAAGGCAGTATCAGGAATTACGCTGATAAATCTAAACAGACAGCTTACAAAAAACCCAACAAAAACAAAACAACCACAACTGAACCCAGGCTTGTAATTTAATACAGGGTTATTAGCCTGGCCATCAGAGAACAGAGCTCTTGCATCCTGCAGCCTCGAGCCTCCTCTGTCCCTGGCTCTGCCTCAAGATATGGCCTCTTGCCATAACAAAATACTTTAGCCATGTTTTTGGCTTGGCTTGGGGTGATGAAGTCTCCTTGGTGAGTGCTGGGGCTGGGTGTGGGGGTACAGACCTGTGGAAAATGCAGAACCCCAATGGCAGCAGGCTGCCTTCATCCCTACAGTGCGTGGCTGTTCAGTGCCCATGGCCAACCCACGGTGGGCTCTTCTGCCCAGGGTAAACTTCAGTGGGCAGAGGCTGGGAGAAGGGGGGAGAGGAGGGACAGCCTCATGTGTGGGGGGTGCCAGTGCTGGGGGGCTGCCCAGCAACACACTCAATACCCACAGGACGAAAACAAGTGACCCATGGTACAAGATCCACGGCCTTGTACCTTCCTCTGCACCAGGGCCGGGTCCCTGCCCCGCACAGGGAAATGCAGATCTTTTTTGGGAAAGCAAGGACGTGCTTCATTCTGGCTGTATTAAATGCTCTAGTGACACAGGAATGGATGACTGCTTTTTACCTGCTGTGGGTTTTGCACACTTGCTGTGTTGCTCTTGGTTTCTTCCCCTGTGAAGGACACAGTAGGCAGTATTAACTTCAGTGGGGCCTCTATGCAAGGTAGACGTGCCCGTGTGGAGCACAGATTCTGTCCATGAGGGGATCAGAGCCGAGCTGCCTGAAGTGAGATGTGCACACATGGAGCTCTTTGTCCCCCAGCAGTGCCAGCAATTACCTCAAACCGAGGGAAATGCTGTTTTTTAAAGGATACATTTAAAACAGGGAGTGCATTTATTAGGCAGCATGTGTTTTAGAAGGCAGGCTCTGCCGAGCTGCTCGGTGAAGCAGATCTGATGGCAGGGTGATTGTGCTGCAGGGCTGCTGGCTCTCTGCCCCTGCAGTGGAGATCCTGGGGGGCTGCAGGAAGCCCCTGGAGAGGCTTGGGTTTGCCTTGGCAGGGAGGATGGCAAGCCACTGGGAGGCTGTGCTGATGTTTCAGTGCCCGTGTGGGACTGGGGCTTGTCTCCTCATTTGGGATGAGTTTCTCCTCCAGGAGTGGCTGCACGTGCCAAAAGTGGTGTCGGCTCCATGGAGGTTTGCCAGGTTTAGAGGCTCCATCCCCTTAGTCCAGGGACCAGCATTTCCTTTGCACATCCTCTCCTGTTGCAGCTCTGCAGCAGGCGCTGGCAGGTCCTGCAGAGCCCAGCAGGAATGGTTTGCATGGATCACCTGAACTGGAAGGTGTAGGGAGGGCGGCTGACCCCAAAAGCCTTTGGAGGGCAGGTGGCAGCAGGCAGGCTCTGGCACTGGTCACAGGGTGCTGGGGACTCCATGCCATGCCAGAGGAGGCTCACATTGCCAGCAAGGGAACTGCCATGTGAGTAAGCATGGTGGGTTAGTGAATTCATGAATTAATGAAGTAGTGAATTGGAAACTTAACTAATTAGACAAATCCGTTAGAGGGGCTCGAGCCCCTGGTTGCTTTTTCCCTGATGGCTCAGCAGCAAGCTGTGTGGGACAATGCCTGGGAGAGGGCCTGGGGAGCTTGTGGTGACCGCAGGCAGGCACAGAACTCCCACAAGCTGCCTGGCTCCGTAGGCCAGACCCAGCCCATGGGCACAGCAGTCACAGGGAAGATGTGCTGTCTTCTGTGGCATGTGAGAAATGGCAGGAGAACAGCACAAGCTTACATTCCTCTTTTTTTTTTTTTTTTTTTTTTTTTTTTTTTTTTATAATGGGTATAAAATAAGTGATTCAGAAGCACTTTCCCCCTTCCATTACCTAGAAAGCAAGTAAGAATTGCAGGAGTGGGGACTGCAACAAAACAATTACATTGAATATTTGAAGTCGTGCTTATACGGCAAATGTGACAAAACCGAGCGCAACCTTAAAATAGCAGCAGCAATCTTTTAAAACACAAAAAGCAGATGATTATTGACTGAAGAGATTGCAGTGCAGCAGGCTGGGTGCAGGCTGTTTGACTCTCTCCAGAGGTGCCCCATCAGGTGCAGGCTGCAGCTGCCCTCCTGCTTTTTGATGAGCTGAAGCAACTGGCAGTGCCCAACAGGCAGATTTCCAAGGGTGGCATCAGGTGACAGGAGTGTGCTTCACCTGCCATATCCCCTCGCTTGACTTAAGCACTGATATCCGTGGCCAGGCTGGGAGCACAGCTGCCTGGTGCTCCCCTGGCATTTCAAGGATGCTCATGGGCCTGTGGACTGGTGTGAAGTGCATACCTGTGGACCAGCCAGGGATGGGAGGATGGCTTTCTGTGTTAGTCACTACTCTTTCATGCTCACCTGGCTTCCCTGCATGGGCCAGAGTGTCTTTTCCTTGCTTTCCTGTGTGCCCTGCCATGGACCCCAGGGTGAATGGGGGCCTCTGGTGCTGCCATCACCCCAGCCACTGGGGCCACATCTGCTCCATGGCTAAACATAGTTACTCACTCCCTGGGGCTGTGGCTCTGGCATCCTTCACTGCTGCTAAAAATGACATTTTCCAAATAATGAAAGAATCTTTCATTACCTTGTCTCTGCAAGCAGCCTGGGAGGCTGGGAAACAGCTGAGCACTAAGTGATGTGCTTAATGCAGCTTCAGCATTGGTATATTTTCCCTCTGTCTCCAGTTAAGGCATGCCATGAGGCATGAGAAAATGTGGCTCTGGATGACCCCTGGGGGTCTGGCTGAGGAAGCAGTGCATGGCTGGGTGCCTTCAGTCCCCTACTCTCTCAGGAAGGCTGCAGCAAACCTGCTTCTCCTTGACCCTGCAAGTCCTCCTACCCTGCTTCCTGCAGTGTGGCTGTGTCCCAGCATGGTCTGGGATCTGGCTCACCTTGCTCCCAGGACTGACTGACGTCCTCCTGCAGAACTCGTGTCTGGGGCCATTTGTTCCTCATGTACCCTGGGGAGAGATGGAATGAGAGGAAAGGACTGTTCCTCTGGGCATTGCATTGATGGGGAAGAGGAGGACTTGTGTACAGATGATCCTGTACCTCTTCAGTGGGGAGAAGAGGTGTGGGAGGCTCCAGACAAATGTGGCCTGAAAGCAGTATTTATTTCAGACCTTTCAAACACTTCTAAGGCCCTTTACAAATGTACCCTTAGGCAAATTATTAGGATAGAGGCAAGTAACCACAAGGAGCCATCCCTTCTTCAATATCCCACAGGGATGGCAATGGCCCAGGGGAATGATCCAAGTCCCTCATGGCTGTTTCACCCAGCAGCACACAGGGCAAAAGCCACCCATGGGTGGCATCAGCCTGCTGCTTGCAGCCCTGGGCATGGGCAGAGAGCCTGTTTGCTGCACTGGCATTAACAGACAGCTCTGTCCTGCCAGGCAATGCCAAGTCCAGTGAGTGAAGGATGTCTCCTTGCTTGGCCAAGAGCAGGTAGAGCAGCTGCCTCTGCTCCCTTTGGGACACTTCATTCCTTTCACCAGCAGCTGAGTGAAGCTTTCACACCCTTCTGTGGCAGTGGTGGTCCAGAGGCCTGAGCCTTTCTCACTGTCACCAGCTGCTTTTTCTTTCTCTGACTCTCCTCTTCTGAGTTGGGTTTATTTTGGTTTTGAGCTGATAGATGGATTAGCATTTATCACCAGGCTGACTACCAGAGGGCTATTAAAAGTGATTTGCAATGTAAATACTTTCGTCATCAACCACATTTTCTTTAGACTAAGGTTGACTTTTATGAATATTAAAGCCTTGTAGATGGGTTCAGCAAGTGGGAGTACGTCTGTCAGAGGGAGGGGGACTGGCTGCCTGCATTGTGCTGGGGACGCAATCTGGATCCACCGGAGGGCAAAGGGATCTGGTGGCAGAAGGAGGGAAGTGGAGCATGAAAGGGTGTGTGAGGCAGAAAGCAAGCCTGAGTGCCTTGAAGAAGGACAGAAAGGAAGGAGAGAGAGCATGTGAGCATATGCAGCATATCCCATCCTCCTCTGTGAGCAGGATGGGAGGACAGGCTTGGGCTGGAGTGCTTTTGCTGGAGGCTGGCAGAGGCTGGCAGGCTAGGGGAGGACTTGTGGAAGGAAGGGGGAGACCTGGCCAGAGCTGATGGTGAGCAGATTTGTCCCTGGCAGAGCTCAGTGCCAGAGGTGTGTCTGAACATGCCCATGTACTACAGGGATGGGTGAAAATTGCCCCTTTACTTGAGGATGCCCTGCCATGAGTGTAGGGTTGCAGGATCAGCAGTGAATTCCCCAAGTCCCCCAGCAGACACAGCCTGGCATTAGTTTGTGTGCCAGGAGCCAGGGCTGGCTGCTGCTGTGGCTGCTGCATGTTTGAGTACAGTTACTGGGAATCTGTCAGGGATAATGAGTGGATGTTCCCGGACTTGTGGGGGAAGCCAGAGTAAGTGACCCATAACTGCTTTTTCTGCTTTTCAAAAATATTCATCTCCTGCACACCTGCTCAGTGGTGTAACCACTCTGCTTCAGGATGGCTATGGGTGGGAACTGTCACAAGCCAGGATGGAGTATCAGGGTGGTCACTTGCCACTGGTTTCTGCATATCCCACTTCAGAGGCAGAGGTGAGAGGAGTGGCTTTGTCTGTTCCCAGGTGTTCATGGTGTTTTTTTGGTGCAAGGGCAATTTTTGAGATGGAGGAGCATGATGGAACATTGCCAGCTGATAATGGAAGACTAGCTAATGCTGATTAGAGAGCAGGCACAGCACAGCGTGGCAGAAAAGAAAAAATAAGACAAAGAAGCCATTCCAAAAAAATAGAGGCTGGAAGTAGACTGATGAGAAGAAATGGGAGATGTTGCAGTTACAAGAAAAATAGACAGCTCTAGGAGTATCCCAGATCCCTATAAGGTGACAAATGCTAGGTTTACTGGCTGCTTATTCCTCCAGACCAAGCTGGGTCAATCCAAAGAGTAGGAGTCTCAGACTGTCACAGGTCTTAATCCCAAAAGAGAGTAAGAAAGGCCCTTGATTTGCTTGGGCCATTGAACATGAAGTCAAGTCAGCCCTTGCTTTCACCCATGGGAAAAATCTCAAGCCCCTCCTGTCCCACCTCACTGCCTGTCCCAGCATCTGTGGCCAGAGGAAGTGTTGGAGCTGAGGTCTGATTCTGGAGTGGATTAAGTTATTCATGAGCAGTGCTGACATGGCCCAGGAGGGAAGGTGATGTCTCTTTGGTGGCAGCAAGGGAGGCTGATGGACCTCGCTGGCAGCCCACGAGAAGGGATGTGTGAATATGTCAAGCCAAAGGAGCAAGTGCTGTCTTTAATTGGAATATGTATAGTGAGTCCAGGCTTTCAGAAATCCTGCTTCTGACTAATGAGTGCATATAGCTAAGCTAAGAGTTAGAAGTTGAGAAGTTTTGTATTCAATTTGGTTCCACATTTTTATCTCCATGACTGATCAGCTTTGGAAGAAGACATCTCACTGTTCATTACAGTCTTTTGTCTTTCTATGGGGACTTGTAGTTTGAAACAAGAGTCCAATCAAATAACCCAACTCCAGTACAATCAAATTGTCTTTGAAGCAGATATTCCCTCAGTCTGATGAGTTCTCACAGAGCGTGACAAAGGTTTATTCACATTGGTTTTTTAGGAGGAAAAAAGATGGAGGAGAGGGTGGTGAGGTTAGGACTTTGGACAAGGCAAGAGATTCCAAATAACTGGCTGGAGCCTTTGACAGGTTTTGGTCAGTAGCTGCAAAAAGAGCGTGGGCAGATGTTAAACTCAAAAGAGCCAGCAAAGCTTCATTGCACTCGGTGCAATCGCATGGCTTCACACCAGCCAATATTTGGAAAGCCTTGTCTTCTTTTTTCTCAAAGAAGGCAGGAAGGAAAAGGTTGACTGAACTCACTAAAGAAATGCCAGAATGTGGCCTATGGTGACCAAAATAATGGTGGTGCATCTGCCTCCCTGCTGTGGCAGGGGCCTCTTGGTGTGCAAAGGCAGCAGCAGATCCAAGTGCCAAAAGGCTTTAACCTTTTCAGGGTGCAGAGATGCACCTGGAGCAGGAGATGTGTCATCAGAGAAAATTGTCTGAATTACCTTAACAATGTTCTCTCTGCTGGAATTCAGAAATGTGTCTCCATTTGCAGGGCGAAGATAACACTTTGCAGGATCTAGGGAAAAGAGAGGTCCAGTCTGTGAACTGGACACGTCTTTAGATGACACACTGACTTAAAATACTACACTTTTATTAAGTGCTACCTCCCAGAGCCAGAGAGGAACAAGAAGAGGGTGAGGGAGTGAAGGGCTGGATGGTTGGATCCCATCTGCATCTGCTACTGAAATCACTTCAAAGAAGAGTTAAAGTGGGGCATTTATTTGTTTATGTGTGTATGCATGTGCGTGTGAGAGCTGAGCAGATGGGGAAATGATACCCGTGTGTGTCTGTGAGACAGCACAAGTGAGAGGCAGAGGGTGGGTGAGGGAGTTGCTCTAGGTCTAAAGTGAAGGGAAGGGGAAAGGTGTACCGGTGTTTTTTTCACTTTTCCCTTTGCTTCTTCTTATTTTTGCACTTTCTTGTTACCAAAAGCCAGATCTGGGGGACACCCAGTCAGCCGATTGTGGAGCTGCCTGACGAGTTTTTTTGTTCTGCATGAACACCCCAGTTCCGGGCGCTAGTGACAGCCCGGCAGAGATTTTTGGGGGCCAGGGAAAGCGTCGAGGCCTCCCTTTGCCCAGGCTGTGCCGGGCCCCGCTCTGCGCCTCCCTGCTCCTCGCTCTGTCCCCTTGGGACGCCGGTGCTCCCGGCGCTGCGGGCTCCGGCGGATCGGGATTGATCCCGGCCGTGGGTGCCGGGGCGGGCAGCGGGGGCCGCAGCCCGGCCATCCCGGGAGCGCTGTCCGGGGTGCTGCAGGAGCGCTCCCGCACAACATCTGGCCGGAGGGCCGGGAGGCCACATCTGGGACGGGGGGATCGGCGGCGTGGGGATTGGCAGCGGCTCCTGACGTTGTGAGCCCCCCTCCCGCCCCCGCCCCGGTGCGCTTTCGTGGCGGCGAGGGGGCGACACATCTGGGGGCGACACATCTGGGGGCGACACATCTGGGCGCGGGGGAGGGCGGGGGCGGGGGGAGGAGGACAGGGCCGAGCCGGCAGCGCCGAGCCCTCCCCTCTCCCCGCCCCTCCGCCGCTCGCGGCGCCGCCGGCACCGGGAGCCGGGACCGGAGCCGGGACCGGAGCCGGACCGGAGCCGGGCCATGCCAGCCGGAGCCCCCGCGGGCGCGGCGCGGCACCATGGCCGCTGAGAACCGCTCTGCGCCGCCCTGGGCTGGGCTGCCCGGTGAGTGCTGCTCGGGGCCCGGGCGGGGCGGGGGGCGCGGGGAGCCCCGCAGGGTCCGGGGGGTCAGCATGGCTTCGGGGTGCACGGGGCCGGGGCTGCGCGCCCCCGGGGATGCGGCTCCCCCAGGAATGGGGGAGGTGTCTCTGCCAACTTTCCCCACATTCCTTCCTGCGTCTCTCCGGGAACGCCGGGTGCCCCGCGGGTCGGGACCCTCGCACTGGTTCGCTGTCCCGGGATGTCTGGAGCCGTGCAGCCCTGCCGGGGCACCGGGGCGATGTCTGGCACCCGCTTTCCCTGTTCGCATCAAACCAACACCGTTCCCGGGATCCGTCGCCCGAGGAACCTCGGGTCCCTCTTGTCACCCAGGAAACAGCCCTGTCAGCACGCTGAGGAGGGAACACGAGCAGCCTGCGGCTCCGGGGCAGGCACCCCCCGGCAGGAAACCCAGGACGGGGGTTATTTGCTCCCCTGGTGCCTCCTTTGGAAAGGAGACATCCCTGGACAAAAAACTACCTGCATGCTTTCCGTGCTTCCCTCACTATTCCAACAAGAGCAACAGGGACAGGATCCCCATTCTTTTGGATACTTTGTCGCCATACTGGGCAAACCCCTCTGGCTCTGGTGGCCACCTGCCAGGACATGACTAGGCAGAAGTTTGCCCCCTCTCCACAGAGCCCTTTGCCGGGCTGTGCATTGCAAGGGAGACTTACCTTCCCCACTCTCTCCCTCAGTGTGGATCTCATCTTCCCTTTAGCCCTTTCTGGCCCTGTTGCACCTTTCCTGCTGGTAAAGACACAGGTGCCCCATGCTCTCTGTTGGCCCGTCATGGACAAGAGTCAGGCAGCCACACCCTTCTTTCCAAAATAATGACATTGGCTTCAAATCAGGGGACAGTTCTTGCCATTTTTCTTAAATAAAAGCAGCACTGGCTTCTGTCTGACCTGTATTCAACCCCTCTGTTGTGCTGTGGATGGATTTTTCTAGCTGGCCTTTGGAAAACCCAAGGCTAGGGATATGCTTCCCAACCTGAGGAACAGCTGGTGTTCCCCTGTGCCCTGCTGATAACTGGGCTCTGCTTGGGCATTTGGAGGCTCCCTGCTTTATCACAATTGCCTTGAGTGACCTCCAAGAGTGGTTTGACTTCTGCCACAATTTGCAGAGTGAGCAGAGGGGCTGGAAGGGTTGCTACCAATGCAGTTGGGTGGCTTGTTGATGCAGGCACTGTTTATCAAAATACTCAGGTGCCGTGATCCCAGAGCCCAGGCTTTTGGTGAAACAGCACCAGAGACAAGGCTCACGTTGAGATCACAGGTGACACCACGATGCTTTCACTGTCTCTACTGCTGGGCACCACCTCCTGCTTCCTAACGCACTCACTCCCGTGATCTGAGCTCCTGCTGCTGCTCTCCAGCCTGGACTAGGCCCCCATAGACATCCCAACAAAGAGCAGGGCATCCAGTGGAGACCCTAACCAGCGACCCATCCCTGGATCCCCCTTCAGCTGGCTGGTGGTGGGAGCCCTGGGTGTGGAAGGTGGGGATGGAGCAGGTGTGCAGTGCTGGGCAGCAGCCCTGGCTCCTGCAGCAGCCAAGACCATGTGCCCTGCTCAGAGCAGCAGCAAGTGTCCAGGGCTGCTGGATGGAGTGGCAGTGGCCCTGGGAGTGACCTGATGAGTGGGCAGAGGAAAGCTGGCAGGAGAAGGAAGAGAAGGGCTACCAGTAAAAGTGGTTTGTTTATTCACACGAGGGGCGTACCCGTCTCAGCAGGTCAGTCTGTTTTCTTTCACAGAAGAGAAATGAACTGAAATGATTAATTAATACTCTGATCCAATTACTCTGAGTTTGCAGAAGGAGCATGGTTTTTCTCTTTTAACTGTCCCCACGAGCATCCCATTGATGTCAGGTTTTGTCATGGTTGAGGTTTTGTTGTTTTGTTCTTTAAAATTAAAATGACAAATATCTCCCCAGGAGAAAAAAAAATATAAAGAAGGAAAAGAGACAGAAACAGGGAATAAAAATAGTGAGATCAGGAGCTGCAGAGCCATCCCTAGCACACCTTTGTATTGATCCCTTCTCTGCCTGCCCTGCTGAGCCCTGACCAGCAGCTCCACAGAGGTGAAGAGGTTTGGTGAGCGTGCAGCTGAGGTGGCAGACACAGCTCTGCAAAGGCAGCGGGGAGATCAGTCGTGAAAGGAGAGGGAAATGGAGGCTGTTTGCAAGGGGCTGCTGCTTTCTGCACAAACACAGCTCCTCTTTCCACATGGACAGACATGCAGCAAGTGTTCCATATGTGCAAGCTGACCCCTTCTCCCTGGCATGCTAAGTCAGGACTTTGATGGGCATCTTCTGGAGAAGTGGGCATTGTCCTTGAGCCAGTTGCTCCTCAGTCTGACATGGGTCTGTGCTCTTATAGCTCTCCAGTAAGCCAGGGGAGGAGGTTTGCTTTGCATTTCATCATCCATTCTGGGCTGGCTTTAAAACTGCATGTTTAAAAGACATGTTACAGGGAGATGTGAGAGTACAGGACCTGGCACAGTGAGGAAATGGAAGTTTTGGACCAGATCATTCCCACCTACTTCCTCTTATCTCTTCATTCCCATCCCAGTATCCCCTGCTGACTGCTCTTTAGCGTGCCTGAGCACCAGGACCCACCATGAGTGTGCCAGGTACCAGTGGTGTGCCGGGGCTCCACACCCAGGAAGTGTTGAAGCCTCTTCAAGCTGGTGATTGGGTCTGGGCCAAATCCATTCTTCTTCTGAGGGATTTGTGGGACTAGTCAGAAAACAGATACCAATTTTTAGGAAGACTCATGTGGTCTCCAGCCCAGGGCCCAGGCAGACCAGGAGGTGAGGGCCTGGATGTGTAGCTGCTGTCCAGCTCACAGCCAAGTGGAGGAGTGTGCCAGCCTCAACCATCCCCAGGGCATCACCCACCAGGACATCCCTTTAACCCTCTAGGCATGGCACAGCCTTGCTGCATTCAAACCCTTAAACATACTGAGGTGGACCCTCGCCTTGTATTGAGACAAATTCATTTACTGAAGCTTCAAGGAGTTAGGCACGTCCTGGACAAATCGATCTGGGGCAAGTGTTGCCTGGGCAGGCTGGCCCATGATTCCAGTATTTTGCTGGTGCATGAACACAATGCAGGGTGTCTCATATACAGATCCTCCCCTTGATGCTAAGAGACAGAGTTTTAGCAGCAGACACACAGCCAGTCCCTGCTCCCCCAGCTAGAGACACCTGGCTGTCCTCACTCTGTGTTGGCAGCCATCCCACCTTCCCTGCGGATCGATGCTCTGGTCCTCTTGGGACTTGTCTCTGTGCCAAGACGACATCATTTGACCTGTTTTCTGACCCCTAGTCCCTGGCACTGTGAGCATAGCAAATGAGGCTCTGCTGGAGATGCTCGCCAGCCCCACCCCTTGCGTGCCGGGCACAGCTGCTCACGCCTTCGCCCCGGGGCTGCTCTCGGGACCCTCCAGAGACGCCTTCAGCCCTGAGGCTGCACCGCATGGAGGAGGAACTCCAACAAAGGCTCAGTTTATACCTTGTGTGATGTAAGTTTGCTGAGAAAATTAACCTCACCAGCCTGTCCAAGCCTGCAGATGCAATGGCTGTAGGCACAGTGCTTTGTCCCTCTGACAATCCCCGAAACTGTTGCCGGAGGTCCTGCAAATCAGAGCTGTGTGAGTGACAGTGCTGTGAGCCTGTCCCCATCACGCCTTTATGTCCTGTGCAGTGTCAGCTCCATTCCCAGCCGGTGCAGAGGCAGTGGCAGAGATGCCCAAGTGCCCTGTTCCTTTCCCAGCTCCTGCCCCAGCGTTAGGCAAGCTGAGGTGTGTGGCTGCAGAGGAACCTCTCCCACCTGTTCCAGTGACTCAGAGAGAGCTGGAGAGGCCATGGAGAAGCACAGGGCTGCTCACTTGTCGTCAAGAGCCTCGAAGGGGAGATGCATCCCAGATCAGTTGGTGAAGGAGGGGCAGCAGCTAGGAATTTTGTCCTTTAAAGGCAGAACCCAGTGCAAGCCATGGAGTCCCTGGAGTTCAGCAGGCTCAGCCTGAGCTATCAGTATGTTACTGAGCTACTGTGGCTGTGCTCCTCCAGCCAAGACAGCCAGGCAGAGAAGCACCCCCTCTGGTACACAACTGCTTTTAAATCTAGCATATTGTGTAGCACCTTACAGCTTGGCAGAGGAGGCAGTGGGGGCCGACACCAGGAGCCTCAGCTGGAAGTGTCTGGAGGTGAAATGTCATCAGCAGAGTTAAGGCTCCTGGTGAAGTTGGTTTGTTAATTGGCCAGTTAATGGGTTAATGCCTTCAGCCTCTTTAAGCAGAATTAGATTGATTTGTCTGTGGGAAACTCAGCTGCAGTTGTGCAACACTGAAGTCTGAAAACACGAGTCTGCAAACACGATGTCCTGGGCCCCTAATTCCACTCCAGGTCACAGAGCAGCTCTCCAGAGGCCTCCATGGCGCCTGCTTCACTGACCCCTCACTTGCAGACCCTCCCAGAGCTGATGTTAGCTCCCAAGTGCCAGGCAGCACGGCAGGCTGGCTCTGCTGAGCAGGGATGAAATCCTTGAGGGATCTTTGCATGACTGAGAGGGGAAGGAGCGTACCCGGCATCTCGCCGTCTCCAGCGCCTCTGGGGTAGTTTGGATCCCTGCTCTGCTGAGAGTTACATCATGTGCAGCTCCAGATAAGGCCAAAAAAGTGCATGCATGTGTACAGAGAGGAGTGGAGAGCAATGAAACCCTTCTGGCGTCTGCCTTTGCTGAAAACAGGCATGAATTGCCTGGCCTTGGGCCTGCCTTTCTGCAGCAGTTAGGAGCAGTGTCTAGCACAGTGGTCTCTAAGCTTCTTGCAGAGCTCAGATAACTCACCACAGCCCATAAGTGATGCTCAGCTCATTAAACCCTCTGCTACTGTGCAGTCCCAGGCAGTGAGGTGGCTAAACCCCCTGCCCTGTGCTGTGGGGTGCTGCCTGAAGCGTTAGTGTGGGGTGAGCAGCACTGCATCCCTGACTGTCTGAGCTGCATCCCCACCCTATGGCTCATGGGCACCCTGGGGGCAAAAAGGGTGAGTGTAGAGTGCTGTGGGTCTCTGCATGGGGGCCAGCCCCTGCCTTATTCAGCACCAGCACAACAGGCTGGGGGTCACCATCCTGAAGTGAGAGAGGTGACTCCAGGCAGAGCTGGCCTGCCTGAGCCAGAGTGCTTCAGCCCACAGAGGTTTCCAGTGCCAGCACAGCTCCCAGCTGCCCAGCAAGGAGCTGGGAGGAGCTTCCAGAGAAGGCAGCAGAGAGAGGTTTGTCTCTGTGTGAGGTCTCTCCTTCTCAGAAGATTTTCTTAGGATTTTCTGTAGAGGAGATAAGTAATGCCTCCCTGGCAGACTGAGACTTTTTCTACCTCCTTCCTCTCCATCCCTCCCCTTCTCTGTTGTCACCAGGGATGGGGATTTCCTACCTGCTCTCCTCCCCTGGCACTATGACCCCCACATTTTCCCTTCTGCCTATCCATGCCCTGGGCTCTCCTGCCCACTTTCTGCCACAGCCCCTCTTCTTCAATCTATCCCTTTCCTCAGGCACCACCTCCAACTCCAAATCCTCTGGCAGGTCTTGTGGTCAAATGGGGTCTAATATTTTCGGTTTCATTATTCATTAGCACCCCAAAGATTCCCATCTGCTATCTGCCCCCAGGACTAGGGCTCTCACATACACATCCATCCATCACGGTTCTTGCTCCTGCCTGATTTTCTGCCCCTGGCTCAGAGCATCAGCTCTTTTCTCTCATCCATTGTGTAGCTGGCTCATTTGTCCTCTCAAAACCCTGTAGAGCTTCACACTGCTCCATGGGACAAGGGGCTCCATTGTCTGGTCTTTAAAATTTCAGATGAGCACCTTACTGTTTGCTCCCTGTGGTGTCTCAGCTCTGGTTTGAGTAACAGACAAACATGCTCCTCCTGCCCATGCTCTGCCAGAGCAGCACTGCATCTCTGACTGCCTGAGTTTCATCCCCACCCTACTGTTCATGGGACCCTGGGGGCAAACAGGGTGAGTGCAGGGTGCTGCATGGGGGCCAGCCCCTGCCTTATTCAGCACCAGCCCTGGCACCTGGGACAGCCTGTGTGTGCAGATCCCCCAGGTGGGTGGTAGGGACCTGGCACCTGTGGCTATATGGGGCCACAGCAGGGTGAGGGGGCTTCTCTACAACTGACTTCCCAAAAAGAGCCAGGTCCTTCCCCCTTGCTATCCCCAGGCAAGGCCTGTCCCTGGGGCAGGGGATCTGCTCTTCTAAGCAAGCAGCTCTTAGCTTGCCTCTCTAGCCCCCAGTCCCTCCTCTACCTTTCTCTCTCCCACAGGTATCTGCTCCCTGCCACTAACCTCTCTCTGGGATAGCCCAGCTAATCCAGGCAGTCACTTGTTGCTGAAATCCTCTGTCTCTCCCCTCCTTCCTCTCTGCTGCTGGTCCCAGAGCCCTTCCCGGCCGTGGGACCTGTAGCTGCAGCAGGGTTATTTCTGCTGCGCTGCCTTGAAACAGCTGGGTTCTGTTCAAGCCTCAGCCCAGGCATATAAAAGTACATGAGCATCTCTCTGAGGCAGAGAGCATTAATGCACTGGATGGGAGGGGAGAAGTGTGGCTCCAGCCCAGGCTCAGCTGGAAGCCCAGCGCCTTCCTGGCTCAGAAGCACTGAGCTGAGCTCTGCTGCCAGCAGGGAGCTGCAGCCCTGGGGCACTGGAGGGAGGGCCCTGTGTCCCCCTGTCCTGCTGTGCCATGCCGCCGTGCTGAGCCCTGTCCCCCGGGATGTCACCATCGGAGCCAGCGCGCGCGCGGGAGCTGCTGGAGCCGCCGGTGCCCGGGAGCTGCAGGCTGGGCACAGCAGGGTAAGGCTGCACTTCATTTGCCGGGCACACTTGCTAGCAGCGTTCCACTGACAGGTTATTTATTTAGCCTAATAATTGGGTGACAGGTGGTTAATTAATTGTCAGAGTGACCAGTGTGCTGGAAGGCTATTTATAAGAGTGACCTTTCAATTACTTTTTAGAAAATACTTTCTCACTGGCTTGCTTCTTGTCTGGTAATGCTGTGGATAGATGGCATGCAGCCCCTCACAATCTGCAAAGGGCACATTAGGGATACAGGGAAGTGCTGGGGGCCAGTTTGGGCAGGGGGTGCAGCTGTGCCTGCTGTGGGATGCTGGTGAGCCTGCTGGGCTGGGCACTACCTGCAGGAGCAGCTCAACAGCCACAGCTCTGACCTGTGAGCACTTCCCACAGCCGGGTGCAGCCACCTTGGACGCGGTGCCTCGGCTCTGCTCAGAAAGCCAGCACCAACCACATAGCTACAAGCAGGTGTGAAGGCAGGGACGGTCCTGGCTTGCTTGGGGGTGGTGGGGTTACTCAGCTGCAGCATTCCCTTCTGGCTCTGGACATGGCAAATTTTCCAAACCTGATGTGCAAACACGTCAGGCATAGGAGGGTGGTTCTCTGGCCCCCTCACCTCCCCCTGAAAGCTGGCTGCTCCTGTGCCACTGAGCTTAGCCCAGTGGCTACAGGAAAAGATATCAGAGGTTCTTAACTTGTAGGGATGGAGGAAATTGCTTTGCCACATGAGGACCAGTTGAGCAGCAGAGGAAAAAGGAAGAATAAATTATTCAATGGAAAAATCAAATGCCCAGAACCACCCCATAGATTACTGGCAAGAAACAATTCCTGTTCCACAATGGCTCAGATCTCCTCTGGAACAGGATAAGGACTTCAGGGATCCATTGACCAGAGTGGTGAAAGCACAGCCACCAGCTAGAGTTTAGAGGGTAGGGGGAGCCCTGCCATTTTAACACAACAGATCCTGCTGGCCCCTCACTTCCTTTCTGTTTTTCTGCTTTTCCGTGCCTTCATCATTCCGATGCAGAGGCACGGAAGCAGACCAGACCTCCCCTACCAGACACAGGGCCTGCCCTTGGTCTTCTCTCGTGTGTTGTATTTCTAAGGTGCCTGTTCCCAGTATCTAGGAATTCTGTTTTCACACTCTGAGGGGTGTGAATGTGTCAACCAGAACAACACTTCATGAGCTGAAAAGTGGTGCCATGATTCAGGAACTAATTAACAGCTATTAGATAATGCAATTAGCGCCACAAACTGCCACCCTACCCTAAGTATACCTTTCCTTTGTGAGCGTGAGCCATAAATGTCTAGCATCTTCTGTTCCCTCTTTTTTTCTCTCTCCTCTCCTCCTTGTGGTGGGTGGCTGCACAAACTGCCTAGCCCCACATCACATCAGCAGTTTGACCTGACAGGATTAATCCCATTAAGATTTTTACTCTCTCTGCACTTTTAGGAAAGCCAAGGCAAGCAGGGGGCTGCCAGTGCGGCTGGCCCGGCTCTTTCCAAATGTGACACCAAAGGTGATGTGCCCAGGCACAGCCTTTGGCACCCAGCCAGATCAGAGGACAATGTGTGCCTTCTCCTGGAATGTGCTGTGGTGGAAGGGGCCACATTCCCTCCCTCCCGGAGACAGGCAGTGCCCAGAGACCCACAGCATCCATCCAGCCAGGAGCTGGCAGCCACAGCCCCTCCATCTTGTCCCTGGGCTCCAGGTCGTTTTCAGCTTTGCTGTTGCTCCAAACCCATGCAGGGCTAAATCCCATTTCCTCTGGGAGCAGCTCACACTCATAGGTGTCGCTGAAGCACGGATTTCTCTGATTCCTCTCCTTCCCCTGTAAACATCTTCCTCCCCAGACCGGTGTGTGAACGTGGGGCTTGCTTTATGTTGGGGTTCCTTGCTCTGCTCATTCCCAGAGGCTTTGCTTCAACCTCATGCAGACCAGACATGGCTTTGCCCCCTCTTGCACCTGCACCCTGAGGATCCCCAGCCCTGAGGATGATGCTGGGATGGGGGCAGTGTTAAACAGGAAAGGAGATGGCTGGTGGTGACATGTGGGACGGGGCTGTGCAGCAGAGGGAGGCTGTACAGTACAGAGGAGGCAGGGAGCACTGGGGCAGTAGGGCTGCTTGCTCCAGGAGCTCATCCCGCAGCTTGAGGTGCCACCATCACACGGCAGTGTGTAAATACCTCCCTCTGCCATTGCCTTTGCTGTGCCGCTGTGGAGGGTGGCCAGCTCCTTCCACAGCAGGGAACAAACCCTCCATCCCACATGCGCTGGGAGCTCAGCAGGTGCTCAGTCACGAACTGCAGCTGATGGAGCACCAGCCTCCAGCTACTGCAGATTCTTGGGTACAGGAAGGTCAGCAGCAGTCCATGACAGGGCTGTCTCCTCGCCTGCCTGGCAAGAGGCTGTGAGTTTGTAGGAGCTGACAGTCTGGGAAGGCTTGCTGGACAGCACATGAGCTGCAGCAAGCAAGGAGCAGGAGTTTTCTGCTGTGGTCTCGGGTGTCACCCTGTGACAGAGCACTGGCTTTGCTCTTGCTCTGGAGTTGAATCCTCGCACAAGCGTGGTCACACCCATGACTGCTGGCAGCAGTGGAGACCCTGCTGTGCCCACTGCCCGCAGTGGTTGGACCCCACCCAAATCACAATTTTCTCTGCTTAGATCTGTGGCTGTGTGGGAAGGGAAAGGTATTTCCCTTGATGGTATGATTGGTGAGTACTGCAGCAGCCACAGAAACTCTTGGACCAGAGGACGCTATCAGTAAAGAGCCAGAGTCTCCCAATGGCTCCAACGGAGAGGAGAAACCAGCTGTAAATCACTGCCCAAAATCTGAGGGACCTTGCTGTAGCTGGCTGGTGCAAGCAGGTACGGCAGAGCACCCACTGAGCACTGCAGACAAACAATGGTTGTGTGCAGGCTGAAAAGCCAGTTGATGTCACAGCTAGGGGTCTCAGCCCCGGGAGCCCTTCTGAAGTGTTTTCTCAGCTTTGTCAAGACTATGTCTCCTCCCTGACTGTGGTGTCATCATGATCTATCCCTAGTGCCCTTTCAGGCATGATGCATGGCTTGGTCAGCTGCACAGACCTACCAAATTTGTAGCATCCTTGGCCTTCTCCTAGCTCCAGACTGAGCTGCCTCCTCTGCTCAGGAAGGCAAAGGCAGTGCTGAGCAGCCCCAGTGAGCTCAGAGAGGGTGTTGGGGGCAGAAGAGTGAGACAGGAGGATGGAGAGCAGATGGGGAAAGAAGGGATGCCCGGTGGACTGGGGTATGGCAGAGAATACAGTGTACACAGCTCCCAGCTCACATGTGTTGCTCTGCCTGTGTTGTATGCTATTTCCACACCTTTAAGCATTTTCAGTCCTCCTGCTTCCCTCACACGGGGGATTGCTTTACTTTTGCTAATCGGTGAAGGCTTATTTTCACAGTGCTCAGTGCTGAAGCCCTCCACCCCGAGACGGCAGCTGCCTCTGCCTCCTCACACCAGTTCGCACCATGACCTCTGGGTGGCATCCAAAGGCTCGCGTGTGGAGCTGCCGCAGCCTTTCCTCCCGCTCTTGGGACACCTACAGAGCAGTTCGGGGTTGGGATGGATTTTTCTTACTTTGGGTAGCTGAGAACACAAGCCTCTGTCAAGGCTGATAATTAATTAGACACGCTTAGAAGAGGATGCCAGTTCATGAACAAAAGTGAGAAAACTGAAACCCACATTTTAGCAGAGACGATGGAAAGGTTTCTTTTCAAGACTTTCAAATTCTTCTTGGAAGAGCTGGGTTAGATGTCTGCGTGATTGCTAGCTTGTCTGATCGGTTTGATTAGCTGTTACAAGAATGACAGTTAAATCTCCCCATCTCACCGAAGTGAAGAAATTAAAACTCATTTCAATTGTACTGAAACCAACCCCCAAACTGCCATGATTATATATTTCTAAGCCGTTTTATACACTTATCACCTCTTCTCACATCTCTGGCTGGGTGCCCAGGAAGAATGGCAGGAGAAACCTCTTTCCCTCTCCCTTGATGCATCCCTTTGCTTGGAGGTGGGTGCAAAGGTGGGCAGTGCTACCAGGCTTCCTCACCCCATCCGTATCTGGCATGGAGAATCTACCAAAGGGCATTGCTTTCTTTTAAAAGCTTTTTGTCTTCACAGACACACTTAGAGGATAATGGTAGAGAGGTATTTCTTTGTCCCTCACCCACTTCTTTCCCTTGCACCTGTAAGAGAAGCTCCACCACTATTGCAGCTGTTGCCTTGCTAATGCAGAAGCTGCCTAAACAGCTACATCAGACCCTGGCTTTAGCATCTCAGCAGCCACATTTCCATTTAATTACACCTGTATCTCTTTAGAAAATGCTTATATTAAAAACCTGGCTATTTGCTGTTGGCAGGCATCTCCTACCCTCACCACAAATGAAAGACAAAGGCATTTCTTTCCAAATACTTAAAATAAACAAACTGATCTCAAAGCCTGCCAGATCGTGTTTGGAAGAGGTGTGTGTTAATGGCACGTTTATACATTCAGCAAAATCAGCTTCAGGAGTCATTCAGCAGGCATTTGGAGGCAGGACCCAAGCCAGAGACACACTGTGCTGATGCTCCTGCTGTGGGAACTCTCGCTGGCTCCTGCTGGGGTCCTGGCAGTGGGGCTGAACCCCTGCCCTGGGTACCAGGAAGAGCTGCCCTTGGCTGTCTGGCAGGTTGAGATGCCCCCAGAAGCCAAGGTGAGGCTAGTGAAGGCTCAGTGTTTTGGGGGCCTGGATGGTGTGGGAGAGGCAGGTTCTATGGGAAGCTCTTCTGTCCAAGCTGACTCCCTCAGTGCCTTTGCTTTTCCTTTGTTTTCCAGGAAATTCCCTTTCATCTCAATACAGCACTTCTCATCTATTGATTTTTTTTTTAAGGTCCATTCTGCTCTTACCTTGGGTGATTAACCACAGGCATCTTGGTTTGGATGAAGGCAGTAATTCTGTCTATAATTCTCATCACTTTTCATCAATAATTCCATGTATCATGCTGAGGTGTCCGACTCCACACTGTGCATCTCCGTGGCCTGGGTGGCTGCAGCTGTACTGTGGTGTGGGACTGGGGGAAGGCATCATCCCTGCCCAGCATCACTGACTGATGGCACTGGGGGCAGCTCCCTCCCTCTCCTGAGCCTGCTGTGCTGTGCACTGTGCCGTGCCAAATTACCCACCTTCAGCCTTTCTTGGCTTTTCTGTATCTCTGCAGTGTCACCCTTTGGTCAGGGCCATCTCTGTTGGACAGGCTGGTGCCCCTGGTAAGATACTGTGGGACTCACACCTGTGGTGTAACTCGCTGTTTTCCTTCTCCCAGATTTCATCTTGCAGAAGGAGCTGTTTGCTGCGAGAGACACAGGTGAGCTGAGCAGACCATGGCACAGGCTTTGTGGGTCAGGCCCCCCTTGGGGAGTGCTTAGGGGAGGGCAATGGGACATGCCTGGGGCACACCATGAACCTGCCCATGTTCCTGGGGGAAGAGCAAGGGCACTGGCTCCATGCTGTGCAGTTCTGGCAGTGGGTGCTGTATGTGCATCCCCTCTGGGCTCTTTCCCCCAGCCCTTTGGCCTCCCTGTGTGCTGCTCTGGGGCACAGGAGGTTGTGCTCCCACTGGGATGTACAAAGAGGGACCATCACACTCTGGCCCTGCAAAGAACGGACCATCACACCCTGGATATAGGACTGTCCTAGCACCATTCCTGCTTCTTTCCCTGCAACTCGTGTGTCTCCTCTGCTGCTAAACACAAAAATGCCTCCAACAGACTCCTGGAGTGGCAGAGAGAAGTCCAGGAATGCCAGGAGGTTTTTGAGCACTAGCTAACAGCAGTGCTGGCCTGGGAAGCTGAGGAAATGCTGCCAGGACAGGCTGGCAGGTCTAATATTCTCCCTTTCTGTCCTCGCTCTCCTTGCAGATCCCATGCACAACTTCTCTGCTCATCCCTGGCAGGCAAAGATGGCCAACCTGACCTATGACAACTTCACCCTGGGCAACCACTCCGAGGTGGCCGTGCAGCCTCCCACCAACTACAAGACCGTGGAGCTGGTTTTCATTGCCACTGTCACCGGCTCGCTCAGCCTTGTCACCGTGGTGGGGAACATCCTGGTGATGCTCTCCATCAAGGTGAACCGCCAGCTCCAGACTGTCAACAACTATTTCCTCTTCAGCCTGGCCTGTGCAGACCTCATCATCGGGGTCTTCTCCATGAACCTCTACACGGTGTACATCATCAAAGGCTACTGGCCACTGGGGGCCGTGGTGTGCGACCTGTGGCTGGCTCTGGACTATGTGGTGAGCAACGCCTCTGTCATGAACCTGCTCATCATCAGCTTTGACCGGTACTTCTGTGTCACCAAGCCCCTGACGTACCCGGCCAGGAGGACCACCAAGATGGCAGGGCTAATGATCGCGGCCGCATGGATATTGTCCTTCGTCCTCTGGGCCCCTGCCATCTTGTTCTGGCAGTTCGTTGTGGGCAAGAGGACAGTCCCCGAGAGGGAATGCTACATCCAGTTCCTCTCCAACCCAGCGGTGACGTTTGGCACAGCCATTGCTGCTTTCTACCTGCCCGTGGTCATCATGACGGTGCTGTACATCCACATCTCCCTGGCCAGCAGAAGCAGGGTAAGGAGGCACAAGCCTGAGAGCAGGAAAGAGAGGAAAACCAAGTCCCTCAGATTCCTCAAAGGCCCCACGGTCAAACAGAACAACAATAACTCTCCCAAGAGGGCCGTGGAGGTGAAGGAAGAGGTGAGGAATGGGAAAGTGGATGACCAGCCATCTGCACAGACAGAGGCCACTGGCCATCAGGAGGAGAAGGAGACATCCAATGAGTCCAGCACTGTCAGCATGACCCAGACCACAAAGGACAAGCCCACAGCAGAAATCTTGCCAGCAGGGCAAGGACAGAGTCCCGCCAACCCCCGGGTGAACCCAACTTCCAAGTGGTCCAAGATTAAGATTGTCACCAAGCAGACTGGGACTGAATGTGTCACCGCCATTGAGATCGTCCCAGCTAAGTCAGGTGCCTCTAACCACAACTCCCTGGCCAACAGCCGCCCAGTCAATGTTGCCAGGAAGTTTGCCAGCATTGCCAGGAGCCAGGTACGGAAGAAGCGCCAGATGGCTGCTCGAGAGAAGAAAGTCACCCGCACCATATTTGCCATCCTGCTGGCCTTCATCCTCACGTGGACCCCCTACAACGTGATGGTCCTCATTAACACCTTCTGTGAGACCTGCGTGCCCGAAACTGTGTGGTCCATTGGCTACTGGCTCTGCTATGTCAACAGCACCATCAACCCGGCCTGCTATGCCCTCTGCAATGCCACTTTCAAGAAAACCTTCAAGCACCTTCTCATGTGCCAGTACAGGAACATTGGCACAGCCAGATAAACTGGTACTCAGGGACCACTTCAGAAACGTTATGGAAACCCTTCCCTTTGCCTCCTTTGCCAGCAGGGGTTCTTCTGCTTCCCACTCACAACAGTCCAGACTGTGCAGTGATTGCAGATGATGCCCTTCATCCAATGCTGACAAAAATCCAAGGCATCTCTGAGCTGCAGGGCCTTCCTGTCACCCTGGGCCTGGGGACTAGCTCGGGGAGCCACCAGGGAAGCCAGAGGCAAGAGGAGGTGTGGTCACCAGGACCAGCTCTATGCTCTTGAGATTGGCCAAATGGCATCAGTGTTTCTCCTAAGACTGGATGTACCTTTTCCCCAGCTGACGGTCTCCAAGGCGTCAGAGCTTGTCTGCATGCAGATGGGCTAATGCTGGATGCTTTCCATTGGCTTCTAAAGTGTTTATTACCCAAGAAATGAAAAGAAACCAGGGTCAAACATTTGTCAGACATCTTGGACCAGGCTGGCTTAGGCATGCTAATGGGGAGTCCTGCTGGCCCAGCCAGGCCCTCTGTGAAGGCAGTCAAGATTGGACCCTAACAGATGTGGCAAGCTGCTTCTTTTCCCTTGAGAGTGCCATTGGACATCCTCACCCAGGGACCTGGGGCAGAATTTTTCCCTGGGCTCTGGCTCTGCTCTCCTCTTCTCTTCATGCCCTTTCTGCCCTCAGACAGCAATTTGCTGGAAAAACAGACAGCTAAACCAAGCATTTCACTCCTGGGTGAGGAGTGTGAAACCCAGTTCCCTCCAACAACGATGGAAACTAAAACTGCAAAGAAAAGCAGTGGTGTGGTGCAGGACTTCGCTCCACAGCCCAGGGGGAATGGGGCCCCTGAGAAGTGGGCAGCAGTGACTGTGAAAATAACTGTCCTTGGGAGGGACAGGGGGAACCTGGGGGTCTCAGAAGAGGGTCTGCAATGTGGCCAAGGTGCCCCATGCTCCATCTGGGCCATGAGCAGGTCCCCGCTCTCCCCACTGTGGTGTGGGAAGCTGATGCATGGCTCTGGAGGCAGGAGAGGATGGAAGTGGCCTCCAGCCCTGCTCCTGCCCTGAGTGCAGGGGGCTCCTCCAGGGAGGCCAAGGAGGTGTTTGCTGAGCTTTGTAAATGGATGCAATGCTGTCCTGGGTGCTGCAGCAGAGCCCTCAGCATGCGGGCTTCAGCCAGCGCCTCCAGCCTCCTCCCAGCCCACCGGGTGTGCAACCCAGAGCACCTGGGCTGCTCTCCGGCTGCTCCCAAGCCTTGGTACAGCCAGGTGCAGGCAAGGGATGGGATGGGGCCACCCTAGCACTGGCAAACTCTGTCTGTATGTCCTCATGCCAGGGTGGAACCTGCAGAAAGGAGCCTGCCCCCAACCCAGATGGGAACCCCTCCTTGTCTAAAATGCCTGGTGGGTTTCTGGGTATTTTTAAATGGTTACAACTGCAGCCCAATGCACCCCAAGACAAATAAAGACCTTGGACCAGGAAACTAATGGCCATGGTGTGAGGAATGAATGAGTTATCACTCGGGTGGCTCCTTCCCTGCTTCCCAGTGTTACCCACTGCAGCCCATCCCTTCTGCTAAGACTAAGGGGTGGGGGGGCAACCTAAAGCATTGCTGCAAAGAGGCTCTGAGGTCTGATGCTTTGTCCAGGACCTTGTGCATGTGGAACCCAGGCCAGCACTGCCTGCTGCATGCTAACTTCATTGCTGGTGCCAGTGGGGTCAGCAAAACCAGGGTTTGCTGGGGTTTCCAGCATAGCAGTGCCTTGTGGGGACAATAGGGGGGCGTTCTGAGACTTTTTTTAAAAAGATTTTTATTGGAAAAGAAAAAAAAAATTCCAAAAGGAGAGCTCCCACCCAGCACTGGTGTTGGCATGACAAAGGCAGAGGGGCTGCAGCCCCAGCATGGACACACATGGTTAGAAGTGACAGAGAGGAGAGGCAGTTGCTTCTCAGGGTGATGATTGTGTTTTCCTCAATTGCTCCAGGTGTCATGCCCCAGCCAAAGGGATGCTGGAATAAACCACCTGAGGTGACAGCAGTCCTTGAAGGATTCAACACCTAGCCCTTCCCTCCAGCACCAGTACCTGGTGGAGGAGAGAGGAGGCTCCTGGGCTTGCAAAAGGGTGTGCTAAAGGCAACTTATTTGTGCTGGAGGGTGGAAAAATGTATGTTCCATCCCAGCTCTCTGAGCACATCCCAGTGAATCCCAACACCAGCCAAGAGGAGGTGAGCAGGACGCACTGGCAGTGCCCATGGGACAGCAAGAAAGGAGGAAGCCTATGCTGCAGGGTGGGTGGGTGGGTTTGCTCTCTACAACACTAATGATTAAAACAAGGCATCTCAGTGAAAGAGGAGGTCATGGAAAGGAGTAAGGAGAGGAGGAGGAAGACTGTAGTGTTGGCCAGCTGCAGTTGGACATCCAGTCCTGTAGGCACCATGTTGGGGGGCCGATGAGGACGCTGGTTTCCTGCTCTAGTCCTTCCCCTTGCCCTTCTTTGCTGCATTCAAGAAGCACAGGAGACAAGAGTTAGTGCATCTGCTGGCAGCTCCTAGTCCCCCATACACTGCTGTGGTAGAAACGCAGCCAGCATGACTGGCTGAGCACAGTCCAATGGCTGCATCCCTGCAGGCAGCCTCCCTCCATGCCAAACCATGTTTTGCACCAGTACTAGTGAGGAGAGCCAGGAATCTCCATCCTACCAAAGATGGTAGTGATTTGTGGGGAGAACAGGGTTTTTCCTGCATCCCACAGAGCTAGCAGCTGGACTTCACAGTGTAAAGGAAAGAGCATCCTACAAAATCCCCCACACCACCAGCAAAGCTAACCCAACAGGCCAAGGTACCTGTGAAACCCCCTGCCCAGGTTTGCAACAGAACCCTTCTGGGCTCAGGAGAGGTGGGAACTGACCTTTGGACTTCGACTTGATCTTGGAGGAGCAGGGCTTGGTCACAAGGACAGTCTCCTCACATTGGGCATTGTAGAGGGCTTTCTTCAGGATGCCAGAGCGAGTCTTCAGGCCTGTCTGAGCACTACAGCCTCCCCAGCTCTCAAACTTGTACTTGCAGTCAGCTGGATGAGAGGGGAGAGCCATCAGAACTAGCCAGGACCTGGCGGGACATTAGCCCCCGTCACCCAGCACAGGGTGGTCCTTAACCACCCACCCCAACATGCCCACCTCCAAATTTCTTCTTCCAGTTGCAGGGGATCTTGCACTTGAGCTTCTTGCTCTCATCTTTGCAAGTTCCTTCGCGGTAGCCCGGGCCACAGTCCTTGCTGTTGGGAACACAGGGCCCCCAGCGCCAGTCCTCACACTTGGAGCCATCCTTCTTTGCCTTTTCTGTGCGGGAAAGTGGAGTGGGTGCTCTCTGCAGGGACAGGGGAGCATGCCCGCTCTGCCCCCACACCACTGGCCCCCTGCCCCAGGCTGCCCCTCACCTTTCTTGTTCTTGCCAGCCTCGGCAGCAGCAGCCACCAGGATCAGCGCCAGGAGGAGGAGGAGGCTCCGAACCTGCATCCTGCCTGTGGAGGAAGGAGAGAGTGAGGTGGGCTGGAGTGCAAGGTGGTGTCGAGGAGAAGCATGGTGGTTTTGGCTGCCTCCACATACCTACATGTGTGTCTACATCCCTGTGCCCTGCTTGTTGCCAGCCAGCAGAGTATGTTCACTAATTACAACAGGAAAGTTAATTGTGTACCTCAACAACTGCCTCCCACCACTGAGCTGCAGGGTTGAGAGATTGTTCCCACCCCTGCAGCTCCTCTCAAGGCCCTGCATGTGGTTGAAATGCTCTTCATGAGGAACCCACATGCCACAGCATCTGGGGAAGGTCCTACAGTTGGGTGCCAGTTGACAGTCCTTACCCCCATATTTCCCTGTGAACCCTTTATCCCTGACCCAGCAGGCTGTTGCCCCATACCAAAGAGCCTTGGGGCCAGGGAGCACAGCTCCCACAGAACCTTACTCCAGTTCCAGAGGATGCCAGGGAGAAGGAAAAAAGCCCAGAAAAACAAACCTGCTTCCATGAGAGGTCCGAAATTTAAATTAGTGGATTAAATGCCAAGAAAAGCATCCACAGTGTGGGAGCTCGTTGAAGGGATGGAGCAGGAGTGCTGAGCCCACTGCCCACACCACCCATGCACGCAGGGAGCAGGTTGGGGACAAGGCTGCACACACACAAGGGTTTGGCTCTGGGGACTGTGCCCTGTCCCCCTGCCCCAGTGGCCTTGGACCACGTGATGGTTCCTCTCTGGCTGCCACCACCAGACTCTGGGATGTTGCTGCCAACAATGCAGTCCCACATCCTGCTCTCAGTGGGAACAAGAGTGCAGGCATGCAGAGCCAGCATTTCAAATCTTCCCTGCTTCCCCAAAGCCTTTTAAGATCCTACCTATATCTGTGTGGCAGAAGACATCCAGAAAATATATGGCACCTGCCCTGGCTCTGTGATGGGCTTGGCAGAACTTTGCAGAGAACAGGATGAACCGTGGTCCCCAGGGGACATCAAGGCAGGGAAGAGCCCGGGGTCATGGTTTGCTCCCTCCCCTGGGCTCCCCGGGCAGCATGCCAGAGAGAGCAGCATCCCACATTATTCAGGCTCCAGTGCACTCACCTTTCATGCATCCGCCGCCAAGCTGCCAGCTTTGCTCTGCATTGAACTGTCACAGGGAATTACACAGACTGGCTGGCTGAGGGCACAGTGGTGGGGCTGAGATCTGCCTCCCCCCTCAGCCAGCCCGGCTGGGAGCCATCCTGCCGAGCACAGCGCACTCAGCTCTGCTCCCACCCATCTGCCTTCAAAGGGAACAAGGGCTCAGTCCAGATGGGCTGGTTGCAGATGACAAGGCTGGAGCTGAGCTGACTTAGAGACATGGCTGTCCCACTCTCTGCAGCAGCTTTATGGGGTAGCACCTCTGACATCCACATTATTCACAGCATCCCCCTGGTTTCAGGTGTTCTGTAAACTTCTCCCATCCTTTGCTGCAGAGCATTTCCCTGTGCTCCATGCACTTACCTCCCAGCCCAGCACCTCCTGCTCAGGCCCTTCTGACATGGTCTTCAAGCCCCCAGGGCAGACAGCCCCAGCTGCAGTGCTCCCGCTGCCTCACCTCCAGGCACAGATTCCCTCTGTTTGCCTTGGGTGCACTGGGGCCTGCCCATGTGAGGATGCTAGAAGGATGCCCTCTGAGGGGATGACCAGCTACAGCCCCAGGGATCCCTGAATTTGCTCCCAGGCTCAGCCCAGCACATTGCATTCCCCAGGCAAAGGTCAGCAGGGACCTTCAGACATGGCCCATCCTAAAGCATTCATAAGGAAAAGGGAGTGCAGTTTCCCAACTGGTTTTCCAAACAGCCAGGCAAACAAGGGCTGTTCCTGGCTGGGCTGACAGCACCTTTGGGCATGCCCGCACAGCCCTACTCCTCCTCCGTCCCTGAGGGGCCCTGGCTCCTCTCCTCAGATGCTGGCTGGCTCTCACATAACATCAGTCCCTGCTCACTCTTCCCCCCTCCTCTAGCTGCCCTGGCTTTTTATGATCTAGGATCAGCTCTAAAAAGAAAAATAAAATCACCTGGTGAAGCTGAAGTTCTAAAAAGAAAAATCACGTGGTGAAGCTGAAGCAGAGCTCAAATACCCCCTATTGCAATGGGAAAGCTTACACCTCTCTCTGGACACCGTTCCGAGCCAGGTAGTGCCACTGCCCTCTCCTAATGCGGGCCACACATCCTCCCCAGCTCCCGATCCCTGACGGTGTCCCCATGCGCTCCTGGGAGCGGCTGGACTGGCACCCCCCTCCCAGCCCCTTTCCAGCAGTGGGACCTCTCGGCTCGGCGGCGCTCGGCTCAAATTGCAGCTGGCTCTGGCAGCGGCGGGCGCAGGGCTGCTGTCCTCCCCCGGCGGGCTGAGCTGAGCTGCTCCAGCCCCCGGGCAGGCAGCCCGGCCCTGGAGGAGCCAGTCCGGCGCCCGGGAACCCCGCGGCTGGAGTGCCAAGCACCGCCACAGCATGAAGTGCCCTGCTGCCAGGAAAGGGACGCCGAGCATGTGCCCGTGAGCCCAGGCGTTCTCACGGCCAGGAGGCTTTCCCAGAGGTGCTGAGGGAAGCAGAGCCGGGGGGCCGTGGGGCCGTGGGGCTTTCCAGCAGGCGGCCTCACCATCCCCTCGCGGAGAGGAGAGGTGCTCCAAGGAAAAAGGGTTCTGCCCCTGCATGGGGGCAGAGAGGGAAGCAGGCAGCGCCCTTCCACACCTCTGCGCTCTGCTCCCTCCCTGCTCAGGGTAGATGCTGTGCCGTGAGCCCCGGGGAGCCCCTTTCCCTCGCCCTGCGGAGAGGCGGGCGGCGGTCGAGCCCCGCTCCGGGGAAGCTCCCCGGGCTCCGATCCGGGGATCTCCACAGCTGAGTTCTCCCCGAACCAGTGTGGGGTGCTTCCCCACGTGAATGGGGGGTAGGACACCGGGCCATTGCCTCAACCCTTCTGCTCTCCGTCTTGCCCTACTAAACTCCATCCTTCTGCATCTCCAGGCTTTTCCCTGGCTCCCCTTAGGCGATCCCGCACCCCCCTGGTCACCGCCCCCGGTCCTCCGGCCCCAGTCGCCCTTTTCCGCAGCTCCTCCCCAGCCGGAGCCTGTCCCCCACCCGGCAGAGCCCCTTCCCGCTCCGGGAGCCCTCGGCCCGGATGGCTGCCCCGGGGAGGTGACGGGAGGTCGCCGCTCGCCGTGCCCGTGGCCGCGGGTCGGGCGGGCGGTGCGGCCGTGCCCGGGGCGCTGGGCCGGGGGCCCGAGCCGGGAGCTGCGGGCGGGGGCCGCACTCACCTGCGGAGCGGAGCGGAGCGGAGCGGAGCTGCTGCCTTTGTGTGGCGGCCGCGTGCGGAGCCCCGCGCAGCGCACAGCGGCCCCTGACGTCGGGCTCGGCTGGCAGCAAAAAGGTGGGTTTTTAGCCCAAAACTTTCCTCAAGCTCCTCCTCTGCCCCCCGGCAGGCACAAAGGCGGAGGGGCGGCCCGGGGGCAGGCTGGCCCCTCGGCCGGTGGGGCGGGGGAGCGCGGGCTCCTCGGCCGGGGCTAAGCGGGGCCCGGGCGCGTCAGGTCCTGCGAAGCTCGGCCCCTGTCCCTTGTCCCCTCTCGTCTTCCTGCTGTGCTTTCCAACCCGTAGCCGCGGTGCGGTACCAGGAAAGCCGTGCGGGTCCAGCTGACCACGCACCCCAACACCACCGAGTGGCCGAAGGGATGCACGGCTCAACAGCCGGGCAGGGTCTCCCCTGGGGGCTGCTGCTCTGAGTTCCACTGGAAGTTGGCCCCGAGGGCACCCCCGGGCCTCAGTGGAGTAAAGGGAACCACCCTGTGTCTCCACCAGCTCCGCGGACGCCTCCCTCTCCATCAAGGCCACTGGCATCAATGGACCGACCTTTCACAATCTCTGCCCTTTTCACCCTTCTCTGCTTGCTCTGCCCCTCGTGGGAAGTGACCAGGAAAGGGGTACTGCTCAGCACCCACAGCAGTGCATCACTTACATGCTGTGCCAAGTGTCTCCCCAGTTCCATCCCTTGTGACCTGCCTGCCTGTCCCCAGCTCAGCCATGCTGCAGCCCTTCTCCTTGGACCAAGTGGTACTATCGACCACTGGTGGGAGATGAAAAGGACCTTGCAGATGTGACTGCTCCTTTCCCCCCATCCACCACCTTTTCTTGGGAGGTGAGCAAGGCAGCAGCCAAGCCAATTCCCTTTTGGAGCTGGCAGCTGGAAGGGAAAGTCATGCCAGAAAAATGGGGCTGTGGTGGGGAATGCAGCCATTTCTCCAATGCTTATCCTGGAAGAGGTCTGCTGAGAGCTGGGCTGCCACAGGTGGGGTTGCAGGGCAAGGGCAGTGCTGGTTTTTATGACCTGCTTTGAAACCAGGAATCACTTTCCAAGAGATTGCCACATTTAACTTCCACTCTGCTAGCAGTTTCCTAAACATCTGCAGAGGTTTTGAGGAGGGTTAGTAAATGTGGGAACATGTCATCTCTCCTTCCTGCTGCACACACAGCAACAGGTACTGCTCTGTGTGGTGAGGGATCTGGAGATGCCAGGCTGTGTTTGAGCCCAGGATGCAGAGATAGATCCTGATAGCTAGGCAGGAATCAAAGCCAATAGCCTCACCCATTGTTGGGCCTTTAAACTCAAGCTGAAGAAAGCCATTGAGACAAATATCAATGTAAAAAGGCAGAAGGATCTAGGTGTACATCAGATTTGCACGTCTGAATCACGGGGTCATGATGAGCAAACCAAGGCCTATAGAAATGTTAAAGAACTAGGTGTGGAGCCAGAACTGCTGCTTCTTTTCAGCTGTTTCTGGCCAGGAGCTGAAGATCTTGCTGGAGTCCCCAGGGTACAGCAACATATGGTACAGTGAAGCCCTGTGCAAATTTTCACTCCTTCCAGGGGACCAGGAGACAAATGCTAGCTGTGTGAGAGAGCAGAGATGCATTGGTGCACATCACTGTCAGCAGTGGCTGTGCTTGGTCCCTTTGGGCTCTTTCTGAGGGCCATGGGGGAAATGGCCCCTTCCCCAGCTCAAATAAGCAGCAGAAGGCTGTGATTTCAGAAAGGAGCCTCATGCTGAGAAAAGGAGGAAAAAAGAGGGAGTGTGACTAACCCAGATGCATTTCCCTGCAGTTGGTTAACTTGAAACTTTTACCTCTAAAAATGTCACAAGCTAATTCATGGCATGTCAGCTCTGCATTTTCCATCTCTGGTCAAAGCCTGGTCATCAGGAAAATGGTGGTGGATGTTGCAGCAGTACTAGTGCAGGGACACAGCCATGCATGGGAGAGCAATGACCTTTTACTTGTTGAGGTGTGTGGCAGGTAGTCATTAACAGGGCCAACGGCTGTCACCCCAGCTCTGCTTAGCAGGGCTGGGCTCGCAAGGCTTTCTCCAGCCTGCACACATGCACTTGATGCCTACACACCCAGGTGTGCTTCCATCCCACAGGAGGGCAGACAGACCTCTGAACCTCCAGCACCTGGCTGAAAAGGAGAAAGAGGGGATGCTGACACCCTGCCCCAAAGGTACACTGCCCCTTTCCCAACACTCCTCATCAGAATGATCACACATTGGGACTGCTTTTCTTCCCCACTGTATATTTGACACTGGGGCGGCTGGAAGGCTCCAATTGCCATGGTTACTGACAGCCTCCTGCCGAGATGTGGGCCAAGCGCCAGCATGCAGGGTCTGGGCAGGCTGGAGCAGAGCAGGCCCCCTCCTCCAGTTGCACGCACACCTGGTCTCTGGGGAGGCCAGGACAATTCGGTGTGCCTTACACCTGCTACAGATCCTCACTCTTAGCTCTGGGCAGGAGCTGAAGTCTGAAGACCATGAAAGAGAGGCACAGTGGGGGTGGAAGGGACAATGCAGGCAGGGAAAGAGGCTGCTTCTCTGGGCAGAAAGGGGCTGGCAGGAGCACCAGGCAGGCTGCCAAACTGCTCCTAGAAATCCGAGTTTAAGATACGAGTATAGATCCTCATCACCCACTGGCTCCATCACCAGCATGCCATTGGTCACTGTGATTACCTCCTTTTCTGAAGGAAACTCCCCAGGAGATAAGTGTGTTGGCCACAGTCATCCTCGTGAGTCTGAGTCTGGAAGCAGAAGTGTCCCTAATCCTCCGCTTTTGTAATCAGAGAGCAGTCCTTCCACCAGAGTGGCAGATAATCCCTGCCCTCAGTGCTCAGCACTGGATGCAAAAGCCTGAGATTCCCTGCTGGAGCTGGAAATGAAAAGGAAGAGCCCCAGCAGGCTCATCTCCCGCAGAGCAGCATGGCTGAGGACAGCTCACCACAAAAAAAGGCCAACAAACATTTTGAAACTGGAGGCTGGATGTTGCTGTAGTATCCACTGACAGCTGTGGCAGCCGCTGGAGCTGCTGCCTTTGCCCCAAGGAGGAATAGCAGGCGGCTGGCTCACACTTCCAAAGCCTTCTGGATCACTTGGG
The DNA here is from genome assembly GCF_029582105.1 of Oenanthe melanoleuca. NCBI lineage: Eukaryota > Metazoa > Chordata > Aves > Passeriformes > Muscicapidae > Oenanthe > Oenanthe melanoleuca. Next base: position 23,793,274 of record NC_079339.1, read on the forward strand.
AAAGCACTGCACTTCCTCCCTTTCCCACATTACACATGACACACAATGGAGCAGAAAGTCCCTCAGGACAAAGATCCCGTATCTAGCAACAGTCCCAGAAGGATGCTGTGATGGAAGTGAACAAGGATGTGGGCCAGCAGGGAACTCCCAAAAGTACCCCCAAGTTTGGACAGAGGCAGAGGCCTTGGGATCCAACCTTGTTTGTGCCACGCAGGGCATCTGTTGTGCAGTGCCAACTGCAATCTTGAGGATGCAGCAGGAAACAGGAACTAAAACATCAATCTCTTTATTTCAATGGCAAGAAACAACATCCAAACAGTCAAAGTTGAAAAGCAATGGGAATACAGGCTCGTGCCAGGCCCTAGGCCGGCTGGAGCCAGCACCCTCACATAGTTACAAAAATACAGTCCTACAACAGCGTCTAAGAAACACAGACCCAGGTATTGCACAGAACCCCTGCCCTCAGGGGCAGGGTGACCAACACCCCCTCCTTCTTCACCAAATATAAGCAGGCCTGGAATTGCACAGCAACTCAGCTCACAGGTGCACGGAGGGGCCAGGCAGGGAGGGGGACAGTGTGTCTCTCAACTACCTGTACAAAAACTCTAAGGGAGAAAGGGGAAAGCTGAGGCTCTAGATGCCTCTGGCCAAGTTGGGCATCCAGTCGTGGGGCAGCAGTGGTGTGGACCTCTGAGAAGACGACACTGACTTGCCTATTAGTGGCCTGCCAGCAGTTCTGATGAGAACTCCAGGCACTTCTGGAGAGTCCCAGCTGTAGCATTAGTACACGATCATTATTATTTGCCAATACTGGCAATTGGCCACTGGGCACTCTGCACTATCCTGCACCTCTATTCCCCAGTACAGCATCCCCCCTCCTTCAAGTTTCCTTGCCCCTGGCCAAAAAGTTTGAAGGGTATTCTGGTTCCCTACAGTATCTTCATACTGTTTTCTTGGTAGTAGGAAGGATTCAAATGGTGCCACCCAGCACTACCTAGGGGGCACAGCTGCATGTGAGTGCAGAGGGACTGCACAGCAGTATCCTCTCCTGTGAACAGCAACCCCTTTTCAACCACTGCCCACCCCAAAATGCCAAGCAGGTCTGCTAGGCTCAGAGCCATCAGCTTCCCTCTGTGGGCACCTCCTAGTCTCAGAGATTCAGTTCTGCAAAAGCCTTGCTGAAGGCCTGGCTTGATGTCTTGGCATTAAGCGCTCCCAGCATCAGCAGGGGAGATGGACTGGGGTGCCTCATGCCCCATAGCAGGAGGATGGTGAAATACATCTTGTTGCAGTCATGACTCAGGGCTAGGAGCCATGATGGTTCCTGTGAATCCCAATCCTTCTTCCTGCTAAAACTGGTGGGTGAGCTTGTGGTCTGCCCAGGTGGGTCGGGTCTCAGCTGGGTGAGCTCTCGAGTTCTCCCTGCAAAGCCTTGTGCCTAGTTTGGGGAATTGCAGGAATCAGACTAAGAGGATACATGTTGCCAGTTTGCCGGGGGAAGGGGATCCCTGAGAGCAGCACTGACCTCAGCACTGCCCGTCCAGCCCCATGCAAAGTCTAGCATTGAGGGGGAAACTGAAGCAGGGAGGGCATCTGTATCCAAGTCAGCATTTGGGAAATACAACAGGTGTCACTTGCTGCCACTGCCCCATTTGAGTGCAGCTCTCCACCATCCTGCAGCAGGCTCACAAAGAGATGCTCAGCAGAGTGGGTATGCAAACTGCTCCACCCAGCCCCATGGAGAGAAGTCTGGTGGGAGGGTTTGGTAGCCTTCCTCCATGCCATCCCAGCCCTGAGCCAGATTGCTGACTGAGCACTAAAGGCCCATCAGGAGGGCACCTGCTGCCCTGCTTCCAGCTGCACCAGTCCCAGATGCTCTGAGGGAAGGCTGGATGCACAAGTGACTTCCCTCCTGCTTCAGAAGGCTCTGGGGAGGTAACACAAGAGACCTGGTGCAGCCCCAGAAGAGGGCAGAAGGCAGGGCCAGTAAGTTGCGGTGCTTCCTTTAGGGCGAAGTCTGCCGCTCACAGCCTCTGCAGTCTGTCGATGCAGCCTGTGCCTCCCACAGCTGTGCCAGACAGGAGAGGAGGAACAGGACACAAACCTAGCCAAGCACATAAAAGAGGGGCACTGCCAGCAGAGAGAGGGGCTGAGCAATAATATCCCACAAGGATTATAAGTAGGAGCCTATGGAGGGGGCACTGGCATTACTGCCATGAACAAGGGTGACTGGGGGCTTCAGCCTGGCCTGCTCCAACATAGCTGGGGGTTAGAGCCCACCTACAGCAGGGAATGTGGTGAATAAAGGTGAAGGGGTGGACACACAAAGAATCAGGCTTCAAGTCTGAAATATCTTGTCCACATAAACAGACTCCCAGCCCAGCCTGGGGCAGAACTCTTCTGTATCCATCTCCAGGGACCAGGTTGGCATCTGGGGAGGGTTGGGCCAGATACAGCTCTGCCAGTTGGCATTGTCCTCTTCTCATCCTGCATGAGCTGGCTTGGGCTAAGGCACGCCAAGCACTACACAGCTGTCTCCTGGTCCTCCCGCTGGATCATCTGGTAGTGCTGTCGGTTCTCGAGGTAGGCAGCTAAGTCGGGGTCATTGGCTTTCTCAGCACGGTGCTTCGGGGTGTCTCCCTGCACAGGGGAGGCAAGAAGTCAAGAGTGTCAAATACTGCCTAAGTGCTGCTTTGGTACCCAAAGGTGTCCCCCTCCCCCACGTGGACCCCTCAGGGTTCAGCAGAGCCTGCAGCCAAACCCCAAGACAGGCAGCAGCCAAATGCCCATGTGCTCACCATAGGATCAATGTTCTCCTGAGGAGTCTGACTACTGCAGGCCTGGTAGCTGTCCCCTGAAGGGCCATCAGCTCCAGGCATGGCCCAGGGTATGGGTGACCCTGGGCATCACAAGTCACCCAAAGAAGAGACAAAGACTGGTGGTCCCCATGACCTGCTCTTCCCCTGTGCTGGGGAGGCAGGCGGGAAAGGGTGAGGAATGAGGGGTATGTCTGGGGAATGCCCAGGAATACCAACCCCCCTTCCCTCTCACAGCCTCACTAGCGCTCCAGCTCCCGGAGGAGGATCACATTTCACCAGCTTATTGCAGCCATCTGGATTGTGTCCACTAATGAACTCCCGCACTCCATAAAAAGCAAATCTGTTAACAGCTCCCAGCTCTGCCTCCTCTCCCCCTTCCCTCCCCCTGCTCCTCGCTCCTCCTCTCCAAGTGCCCAGGCTCTGTTGTGCCACTGAGAAAAGCCACAGAAACCTGGAACTCTGCCACAGCCCTGGAATACCCATCCTGCCCAGCTCATCCCGTGGAGCACAGCAGGGCATGGGCAGCTGCAGCAGCATGCCAGGGTCTCCAGAGCAGACATATTTCTCCTTCAGGAACAATGGTCAGACATGCAGAGCCCTTCACTGGGCCTGGATGTGGCTGTGCACAAAAGCCCGTCTGTGTGTGGCTGCAAAAAGGTATCATACACCAAGAAATCTCCTTGGGATGTGCACCCCAAGACTGGGCACACCCCATGTTCCTGCACACACCCCCCCGGCAGCCACACCATCAGGGGACGGAGACGATGCTGTCCTTTGGTGCAGGCTCTCCTTGATGGCCTCCTCCCCACATCCTCTGAATGCAATCACTCATTTAACAGAGGAGGAACTGAGCTTCTTTCCTGTTCCCCTGCAGAAGCCCCTCTGCATCACTGCCTGCCTGCAGCCTGAAACCGGAGCTGCCAGGGCCTCCCTGCCCGGCTGGGCTGAGGCACTCCAACTGATAAGGCTCAGCCTCCCTCACCACCGCAGGGAGCGGGATCAGCCTGCTCCAAACCCGTGCTACAGGACTGCTGCTGGGATTTCTAATGAGGTGGATCCTGCCTGTGCAGGCAGGCTGTGACCTGGAGCCCATGAGAGGTCAGTGCAGCAGCACAGCGGGGTCTCCAGGCAGCCACAAACCGGCATGCTGCGTTTGCACAGGCACATGCAAACCCATTCCCTGGGGCAGGGGCATGCCTGAGCAAGGCTCCCTTTTGTGCTGGCAGGCTGGGGGCTGCTCCTCTGCTTCAGGCAAATGTGGGGGCTGGGGACAGAGAGGAGCCATGCCCCCCGAACTGCCCTCTCCTCTTGCCTCTGCCAGCTGAGTCTCTGACAGGCCAGCCCCACTCAGGGCACTGTGCAAGGCCTAAGCTTTAGACAGGACCAAGAAGAGAGACGGGGAGCCAGAGATTATCTGTACTGCCTTCTCCTGGGAGCTGGCAAACAGGGATGCGCACTGTCTAAATTGAACCCCAAGCTCCACCAGCACCAACAACCCTCAACTGGGCTCCCAGCTGGTGTCCCAGACCCACAGATTGCACCTTCTTGGTTTGTTGTACATCATCTATGCTACAGCCCATCACTACAAGACTCCAGCAGAGACATCTGACCACATCCTCTCTGCCATATGCCAGCCCCAGGAACCTCCTGTACCAAAATATGGCCCCAAGCCCTCCCCTTTTGCAACTCTTCTGCCAGGGCTGGCACAATTCCCTGACACTAAGGCACAGCTCAATTAACTCGGCATGTGAGGGAAAGTGCTGCCACTGCTTGCTCCTGCTCCCTGCAGGCCAGCTTCATCCACCAAGAGGAGCTCCCAGATCTCCCATCATGACTGCCTGTGGGGGAGAGCAAGGGAGTCCTGCAGCTGGGAGGGAGCTTTCAGGGAGAATGTCCTTGCTTTGACCCCTGAGGGTGGGAAGGGGGAGACAGGGATGAGACATTCCAGCCCCTTGCTTATAATTTAATAAAACAACAGGGAGAGAAGCGCCAGGAGAAGAGGGATTTAACCCCTCTGTAGCTGGGCTCTACTGGACAAGCATGGGTACTGCATGTCAGCTCCCCTCTGACTGGCAAACACCTCACCCAAAGCAGCCCTGCTCTGCTCTTCTGCTGGCTCTGCTCCCTACAGCCCTCTGGTTGCCCCAGAAAGCCCCACTGCCACCGTTCCCGCTGTCACCTGCAGGTCTGTCTTCATGAGCGAGGCCCCGGCCTCCACGATGTAGTGGCAGATAGTGCGCTGGCGTAAGGCTGCAGCCTGGTGCAAGCTGGTTTCACCGCTGGGGAGGAGAAAGCGGGACATGTGAGATGTCCCCCTGAACAGGGACAAGCAGCACATGCAGGGGGCAGCAAGGGGCAGCAATTCAGCAGTAGCAGGAGCTGATGGTGAGTTGTGTGTTTGTCCAGGCAGCCCTGGCAGAGGAGGGGGTGCTACTCAGGGGCCATCTGTCCAAAATGGACTGGTAATCATGGCTGGAAATTAGAGCAAGGGCAGCTGAAGCAGCCGTATGACTGGTCACTTTGCAGAGGGTCTGGCCAACAGGTAATGCAAGTCAGGCAGTGACTTACTTCTCCTCCTCTGTGGCATCAAGGATTTCTGAAGGAGCTGTGGAAAGAAAGAGTGCAGGTGAGTACTGGCTCTGGGGCAGAGACAGACCTGCCTGTTCTCTGGTCACAGTCTGCAGCATTCCATAGGGGCTGCTATTTTCATGCTGCCTGCAAAAGTTGTAGCTCCAAAGAACTCAGGTCAGCAATGGCATCTGAGCCTAGCTGATGCCACAAAAGAAATGGTTGTGGCTTTACTACAGAGAAATATCCAAATAAAAATAAAGCCGTCAGTATTTCAGTGGGAACTGCCAAAATCAACAGGTCAGCTGCCCTGAAGGCAGAAGCAAGACGCTGAGAAATGTTTCCCAGAGACATGCTGATCCCTGCCAGGATGCAGCAATAGCCATGTGGACACCCCACTACTGGCAGACAGTTGCCAGGAAAAGCCCATACACCAAAAGGATGATGTAGCAAACCCAGAGGAAAGGGATCTAAGCCCAGGAGCACTCCCTCTGAGCAGAGGGTTGGTTTTTTTGGCTGCCAGGCTCCTTTGCTAAGAGTGACACTCTGGCTCCAGCTCACCATTCTCAATGATGTATTTGACGATGTCCTTGCTTCCCGATTTGACAGCATGGTGGAGGACGGTCTGGCCAGAGGAGTCTCGCACCATCAAGTCTCTTCCAGCTCGGTGCAGCTCTTGGAACTACGGATTGTCAGATTGCTCAGGATGAGCTGGATTTCCCAGCTCCAAGCCCTAGCATTATGTGCCTGGAGTGTCTGACAGATTGTCTGGATACTTGGGGCTAGTGGTAAGCTTTGCCCAGCTCAGCCATTTTATCAATCCCTTCCCTACCCCTCCTTTCCCTTTGTGTCCCCTAGGACAGAAGCCTGCCTGGTTTCCAGCCACTACTCCCAAAGGAAGGCCCTTGACAGGCGCTGCTCCAGGGCAACTGGGGAGCATGGCTGGCAGGGATTGTCTTAGCCCAAGGGGCACACCAGCCCAGGAGCCAGACTTGGCTGCTCATTGCAGCAGGCTGCTGGAGCACCTACCTTGCTGAAGTTGCCACTCTTGGCAGCTTCTATCAGAAGGTCATCTGCAAAGAGAAATGCATCAGGATCAGAAAAGTCAATTTGTAATACTGCTTATCTAATCCTGCAGACAAGAATCAGGCACCAGAGCAGGAGCACAAGCTCCTCCAGGGATTAACCCCTTTGGTCAGACTGTATTTACATGGCTCCTCCACCTTCAGGAATGTAAGGAACAAGCCAGGGGGAGGAAAGAGACACCCATCTAGCTAGGGGTGCAGCCAGACCTCAGGCTCAGGGAGATGAATGTGCAGGGAGAGTTGTCTCTGCCCTTGGGCAGGATAACTTGTGATGGAAGTGGGGAGCAGGTCTCCTGGGCATCAGCCAGCAGCCAAGACACCTCTCACCAATGACTCACTCACACCTCCGGGCTCCAATCAAGCTTCAGGAAACTCCTTCCATTTGTTCAGCTTGGTGAGGCCCCTGCTCTAGTGTTCCCACCTCCTCAGGGAGAGGCAGAGACAGCCTCCCAACCCAGTCCACAGCGTTCAGCTCTGCAGGTGGGGGATTAACCCCTTGCCACATCATTTCCCGCATGGTGGAGCCGGCAAGGCGCCTGGCTGGGCCACTCCACAAATCACTGTCAGGTCTCTCGTGCTCACCTCTGGGTCACCCCCCCGCAGGGCTCCATGTTTCAGGACACATGGAAAAACAGGGCTCCTCCCTGCTCACCAGGGAAAGGATAGGCCAAAAAAAACCATGGCAGGGAAACAAAACAGTGCAACCTGAGAAGGAGTATGACCAGGAGTAGGACTCCACTCACCTTTATGTGTGAGGCAGTGCTCAGGCTCAACGCTGGAAGAGAAGAAGAGGAAGTGTAACTAACCCTGCCAGTCTTCGTAGCAGATGGCCCTAATGGGCACACCACCATTAGAGGGATGGAGAAATCTGCCTGTGGCACTCCTTCTTCCCTGATTTGGGTTCTTCCCCACCCCCACTTCCACTTCTACTGCTGCTCCTGGCACCATTGCTCATCCATACCAACATCAACAGCATCATCAACAGCGGCCTTAGTTTGCCTGAAAGACACCCTT